>NC_060142.1:450950219-451575219 GCF_021461385.2 Schistocerca piceifrons
TGTGTGTTGTGTATATGTTTACATGAATATGTTTATTGATGTATGCATGTGTGATTTTCTGTCACTCTTTGATCTTTTTGTCATTACACTGCAATGAGGAATCATAGAAGATGAATCTTTCTACTTGTTTTTGAATGCTAATGTTGGAAATAGTACTTTTTACTTTTTGTTTGCTTACTTACAGGTATTGTGCCTGCTTCATTGAACAGCATATCTCACACATGCACAGCATGTTGAAAAACACACTACAACGATATCACAGCACTATCATTTAAAAAGTGTTTGCACACAGATATATATATATATATATATATATATATATATACACTCCTGGAAATGGAAAAAAGAACACATTCACACCGGTGTGTCAGACCCACCATACTTGCTCCGGACTCTGCGAGAGGGCTGTACAAGCAATGATCACACGCACGGCACAGCGGACACACCAGGAACCGCGGTGTTGGCCGTCGAATGGCGCTAGCTGCGCAGCATTTGTGCACCGCCGCCGTCAGTGTCAGCCAGTTTGCCGTGGCATACGGAGCTCCATCGCAGTCTTTAACACTGGTAGCATGCCGCGACAGCGTGGACGTGAACCGTATGTGCAGTTGACGGACTTTGAGCGAGGGCGTATAGTGGGCATGCGGGAGGCCGGGTGGACGTACCGCCGAATTGCTCAACACGTGGGGCGTGAGGTCTCCACAGTACATTGATGTTGTCGCCAGTGGTCGGCGGAAGGTGCACGTGCCCGTCGACCTGGGACCGGACCGCAGCGACGCACGGATGCACGCCAAGACCGTAGGATCCTACGCAGTGCCGTAGGGGACCGCACCGCCACTTCCCAGCAAATTAGGGACACTGTTGCTCCTGGGGTATCGGCGAGGACCATTCGCAACCGTCTCCATGAAGCTGGGCTACGGTCCCGCACACCGTTAGGCCGTCTTCCGCTCACGCCCCAACATCGTGCAGCCCGCCTCCAGTGGTGTCGCGACAGGCGTGAATGGAGGGACGAATGGAGACGTGTCGTCTTCAGCGATGAGAGTCGCTTCTGCCTTGGTGCCAATGATGGTCGTATGCGTGATTGGCGCCGTGCAGGTGAGCGCCACAATCAGGACTGCATACGACCGAGGCACACAGGGCCAACACCCGGTATCATGGTGTGGGGAGCGATCTCCTACACTGGCCGTACACCACTGGTGATCGTCGAGGGGACACTGAATAGTGCACGGTACATCCAAACCGTCATCGAACCCATCGTTCTACCATTCCTAGACCGGCAAGGGAACTTGCTGTTCCAACAGGACAATGCACGTCCGCATGTATCCCGTGCCACCCAACGTGCTCTAGAAGGTGTAAGTCAACTACCCTGGCCAGCAAGATCTCCGGATCTGTCCCCCATTGAGCATGTTTGGGACTGGATGAAGCGTCGTCTCTCGCGGTCTGCACGTCCAGCACTAACGCTGGTCCAACTGAGGCGCCAGGTGGAAATGGCATGGCAAGCCGTTCCACAGGACTACATCCAGCATGTCTACGATCGTCTCCATGGGAGAATAGCAGCCTGCATTGCTGCGAAAGGTGGGTATACACTGTACTAGTGCCGACATTGTGCATGCTCTGTTGCCTGTGTCTATGTGCCTGTGGTTCTGTCAGTGTGATCATGTGATGTATCTGACCCCAGGAATGTGTCAATAAAGTTTCCCCTTCCTGGGACAATGAATTCACGGTGTTCTTATTTCAATTTCCAGGAGTGTATATATATGTGTGTGTGTGTGTGTGTGTGTGTGTGTGTGTGTGTGTGTGTGTGTGTGTGTGTGTGTGTAATCCAAAAATCCAAAATCACTGTAGCAAGTCAGCCTGTGTGCAAAACTTTTCAAATGATTGAGCTGAGATATCTTTGTATATATATATATATATATATATATATATATATATATATATATATATATATATATATATATATATAAAATTATGTGTATATATATATATATATAATTATGTATATATATATATACATAAGGTACATAAAGCTGTCAATTGTAAAACAGATTTTTAAAACTATTAACTACTGAATAATTATCTCATCTCTTTCCTAATAACGAAATGTTCATACTTATGAAAATCATCACAATTGTCATATATGAGAAAAACATTTGGGAAGATTAACTGATTCACTATCAAATTTGTCACTGAGAATTCTTTCTGCTTGCTTTTTGTGGCATGTAAGAGTTTCAAGCTCCTACATTTAATCTATTGTGTGAGATTTTGGGAAGTGGTTGACTATCTTAAGATGTTATTCTATGTTTTCGAATGTGTACCCAGTGTTCATAATGTGTGTTGCTATTCCTGATTTTTTTTAATTGGTTGTACATGTCATATTTGATGTGTTCAGTAAACCTAATTTGAAAATTGTGACCAGTTAGCCCCAGGTAGTAGCCTGAACAAGTTTTCAATGTTACTTTCTATAATCCTGAGTCTGAGAGTTTATCTTTTTTGTTGTTTAAGGTGTGGACTAGTTTACATTATAGTTTGTTGTCTGTGGAGAAAGATACAATTGCTTTATGTGAGCTAAGTATGTTTGCTATTTTTTGAGAGTTTTTACCTATGTATGGTATGCTAGCTATAAATTTGAGTGTATTACTGTTTGCTTCTACTGAGACAGAAATTTCTTCCTTTTTTGTTACTTTTCTCTTCATACTATCTTTGATCTGGAGAAGACATTGGCCACTGAGTTTGTTAATGATGTCCAATTCTTTCTCCCTGTCTTCTTTGTTCGTTGGGATTTCTTTAGTCTGATTATCATCATTTCACGTGCAGCATTCTTGTTTACATCTGGATGACATGATGAGACAATGACTGTGCTGCTGGAGGCTGTCTGTTTACTAAATATCTTCAGATGGTGCTGTTGTTTTTGTTTTCCATTCACATATGTAGAAAGCCATTTCAAATGGGTTTTTGGTATTCAGTTGTGAAATTTATTTTCTTTTGCACTTTATTAAACAAATTTATGATGTTACAGACGTCTTCAACATCACCTTTCAGCTATCATCTACATATCTTTTAGAGTGTAATATGTTTTTAAGCAGAGTTACTGACTGCTGAATATTTTCTGTGCTATTCCACTTATGAAAATGCTTGTTATTTTGCCTGATATGGGTGATCCAATGACTACCCCTCAGATTGTTGATAAATGTTACCCCTGACTGCGAAGTAATTGTAGTTGAGGATTATTTGTATTAACTCTAGAATTCAATAATTTCAGCTTGTGGACGCTTTTGGTGTTTTAACTAGTTGTTTTTTATTACTACAATAACTTCTTTAACGGGGTCATTGCAATACAGGTTTGTGATGTCTGGTGATATAAAATGGGCACCATCTGCAATGTTTATTTCTTTTATTTCAGAGACCAATGTGGTACTTTTTTTACAGTATGTGTAGTACCATGTATGAAATACTTTTTTTAGGGGCTGATTGAGCTTGTAAGATACTTTGTGTGCAGTGTTGTTCATAGTGTTAACTACTGGCCTTGCAGGACTTACTTCCTTGTGCACCTTAGGGCGGGATCTTAATAGTGGAGCTTTAGTGTTCGTAGAGGTGATGTATTTATTTTCATATTCTCTCAGTAAGAGATGTACTTTCTTTAACTATCCTTTGATTTTGATATAAAACTGTTTTGTTGGATCTTCATTAAGTTGTACTAAGTTCTTCTGTACAGAATTTTAGAGCTCCCTTAATGTATTCACTTTCTTTCATAACGACAAATGAGTGGTTTTTATCTGATTCTAAGGTTAGTGGCTGACTTCCACTAAGTTTTTAAAATCTGTTGTATGTGTCTGTGGTTATCTTTGTACTTCAGTGCTTCACTTTCAAGGAGTTCATTTAGTTTGTGACCTGTGGCAGAGTTGTCATTGCTGTTTAGTTTTACAATGCTGTTGCATTCTTTCTTTCCTTTATGAGATGTTTCAGTGTGTTGTCTGACAGGCTTTATTTTGCAATGTATTTTAGATCTTCCCTTAAAAGATGTAACTCTCTTTCATGAAATACTATGTCTCTGTTCTCCACTACTCTCCCGAAGGAACAGTGTGTGTTTCTGACAATGTTTCCGTCTTTACAATACTGATATTGTTTAGATTTCAGATTGTTCAGTTTCCTATTCTGTGTGTTGCAGATCTTAAGGTAATCCTTGCAAACTGCATCATGAAATTTCCCTCGTACAAAGTTCCATAGATAATGGGATATGCTGTTTGCTATTGGTGACTCTACATAAGAAATTTGTCTGTTTAGAATGTCTTTCTTCTTTCAAAATAGCTTTATTGCTCTATTTAACCATATTACGTCTGTTTTCTGGATCACTGTCTTTGGACAGCGACCTTTGTAGCTGAGTTTACCATTACTGTAGTCAGGAATCAGACCTAACTGGAGAATTTCTTTGTTAAATTTTGTGTGTCCAATTGTTTTGAAAACTTTAATTTTCATGTTTTTGAACTTGCATCTTACTTTAATTCCCTGGTTAGGCCTAACATGTTAATTTCGTTCATCAAATTAGATGTTTCAGTGAAGCCTGCAACTATGTTATTTGAGATTTAAATAATTAGAACCTGATTTGTTGCTTATGTTTTGATGCTTAGCACAATGCTGTTCATGAATTTATTCTCATTTTCAACTATTTATTTACATAAATATTTTTGGTGATATTTTCATGTCAGATTTTTGCCTCTCTTGCGTGTTTTTGCAGTTAGACTAGCATCACAGAATCAGAAAAAATGAATGAGTATTTTTTAACGCTAGTGTTAGAAATGGTATTTTTTTGTTTGTCTGCTCGTCGATTACAAAGAATATCACAAACATGAAAATCATCAGTCAGAGTGTTTTCAAAGCACATTAGAAAGTTATTATGACACCATAGTTTACGAAGAGATTCTACACATTTTAATGTGTTACAGTACCTTTGGATTGCATTATGTATACATACAAAGTTGTTAATTATAAAATGTATTTTTACCACTATTGACTACTTAATTATGGATTACAATTCTTTTTCCTATTGAGGAACTTTACATATTTATGAAAATTATTATAGCTGTCGTAAGCTAGAGAAAAATGTGAGGTAATCAACTGATTCACTATGTCATTCGTCCTTTTTATAATTTTTTCTCTTTATTTTGACATGTGCGAAACTTAAGCCATTAATGAGACTCAGTTAATTTGCAAATATTATCACCTGCTCCATGGTAAAAGGTCTTTTTCTGTTTCAAGGTAGGAGATGGTGCACAACAAACAGAGTATGTCTTAACTGTCCCTGTGTTTTACAGATAGTTTTAAAATTACGAGTACATAGAATTTTACTTACCATAAAAATGTGTAATTCAAGAATTAGCAATATGTTGTAAATAGATTTAATAGATTAAACTGCACTTAAATATACAGAATCTGAAATATTTACAAATGTTACAAAGACCACACCCTAAGGATTAGCAACAGTAAAAACCATAGAAAATAGCGAAAACTGCTTATGGCGGTCTCTAGTGCACATTCCTTTGTTAATTGTAAAATCCGTTGGTTGACAGAAATATCGACCAAGGAACATCATGTGTTTCTAGGTGCACTATCATCTAGGTATAACACTCTCCCCGCCTTTTCAATCTGCTGACTTTTAGAGTGTAAAGCACCCAACGATCGACAGCAGTAAGATTTCAGCTTACAAAGAATACGTAAGAAATAAAGAAATATCATAAGTTTTGGGAAAATTAGCATAGATTCTATTATGCAGCCCTCGCGCCAAGGAGGACAATGTCACTTCTTGTTTTGAGTTTCAGAGGTAGGTTTCTTGCAATTTCGATAAATGGTTGAAATCAAGTTCTGGAACGATTTCTTTGAAAAATACACAAAATATATCCTTACCTCAACTGGATATACAACTTCATATTCCATTCGTCAGGTATGTGCAGGAAGAAACAATATATCGGCTAGACTCTTTCAGGATAGCAAGCTCTGGGAATTTCGACATTAACTTCTTCGTGATGTATAACGCCTCTCTGGTCTGATACTCCGTGCGCTCGTAGTTTCTCGACTAAACGACAGCGTGGTACTATGTCGAATGCTTGCAGAATTCAAGGAACATAGCAGCGGGCTCTCGTATCTATTGCCTACTGTGTTCCGTGGATGACCAGAACGAGTCACCTAGCTTGCAGGAAACCGTGTTGATGCTTCCACAGGAGATTTGTTGACTCCAGAAAATTCGTAATACACTGAAATAACAGCATTATAAATCTGCAACAGGCCGACGTCATCGATATAAGACTATTGTTGTGCCCTTCAGTTCGATGCCCCTTCATGATGATGAAATGAACTGCACATTTTTTTTCTCAATCACTTGGAACACTTCCTCGCCGTAGCTAAGAATGATAGACTGCTCGAAAAACAGGACCAAACTCTTTGGCAGACTATGTGGACAATTCTTTAGATACCCTCATTGATCCAGCCCCCCATCTTGTTTTGAGTGATTTTATTCGATTTTCTATCCCGCGGCCACTTATCTCAGTATCTAACATTTTGGTGTTCATGCGATGATTGATAAAAGGAACTTCTGTACGAACTTCCTAATCGAACAAATTTGAAGACCCTCACAATTCGCATACTGAGTTATACAAAACTGGCTATGTACCTCCGCATGGGGTCAGTCTCTGGATCCCTTGATATTCCACACATGAGGTATACGACGGAATCAACGGATGGCACATGAATAGAGTTTCTATAAACATACCCAACAGTGTTTCCAAGGAAAACCTGTATGTTTCTTTCAGATATTTGACTTAGGTTCAGCGAGCACTGATGTTACATTTCTGTATAGGCTGTACTGTGTAATTACTATTGTAGCACAAGCGTCTCTTAATTCATTCTATGTCTACAGTTTTGCCTCCAAGACAAGAACTTCAAAAATTGAAAAATAGCTCCAGAGCTGGTTGCACTCGCGGCTCTCTTGACTGACGCGCTGCTGTCTCTTGAACATTCATGTGTCACTCATTTGTTCTCATTAGTTATTTTGCCTCGTTGCGTCCGCCTCGATAGCTGGTAAAAGAGGAGGAATGCCATGCTAAGGGGCCCGGGTTCGATTCCCGGCTAGGTGTTGTGTTGTCATCTCCATCTCATTCCCCATTGGCACGCAATTAGCCGAAGTGGCGTTTTCTCAAAAGACTTACACCAGGTGACAGGTCTACCTGACGGGAGGCCCTAGACGAACGACATTTCATTTCATTTCATGCCTCGTTGCTATGAGAGAAAAGTGTGCTAATTCTCGAAGAATGAAGACAACGGTGTGCGTACATTCATTCACCTTAGATTTACTGTAAATAACATCGTTCTTATTTTACGCACGATTTATTCATTTATTAACTTATTTATTTATTTAACCTGATTTCGTCGCCCTTTCTTACAACGTTCCGCATGCAGTGCCTTTTTTATATCGATGTTCGCTAAAGTACAACAGTTGCTGCCACTAATACTGATAATAATAATAATAATAGTAATTTCAACAATATATATACTCAGTACCAAAAATGATACTAGCAAACGTAAAAGGATTTTTTAGGTGTAAAAGACAGATTTTTCTGACTTAGCGAGTTCTGTGGAAAGGAATTTAAGGAGACTGCACCATTTAAGAATACCGGGAAATTGGCAGATCTGGTTGGAAAGAAGAGATGTAAAAGCATAAGGAGCGCATACAGGGACAGTGGTAATCCTTACTGTTGCTTTAGTAGATATATCATTAACTGTGTCCTGACGTTGGAGATTGCTAATGATATATCCCCTATAGCTTGTACAACCTACTTTCCAACAGATCTTCCTCTTTCCCCTGTTTTTGTAGATGGTGCAGTTCCTTATTTATGAAGCTGGAGATGTTATTCAGTTCTTTAACGTAATGCAGGATTTATTCCACAGTTGGGTTCTTGCTACTACTGAGAAGGACTTCGAGAAAATAGCTGAATGATGGAGTATGACATAATGAATTTTGTTCTGATAGGGACAGGTGTTTCTGCAATGTTGTTCAGTTGTTCAGATAACAGAGTTAAGATCGACGAGACATACAAGGGATGGTGTACGTTGGTAAGACAATAGAGAAGACAGGGTATGGAAATCCCTGCATTTGTTTGCTCGCAGCCAGGATAACTGTTCGTATGTTGGTGGAATATGACAAAGAGTTGAACATCACAGATATAACGAACACAGGCATTCGCAACCAGGCTCCGTGAGCTTTCTGAGAAAGGTCTTGCAGGATAATATCGATGTAATCAGTGTTACAAGTTTCATTTCCAGATCAAGAGGAAATAGGTTTTTATATTTTTGTTCTATAGTTGATTGTAAATGTATCAAAGCTGACACCAGCTAGCCCAAATGCATTGTTTGGGACGTGTAATATAGCACTGTACTCGACTCTATCCAGTCACCTCCACATTTGGAGAGCATGTCGATGATATGAACTAAGTATAGACCTCATTGTGGACACATGTGCTTGAAATTGGTTAAATAATAAACACAAGTCCATTTTTCCCGCCATTTTCGTAGATGTTATGCACATTCTGCTGGTGGTACTGAGTATTAGACCTCGTGGAGAACACACAGTTTGCCACCATCATGGATAACCGTACTTGCATCATCAGCTGGTGTCACGGAGGCGTCCTCTGGCGTCTAAGACAGTTGGGGTCTGAAGCTCGTGGTGAACCCACTAGGTGGCGCCATCTTAGATTACAGTACTTTCGTCATTACCTGAAGTCACCACAGCGTCCTCTAGTGGCATGGATATGAACTAAGTCAGTTGGGCTATGGACTCAGTGACGAATACACTTGGTGGTGGGGCTACCTCTAAGTCTTTAAATAAATGCTGGTGTATAATTTCGACAGTTGACGATTAGCAAGCAGAGTCTTTTACATTTATTATTATTTTGATAATTTACGAGTTGTTTGGGTAACTGGACGTAAATGCTTTGCATTATTTACGAGTGTTTCGCAAGTTGTAGGTTGTGCAATGATGGTTTACTATTAGCAAGCGTGTGTGTAGAGCGTTATAGATGAGTTATGTATGAGTAGTTTGCAGGTCTGTGTGATGTGGGGCGTGTCTGAGTGTGTGTTCTGTGATACATACACTCCATCCCTAAATAAATTGGTCCCAAGTAAATAAAGTACATTCCTTCCTCTCTCCATTAGCTTAGTGCGGGCTGAGTCTTTTTACCAGTAACCCCTACGAAGCAGTTGCACCCCGGAGGCTTAGGTTAGTGGTGGTGAGCTTCGTTTGCAACAATTTTCTTAGGTTGGTGGCGGAAGCGCAAGTGACCTTTCATTACTGCCAGAATTCGAACTCGGCGGCGGTTTCTAGGAAGAGGTGGCGGTCTGGACCTTGAAAAGTAGTTGAAAATAGGTAGTTGAAAGTATAGTGAACACCTTTTCATACATATATGAAGTCGAATCACGTCGTCAATAGTAGCGCAGCATTCTAGGGGTGGGGAGGTGGGGGTGCTAGGTCATGAATGAACACCGCGCTGATAGTGGGAAAATGTGGAACTTCTCATTTGATCATTGAATATTGAAATTGTAAATTGAATTATAGAATATGATTAAAATTGAAATGGAATTACTTACGTAATTGATAGGTTAGATGTGCGATGTGGGTGTTACTTTAGTTAACATATTTACAGAAGACTATGTCCGGCACGTGTATGGCGGTGACGGCCGAGGGTGTGTGACGTAAGCGATGGAACGCCAGCGGACCGGTGGCGTTTTGCGTGTCCGGTTATAACAGCTGCGCGAGAGAGAGAGGATGATCTCGTGCCATCATCCAACTCCACAGTAGCGCCCTCTGGTGGGCACGATATGAACTAAGCCAGTTGGAATCCAGACCCAGTGGCGAACACGTATGCTTGAAATTAGTTAAATAATAAAGTACTTTTTTTACCGCCAATATCGTATTGAATTTGAACTTTTCGCCATTTTCTGGGTGGGAAGGGGTTAGGTTAGTGGCGGTAGCCCAAGTGTTGTATCTTCCAGACAAAATAAACCATCCTGAATGATGTCAAAGTGACACTCTCTGGTGGTGACGATATGAGCTAAGTCAGTCGAAGCCCAGACCCCATGGTGGACACATGTGCTTGATATTGGTTAAATAATAAAGACAAGTCCATTTTTCCCACCATTTTCCTAGGTGTCACGCATTATCCTGCTGGAATTTGAAATTCGCGGCACTTTTCTGGGCCAGGGGGGCGTGGTACTTTGCCGCCAAAATTCAAACTTACCGCCAAAATCCGCCATCTTGGATGACGCCATGGCCCCCATCTTGGATGACGTCATCGCCGCCATCTTGGATAATGGTACCTTGGAGCCATACCCCCCTTGTTCCAATACTGATCACCTGTTTGATAGTTGTCTGTCTGTCTTTGGAGCGAAGTACATCACTGGTTCTGAGTATTAGGGATCTGACAGTTTGTTGGTAGGTTTATAGAGATATGTGGCGTTAGACGTCTTCGCAGCGGTCATGTAATTCGCGTAAACAACGGGCCGCTGATTTGCGCACGCCATGATGGCACCCGATAGCGACCAACATGGGTTACATTGTATTTATATCAGGCGAATTAGCTCGCCCAGACAACAACGTGAGTTCGATATAGTGCTGCTCACCATAGTATCACCATTCTTGCTCCGAGACGCGTACAATTATACTGCTGAAAGATGACATCGCCGTCGGGAAAGACATCAAGCATGAAGGGATGGAGATAACGAAACTGCCAGCATGTCTTGCCAGGTCCCACGGAAGCGCAGGCCACTCTCTACGGTAGCATAGCCCCCACCGTCCGGCGCCCGTGATGTGCTGCACATTTCGAGCCGCCGTTCACCTCGATGACGGCGTGTGTGGAGACGACCATCGTCCTAGTGTAGCATAAACGTGATTCACCAGAGGAGTCGATACGTTTACATTGATCGGCGGTCAGATCCCCATGGTCCCGTGCCCAAAGCAATCGTAGATGACGATATCGTTGGGTCAACATGTAGCACGTAGGGGTGGTTTGCTGGGAGCTCCATTTTCAACACGTACCATGAACGATGTGCTCCGACACACTTTTGCGTTGAACAGCGTTGTGTTAATTCGGCAGAGATGCCACAGATCTGCATCTATCCTCTCCTACAAACAGACAAGGCTCCAAACCCCACGTTCTCTGAAGAATCGTGGACGTCAACCATTCAGCGCCTAGTGGTAGTTTAATTGTCCTTCTACCTCTTTCCGTAAATGTTCACCACATTAGCACGTGAACATTCGACTAGCTTCGCCGTTTCTTAGATACTCGTTCACATTCTCTGCGTAATAATAATCTGCCCTTTGTCCAAGTCACTTATCTCATTGAATTTCCCGATTTGCAACTCATACTGTATTTTCGCTAGGTTGATGCCCCGTCCGTGTCTTTACCGCCTTGTTACTGGGTGAAGCGCCCGCAATGCCACCAAGCGATGTCGAACGTCGCGGAAGGTTGCGGTCATAATGATTTGGGTTATGAGTGTATAACCTGCAAACTTTTGACAGTGCACACACGTCGGTATTGAAATTCCCGATAGCTGTCTTCAGTCATTCATTCTAAATATTCCGAGAAGTCCTTTAACTATAAATAACGGAAATATGTCAAATGAAGAGACGGTAAATGGCACTAGCCTTAATTATGACACAGGAAAATGGTAGATAAAGACTTTTAAGACGAAGAAGCGGTTTCCACTGCTCTGTCAGCAGCAATAAATTACGGCTCCAGAAAGCACTCCGCTATGCGTTGAGTCTCACATTTCTACAAAAGTGATAACTACATTAGTTTCCTAGGATAGAAACAATGTTATTGGCAACTAAATATAATTGATACGTACGGCTTTTCTGTGTTGGAAGCGTAGCCATCTTCGCCTTCACTTTCCCTTCATAGACCGGTCTAGGCTGTATTCAAAGCTCGATTTCAAAAATGGCTGCTAGTAGAGCGTCTTGTAAAAACTGCTGATTATGAGACAAGTAATACGTTTGCAACGGATAAGGGTTTATTGCAAATGAGACATCGAACAAGTTCTGCAACCTGCTCTGCCGGACGCCGCGGCAGTAAACTTCCACCGGCGCCTTCTTCGGCTGTATACCTACGGTAGTTTTTCAGTCCGTCGCTGTTAGTCAAGCGCAGATTTCTACAGGAAGAACTACAACGCTTCCCTCGTTTCCTTCTTCTAAGTTCCCTTCCAAGACAGGAGGTGGAGATTGTCACGTGCAACAGTTGCACTGGTGTCAGATGGGAAAACCGATCAGCGTAAATCGTACATATTAATCATACTGGAGACACCGAGTGGTTACAAGAAACAAGCGTTAAACGCGTAATCCCGAAGTTTTCAAATGAAAATTCTGTCGGAAATGTCGATGTTACTCCGTTTATTTCTTTTGTTTAGAACTGCGTAAATTCCACCCCCGTCCTCTTGCTGTACATCAATGACATTGTCGCAGGAAAAGTCGATGGCGTAAAACGGAGTTTGTTAGTTTGGACGGTAGAGCTCACAAGGAGCTAAACTCAGCAAGATTAAAAATAGGAAGCACGTGTCCGCTGCTACTCCCGTGACCACGTTTTGATTGAAATGCTGTTGGATCATAACTAATAAATATCTGCAGTATTAAGAAAGAAGGGGTGTACTCCATAATTCAGAATGAGTCAAGTTCATAATTACGTCACTGCTTATTTTTAAATCATCTTAGCACTAACGATTTAAGTTTGCAAATGTGCTTGTACTGTTTCTGCAATACTACTTTCGCAATACCTACTGTCATTCAGGATGTTTCCTCGTGATTTTCTGTTTGAACTAGTTCACAGTTCATCTCCATTCAAACTCCTATCATTACTGCTATCAAATTCAGTGGAAATACCATGTATGACAATTTTCGTCTCTTATTATTCACACACCATTTTTAACCCTAATCAGTTGCGCCACTAGTAATCAAAACCTATTTCCTCAATCACCTCCTGCTGTAATCTATTCACTAGTATTATTAATTAGTTTCTTTTCCTTTCATTACGTATTTGATAGTATACTTTTCGTCTAATTTACATACATATTTCACATCGATTATCATTCCAAATAGCTCCATTCTTCTAACTCTAAAGGACTCAAAAACTGACAAACTCCATTCCTCTTAGACTCACCATTGACTAAAAACTCTCGTACGCCCGAATGAAAGCACTGTGATGTTAACACCATAATGCCCAATGGATATCCGTCTAGCTACAAAAGAAATGTACGCGGATGCTTAAAATGGTAAATGCATTCTGTCCCCATTTAACAATGGAGAGATAACAAAACAAACAGTTTAAACCAGGGTGGAAGAAATAAGAAATAGCAGTATTTTCTCCTTCATCTGTTGAGAACTGTCGGAATTGATGGAATTCACAAATACAACTGGTTTACAGACTACCATCTTCCACTGCTTCATTGTAATTGATGGTATGTACGTCCTTGCTATTGTCCGCAAGGGAGAACTAATGTCTTTCCCAGAGATATCAGTGCGACTGTAGCGAAAGCAGGAAGGCATCAGTACACGCCATCGAATTTTATTAGTTCAGCACAGACCCCATTAGTCTCCCCTAACAAAAGCAAATCATTAAATAAGTAACGTAATAGGAAAGTACTGCACCTTCATTTAAGCCATATAATTTGCTCATTGCAGCTATGGGAACATGTCAACTACCAAGCCTGTTGTAACTGTCACTTGCCGACTTTGAAATGACCTCCCACACCTTATTCAGCCTGGACTCTAGCCATAATAGGATGTGCCCGTGTGTTTACGCACATCTTACCGCAAACTTGAGAAAAACAATCTTCAAACTATAGCAACTAGTGGTGGTCATAGCTTTAGGTGTACGTCATTCTATTTTCTTCTACCGTGCAATTACTCTCGCGGTATCCTTTTACAGCAGCCACTCTAACTGTTTGATGAAGCGTAGCTATAGTTACTAACAATTTTCTCATTTCAGTACGGAACCTTCACACACGACTTTCTCAGATCTACAGTTCATTTCTAGCATAAGGACGAGCCACAACAGACAATTATTTATCGAAGACGTAACACTGGCTTTTGAAAGTGAAAGACAGCTCTCCTGCCAGCCGAGTTAGCAGAGCGGTTCTAGGCGCAGCAGCCTGGAAAGCGCGACCGCTACGGTCGCAAGTTCGAATCCTGCCACCGGCATGGATGTGTGTGATGTCCTTAGGTTAGTTAGGTTTAAGTAGTTCTAAGTTCCAGGGGACTGATGACCTCAGAAGTTAAGTCCCATAGTCCTCAGAGCCATTTGAACCATTTTTGAACAAGCTCTCCTGAACGAGTAGCCACAGTAAAAAAATTGTCCCAATCACAAATTAGTAACTTAGGCAGAATCATCTATATTCGCTATGTTTGTTTCCAGTAGAGCTATAAACCAGCGTTCTCTGAAATATGTTGGACCCTAGGACCCAACGGCCATTGGAGTGTGATTCCAACGAGCTCAGGCTGACGTTTTGTCCAGTCTGGTAGATCGGTCAATTTCCCTACTAAACATCTGACCACATGCTTTGAATATCCGTCACGACATTAAAATTTGAGCTGTGAATTCGTAATGTACAAAGACTTAGGTGTTAATGCCTGGAAAACATTCCCCTTTACATGAAATATGATCTTTAAGAGAACATAATGCAACATGACCAACTTTACGTTATATGTTGTAGTGGATGGGCTTGGATTTGGCGAATGTCTTGAGAGAGTTACCTTCCACCATCCCCAGTGCCAGTGAATTACAGAGGAGATGCCGTTAAGAATGGGGATGTTTCTCGTAGTTATGGTGTTACCACCTTATTGCACTTAAAAAATTCTAAACGTGGGAAGATATAAACATATTATACAGCACTAAGTGCTGTGCCCGCTCGAGGAACAATTTGGCGATGGTGACAGTTTCTATCGGCATGATAGTGCACCCTAAGCCTTATCATGTCAATAGGTCGCGGGACGTCTTTCGCATGCGATGTTCGCCTCTGACGGAGGGAAAGCCGTTTGGAGGTAAACAAGTGGCAGTGCGAGAGGTGAATCGGACGGCGGCAGGCAGCCAAGCAGGAAGGGCTCTTCATGCATGACGTGTTGTGATATGAGCCGTGCAATTTATATATCGGACGAAAAATGACTCTAAGCACTATGGGACTTAACATCTGAGGTCATCAGTCCCCTAGACTTAGAACTAATTAAACCTAACTAACCTAAGGACATCACACACGTCCATGCACGAGACAGGATTCGAACCTGCGACCGTAGGAGCAGCGCGGTTCCGGACTGAAGCGCGTAGAACCGCTCGGCTACAGCGACCGGCTATGTTTCGAACGACTGGGCTTCAGTATGTAACGCCGGAAATGCATATACTCCTATTTCCATCTATTGTACTATTATTTTTTTTCCTTGTTTTGTTACCTCAAGATATGACATTTCTGTCTCTTTATATATTGTAATTGTTTTACTGTTTGTATATATATATTTATGCACTCATGTCAGTGTATAATTGGTTTGTTTCGTAAATATTATTTGTATTTTTACGCTGGGTCTTGCCTAGGGAAAACTGCTATCGAACGATTACGTCGATAGGTCGTGTGACGAATCAAAGTGTGTAGGATCTTTGGTAGTGTTAACTCTGCCGCGAGGAGCGCGGGCAGCGGGAGTCTGGCGGGAGTAGCGAGTGGAGCAGGTGTTGTGTGACGCTCCCGCGAGTTGCCGCGCTTTCGGGGTTTGGCAGCATGTAATTGCGCTCGACTCGCGATGATAGTTTCTGACATGGTGTCGCGGACGGGAAGCATTAGCTGGCGCACATCAAGAGCCCGTTTCGCCTGGTGACCGTGTCGAGAAGAAGGCGCGCCAACATCCAGCTTCTGCAACAGCGACGGCCGACAATGAGTGACTGTCACCACCTCCTCGATCGACGGCTTCAAACCTTCAATCAACCAACAAGGAAGACTAAAAGCACGTAAAGTTTCAGAACTGTATGGCAGACCTCAGCTTTTCAAATTGTTCCATTTGCCTCGCAAAATTACAGCAACTTAGCATGAACCTTTGTTGCTCATTGTCCCAATTGCATCGCCAAGCAGGGTCCCTTCCTTTTCCGAAATGAACCCGAGTGTCGTTGAAATTCAAACGCCAGCATTAAAATAATATAATTAGATTTCACTGCTTTAATTTCAAAGTTCAGTAGCTGGCTACAATATTTAGGTTACACGAGCACAAATTTAGAGTGCGAGTTTTGTTAGCATATTTTAGCTTACCTGTGACTGCAGCTCAGCTTGGTACGTACTAAATTTTACTATTGTTAATAGTTCAGAATCATTTAATTCAAGTTCAAAGTTAAATCTCTTGTTTCTAAATTGCGTAGAGTCAAGTTGCTTTTGAAATGATTGTTGAGGTAGTCCAAGACTAACCGTATTTTACTGGATTTCGATGTGCTTCAGAAAGAAAGCTCACTATTAACTTCAGTCACTAAATTAACTTTCGATTTTCCGGTTTTATTAATTCTTTTGCTAAATTAAGTCAGAGTGTAGCGAAATTTATTACTTCTGACAAACTTTCAGTTTTCACACTACACGTGTCAACCTTCAGTTGCCACGCTTCTAGTGTTAATTATATGTGTAATAACCTTTCTTTTTCAGTTACTATAGTAATTGTCCTTAGGACTGGCGACCGTGATTTCCCCCAAATCTCAAATATCTAATTACCGCTAGTTAATTGTTAACGTAACGGCCGCACATTTACTTTCTTTATTAACTTTACCCCTTTTCAAAATTAATTTTCACCAGTTTCATTTGCATTTTTCCTTTCATTTAGATGTAACCCTTTCCTCCCTCTTTACCGATAGATTAACTTCGGTGACGATTGCTTTTCCCAAATTTCCATTAGGTACACGCGGTTTAAGTTTTCACTGTCATTAAGGTCGATAAGTGAGGGGGGAGGTTACACGTGGCGACCTCGTGACAGGACAATCTTCAAATTTGAGGTTGTTCTGGGCACGAATTTTGCATTGTGCAAATCTCGTAACAAAGTACTGGTTACGAAATGGTCGATACGTCAGCGAGAATATTCGTATGAGGAATCCTAATTAGAGCTGAGATTTTGCATTTATATTGAAAATTATTAAAATGAGTGAAGGCAACAATTACCAAAATTTGGTAGACTTGGATACGGAACAATCGGTCGAACAGTGGGAAACGCGCACAGCGGTACCCATTGTTCCGGGGCAGGCGGCTAGCATGAAAGATGCGACCGCCGAAACGCAACAAAGAGCAGAAATGGAATTCCAGACTTTAGAAAATGTTTCGGAATCGGAAGTGAAAATGAAATCTGAATCCCTTGATGACGAATACGGGGGGACAATGAAAGAGGAAGCCGCTACGGAAGTAAAACCGGTGGTTTCCGGGAATTTAACTGATTTATTGAATGTTTTGATTAACGAAATCAAGAGTCAATCGGCAGAAATTAAAGATCAGGCTGCCAAGCAAGAAGCTCAGGCTGCCGAGCAAGCAGCTCAGGCTGCCAAGCAAGTAGCTCTGTCTGAAAAAATTGAACGAATGCTAGACAATCAGAACAATGCTATTAATGTTGTTAACAACAATGTTGAAGTTGTTAGCACAAAAGTTGATAAAATCAAAGACGATATTGTCGTGATTAATACCGAAATCGGTAACCTTAAACAGGAAATGATAGGCGTTCAGGCGGAAATTGCGAGCATAAATACTCGTTTTCATTCCGAAATTAGTAGAATCGAGAAAAGTGTAGGAGACGCAGTTGCTCCGATCATCGAGAATAAGGTGACGGAACAAATTCAATTAGTGAGAAAAGAGGATCAACAGAAGGTGGAAACTTTAAAGGCTTTAGTATCCGAAGTAGATACCAAAGTGACGAAGCAGGCTAACACCTGCGAAGAGAAAAAGAGGGAAGTGGAAACGCTTGCGACAACCACTTGCCAAGTGATTACGAGGGTGTCGGAATTAGAAAAGAAACTTGACGAAAAACAGAGCTATGTGCCAATCTATGCACATAGTTCGGAATTGTTGACGAAAGAGGAGCGGTTCGACCCCTTGAAAAAAGGCGGTATACACGCGACGGATTTCATTAAGAATTGTGAAAGAGTTTTACCCAGATCATGGACTGATGAAAGAAAAATTAATGCGATTATTGATGTGTTAGCTGGTGATGCCAAGCGTTGGGGCCTAAACCTCAACATTACGAACCTGACTTTTGACGAGTTTAAAAATTTGTTTCTGGCTGAATACTGGTCAGAGCAAAAACAGCAAAGGGTCTGGCGCGAATTTGTCGTATCGAGGCCTTTCGATGCGAATTCGCGTGGCTCGATGAAGGAGTTTTGTGAGGGCTGGATCCGCAAGTTGGAATATTTGCGTGATCGCCGCACGGAATCCGAAATAGTCTGGGAACTCTACAAAAAGTTTCCAGATGATACAAAACGCTACGTAGGAAGCAATTACAGGACAATAAATGATTTCCTGGAAAGAGTGGAGGACGAGGACAATTGGCGCAATAATCGCGACAGTGGTAGAGGCCGTGGTAACAACAACGGGTACCACAGCAACCACAACAACGATAACCATGGGAATAATGCATACCGCAACCATGGCAGCAATAACAATAATGGTTCGGACCGTAATAACAATCGGTACAATGCAAATAATAACCGGAATGACGGAAACCGGTATCATACTAGCGTGATACGGGCTGCGCAGAATAGTAATAACGCCAGAGGGTGTGATCAGCCGCCTCAGCAGCATCCGGGGAGCGTATCTGCTGGGACGAGACAGGGAAACCATTAGCCACGCCGGTAAGGGGCCGACCGGGCGTGGAGAAATTTTGGCGGCCCAATAACAGGAGAAAACCCAGGTGTCGTCGTTATGAAAATTCCGTATGGAATAATCAACGGCGGGAGAGTGTGTCAGTGTTAGGAGAAAGGAGTGCGCCCACAAGTAGTAGATCAGCTGTAGACACGGCAGTAGGAAGTACATTCACTGTCAGTGAGAACAATTTAAGTAGTGTTCCGGAAATCGATTATAAAGTGGCAGCTGTAATACCCACAGCGGAACTGGAGATTGAGTTTAAGAATGATTCGCAAGTGTTGAAAGAAGATCAGGTGTCGGATAAAACGTCCGTCATCGAGCGAGGAGATGCAGAGAGGGATGAGATCTGGTTAAGGCAGTTCGGTCGCTTATACGACGAACTAAGAGATTATAGGGGCCTGTACGGGAGAAGTGTTTATGGGGAGCGCGGGCAGGATTTGCCGCGTCTCGTCCCGCAGGAAGATAGTGATTGTGAAGTGATAGAAAGTTCTGGCCCTAACCGGCAGACTTTACTAGAAATAGTTGATGTTAATGGGGAGCACGAGCAAGATTCGTCGTGTTTCGTCCCGCAGGAGTTAGATGTTGAAGGAGTAACGGAAAGTTCTGGCCCTAACCGGCAGACTTTACCGAAAGTTATAGTGGTAGAAGTAGCCGACCCATCCGACGCAAACCTCCAGTTTAAACATTGCGAGAGTATTAAGGGGAAAGATTACGAAAATTTTAGTGATAGCCGGACACAATTGGTAGAAAAGCACATAGATTTCAGCGTGTATGAGGTTAGAGCTGACGTTATGCGGTCAGACGGTAGCAGTGTGGGTTGCGCAGATCCAGAGGAAGTAATTTCAGATGCGACTGGGCACATTCCTCCAGGTAGATTGGCGGATGAGATTAATCTGACCAAAGTGGAATCAACGAAGGTGACGATTAATGAATTGATAGCAAAGCAACACTCACTAGTTGACGAGTTAGAGGAAAAGGTTTCGGTATTGGAGGCGAAGCTAGAGACTAAGCCTCAGGACAAACGTGTTGAAATTAAAACTGTATGTGAACAGAGGCTGAAAAAGCCGCCAGATAAGCCGGATTTAGGATCAAAGCCGGATGGTTTTTTCTGGAATGACCTGGATATAGACGAGGATTTACTGTGGGAAAATAAAGAAACAGTCGAGGACAAGTGTAGACAGATAATAGTGTCTGTTAATATGCACGACCTACAACTAAACGTGTTGATTGACACCGGTGCAGAATTGAATGCTGTATCTGGGAAAATATTTGAGTTACTGAAAGACAGACCTGGCATCGTAGTTATGCCAGTAACAGGAGTGAAAATTATCGGTGCTACTGGGAAGGCCAGTAAACCGGTCACAAAACAGATTTTTGTCAACTTCGAGATATGTGGGGCACGATTTGAACAAGAGTTTGTCGTCGTGCCAGACTTAACTACGGAAGTAATTATCGGGTTAAATTGGCTGTTAAAGTACTGTGCAGTGATTAACTGCGAAAGCAAAACGTTGACATGTACGTCCCAAGATAAAACAATAGTAGTTAGTTTTGACGAGGCAGGAGACGGTGTGCATAGGCAATACCAGCCTATACACATTGTTAACTGGCCGAATGGTATTGACGTAGGTATGAATTTGAACTACTGTAATGTGAGGAATCTCGGCATTGACAATAGTGTAGAAAGTGAATTGGAAAGTATTGTAGACGGTGTGTCAAACGTAACACACGAACAAAGACGAGGCCTGTATGAAGTAATAATGAGGAATAAGAGTGTGTTTTCAGACAAACCGGGTCTTGTGGAAGGATATAAATGCAAGTTGCATATAATTCCGCACGAACCATTCTTCGTGAGACCGTATGCTATACCGCTGTCCAAAAAGGAAGCAGTGCAACGGGAGATAGATAAGATGATCGAATGGGGAGTGATTGAAAGAAGTACAAGTCCATACAATAACGGTTTGGTCATTGTAGCAAAACGGGATGGTAGTGTGCGTATTGTGATTGACGCACGCACGTTGAATAGGGTCGTTCAACGTGAAACAGACAGACCAGAGAGTATGGAGGAGATTTTGCAACGTTTTCATGACGTTAAGTTCATGACTAGCCTCGATCTGACAGCTAGTTACTGGCAAATAGAACTCGAAGAAGAATCTAGGCCATACACCGCCTTCTTGTTTGCGGGCAGGTGTTATCAGTATAGAGTACTGCCGTTTGGACTTAATATATCTGTGTCCGTGT
Source organism: Schistocerca piceifrons (assembly GCF_021461385.2). Classification (NCBI taxonomy): domain Eukaryota; kingdom Metazoa; phylum Arthropoda; class Insecta; order Orthoptera; family Acrididae; genus Schistocerca; species Schistocerca piceifrons. The sequence goes on from NC_060142.1 coordinate 450,971,343, forward strand.
TCATCAGGGCCCTAGATAAAGTGCTAGGACCGGCTTTGAGTTCAAGATTAACTGTATATGTTGACGACCTATTGTTGGCCAATGCCACTTGGCATGACCATTGTGACCTGTTAGATGAAGTTTTTAGAGCATTGCGCCGTGGCGGAATGACTCTAAAGCTAAAGAAATGCGAATTTGTGAAGCAGGAACTGAAATTTTTAGGGCATGTAATTACCACTGCTGGTATTACGAAAGACCCAGAGAAACTAGAGGCAATAAAGAATTGTCCTCCACCCAAGTCTAGGAAACAGTTAAAAAGTTTTCTAGGGCTCACAGGATTTTACCGTAAATTTGTAAAAGGACAAGTGTTTAATGATGAAAATTTGAATAACCTCTTGCGCAAAAATGTTCCGTTTGTGTGGACTGACGGGTGTCAGACCGCTTTCGAGAGATTAAAAGACGAGTTGTTAAGATCTAACATACTATTTCATCCTGATTTATCGCTACCCTTCCATCTGGGAACGGATTCGTCGAATTACAGGGTGGGGGTAGAAGTGTTCCAAGAAGTTGGTAAAGGAGAGGATAAGGAACACCGGACGATAGCGTTCGCGAGTCGAACTTTATCAAAAAGTGAGCGAAACTACACGATTTCTGAGAAAGAGTGTCTCGCTATCGTGTGGGGATTCAAGAAGTTCAAGGGTTACCTATGGGACCGTAAGGTGATTATTCATACGGACCATAAGGCGCTCACTTATCTGAAGGATTGTAAACTACTTCACGAAAGACTGACTAGGTGGTCGCTGTATTTACAGCAATTTAACTATGACATCTGTTACGTAAAAGGGACCGACAATTGCGTAGCGGATGCGCTGTCGCGGTTGCCCGAGTCTAATCAAGGTCTATTGAAAGATGAGGCAGATGGAGTGGTCAAATTGTACTATTTTAAAGAAGTTGAGGGACGTAAATTAATAATGAACATTTGTAAGAATCTACGTCGTCATCAGAACGAGGATGGTTGTTTAAATATGGTGAAAACCCGATATGATGAAAAGAGTCCAGAAGGAGAGAAATTAAGGAAGTATTACAAGATATACGATCATATCTTGTACATACGTAAGGGTGAAGATAGTAATATTTGGCGGGTATGCTGGCCCAGCAAATACGTCACGGAAATAATAGACTACTACCATTTGGCGTATGGTCACTGTGGACCAAAGAAATGTACGGAAAAGCTGAGTGAAGTAGTGCATTTCAACAACATTTTAAAACGAGTTACTGACAGAGTGAAAACTTGCGATTTATGTCAGAAGGTGAAGGTTACCAACTGTACGAGTCGTGGTCCTATGCAAAGTATAAGGCCTAACGACACCTTTGAGTTACTGTGCGTGGACTTGTACGGACCTTTGCCCAAGTCATCAGGAAACTTTGCTTACATTTTAGTAGTGCTAGAAGCTTTTTCCAAGTTCATCAAACTATACCCGATTAGGAAAGCTACAGCCAAAGCAGTCTATAGCAAGCTTGTGAACGATTATTTTGTTCATATTGGTAAGCCCAAGGCGATTCTATCAGACAATGGGGCACAATTTACTTCTAAGTTGTGGAATGAAGGCTTGGAAAGTAATGGGGTCGAGGTGATCCATATTTCAGCTTATTGTCCGGCTGGGAATCCCGCTGAGAGGTATATGCGCGAGCTAGGCCGACTGTGCCGTACCTATTGCCATCACAACCATAGGGCATGGGGCAAATATGTAGCAGTATTTGAGAGAATTATGAACACCTTGAGACATGAATCGACGGGATTTTCTCCAGAGGAAATCCTGTTGGATGACAGAAGTAAAAGTTTAGTGGAAGAGATAATCAAATTCCCTCCACGGATTGACATTAGTATTGGTGTGAAAAAAGATCGTTTGCGAGAAGTAATGAAGCTTAAAGCCGATGCTCGCATACGTCGTCATGACGCTAAAGCGCGTTTTGCTAAGTTTGCGATCGGAGACTTAGTACTTGTAAAAGCTCATGAGAAATCGAGCGAGATAGACAATGAAATCTCTAAATTTAAGTTTGTTTATAATGGACCATATAAAGTCATTGGTATACCTCACACAAATGCTTATTGCTTAGAGTATCCAAGCTCTGGAAAGCTATTAGGTATACGAAATATAATAGATTTGAAATTGTACCAACCTAGGATAGATTAATACCACACAATGGGTAATTTGTACAATATGTAAATATAGAGTGTAAGATTTAAGGTTTGCTAGATTGCCATGCTTTTGACTGACCAAGAGGACATTAAAGAAGTTGTAATTAATAAGTAATTAATTTTGACTAAATGATTTAAGAGAGAGTGATTATTTATCAATTGAAAAATCCAAGCTGCTAATTTAAGTTTTCAGCTGAGTCACAGTAGATTAAGCAACGTAAATATGATTTTGTAACTAGCTGTAAGATTTCATGAATATGTGTTTTACTAGTCATTGCCGATGTACTTAGACGCTGTTTTAAGTTTCAGGCTAGTACATGCGTGTGATGATGGACAGTGTTGAGTTATCCACTGTGATAGTATTAAGGGACTCCTTGAGATTACTCGGGAGTGAGTTTTTCCTAAAGAATTCAGTGAAACGGACGTTCTGGAAACGCCGTCACAAGGGCGAGTGAGATCAAGCGTGCCGCACACGCGGGCGCAACAATACTGGCGAGGCGAGCCGCTGTCGGCTCTTGTGCCGCTGTTGGCTCTTGTGCCGCTGTCGGCATTCTTTGTACTTGCGAGTACGAAAGGCGGAATAGTTTTTCTTCCCGGACAGCTGATGTGAAAGAATTCTGCTGTCAATATTTATGTTTTTTTCGATCTACTGAATATTATTTTCTTGTTTAGCGTTAAGTGGAATCTCATGACGAGATATTAATTATGAAAAGGTTATGTAAAAATGTGTATTCTATGTAATTAATTATTAATTTGCGTATTTTGATCTACCTGTTTTTATGACCATGTACTCTGATTAATTTTGCAAATAGTATTCCATTTCTCATAGTGTTACGAATTTTAATGATTTTAGAATAGCTAAACCATTTTCTATATCTTCTATGAATTTTAATATGTTGTCAACCTGTTTTATTTTGTGCAAGATGACAGAGTGGAATAAGATTAGGAGTGTCCCCACTCAATTATTATGGTCTAAAAAATTGATTTATGATTAATTAGACGAATGCTAAATTTTGTTGATGTTTTGAGCATATGCATTTCCGCTGTTTCTTTTTTGGGACATTTTCTGAGTCTGTTTACGTTACACGAACATCCTCAGACAATGTGGGGCACGTGTAACGCCGGAAATGCATATACTCCTATTTCCATCTATTGTACTATTATTTTTTTTCCTTGTTTTGTTACCTCAAGATATGACATTTCTGTCTCTTTATATATTGTAATTGTTTTACTGTTTGTATATATATATTTATGCACTCATGTCAATGTATAATTGGTTTGTTTCGTAAATATTATTTGTATTTTTACGCTGGGTCTTGCCTAGGGAAAACTGCTATCGAACGATTACGTCGATAGGTCGTGTGACGAATCAAAGTGTGTAGGATCTTTGGTAGTGTTAACTCTGCCGCGAGGAGCGCGGGCAGCGGGAGTCTGGCGGGAGTAGCGAGTGGAGCAGGTGTTGTGTGACGCTCCCGCGAGTTGCCGCGCTTTCGGGGTTTGGCAGCATGTAATTGCGCTCGACTCGCGATGATAGTTTCTGACATGGTGTCGCGGACGGGAAGCATTAGCTGGCGCACATCAAGAGCCCGTTTCGCCTGGTGACCGTGTCGAGAAGAAGGCGCGCCAACATCCAGCTTCTGCAACAGCGACGGCCGACAATGAGTGACTGTCGCCACCTCCTCGATCGACGGCTTCAAACCTTCAATCAACCAACAAGGAAGACTAAAAGCACGTACAGTTTCAGAACTGTATGGCAGACCTCAGCTTTTCAAATTGTTCCATTTGCCTCGCAAAATTACAGCAACTTAGCATGAACCTTTGTTGCTCATTGTCCCAATTGCATCGCCAAGCAGGGTCCCTTCCTTTTCCGAAATGAACCCGAGTGTCGTTGAAATTCAAACGCCAGCATTAAAATAATATAATTAGATTTCACTGCTTTAATTTCAAAGTTCAGTAGCTGGCTACAATATTTAGGTTACACGAGCACAAATTTAGAGTGCGAGTTTTGTTAGCATATTTTAGCTTACCTGTGACTGCAGCTCAGCTTGGTACGTACTAAATTTTACTATTGTTAATAGTTCAGAATCATTTAATTCAAGTTCAAAGTTAAATCTCTTGTTTCTAAATTGCGTAGAGTCAAGTTGCTTTTGAAATGATTGTTGAGGTAGTCCAAGACTAACCGTATTTTACTGGATTTCGATGTGCTTCAGAAAGAAAGCTCACTATTAACTTCAGTCACTAAATTAACTTTCGATTTTCCGGTTTTATTAATTCTTTTGCTAAATTAAGTCAGAGTGTAGCGAAATTTATTACTTCTGACAAACTTTCAGTTTTCACACTACACGTGTCAACCTTCAGTTGCCACGCTTCTAGTGTTAATTATATGTGTAATAACCTTTCTTTTTCAGTTACTATAGTAATTGTCCTTAGGACTGGCGACCGTGATTTCCCCCAAATCTCAAATATCTAATTACCGCTAGTTAATTGTTAACGTAACGGCCGCACATTTACTTTCTTTATTAACTTTACCCCTTTTCAAAATTAATTTTCACCAGTTTCATTTGCATTTTTCCTTTCATTTAGATGTAACCCTTTCCTCCCTCTTTACCGATAGATTAACTTCGGTGACGATTGCTTTTCCCAAATTTCCATTAGGTACACGCGGTTTAAGTTTTCACTGTCATTAAGGTCGATAAGTGAGGGGGGAGGTTACACGTGGCGACCTCGTGACAGGACAATCTTCAAATTTGAGGTTGTTCTGGGCACGAATTTTGCATTGTGCAAATCTCGTAACAAAGTACTGGTTACGAAATGGTCGATACGTCAGCGAGAATATTCGTATGAGGAATCCTAATTAGAGCTGAGATTTTGCATTTATATTGAAAATTATTAAAATGAGTGAAGGCAACAATTACCAAAATTTGGTAGACTTGGATACGGAACAATCGGTCGAACAGTGGGAAACGCGCACAGCGGTACCCATTGTTCCGGGGCAGGCGGCTAGCATGAAAGATGCGACCGCCGAAACGCAACAAAGAGCAGAAATGGAATTCCAGACTTTAGAAAATGTTTCGGAATCGGAAGTGAAAATGAAATCTGAATCCCTTGATGACGAATACGGGGGGACAATGAAAGAGGAAGCCGCTACGGAAGTAAAACCGGTGGTTTCCGGGAATTTAACTGATTTATTGAATGTTTTGATTAACGAAATCAAGAGTCAATCGGCAGAAATTAAAGATCAGGCTGCCAAGCAAGAAGCTCAGGCTGCCGAGCAAGCAGCTCAGGCTGCCAAGCAAGTAGCTCTGTCTGAAAAAATTGAACGAATGCTAGACAATCAGAACAATGCTATTAATGTTGTTAACAACAATGTTGAAGTTGTTAGCACAAAAGTTGATAAAATCAAAGACGATATTGTCGTGATTAATACCGAAATCGGTAACCTTAAACAGGAAATGATAGGCGTTCAGGCGGAAATTGCGAGCATAAATACTCGTTTTCATTCCGAAATTAGTAGAATCGAGAAAAGTGTAGGAGACGCAGTTGCTCCGATCATCGAGAATAAGGTGACGGAACAAATTCAATTAGTGAGAAAAGAGGATCAACAGAAGGTGGAAACTTTAAAGGCTTTAGTATCCGAAGTAGATACCAAAGTGACGAAGCAGGCTAACACCTGCGAAGAGAAAAAGAGGGAAGTGGAAACGCTTGCGACAACCACTTGCCAAGTGATTACGAGGGTGTCGGAATTAGAAAAGAAACTTGACGAAAAACAGAGCTATGTGCCAATCTATGCACATAGTTCGGAATTGTTGACGAAAGAGGAGCGGTTCGACCCCTTGAAAAAAGGCGGTATACACGCGACGGATTTCATTAAGAATTGTGAAAGAGTTTTACCCAGATCATGGACTGATGAAAGAAAAATTAATGCGATTATTGATGTGTTAGCTGGTGATGCCAAGCGTTGGGGCCTAAACCTCAACATTACGAACCTGACTTTTGACGAGTTTAAAAATTTGTTTCTGGCTGAATACTGGTCAGAGCAAAAACAGCAAAGGGTCTGGCGCGAATTTGTCGTATCGAGGCCTTTCGATGCGAATTCGCGTGGCTCGATGAAGGAGTTTTGTGAGGGCTGGATCCGCAAGTTGGAATATTTGCGTGATCGCCGCACGGAATCCGAAATAGTCTGGGAACTCTACAAAAAGTTTCCAGATGATACAAAACGCTACGTAGGAAGCAATTACAGGACAATAAATGATTTCCTGGAAAGAGTGGAGGACGAGGACAATTGGCGCAATAATCGCGACAGTGGTAGAGGCCGTGGTAACAACAACGGGTACCACAGCAACCACAACAACGATAACCATGGGAATAATGCATACCGCAACCATGGCAGCAATAACAATAATGGTTCGGACCGTAATAACAATCGGTACAATGCAAATAATAACCGGAATGACGGAAACCGGTATCATACTAGCGTGATACGGGCTGCGCAGAATAGTAATAACGCCAGAGGGTGTGATCAGCCGCCTCAGCAGCATCCGGGGAGCGTATCTGCTGGGACGAGACAGGGAAACCATTAGCCACGCCGGTAAGGGGCCGACCGGGCGTGGAGAAATTTTGGCGGCCCAATAACAGGAGAAAACCCAGGTGTCGTCGTTATGAAAATTCCGTATGGAATAATCAACGGCGGGAGAGTGTGTCAGTGTTAGGAGAAAGGAGTGCGCCCACAAGTAGTAGATCAGCTGTAGACACGGCAGTAGGAAGTACATTCACTGTCAGTGAGAACAATTTAAGTAGTGTTCCGGAAATCGATTATAAAGTGGCAGCTGTAATACCCACAGCGGAACTGGAGATTGAGTTTAAGAATGATTCGCAAGTGTTGAAAGAAGATCAGGTGTCGGATAAAACGTCCGTCATCGAGCGAGGAGATGCAGAGAGGGATGAGATCTGGTTAAGGCAGTTCGGTCGCTTATACGACGAACTAAGAGATTATAGGGGCCTGTACGGGAGAAGTGTTTATGGGGAGCGCGGGCAGGATTTGCCGCGTCTCGTCCCGCAGGAAGATAGTGATTGTGAAGTGATAGAAAGTTCTGGCCCTAACCGGCAGACTTTACTAGAAATAGTTGATGTTAATGGGGAGCACGAGCAAGATTCGTCGTGTTTCGTCCCGCAGGAGTTAGATGTTGAAGGAGTAACGGAAAGTTCTGGCCCTAACCGGCAGACTTTACCGAAAGTTATAGTGGTAGAAGTAGCCGACCCATCCGACGCAAACCTCCAGTTTAAACATTGCGAGAGTATTAAGGGGAAAGATTACGAAAATTTTAGTGATAGCCGGACACAATTGGTAGAAAAGCACATAGATTTCAGCGTGTATGAGGTTAGAGCTGACGTTATGCGGTCAGACGGTAGCAGTGTGGGTTGCGCAGATCCAGAGGAAGTAATTTCAGATGCGACTGGGCACATTCCTCCAGGTAGATTGGCGGATGAGATTAATCTGACCAAAGTGGAATCAACGAAGGTGACGATTAATGAATTGATAGCAAAGCAACACTCACTAGTTGACGAGTTAGAGGAAAAGGTTTCGGTATTGGAGGCGAAGCTAGAGACTAAGCCTCAGGACAAACGTGTTGAAATTAAAACTGTATGTGAACAGAGGCTGAAAAAGCCGCCAGATAAGCCGGATTTAGGATCAAAGCCGGATGGTTTTTTCTGGAATGACCTGGATATAGACGAGGATTTACTGTGGGAAAATAAAGAAACAGTCGAGGACAAGTGTAGACAGATAATAGTGTCTGTTAATATGCACGACCTACAACTAAACGTGTTGATTGACACCGGTGCAGAATTGAATGCTGTATCTGGGAAAATATTTGAGTTACTGAAAGACAGACCTGGCATCGTAGTTATGCCAGTAACAGGAGTGAAAATTATCGGTGCTACTGGGAAGGCCAGTAAACCGGTCACAAAACAGATTTTTGTCAACTTCGAGATATGTGGGGCACGATTTGAACAAGAGTTTGTCGTCGTGCCAGACTTAACTACGGAAGTAATTATCGGGTTAAATTGGCTGTTAAAGTACTGTGCAGTGATTAACTGCGAAAGCAAAACGTTGACATGTACGTCCCAAGATAAAACAATAGTAGTTAGTTTTGACGAGGCAGGAGACGGTGTGCATAGGCAATACCAGCCTATACACATTGTTAACTGGCCGAATGGTATTGACGTAGGTATGAATTTGAACTACTGTAATGTGAGGAATCTCGGCATTGACAATAGTGTAGAAAGTGAATTGGAAAGTATTGTAGACGGTGTGTCAAACGTAACACACGAACAAAGACGAGGCCTGTATGAAGTAATAATGAGGAATAAGAGTGTGTTTTCAGACAAACCGGGTCTTGTGGAAGGATATAAATGCAAGTTGCATATAATTCCGCACGAACCATTCTTCGTGAGACCGTATGCTATACCGCTGTCCAAAAAGGAAGCAGTGCAACGGGAGATAGATAAGATGATCGAATGGGGAGTGATTGAAAGAAGTACAAGTCCATACAATAACGGTTTGGTCATTGTAGCAAAACGGGATGGTAGTGTGCGTATTGTGATTGACGCACGCACGTTGAATAGGGTCGTTCAACGTGAAACAGACAGACCAGAGAGTATGGAGGAGATTTTGCAACGTTTTCATGACGTTAAGTTCATGACTAGCCTCGATCTGACAGCTAGTTACTGGCAAATAGAACTCGAAGAAGAATCTAGGCCATACACCGCCTTCTTGTTTGCGGGCAGGTGTTATCAGTATAGAGTACTGCCGTTTGGACTTAATATATCTGTGTCCGTGTTCATCAGGGCCCTAGATAAAGTGCTAGGACCGGCTTTGAGTTCAAGATTAACTGTATATGTTGACGACCTATTGTTGGCCAATGCCACTTGGCATGACCATTGTGACCTGTTAGATGAAGTTTTTAGAGCATTGCGCCGTGGCGGAATGACTCTAAAGCTAAAGAAATGCGAATTTGTGAAGCAGGAACTGAAATTTTTAGGGCATGTAATTACCACTGCTGGTATTACGAAAGACCCAGAGAAACTAGAGGCAATAAAGAATTGTCCTCCACCCAAGTCTAGGAAACAGTTAAAAAGTTTTCTAGGGCTCACAGGATTTTACCGTAAATTTGTAAAAGGACAAGTGTTTAATGATGAAAATTTGAATAACCTCTTGCGCAAAAATGTTCCGTTTGTGTGGACTGACGGGTGTCAGACCGCTTTCGAGAGATTAAAAGACGAGTTGTTAAGATCTAACATACTATTTCATCCTGATTTATCGCTACCCTTCCATCTGGGAACGGATTCGTCGAATTACAGGGTGGGGGTAGAAGTGTTCCAAGAAGTTGGTAAAGGAGAGGATAAGGAACACCGGACGATAGCGTTCGCGAGTCGAACTTTATCAAAAAGTGAGCGAAACTACACGATTTCTGAGAAAGAGTGTCTCGCTATCGTGTGGGGATTCAAGAAGTTCAAGGGTTACCTATGGGACCGTAAGGTGATTATTCATACGGACCATAAGGCGCTCACTTATCTGAAGGATTGTAAACTACTTCACGAAAGACTGACTAGGTGGTCGCTGTATTTACAGCAATTTAACTATGACATCTGTTACGTAAAAGGGACCGACAATTGCGTAGCGGATGCGCTGTCGCGGTTGCCCGAGTCTAATCAAGGTCTATTGAAAGATGAGGCAGATGGAGTGGTCAAATTGTACTATTTTAAAGAAGTTGAGGGACGTAAATTAATAATGAACATTTGTAAGAATCTACGTCGTCATCAGAACGAGGATGGTTGTTTAAATATGGTGAAAACCCGATATGATGAAAAGAGTCCAGAAGGAGAGAAATTAAGGAAGTATTACAAGATATACGATCATATCTTGTACATACGTAAGGGTGAAGATAGTAATATTTGGCGGGTATGCTGGCCCAGCAAATACGTCACGGAAATAATAGACTACTACCATTTGGCGTATGGTCACTGTGGACCAAAGAAATGTACGGAAAAGCTGAGTGAAGTAGTGCATTTCAACAACATTTTAAAACGAGTTACTGACAGAGTGAAAACTTGCGATTTATGTCAGAAGGTGAAGGTTACCAACTGTACGAGTCGTGGTCCTATGCAAAGTATAAGGCCTAACGACACCTTTGAGTTACTGTGCGTGGACTTGTACGGACCTTTGCCCAAGTCATCAGGAAACTTTGCTTACATTTTAGTAGTGCTAGAAGCTTTTTCCAAGTTCATCAAACTATACCCGATTAGGAAAGCTACAGCCAAAGCAGTCTATAGCAAGCTTGTGAACGATTATTTTGTTCATATTGGTAAGCCCAAGGCGATTCTATCAGACAATGGGGCACAATTTACTTCTAAGTTGTGGAATGAAGGCTTGGAAAGTAATGGGGTCGAGGTGATCCATATTTCAGCTTATTGTCCGGCTGGGAATCCCGCTGAGAGGTATATGCGCGAGCTAGGCCGACTGTGCCGTACCTATTGCCATCACAACCATAGGGCATGGGGCAAATATGTAGCAGTATTTGAGAGAATTATGAACACCTTGAGACATGAATCGACGGGATTTTCTCCAGAGGAAATCCTGTTGGATGACAGAAGTAAAAGTTTAGTGGAAGAGATAATCAAATTCCCTCCACGGATTGACATTAGTATTGGTGTGAAAAAAGATCGTTTGCGAGAAGTAATGAAGCTTAAAGCCGATGCTCGCATACGTCGTCATGACGCTAAAGCGCGTTTTGCTAAGTTTGCGATCGGAGACTTAGTACTTGTAAAAGCTCATGAGAAATCGAGCGAGATAGACAATGAAATCTCTAAATTTAAGTTTGTTTATAATGGACCATATAAAGTCATTGGTATACCTCACACAAATGCTTATTGCTTAGAGTATCCAAGCTCTGGAAAGCTATTAGGTATACGAAATATAATAGATTTGAAATTGTACCAACCTAGGATAGATTAATACCACACAATGGGTAATTTGTACAATATGTAAATATAGAGTGTAAGATTTAAGGTTTGCTAGATTGCCATGCTTTTGACTGACCAAGAGGACATTAAAGAAGTTGTAATTAATAAGTAATTAATTTTGACTAAATGATTTAAGAGAGAGTGATTATTTATCAATTGAAAAATCCAAGCTGCTAATTTAAGTTTTCAGCTGAGTCACAGTAGATTAAGCAACGTAAATATGATTTTGTAACTAGCTGTAAGATTTCATGAATATGTGTTTTACTAGTCATTGCCGATGTACTTAGACGCTGTTTTAAGTTTCAGGCTAGTACATGCGTGTGATGATGGACAGTGTTGAGTTATCCACTGTGATAGTATTAAGGGACTCCTTGAGATTACTCGGGAGTGAGTTTTTCCTAAAGAATTCAGTGAAACGGACGTTCTGGAAACGCCGTCACAAGGGCGAGTGAGATCAAGCGTGCCGCACACGCGGGCGCAACAATACTGGCGAGGCGAGCCGCTGTCGGCTCTTGTGCCGCTGTTGGCTCTTGTGCCGCTGTCGGCATTCTTTGTACTTGCGAGTACGAAAGGCGGAATAGTTTTTCTTCCCGGACAGCTGATGTGAAAGAATTCTGCTGTCAATATTTATGTTTTTTTCGATCTACTGAATATTATTTTCTTGTTTAGCGTTAAGTGGAATCTCATGACGAGATATTAATTATGAAAAGGTTATGTAAAAATGTGTATTCTATGTAATTAATTATTAATTTGCGTATTTTGATCTACCTGTTTTTATGACCATGTACTCTGATTAATTTTGCAAATAGTATTCCATTTCTCATAGTGTTACGAATTTTAATGATTTTAGAATAGCTAAACCATTTTCTATATCTTCTATGAATTTTAATATGTTGTCAACCTGTTTTATTTTGTGCAAGATGACAGAGTGGAATAAGATTAGGAGTGTCCCCACTCAATTATTATGGTCTAAAAAATTGATTTATGATTAATTAGACGAATGCTAAATTTTGTTGATGTTTTGAGCATATGCATTTCCGCTGTTTCTTTTTTGGGACATTTTCTGAGTCTGTTTACGTTACACGAACATCCTCAGACAATGTGGGGCACGTGTAACGCCGGAAATGCATATACTCCTATTTCCATCTATTGTACTATTATTTTTTTTCCTTGTTTTGTTACCTCAAGATATGACATTTCTGTCTCTTTATATATTGTAATTGTTTTACTGTTTGTATATATATATTTATGCACTCATGTCAATGTATAATTGGTTTGTTTCGTAAATATTATTTGTATTTTTACGCTGGGTCTTGCCTAGGGAAAACTGCTATCGAACGATTACGTCGATAGGTCGTGTGACGAATCAAAGTGTGTAGGATCTTTGGTAGTGTTAACTCTGCCGCGAGGAGCGCGGGCAGCGGGAGTCTGGCGGGAGTAGCGAGTGGAGCAGGTGTTGTGTGACGCTCCCGCGAGTTGCCGCGCTTTCGGGGTTTGGCAGCATGTAATTGCGCTCGACTCGCGATGATAGTTTCTGACATGGTGTCGCGGACGGGAAGCATTAGCTGGCGCACATCAAGAGCCCGTTTCGCCTGGTGACCGTGTCGAGAAGAAGGCGCGCCAACATCCAGCTTCTGCAACAGCGACGGCCGACAATGAGTGACTGTCGCCACCTCCTCGATCGACGGCTTCAAACCTTCAATCAACCAACAAGGAAGACTAAAAGCACGTACAGTTTCAGAACTGTATGGCAGACCTCAGCTTTTCAAATTGTTCCATTTGCCTCGCAAAATTACAGCAACTTAGCATGAACCTTTGTTGCTCATTGTCCCAATTGCATCGCCAAGCAGGGTCCCTTCCTTTTCCGAAATGAACCCGAGTGTCGTTGAAATTCAAACGCCAGCATTAAAATAATATAATTAGATTTCACTGCTTTAATTTCAAAGTTCAGTAGCTGGCTACAATATTTAGGTTACACGAGCACAAATTTAGAGTGCGAGTTTTGTTAGCATATTTTAGCTTACCTGTGACTGCAGCTCAGCTTGGTACGTACTAAATTTTACTATTGTTAATAGTTCAGAATCATTTAATTCAAGTTCAAAGTTAAATCTCTTGTTTCTAAATTGCGTAGAGTCAAGTTGCTTTTGAAATGATTGTTGAGGTAGTCCAAGACTAACCGTATTTTACTGGATTTCGATGTGCTTCAGAAAGAAAGCTCACTATTAACTTCAGTCACTAAATTAACTTTCGATTTTCCGGTTTTATTAATTCTTTTGCTAAATTAAGTCAGAGTGTAGCGAAATTTATTACTTCTGACAAACTTTCAGTTTTCACACTACACGTGTCAACCTTCAGTTGCCACGCTTCTAGTGTTAATTATATGTGTAATAACCTTTCTTTTTCAGTTACTATAGTAATTGTCCTTAGGACTGGCGACCGTGATTTCCCCCAAATCTCAAATATCTAATTACCGCTAGTTAATTGTTAACGTAACGGCCGCACATTTACTTTCTTTATTAACTTTACCCCTTTTCAAAATTAATTTTCACCAGTTTCATTTGCATTTTTCCTTTCATTTAGATGTAACCCTTTCCTCCCTCTTTACCGATAGATTAACTTCGGTGACGATTGCTTTTCCCAAATTTCCATTAGGTACACGCGGTTTAATTTTTCACTGTCATTAAGGTCGATAAGTGAGGGGGGAGGTTACAAGTATTCCGCCTGGTGCCGTGTGTCCGAGAATAAGTTTTCATTTTGGCGACCCCGGAAGACACAACTTGGATATCCGTACAGCGGAAATCTATGGTTGTGACGCCTTCGTTAAGAAGGAAGCGTGGCGTCTTAGAACTACGTTGTGATCAAAGTATCCGGACATCAGGCTGAAAATGACTTACAGCTTCATGGCTTCCTCCATCGGTAATATGGGAATTCAATATGGTGTTGGCCCACGCTTAGCCTTGATGACAGGTTCGAGTCTCGCAAGCAAACGTTCAATCAGGTACTGGAAGGTTTCTTGGGGAATGGCAGTCCATTCTTCAGGGAGTGCTGCGCCGAGGAGATATATCGGTTAAGGTCGTTGATGCGTGGCACTTAGTAGGCGTTCCAAAACTTCCCAAGGGTGATCTGTAGGATTCAGGTCAGGATTCTGTGCAGGCCAGTCCATTGCAGGGATTTTATTGTCGTGTAACCACTCCGCCACAAGCTGTGCCGTATGAAGAGGGGATCGATCGTGTTGAAAGATGCAATCGCCGTTCCTGAACTGCTCTTCAACAGTGCGAAGCAAGATGGTTTTTAAAACGTCAGTGTAGGCCTATGCTGTGATTGTGCCGCGCAAAACAACAAGGGGTGCAAGCCCCTCTCCATGAAAATCACGACCACTCCATAACACTACCGCGTCCGAATTTTACTGTTGACACTACTCTCGCTAGCAAATGACGTTCACCGGGCATTCGCCATACATACACCCTGCCATCAGATCGCCACTCCACACAACGTTTTTCACTGTTCAATCGTCCAACGTTTACGCTGATTAGTCCAAGCGAGGCGTCGTTTGGCATTTACCGGCTTGATGTGTAGCCTATGGGCAGCAGCTCGACCACGAAATCCAAGTTTTCTCATTTTCCGCCTAACTGTCATAGTACTTGCAGTGAATCCTGATGCCGTTTGGAATTCCTGTGTAATGGTCTGGATAGATGTGAGCCTAATACACATTCCGACGCTCTTCAACTGTCGGCGGTGTCTGTCAGTCGACAGACGAGGTCGGCCTTTACGCTTTTGTGCTGTACGTGTCCCCTCACGTTTCCGCTTCACTATCACATCGCAAACAGTGGACCTAGGGATGTTTAGGAGTGTGGAAATCTCGTGTACAGACGAATGACACAAGTGGCACCCAATCACCTGACCAAGTTCGAAGTCCATGAGTTCTGTAGAGCGCCCCATTCCGCTCTCTCACGATGTCTAATGACTACTGAGGCCGCTGTATGGAGTACCTGGAAATAGGTGGCAACACAATGCACTTATTACGAAATACATATGTTTTTGGGGGTGTTTGGATACTTTCGATCACATAGTGTATCTTACTACTGTTGAGTCAATTTGGGAGGGGAGCGTGAGGTTATACCATACTTATACCATACTTATACCATACTTTCGACAAAAGTAATTTGCTCTTTTAAGCACATCATACGTACTTCGTTAGACGTAAAAGGGCAAATTACTTTTTTCGAAAGTATGGTAACTTTCCTGCAGTTTATGCCAGCTAAGCTTGATAGTGGTTATTGACCGAAACTAGTAGCGAATTGTGCCCAAAATATTATTTAATGAGTGGAAAAGATTGAGATAAGTAACTGGCAGATCTTGATGACTAAATACCCAATGGATATTGATCTACACGTGTTCTAGCCGAGTTGTGAATCTAACATTGCTCACATGAAACAAAGTATCAAGATAAGTCGCGTGATTACCTGAAAAAACGCGTAATCTGTAATTATACAATGGCAGCGTAAGCCAGCGAACACTCATCAGTATGTTGGACAAAGTCACTTCAATGTATCCATTTCAATATCACAAGACTAAGCATACATGAGTGTACTGAACAGCTCGAGATATCCGGAGGTATCAAGTAGGAAAGCAGAGGATGTTTACAGCACTAGCGGTAAATGAAGTGTGTCCCTTCCTCCACAACCCATGTGGGTCTTGCTAATTGAATTTCCGCACCATACAGTACCACTGGCTGGCTAATCACGGAGAACAAGTGACCTTTTGAAGAGATACCTTTCTGGTTCCGAGCCAAAGATAAAGCTACTTTAGCAGATGGAAGAGTAACTGGAGATTCTTTGGTGCATGCAAGTCTTACCGATATGAATATGTATACATAGCATTAAAAGTGTCTATAGTAAACGGCTTTAAGCTTTTCTAAGTCTGGCGATATACCATCTGACATTCGGAAAAGCATCATCCACACAATTCAGAAGACGGCAAGAACTGACAAGTGCGAGAATTATCGCACAATCAGCTTAACAGCTCATGCATCGAAGCTGCTTACAAGAATAATATACAGAAGAATGGAAAAGAAAATTGAGAATGCGCTAGGTGACGATCAGTTTGGCTTTAGGAAAAGTAAAGGGACGAGAGAGGCAATTCTGACGTTACGGCTAATAATGGAAGCAAGGCAAAAGAAAAATCAAGACACTTTCATAGGATTTGTCGACCTGGAAAAAGCGTTCGACAATATAAAATGGTGCAAGCTGTTCGAGATTCTGCAAAAAGTAGGGGTAAGCTATAGGGAGAGACGGGTCATATACAATATGTACAACAACCAAGAGGGAATAATAAGAGTGGACGATCAAGAGCGAAGTGCTCGTATTAAGAAGGGTGTAAGACAAAGCTGTAGCCTTTCGCCCCTACTCTTCAATCTGTACATCGAGGAAGCAATGATGGAAATAAAAGAAAGGTTCAGGAGTGGAATTAAAATACAAGGTGAAAGGATACCAATGATACGATTCGCTGATGACATTGCTATCCTGAGTGAAAGTGAAGAAGAATTAAATGATCTGCTGAACGGAATGAACAGTCTAATGAGTACACAGTATGGTTTGAGAGTAAATCGGAGAAAGACGAAGGTAATGAGAAGTAGTAGAAATGGGAACAGCGAGAAACTTAACATCAGGATTGATGGTCACGAAGTCAATGAAGTTAAGGAACTCTGCTACCTAGGCAGTAAAATAACCAATGACGGACGGAGCAAGGAGGACATCAAAAGCAGACTCCCTATGGCAAAAAAGACATTTCTGGCCAAGAGAAATCTATTAATATCAAATACCGGCCTTAATTTGAGGAAGAAATTTCTGAGGATGTACGTCTGGAGTACAGCATTGTATGGTAGTGAAACATGGACTGTGGGAAAACCGGAACAGAAGAGACTCGAAGCATTTGAGATGTGGTGCTATAGACGAATGTTGAAAATTAGGTGGACTGATAAGGTAAGGAATGAGGAGGTTCTACGCAGAATCGGAGAGGAAAGGAATATGTGGAAAACACTGATAAGGGGAAGGAACAGGATGACAGGACATCTGCTAAGACATGAGGGAATGACTTCGATGGTACTAGAGGGAGCTGTAGAGGGCAAAAACTGTAGAGGAAGACAGAGATTGGAATACGTCAAGCAAATAATTGAGGACGTCGGTTGCAAGTGCTACTCTGAGATGAAGAGGTTAGCACAGGAAAGGAATTCGTGGCGGGCCTCATCAAACCAGTCAGTAAACTGATGACCAAAAAAAAAGTAGGCTAGGAAGTGTAGAAACTCATGCATTAGTCGCTGAAATCCCATGTGCTTCTTTGGCTCTGAAATGACAGCACCATTTTATGTGTTTACCTTAGTGCGAATTTTTGACATACTCAACCCCCAAGACAGAAGTAGCTCCAAAGACTGTAAAGCCGGAAATTTCCGTGAGAGCAGTGTGCTGACGCCAAGCAACTCCATACCGCATCGAAATGACGGCAATGGGTGAGAATGGTACAGTGGCAGTCGATCCCAGTTGTCCCGTCTGAGGCCGGTCGTTGTGGCCTAGCGGTTCTAGGCACTTCAGTCGCAGGTTGGAATCCTGCCTCGTGTGCGATGTCCTTAGGTTAGTTACGTTGAAGTAGTTCTAGGGGACTGATGACCTCAGATGTTAAGTCCCATAGTGCTCAGAACCATTTGAACCATTTTTTGTCCCGTCAGAAACCAGAATGGTGATGCTTCAGCTTCGCTAGGTAAAAAGTTCTCAATGTACATACAATAGTGGTAGAAAGGAGAGGATTCTGACACAGGACTTTAGGCACCGGTGTAGACCAAAATCAGTGCTCAGGCCGTAGACATGGTGCCAAGTTCCGAGCATTGACCATCACCAGACGACGGATCTTCCAACTCATTACCTCAGCAGCAGCGAGACGCTTCCACACTCAACTTCCACGAACGAATGGCCTGGGACTCTGACCAACCCTGAGAAAGCTTCTGTGGTTTGATCCATTACTGCACAGCAACAGCCAGAACTCAGTCACTGACCTCTGTCCGAGTCCGCAGCTCGTGGTCGTGCGGTAGCGTTCTCGCTTCCCACGCCGGGGTTCCCGGGTTCGATTCCCGGCGGGGTTAGGGATTTTCTCTGCCTCGTGATGACTGGGTGTTGTGTGATGTCCTTAGGTTAGTTAGGTTTAAGTAGTTCTAAGTTCTAGGGGACTGATGACCTCAGATGTTAAGTCCCATAGTGCTAAGAGCCATTTGAACCTCTGTCCGAGATATTTCCACGTTACCCAGAAATACTGTTTATTCTACTCAGTCACCGCCAGGCAGCTGCATTTTAACAGCTGGAGCCAGCAGTCGTGATTGCCTAGTTGGTGAGTGTTGCTGCACACAGTTTGTGTTGGATGCAGCTCTGGAGCCTACGGCGCTAGCAGGCTGTTAACAATCGGCCTCTTCCTCGTCAGTCAGGCCACCTGGCAGCAGACCCTCCGCCGCTAACTACACGTGACCGTTCGCCATCGTACCTGCCGCCGCCTCACGGTCAGAGGCATGATTACACAACCCTTTGCCTCTGGCAAAGCCGCCGCCTGGCGTAGACCCCGCAGCCTTTGGTGGAGGTCTCATCTCCTTGGCGGCAATGCCTACCGTTGCGGCACTAAAACACCGCTGTCTTCGCTGCCTTTCCGTTAGTCACCTGCCCGAGCAGGTCCAACACAGCAGCCGACATGTCAGCAATCCTGAGCTAGGCAGGCCGTCTAACGCGCAGCGCGCGTATCCCCAGCCTGCCTCGCTTGCTGCGCCGTGGGGAAATATTACGAAATAATGGCAAGCGAGAGCCCACCAAAATAATATTCCAAATCAAACAGATTTATGAAGCACTGTTTTGTTGACACTCATGTTTCCCTCCAGCCACCTTGCTACGCAGCAACATTCTTAACATTCTGCTGTCATTCTCCCTCGCCGCTATAAGAATTCTTGATAGCCCTGGCTGGGAGGTTGAATGACTTAATCCTTACAGTTGAATGACTAATGCTGACCGGCTGCTCAAAGAGGAAGAGTTTCTCACGGCGCCTTACCATAGCGACTAGTTATACATATAATGTAGTTACAAGTTCTGATCTACTGTGGGATGACAGAAAAAAACAGAGGATTGCCGCAGTGTAGATGGTACCGAGCTGTAACAATATTCGTGCAGCTCAGTGCTATGATGCAAACCTTCCAGTTGAACGTACTTTGGAGAGTTACGTGTCCCTAAGCTATGCCTTTTCTCTAACCGGGAAAGGGGAACATAAAGCTTAACTATCCCTTCCATTCAACTGCTGTCATAAGTCCTTTGCTTTCTCTTACAGAAATCCTAGATCATCGGCAAACCTCAGCGATTTTATTTCTTCTCCCTGAACTTCAGTTACTTTCCTTTAAATCTCCTTCGTTTTCTTTACAACCTACCCAACGCATAGAGTGAAAAAAATGGGAGAACTATGTCCCTGTATCACTCCCTTCTACTTATTCCCTTTCATTCACTTCGACTCTTAAAACTGCAAGTAGGTTCCGATAGAAGTTGTAGATTGTTCCACAAAATTTCGGGCGTGCAGCCGTATAAATTTAGCTTCTTCTTTTAATACTTCGGCTGAATATCGTCCAGCCATCTTCAGAGTGAGCCGAGGCGACTAACGCTCCAGCACTTGCTCCGTCCCTTTTAAATCGGAGGACCGAACCACTGTGTCGGCTGTAAAATGGTTAAAAAATGTCAACAAAACTTCTTGCGGCATGTCTCGAAGCACCATGGTCACAAGCTGGTGGATATCTACATCGTAATATAAGATGAAACCTGGTGCTACAGTACAACCCGGAGACGAAGCGAGAGTCAAAGGCATAGGGTTCATCGACTTATCCGCCTAACACAAAAATTCGGCTGACAAAATACTAGATTGGGACAACATAATCGCCTTTTTCTAGGCAAGGGTTTGATGCATATTGAATTTCTACCCGAGAAAGATGGGGTGAACTATGAACACCATGCCATAAAATGTTTCTTTGCCCTCGGATGGTACTGGTAGCACCAGGACTCGGCTCCTGTAATGACGCGCATATCCAACAACGAATGACGGCAGTGTTTTGCGAGATTCCGCATGAAGCTTTTGTTGACCGTTTCCAACTGCTATACAGCCGATGCCAGAAATTTATTGCAGCTAATGGTAATCACGTTGAAGGTCAGTAAAGGTATTTTGTTTCAACCTTTTATTTTCTGAGACAATTCACTGGTTTGTCAGACTCACCCCGTATTTTAAATTTGCTTCGCTGTACTGTACAGATGATATTTTGTCTAGTACATTGCATAAATAGAAGTTCCATGTGATAACAGCTTTGGTGACTTACATAAATTTTAACTTTAGATTACCTATGAAGATCAGTTTTAGGTAGATATTACGAATGATTTATGTGTCACAGGTAACCATGGTTCTTCACCACCTCCAGTCTCCCCCCCCCACCCCCTTTCTCTCCCTGTGGTGCTGTACTAGAGGAAACATCAGTGACACTGAAAATCTGAGCGTATTAATTAGGGGCTTGCTCGGATGGCCTAATAGGGTTATGCGAGTGTTCACATAAGCAGGAGAGAGTTGGTTTCGAGCCCTACCCCATCACAATTATTCATTTGTCGTGGCATGTTCAGTTTCTTTTCCGATCCGAGTACTATCAAAGTGATGAACAAATTTAATTCTCGTAGCTTCTGTTTCGTACACTTTCACCAGCATAACGTGCATCTCTGTTATGAAATTTGTGATAAAACTAGATGTAGGCTCACTGCGTCATTGTACTACGAATCGTCCCACTCTGTTCCACTAGTCTCAACGTCGAATGTTGTACATCTCACTGTAACACTTGTAAGAACGTTTTCAAAAATCTACCGCTCTTAACATTTGAAGAATGACGAGAAACTGTTACACAACCGTTTTTATTTTCCAAAACTATCCCATTACTATTATAAAATCGGAGTTAAAATGACTAAGCCTATTAGAACAATTAATTTCCACTGACCAATGAGATGCATATCAGTAACTGTGAGTGCTAGTAGCTAATCAATGTAGTTTGCATTCTTATACTGTATTGCATGGTTCGTTCTAAATAAGAGACCACACTGGAAACACATAATGGGTGATCAAGATGTTTCGTTTCGGTCCCCGTATAGTCCACAAAAGGTATGCCAATCGCGCAAAGTCGTTAACAGCAAAGATTCAATCATCCTATCAACCGACCAGGTTGAAAATATCAGTTTGATGGAACATCGTGTCCTGCTGCACGAACACGTCCGTCAGGAACCATCGACTTTTTAATGCCTTTTTTAAAGCGACCGAATGGATGAGGAAAAAACACGAAAGACATTGAAGCTTTATTGCTTAGATTCACGGATTTGTCCTTTCCAGTGGGTCCGTTACCAGAGGCCTCTCAGATTGACCAGCGCCTTGTATCGAATTGTAACCAGCACAGAATGTGGCGCACCGTTCCACGACTGTGGTTTTCGAATGACCTGCTGTTCCACGCACATTCTTCGCTCTGCACTGGATATCCCTCAGGAGCCAAGAAAAGCATGTTGGTCCTGGTTGGACGCATTTGGTAATAACGACGCCATTATTCGTATTTTCCCAACTACCTCATGCACTTCGGAAATATACAAACACCACACTAATCCCTTGCCTATATGGAATTATAACCGCATCGGTGTTGCGTTATGTTGCATGTACGCTGCAGCAACTACATCAAGCAGAAGTTTTTTGATCTCCTCTTACATTAAGTTGAGCTACAAGTGAGAGGCGTAGTTAGCCCTCACAGGCCAACAGCAAAACCCCACCCCGGAACGAGTTCCTGGAAAAGACCAAAGGGACCACCCATAAGCTACATACGTCCACGGCGCTTGACGGACTGGTTTCCCTTGAGGCATCTCCTGTGGGAACACCACGAGAAACTGCTCCAAAACGCGAATGTGGAAGGAGAAAAAAAAATGGCTCTGAGCACTATGGGACTCAACTGCTGAGGTCATTAGTCCCCTAGAACTTAGAACTAGTTAAACCTAACTAACCTAAGGACATCACAAACATCCATGCCCGAGGCAGGATTCGAACCTGCGACCGTAGCGGTCTTGCGGTTCCAGACTGCAGCGCCTTTAACCGCACGGCCACTTCGGTCGGCTAGAAGGAGAAGAAATACAATTTTTAGCAAGGTACGAAAAGTAGGCAAAGTACAGAGAATAAGACATTCTTCGACAAACATTGCCCTGGGTGGTAAAGGTCAAAACCTGGAGTGAGACCCGACAGTCAAGTCACCTTTGTGAGTACGAAGCGCTTCTGAACTCTGGTTCTACAAAAACGGAATGCTTAACACAACGTAAGAGCTGCCTGGACTGGCCAACGTAAATAAATTAGAGGACAGAGACAGACACACAGTTGTTCTGGCGAGGATTCACCTCATTGACCATAAAAAAAAGGAGAGAAAGAACAGAACGCTGTTTTCCAGCACCAAATGTTAGGAATCATTTTATGGGTTAACCACACGAAATCGGAGATGGAGAGGGGACCAGTTTCTTCTAAGCATCTCCTCACTGGAAATATCCATAGCTCAGCCAATCAAAAATGATGCAGAGAACTAAAAAGTGAAAATCCGAGTCTTCCTATCCCGAAGCGGACGTAACAAAATAATTTCATTCGCAGACTTCATCGCATGATTTATATAGAAAGTTGATTTTTATCGTAAATTCTCGATAATACATGTGATTCATGTCGACACTATTACTCATCGCTCAGCTAACGATCTAACAGCGAAATTCCGTGCTGCTATGTTGTCTCAACTGAATTCTTTGATAGTGTGTAAAGAACAGGGACAGAGGGTGCAACAGTTGTTACGTCAGTGTATTCACATGACATGATTTTATGGTGACATCACTGATTCCAGTCATCATAAATTTAGTTACAAAGTCTGAGTGGATCGTTTTTTTTTTTTTTTTTTTGTTTTTGTTTTTACAGCTTGTTCTGGCTTCCCTCAGACTTAGTGAAGTGATCGAATAAGCAGAGAGAAACTGAAGAACCGAATCACAACTGATGGTGGCTCGATATGTTGGTCTGTTTGCAGGGGCAGGACAGTTAAACACTAGAAGATACCAGTGTACATCAGTAGGATGTATTTGTTCTTGGGGTCGTATATCATGGTGATAACACTAATAAAGCCGGCCGAAGTGGCCGAGCGGTTCTAGGCGCTACAGTCTGGAACCGCGCGACCGCTGCGGTCGCAGGTTCGAATCCTGCCTCGGGCATGGATGTGTGTGATATCCTTAGGTTAATTAGGTTTAAGTAGTTCTAAATTTAGGGGACTGATGACCTCAGAAGTTAAGTCCCATAGTACTCAGAGCCATTTGAACCATTTCAACAGTGATACATTTCCTGACAATGTGATAACTTGCCTGACAATGAAGCCACGGTTGCTTCGAGATCAACTGAAAAATAATAAAGCATCAGACGCATATGAGTGTGTGAAGAATAGTGGGACAGTAGTTCATGTTCTCCAGGGTGCTTCTTAAAAAGCACAGATTTCAGTTGTTTATTACAGATAGATTATGAAAGATAAGAACATTGTCCCTGGATAGATGAAAGCTCAAAGTTTGATGTTAGCGTGGACACTGTACCGAACACTCAACATCAGCAACTTGGGTCGCTCGAGAAACATCGTAACGGTAGCCCATTTCGTCCCACACAGAAACCAATAGGCCCTTGTTTATTGAATTGTCAGCTTCAACAACTCTATTTCTCAGCTCTCACTAGCTGCCATAGGCAGGAAAAAGATTCTGTCTTTTATGTACACCCACAGAAAAAAAAAACGTATTGTGTGAGGTATGGTGACCTGGGAGGCCAGGAGCAATGCACAATGAACTGACTGCGTAAATTCCAAGACACAAAATGATTTCTGTTTTGGTGTAGCCACCACGTTGCTACAAACAACAACAGCACAGCTGTTCAGTGAGATGCGCGATGTGTTTCTGTCTTTTGTAGTTTATCTGTAACAAACAATCGAAATCTGTTCTTTCAAAGCTGACGTCGCCGGTTTCCAGCGCTACAGAAACAACAAGGTTAGTGTTGACTGCGCCTGATGCGGACGAGCGCACTCTATCTGCAGTTGGACGCCGGAGAGAAAATTAATTAAGTCGGTGTTGCAGCGAGTTGCAGGCGACCCAAGGACTTGGCGCTGAAGCGTGTTCCTTAACGCCACGTAATGTCCCTCGGCTACACGGGGAGACCATGTAAAAGCAACACGTAGCACGGGAGGGCGTTACCCGCCTTCACCTGCTGCGGAAACTATAAATAACTGCGCGGGGCGAGGTTTCGGTGTGGGAGGAAAGGCCTGAGGAGGAGAGAACGGTTCGCGGCGCCGCTATTTATTGCGGCTGGCGTCGTACGTGCGGAAGCGACGCGGCGGCGCTGCACGTGACTGCGACGCCACAGCTGCCGCCGCCGGCGTGGCTTCTAATTTATACGCCGTCGCGTGCCAACAACGGTAGCCACTGGCCTTCCTCCGGCTCTGCTCTGACAGCCTTATGAGGCCAAGTCATGGCGAATGCACAGTGGGTCACTGCGATTACGACAGCACCTTGTACTACGCAATTCAGTGGGTAACAACACCTAGGACAGATGACAGATGTTTTATGTAGTGCTTCTTAAACTCAGTAAAGACTGATGTGGTCATCGATTTTATTGCAGCGTCCTGCTTGATACGTTAATTTACGCAAATTACGTTAAATTAACATTTACAGTCTATATGATTACGTCCATCAGCTGCCACATTGTCATTAAAGTATAATATAATCGATTTTATTTTCACAGAAATTATCTGTTTTGGCCCAAAGCTACAATGATTGTAATTAGCCTAAACAAAGCAACAGTCAAATCTGCTTGACTCAACAAGATTACAAAAATCATGAATATGCCTCTTCTGTTCTTAATTAATGCCTTAACCCCACTTTGGTCAGATACATTTCTCAGGAATTAGAAGAGGAGCAGATATACGTTTAAGAGACCAGGAGACACCGGAAGGTTCCAGTTGGATTACGTTATGGTCAGGTAGTGATTCCGAAATCAGATATTGCATTGTAAGGCGTACCGAGAAGCAGATATAAACATGTGTCACATGTTATTAATGATGAAGAGTAAGCTGAAGTTCACTAGAATCGTCTGGAAGAGTCGGTGTAGAGAAAAGATGGATACGGAAAGAAGAGGGACACTCAAGTACTGAGGAATGATGAGATGCTTTTGAATCCTGAGCAGCAGATAATGCAGTGATGAATACCGCCGTAAGGAGCTCAGCTGAAAACGAATCGACATCTGTAAAAAGAGCAAATACTGAAGTCAGATAGACAAATATGCGTATAAAAGAGGGAACTGCGTAGAACGTTAGGGTACAGGAGAAAACTTCAAGTGATCGACGAAAGAAAAGCGCACAAAAATGTACACCGAAAGACAGGAATAGAGTAACAAAAGTCACATAGGAATCAAATAAATAATAAGTACAGAGAAGATAAAGTGAAATGGCTACAGGATAACTGTGGAGAAATCGAAAAAGAAAATATCATCGGAAGGACTAATTCAGACTTTGGAAAAGTCAAAACAACTGTCAGTGAAATTAAAGGCAAGGGAAGCAGCATTAAGTGGGTAATGGGAATACAAGTGGTAACCCCAGGGTAAGTGGATAACTTGTCCGGTGACTTGATAGAAGAAGAAACAAAAGTTGATATGTAACAACCAAGAAGCTAGTATTTTAGTCAATAATAAATAGAGCTTTCGAAAATTTGTGATCAAATAAGGCAGTAGGTGTAGATAAAATTCTTTCGGAAGTTCTAAATTCACTCGGAGAAGTGATAACCAAACGACTACTGAAGTTGGTGTGTAGAATTTATGAAACTGGAAACGTAACATCAAACTATCGACACACAATTCTGAAAAGAGCAAGGGTAGATAAGTGTGATAACTATCGCATTATCAGCTGGACAGCTGACACATCAATGGATGATTTACGAAGCAGTAAGAAAGAAAATTGAGAATGTGTTAGGCGAAGATCAGTTCGGCTTTTAGGAAAGGCAAAGGCTCCAGAGACGCAGTTCTGGCATTACGGCTGATAATGAAAGTAGGGCTTAAGAAAAAACACGTTCATACAATTTGTCGACCTACAAAAAGTATTCGACAATAAAAATTCGTGCAAAATGTACGAAATTCTGAGATAAAATGGGAGTAAACTGTGGAGACAGACTAGTGATATGCTAAATATAATAGAACCGAGAGGGAGCAACAAATTGGAAGACGAAGAACGAAGTGCTTAGACTAAAAATGTTGTAAGACAGGGATGGAATCCATTGTTCCCACTGTTCCGTCTATACATCGAAGAATTGACTCCAAATAAACTCCTAAGACTGGCATTGGAATGATAAGATTCGCTGATAACATTGATATCCTCAGTAAAAGTGATGTACAATTACAGAGTTAAATGAAATTGCAATGAAATCAAGACCATTAGCTGCTTACAGGCGTTGATAAATATCAAAGTGGACAGTTGAAAATGTGTGCCCCTACCAGGACTCGAATCGGGGAGCTCTTGCTTACATGGCAAACGCTCGATGCGACTGAGCCATCGAGGACATAGAGAATAGTGCAACTGCCGGTACTGATCTCTGGCACGCTCCCTGTGGCACCCACATTTAGAACTTACTGTCCACACACTACATTTGTAGTGCCTATGCGCACTGTACTCCGTACTCGCGGCAGTCAGTCTACCGATCCTCTTAAGAGTTTGAGCAGTGCGAGTGCAGCCACACAGAAGAAGATCATTGGCCAGTAACCCTTATCTGTGTATGAAGATGGTATCTGCTCTCTCGGACAGTAGTAGAAATAGGTTGATAGAAGAGCAGGAGCGTAAGATCTGTGCCCTTCAGGTGCAGTTACAAGGCGAGAGGAGGAACTAGATAGGTTGAGGAGGGTGAAGGGTGGTGGGGAATGGGAACTGGCAGTTGGCAAGAAGGCAGCTAGGAGGAGGAGGTATTCAGACAGCTATACTTTGCGTATATGCAATACATTTGACTAACTGTCAAAGTGGAGAGGAACCACTCGTAGCTGTAGATGTAGGGAACATGCAGCAGTCCTCAGCAGTTAGGAGGCCTAGGTTAGCTGCAAAGTCAAACAGAAAGAAGAACGCTCCGCTGCGAGATAGTTCGCACGGTATAGGTGTGGCCCAGCAGTTGCAGGAAGTGTCCAGGTCACCAGCATTGTGAAGCCTAGTGCAGGGTTGGCTCAGGTGACTGACAGCATAGGGGAGTTATATAGGAACTTTACAAAAGGTAATCTGGTAGTGATGGTCGTTGGAGCAGAGATCTTGATAGAGATGGGGAATATGATGTATGTGGTGACCTGGTAAAGATAGGTAATTAAACTGGTGGCACTAGTGCGCATTTCGTGCAGCTGTTTCAGCGTCATGATCGGGCTCATCTTAATGCGGCAGTTAGGCACTTTAACATGGGGCTGGAAAGGGTGCTGAGGGCAGAGGGAAGGGGTCACATACAGTGGTGCCAGTTGGGTCTGTTAGCAGATCAGGTTTCACTAGGCATGGTCTGCACCTCAATAAGTATGGGAAAGAGAATCTGGCAAAACTTATAGGTGACAGTGTAGTGGGTGGTGGTGGGATCACTCATGGAAAAATTCTTGTAGTACTTGGTGTTAGAGGTGCACCTTCTTCAGATTGAAGTCATCTGATAGGTACACCTGCTTAAAAGAAGTCCCTCTAACTGAGGGCTCACC
Organism: Schistocerca piceifrons; assembly: GCF_021461385.2. NCBI lineage: Eukaryota > Metazoa > Arthropoda > Insecta > Orthoptera > Acrididae > Schistocerca > Schistocerca piceifrons. Next base: position 450,999,364 of record NC_060142.1, read on the forward strand.
TTCAGAGGATGTCATGCTTCCAAGTGGAGACGGAATTAGTATATTTCATCAAAATATAAGAGGTATTAGTTACAAAGTTAGTGAACTGCTTACAGATGTTGACTCTGAAATTATTGGTATGTCGGAGCATCACTTAAATAATTTGACAATTCAGAGGCTTCCTTTACCAGGACACAGATTGGATGGCTGTTTTTCAAGGAGTTCCTTGTGGGGTGGGGGGAGTGGCTATGTACGTAAACAACAGTTTTCCATTTGAGTCCATAGACCTATCACAGCACTGTACTGAACAGATATTTGAACGTTGTGCAGGAGCAGTTGAATTTGGTGAAACTAAATTTCTGATTCTGACTTCAGAGCATTTCTGTTCAAGCTAGACGGGGCTTTTGATTCACTTTGTAGGAAGTACCAGAAATTAGTTATACGTGGTGACTTCAATACAAATTTTGTGTACGATGGTGCAAGAATAAGGATGTTAGTAGATCTCTTAAATTCGTATAACCTGATCCAGACTGTAATTTTTCCAACTGTGGACCAGGGGTACAGTAACACAGCCAAAGACAATATTTTTTTTCATTCTTCATTACTACATGGGCATTCTGTTAGTAAAAGCGTGAATAGCTTTTCAGACCATGATGCACAAATCTGACTCTAAAAGGCGTTCGTACTCAAACAAATGTCACTTGTAATTACAAACTGTGTAAGAAAGTTGATCCAACAGCAATAGAGAGTTTTTTAAACCTTGTCAAGGAACAAGAGTGGCAGGTTGTGCCAATAACGTAGATGATAAATATAATGCTTTCCTTGAAACATTTTTCATGCTCTTTGAGAGTTGCTTTCCATTAGAACATTCTAAACGGGGTACTTGCAGTAAAAGGCTGCCCAGGTGGCCGACTAGTGGGACAAGGATATCATGTAGAACAAACTAGGAATTACATCAAAATGTTAGAAGCAGTGACAATCAAGCTGCAGTAGCACATTACAAACAGCATTGTAAGGTGCTTAAAATGTTATTAGGAATGCAAATAGTATGTGGTATGAAAATAGAATAGCTAATTCACAGGATAACATTAAAATCAGTTGTGAAGGAAGTGTCTGGTCAGCAGCACAAGGTGACGACATAAGTCAGTTCGCAGTAAAAATATTTCTGTTACTGAAAAATGAGATATATGTACAGTATTTAACAACAATTTTCTGAGCATTGCTGGTGCATTAAATAATAATGTAGCTTCTACATGAACTCATATAATTCTCTTAGCGAATGCCTTTCCGAGATTGATGCCTGAAATACTCGTCTGTGATACAGACAAGGGGGAGATTTAGTTAATAATTAAGTCACTGAAGACTAAGGACTCTCATTGTTATGATAGAGCGCCTAGCGGAATATTAAAGTACTGTGCTGAACTTGTTAGCCCCGTATTTAGCCATATTTGTAATTTTACCTTTTGGCATGGTCAGTTTTCTGAACGATTAAAGTACTCAGTAGTAAAACCACTTTATAAAAAGGGAGAAAGGGATAATGTAGACAATTTTAGACCCATTTCTATGCCATCAGTGTTTGCTAAAGTTATTGAAAAGCCTGTGTATGTAAGGATAATTGGTCATTTTATATCACATGACATGCTATCAAATGTACAGTTCGGCTTTAGAAGTCGCTTAACAAATGAAAATGCTATATTCTCTTTTCTCTGTGGCTTTCTGGATGGGTTAAACAAAAGGTTTCGAACGCTAGGCATATTTTTTTAATTAACTAAGGCGTTTAATTGTGTTGATCACAAAATATTGCTCCAGTAGTTGGACTATTATAGAATACGAGGAGTAGCTCTCAATTGGTTCACCTCTTACTTTAGCAACAGACAGCAAAAGGTCATTATTCAAAATGTTGAGAATGGCTCTGATGTGGCGTCTGAGTGGGATATGGTCAAGTGGGTGGTGTCCCAGGGATCAGTGTTGGGGCCACTCCAGTTCCTTATTTTTATAAGTTATACGCCCTTTAGTATTACAGGTAATTTTAAAATATTTCTATTTGCTGATGACACTAGCTTAGTAGTAAAGGATGTTGTGTGCAGCATTGGCTTGGTTTCAAATAGTACAATTCATGACCTAAGTTCGTGTCTTGCAGAAAATAAACCAACGCTGAATTACAGTTAGACACTCTTTTACAGTTTCAAACACACAATTCAAAATACCTGACGTTTTAATTTCACAGAATGGGCATATGATTAGTGCAATTGAACAGTTCAAATTCCTAGGTGTTCAGATAGATAGTAAACTGTCATGGAAGGTCCTCGTACAGGATGTTGTTCAAAGACTTAATGCTCCCATTTTTACTATTCGAACAGTATCGGAAATGAGTGATCATTCGATACGAAAATTAGTCTGCTTATTTTCATTCGCTTATGTCGTGTGGTGTTATATTCTGGGATAACTCTTCCCATTCTAAAAGGATATTCTTTTCTCAGAAACGGCCGGTTAGGGTAATAAATGGTGTAAGTCCACGAACCTCCTGTCGACACGTGTTCAAAGCTCTGGGTATTTTGACATTAGACTCACACTGTGTAGATAAATTACTGTCATTTCTTGTTAACAATATTAGCTTCTTCCCAAGAATAAGCAGCTTTCACTCAGTTAATTCTCGGCAGAAACTAAACCTGCATTTGAATCGGACTTCCTTAACTCTTGTGCAGTAAGGTGTGAGTATTCTGCTACATCCATTTTCAATAAGCTACCAATCGAATCCAAAAATCTTAGCTGTAGTCCACGCGCTTTCAAATCGAGACTGAAGAGTTTCCTGATTGGTCACTCCCTCTATTCTGCCCAGGAGTTCTTTGAAAAAGTAAGCTGATTCTGGTTGTATTGTTGATTTCGTTTATTTAAACTCATGGATTGACTTTTTCGCGTTCATAAACATTTCATTTTAATCTGCCATTACTTTTATGTTGCAATTTCATGTACTGACCTTGGAGATTTGCTCCTCGATTTGGTCCTACGGAACTTAACACGTAAGTAAAAAATAAAAATAAAGAAGCGCTCAACAACGACATCGGCACGTTGCCGCCTCTGACGGGCCCTAGCGACACTCTGCAGACGAATGAGGCACTACAGAGGAAAGACGTGACTCCCACGCCACCGTTCTTGTCTCGACAGCTATGTCGACGAATGACGAAAATGCCCGTGGAGGCATGAATATTAACAGCATGACAGTGCTCACGGCAGCTTTCGTGGCAGACCATCGAGACTTTTCACCATCATGCGAGACGGAAACCCACTCACATAAACAACGACCACTGAAGAAACACAAGAGGAGACAGAGGACACAATTAGATGACCGCGTGACGCAGTAGCAGGCAGATGATACTTCATTCAGAAGATAAAGCGCTGATAGAAGCAATAGCGATGATCCTACAACTAAATTTGTACCGGTGTCTGATGCCTCTGCGGCCCATGATTAATAAATTTCTGGTGAAGTGAAAGAAGACACGTGTATAAACACTGAAGAAAATGTCTAGCCACTGCAACCATCTGCTACAGTGACTGTCCCTTCTCCTGCAAACCTGCAGCAGGCCTACCAGATTGGTTCTGTAGCTCTTCAAAACCATTAGTTCGAAAGTGAAGCTGAAATTCCTACGTGATATGCTACGAAAGTCAGATATGGACATTGCGCTCATGCAAAAGTTCGTTTGGAAACATTTCCAGGCATCTACGGTTATATTTTGTAGGTTAAGCCCGGGGATGATGCCGGTAGGTGTACGGCCATACCAGTGCGAAGTTGTATAGAGGTTGACGGTGTGACATATTTCCTATCAGCTAGAGGATTGTCAAAAAATGGTTCAAATGGCTCTGAGCACTGTGGGACTTAACTGCTGAGGTCATCAGTCCCCTAGAACGTAGAACTACTTAAACCTAACTAACCAAAGGACATCACACACATCCATGCCCGAGGCAGGATTCCAACCTGCGACCGTAGCGGTCGCGCGTTTCCAGACTGTAGCGCCTAGAGGATTGTCGATTACCCCATAAGGTACACCGACTGTAAACATCAGCGCCACCTCTGACCCGGAGAAGCGACGTGACCGATCACATTCTGCTTGGGGGACACCATTTCACTCTTCGTGGGAGGGTATGACAACTGCAACCTTGGTGGGGACTTCGGTACCCCAGTTATATCATGTGATCTGAACTCTGCCTGATGGTGCAAGAACTACGTCTTCGAGTCACTTGGGAAAAACTGGATGACGGCCACCCAGGATACACATACGTCACTCTGTGAGTCGCCTCGATAGCATTTATGCTTCCCCTCATCTAGCATCAGCGACGATGAACGCAGAAAAATGGCACTGAATGCCTCCATTGTCAGAAGGCGTGAAGGAATAGTGATTGCTGGCAAATGAATGTAGCATAACTTCAGGAATGTCATTGACTTATCGTAAACACATGGACTGCCTTCATAGATTTACTGCAGAGACATCCCTCCCCTCTGAAATGGTGGCTCGAATGCGTCATACCGATATTAAGGCGCGCGATGATATGGTAGGGAACATTCGGTTTGATATAGCCATACGACAGAATATTGCTTTAGTTGGCTGAAGAACTCGTGGAAAGCCCACTGTCCCCCAACCAACAGGCGGAGATTAATCAAATAAAGGCTAAGATCGTCTCACATACACATTGCGATCTTGAAGATGTCGTGGTATCAGCACAGTGTAAATATCGCGAACAGTAATATTTTGGACGAACGATGATCCATGTTCTCGACATGCCATATGGCCGCCGTTTAACTGCACAAGCAGATGTTGTGATTGCATTCATTGACCACTACCGACGGTTATGGAATGAAGAGCAATACGATGGTGTAATTTTTGGTGAACTGTCGCAGTCGATATCGCATACCCGCCGTTGCCTGGCAGCAAAATCTCCTACGATGCCAGTTACCCATGTAGACTTCGAGGAAGCCATAGGAAACGGTTCATTCATCAAGTCCTCTCGTTCCAACGGTGCCCCTTGGAGGTCTATCGGGCTTTTAAAGTTTTAATGATTCTACAGAGAACGTAGATGTATCATGAAATGATGACATCTACTATCATAACGCATGCATTCTTTGTTGAAACCTTACTATCCCGAACCCCAAGAGAACAAGGGGCCAAGGAATTAATCATTATTGCCCACTCACTTAGCTCAACAGCAATTTAAACATCATAGGAAGGCAGAAACTTCCTGGCAGATTAAAACTGTGTGCCGGAACGAGACTCGAACACGAAACTTTGCCATTCGCGGGCAAGTGCTTCATCAACTGAGCTACTCAAGCACGACTCACGATCCGTCTACACAGCTTCAATTCTGCCAGTACCTCGTCTCCTACCTTCCAAACTTCACAGAAGCCCTCCTACGAAACTGTGGCTGTGAGAACGGGTCGTGAGTCATGTTAGGTAGCTCAGTTGGTAGAGCACTTTCCCGCGAAAGGCAAAGGTCCCGAGTTCGAGTCTCGGTCCAGCACACAGTTTTAATCTGCCAGGAAATTCCATATCAGCGCACACTCCGCTGCACTGCAGACTGAAAATCTCATTCTGGAATCATTGCAAGGCTTCTGGCAGCCCGCCTTTAGACAGTCTTGTCCCAAGTACTTTCTGCAGAACAAACATCCATGGGGAGGGGGGGGGGGGGCAGCTAACAATATTCTTAGTGACTATCGGGATGTAATAGACCTTCCAGTCGATTGTCACCTTCGAGATGCTCTGTCCACGTAGGTCTTGGAACATGCTTTCGACAGGGTGAGCGACGATTCCCTTGTGACGGTGGTGGCCCGCAAGGCTTCCCTCGCACCTCCCCCCGGCCTTTATCAGGGTCGTCTTATGACTTATCCGTGGTGCATCATCCAGAGTGCTGCTTAATGTAGGTGTGGTGGCCCTCTGTGCGTTTCGCGTTTCCTTCGTCATGGTTTCCCATTCTCAGTGGTCTTACACACTGTTGCTCTAACCACATATCTGCGGACTGAAACATTGGATGTGACGGATAGCGCTGTGGGGCTAACATTTCATTGCAGAACGTATGCTGATGATGAAATCTTTCTGGTCCGATCAGGCCATGAGATGATGTCACTGGAACGGATCATGAGATACGGTACCGGGTCAGATAGGAGTTATCTTCATCATTATCAGGTTGCGGTCAGTCATGGAAACAGTTCTGGCTGAACAACCCTTAATTTCAGTTAAGAAGATTGTAGTGGCGCAGAAACCAATGCTCTCTGTGACTTAGGCGACCTCGGCCGGCTCAAGTAAGCTGGTCACCCAGCAGGTGACCTACCTGTAGAAAGACTGAAGTCACAGTGTCCGCACTTGAAATAGATAACGACCTGGAGCCATAAAAGACAAGAGTCTGGCAGAGGCAGCTGCATAACGCCTTCTGAAATAGGAAGTATGTATACAAGTCTGCTGGCTAATACTTTTAGAAAGGCAGTGCTGCTGGCCTCTATATCATAGAAGTTCTGAGGCGCCAGGCGTAATCGTTGGACAATCATAAATTCCAGAACTAGCTCTCACTCTGCGGCGGAGTGTGAGCAATTTTTAAACTTTGTAGCTTCCTGGCTTCCAAAACAAAGGTCCAGATTCGAATGCTGCTCCGGTGCACGGTTTTAATCAGCCAGGATTCATTGATGATGCACCTAGAATAGTCTGACGTATGGAAAACGATTATCTGATTCTATTATTAATTGAGACAGCGGCTCTCATTTAAATTATCCATGAAACCTTGTCATAGAAAACCTTGGTGTTCGGCGTAGCAGGCGTAGTTAGGCGATTTTACCAATGGAAGACAACTGATTTGATATCGGTGAGGAGTGGTCGTACCAAGGGGTGAGGAGAAAGGGGGGGGGGGGCTGCGACTCAGGGCAGACTTGCAGAAGGAGCATTTCATTTTCTCGAGCAGCGCATGCTCAATGCCAACTGAATACACCGCGCATGTGCCGACGGGGTCTTAATTACATGTTCTCAGTTCATTTTAGTCAGTATTCAATTGAAAATGGCCAGAAGACTACCAGGAGAGTTACCTGTACGCCGAGAAAGTTTTAATTTCACAAGAGGAGCACTATTCGTCACTGATTTATTTGGTCAGCATGAGAGTGAATGAGATGCTCAACTAACTGCAGTGGGAGCCACTGCAGTAAGAAGGGCGTTGCGGGTCGTAGCTAACATTACTCGCAAACTCCCGACAGCTCCGTTTCCAAAATGTGTTAAGGTAACACAATATTTCCACCAACATACATCTCACATAACTGAAAGGACGCCAATTTCAGAGAAATTCGTTCTCATGTAGATGACTTTCCCCACTCAGCAATTGCCTCCCCCCCCCCCCCCTCTCTGCAAGCTCTTCAGTTGCCAAATGGAGATGAAGGCTTAGATGCAGATGTGAGAAGATACAGGTGTTGCGATCGTATTGACTAAGGAACAGAGAGAGGTGAACAACGCACGTGTTTGTGCAGATACTGAGGAAATGAAATCATAATGAGTAGGATAGCGTTCTCTTTCCACCCTCCACTGCCGAACGTTTCTGCATATTGAGAATAATTTCAGTTTGATGAAGAAACTGAAGCTCACTCGAATCAAGCAACTTCACGTGCAGATAGTTAACTGAAATTGGTAACTGAAATTGGTGAGTTTTTCAGTTAGGTGAAACCCTGATTAAGAGACAAAGTGTGAACTACATACAGAACACCGAGAGATTACGACGAAGTCGGTAAGAAGCCACAGATACGAGTTGGAAAATCTAACATTGATCCTGCACGCCATTAATAAGCATGGTAATCCCTTGCCATCCTCCGGCCTTTGAACTGACTTCTACATGTTATACAGTGACATGTAGTTTACGTGAAAGCCGGAACGCTGACAAATTTTGGTATTTTTTCACATATAAAGTTTGTTGGTAAAGGTCGTATGTGTGAGAAAAAACTCCGATGAGTGACTAAGAACTAAAAGCTGCAACTCTTTAATTTGTAATTCAGTACCTAGACATACAGCTAGCAGTATACTTTGCGCTTACAAAGCTTGAGGTCTGTCATAGAATTTTCCTTAACATCTCGGCTGGAATAAATGAAACGAATGAAAGTGAAATCGTAAGAGGCTGGAAAAAAATTGTAAGAAGCTACTCATTAGAACAGTTGCAGACAAGTAGAATCTTTATTATATTCATCATCATCATCATCATTTCCATCACCATCGTCCTCATCGTCCAGTCACAGATTATGAAAAACTTCCTGTTCTCACGTCAATCACTATCTTGGGGGGACGAGCTACTCTTGCCTCTTGGTACAAATTACTTCACAGATTTTGAGAATCGGCTGTCTTTCATTCGTTCGAGATGAGAGCACCACTTTTGTCTGTATTGATCTACTGTGCCTATAAAGAATTTCAGCATTAACTCCAGGCGAGTTTCTTCGTTTCTGTTACGACGTTTCTTGTACAACTTTCGATGACAGAACAGAAACTTGAAAATTTTTTCTTCTTCTGTTCTGCCAACTCATGTTTCATATCATATCATAGGAATGGAAATCTTGTTGTTACATATAATTTAATTCTGCCGTCTTCGTAACGTTTGGGTTTCTCAGTACTTTTTATTACGCCACATAGTGCCCAAAACCTGTTCGTTTTATTGACTACGTCTCTTCTGAAATTTCGTGTAATGTCTCGTCCCAAGAAACTGAAATTTAATACCTCTTCCAATGATCAGATCAAAAAATTATTTTAGGTTTTATTAGGTCTTTTCCAAAGAAAGCCATTGTCTTATCTTTTTTTGTCGACACCTCAAAATCGTATCCAGGACATACACACTGATGGAAAAAAATCACAATACCAAAAAATAATTAACGTACAGGAATGAAATTTCGGAATACATTTGTCTAGGTATCATATTTAAGTGATTAATGTTACAAGATCATTGGTTAATGTGAGCGCGAGTAAACCATTGCAAATGTGAAATGCTGCTAGATAAACAACCGGTATAACCGCCAAACTGTTTAATGCAAGCACGCAAACGTGCATGCACTGTGTCGTAAAGGTGCCGGATGTCAGTTTATGGAGTGGAGTTCCATATCTGCTGCACTATGTCGTTCAATGCAGGGACGATAAATGCTGTTTGTGGATGACGCTAGAGATGTATGGTCATTGAGTAGATTAAGACAACATGTGGACACTCCGCAGAACATATTAGGTTACAACATGGGTATTTGGGCGAGCGTTATCCTGTTGGAAAACGCCCCCTGGAATTTTGCTAATGAATGACAGCACGAATGGTCGAATCATCAAATTGTATAAATTGTCAGGGAACGTAGGATAACCATGAGTGTTCCTGCCGTCATGCGAAATCGCACCTCAGACCATAGCTCTATGGGTGGCTCTAGTGTGTCTAGCAGGCAGACAGGCTAAGTTCTCGCTTGTCTCCACTGAAGTCACAAATGACGGAGGACTGGGATCAGTGGAAAGCACGATACAGGGCGTTCGGCTGGGAGCTGTTCTTGAAATAACCGTTTTGTAACCGTTGTGGCATTGTGGTGCCAACCGCTGCTCAAACTGCTGCTGCAAATGCAGTGCGACACGCCAGTGCCATACGCCGAACAAGATGATCTTCCCTGTTGGTAAAGCCAGTTGTCCGTCTGGAGTTGGATGTTCTTGTGACCGTAGATTCTCGTGATCACCGCTGCTAGCAATCATGTATAGTGGCTACATCCCTGCCAAGTCTTTCTGCAATATTGCAGAAAGAACTTCCAGTTTGTAGTAACCCTGCTACACGACCACGTATAAACTCAGTGAGATACCCGAGAAGAGGTCGTATAAACTCAGTGAAGTGTTGACAATGGCGTTTTTGTCACCTTAAAATCATTCACGGCTAACATCAAGTCACAAAGTCCAGTCTCGAAGGTAACTAATGCGCACGTCCATTACAGCATGTATTTAAAGCAAACGTTATTCGCAACCTCATAGTGACAATACTAGAGCCATTTCTATGGGACGGACAAAATTTGAAGAACTATCATCTGTCAGATAAAGAAACATACCTACCAACTTCGTTTTATGTCGCACAACTACTTCTTAGTGTTGCGATTTTTGTCGTTCAATGTACTATGTGACCCATGATGTGTGCTTCATGATATTCCTGTTTCTTATCGTGTAATTGTGGTGTTAGCTTATAAAAGCATTGAGTACATCTGTTAGTTATTTACATTTACAACTTAATCGCGTTTCGTTCTACGATGTCTCACAACTTCACCCTCAATGCAAGGCAATTAAAAGTGAGGCAGCGAGAATACATTGCTGGATGTCAATGTACCTTCGAACTTGTACACACCATTGGCTGGTATGTAAATGATCAGAGCGACATTTCTCTGTGACAAAAAAATGGCTCTGAGCACTATGGGACTAGGGGACTATGGGACTAAATAACCTACGGACATCTCACACATCCATGCCCGAGGCAGGATTCGAACCTGCGACCGTAGCGGTCGCGCGGTTCCAGACTGTAGCGCCTAGAACCGCTCGGCCACACCGGCCGGCATTTCTGTGACACGTGGAATCGTCACCAGAGACCACTGGTCTTAGTCGCGTTTAGTGTTATCAGCGCTGTTAGAATGCGTGAACAGCATCAGATGCTGAGAGCTCATTTTGAAGGTGCCGACAAGCTGCGACTCGTGTGAGCACATAATAGATTTTGAAAGCGGCCTCATTGTGGGTCTCCATTTGGCCGGCTGGTCGTACCGTGTAATATCCAGATTTGTAGGGCATTCAGCTGTGACAAAGGTCCGATGTTGGAATTCATGGAAACATGAGGACAGGCACACTCATCGGAAAGGTTCTGGTCGACCATGGCTGACCACCTCAAGAGAAGACCGCCGTAGTGTGCTCCAAGCACATCGTAACTACATTACTGATCATTAAAATTGCTACACCGAGAAGAAATGCAGATGATAAACGGGTATTCATTGGACAAATATACTAGAACTGACGTGTGATTACATTTTCACACAATTTGGGTGTAGAGATCCTGACAAAACAGTACCCAGAAGAACCACCTCTGGCCGTAATAACGGCCTTGATACGCCTGGGCATTCAGTGAAACAGAGCTTGGATGGCGTGTACAGGTACAGCTGCCCATGCAGCTTCAACACGATACCACAGTTCATCTAGAGTAGTGACTAGCGTACTGTGACGAGCCAGTTGCTCGGCCACCAATGACCAGACGTTTTCAATTGGTGAGAGATCTGGAGAATGTGCTGGCCAGGGCAGCTGTCGAACATTTTGTGTATCCAGAATGGCCCGTAGAGGACCTGCAACATGCGGTCGTGCATTATCCTGCTGAAATGTAGGGCTTCGCAGAGATCGAATGAAGGGTAGAGCCACGGGTCGTAACACATCTGAAATGTAACTAACGTCACTGTTCAAAGTGCCGTCAATGGGAACAAGAGGTGTCCGAGACTTGTAACCAATGGCACCCCATACCATCACGCCGGGTGATACGCCAGTATGGCGGTGACGAACACACGCTTCCAATGTGCGTTCGGAGTGATGTCGCCAAACACGGATGCGACCATCATGGTGCTATATAACAGAACCTGGATTCATCCGAAAAAATGACGTTTGGCCATTCGTGCACCCAGGTTCGTCGTTGAGTACACCATCGCAGGCGCTCCTCTCTGTGATGCAGCGTCAAGGGTAACCGCAGCCATGGTCTCCGAGCTGACAGTCTATGCTGCTGCAAACGTCGTCGAGCTGTTCGTGCAGATGGTTGTTGTCTTGCAAACATCCCCGTCTGTTGACTCAGGGATCGAAACGTGGTTGCACGATCCTTTACAGCCATGCGGGTAAGATTCCTGTCATCTCGACTGGTAGTGATATGAGGCCGTTGGGATTCAGCACCCTCCTGAACCCATATATTCCATATTCTGCTAACAGTCATTGGATCTCGACCAACGCGAGCAGCAATGTCGCGATGCGATCAACCGCAATCGCTATAGGCTACAATCCGACCTTTATTAAAGTCGGAAACGTGATGGTAGGCATTTCTCCTCCTTACACGAGGCATCACAAGAACGTTTCACCAGACAACGCCGGTCAACTGCTGTTTGTGTATGAGAGATCGGTTGGAAACCTCCCTCATGTGAGCACGTTGTAGGTGTCACCACCGGCGCCAACCTTGTGTAAATGCACTACATCTACATCTACATCTACACTGATACTCCGCAAGCCACCCAACGGTGTGTGGCGGAGGGCACTTTACGTGCCACTGTCATTACCTCCCTTTCCTGTTCCAGTCGCGTATGGTTCGCGGGAAGAACGACTGTCTGAAAGCCTCCGTGCGCGCTCTAATCTCTCTAATTTTACATTCGTGATCTCCTCGGGAAGTATAAGTAGGGGGAAGCAATATATTCGATACCTCATCCAGAAACGCACCCTCTCGAAACCTGGCGAGCAAGCTACACCGCGATGCAGAGCGCCTCTCTTGCAGAGTCTGCCACTTGAGTTTATTAAACATCTCCGTAACGCTATCACGGTTACCAAATAACCCAGTGACGAAACGCGCCGCTCTTCTTTGGATCTTCTCTATCTCCTCCGTCAACCCGACCTGGTACGGATCCCACACTGATGAGCAATACTCTAGTATAGGTCGAACGAGTGTTTTGTAAGCCACCTCCTTTGTTGATGGACTACATTTTCTAAGCACTCTCCCAATGAATCTCAACCTGGTACCCGCCTTACCAACAATTAATTTTATATGATCATTCCACTTCAAATCGTTCCGTACGCATACTCCCAGATATTTTACAGAAGCAACTGCTACCAGTGTTTGCTCCGCTATCATATAATCATACAATAAAGAATCCTTCTTTCTATGTCTTCGCAATACATTACATTTGTCTATGTTAAGGGTCAGTTGCCACTCCCTGCACCAAGTGCCTATCCGCTGCAGATCTTCCTGTATTTCGCTACAATTTTCTAATGCAGCAACTTCTCTGTATACTACAGCATCATCCGCGAAAAGCCGCATGGAACTTCCGACACTATCTACTAAGTCATTTATATATATTGTGAAAAGCAATGGTCCCATAACACTCCCCTGTGGCACGCCAGAGGTTACTTTAACGTCTGTAGACGTCTCTCCATTGATAACAACATGCTGTGTTCTGTTTGCTAAAAACTCTTCAATCCAGCCACACAGCTGGTCTGATATTCCGTAGGCTAATAATTTGCATATCACAGCATCGTCTTCCCGTCGGTTAAATTTTGCGTCTGTAGCACGTCATATTCGTAGTGTAGCAACTTTAATATCCAGCAGTGTATTTCACACTTGCTACGGAAGTCTGAGAACAAGTAATGGACTCCCTGCAACATTTTGTGTCTTGTTGCGATCAGTGGCAGTCGCACTGTGGAATTCCTGCCTCATGCGTAGACTGCCGTTAACACCATAACACAAGTGACTGCGTTTGGAGTGGTGCTGTGATCGGAAAGCAGGCACTGCTAATGCATTGCATGTCATCGAGTTCAGTGATAAATCGCGGTTATGCGCTAACTCGGATGACCATCGTGGATAAGTATGGCGACCTGAGGTGAGATCCAGTTATTCCAATGATCTGAAGAGGCACAGCGCAGTTACTTCTGACTTCATTGTATGGGGAGCCACCGCGTGTGACTTCAGGCCACGACTGGCAATGATTGAAATAACTGGGAAGGTAGAACAGTACGCCATAGACATCCTGTATCCTCATGTACAACCTCTCTTGTGACAGAATTTTGGTGCGATATTTCAACAACACAATAGTTTTCTGCACGACCTGTCTGCGTGGTGCTGCGGTGCTTCCGTGGCCAGCAGGGTCCTCTGATCTGTCGCTGTTGGAACATATGTGGGATATGCTTGGGTGTCAACTCCATCGCTGTATCCAGGATGCCAAGGCCCAATTATCAAGTGTGCCAGCTTCCTTCAAGAGAGGATACAACGGCGTTATGAGACCCTTCCCTTCCAAATCAATGCATGCATTCAGGACGGATGCTGGCCCGTAGTACCGTGAGACAATATTAGATTAATCACAGCGTGTACAGCGACATTTAAACAGCCATTCTCCTGTACTCCTTACGTGAATAATACAGGAAGAAGCCGTACAACTGGACAATATGGAGTTCCCTCTGCCCTTGCATTTCACTGTGTTATGCAGAGTTTGTTTGTAGGGGTGGCTGTAGTAATGGATTTGAATGACATACTGATAAGTGGGCTCATACTACTATGTCCTTGGTAAATTTGACTCTGTACTCAATTAAATAACAACACATACCTCAACTCGTGAAGAGTGATTTCGTTTCCTTCTGCCCTTCTAGGTGCTTCAATTTTTTGTCAGGCTGCGTATCTAAATGTTTGAATGAGTGGGGATCACGTATCATCTTATAGTAAGCCTCTGTCAGTAAGACTTGTATGTGTGTGTGTGTGTGTGCGTTAATCAATTATTTTCCATTTCTGGAATTATAATTGGTCCATAGTTCGGTGTTTATATTTTTTGTGTTAAATGTAGTGGTGTCGTTGGTGCCTGAATGACTTTTCGTAAGCCCTGTTTGTTCTTCTGCGACTCTTATTTCCAGTAGTTGTCTGTCTCAGATGATAATAAATACAGCAATCATTTTATGTGCTGAATCTAATAATCGAATGCCTCTGTACTTCGTACCTTTTGCTCTACACACATTTTTAATGAGTAACAGAAAATGAAGATATGGTTTTTTATGAATGATAAAAACAGACAACTGGTTGCACAAATTTTATGGAATTGACTTGCTTTCGAGAACAACAAATAACATCAGAATACGTTAAAGTTACCTATAAATCATTTTTCATAAACGTATGTGAATAGAAACCATATCAAGAACATTAACCAGCACATTTAATGAAAAGATAGGACAAAAACATAGGAGCTAAAGCCCCCAAGTCAAGTAAGTAAAAGTTACCTTGTAAGGGCACCTATTATTAGTGGGAAACGCAGTTTTGTATCCATATCTTTTTCCTAGCAGACAACAAATTCTGTAGCTAATGGACCCTCAGTGCGGTAAAAAGAAATTTTTTCCTTTCATCACTGTCATTATTAACATTATAGCCTATTAGTATTAACTCTTCAATTTATTTACACTTTGAAAATCTTATCGACTAAGAAAGTTTCGTAAACATTATTAGTTGCTATAGTTTTTATTACATACATTCGAACTTTTAGTTTTTTGTGTGATAAAGGTGTTGAAAAATCCCGATGAACAGTTGAACAGAATAAGACTTTTGCATGAGAATGATATTTGTTTAGCAAGAGCGTAAAATTTGACCTGTACTAGTTTCGTTTCGGAAAATGTCAAAGGATATATTGTCGTTAATGATACAGTAAGACCTAAGTGATTAAATTAACAATTCTCGCTTTCTAGTCCACTGGTGAAATTACATTTTTCGTGAAGCATATTATAAAATTTTAAATAAACACTCAGTTACGCTATTATGTCCGCTGTAAACCATCAGATTGTCATCTACGTAGGTAGGATGCGACTGAATGCCTAGATTTGCAACTGAATAATTTTTGACATATTTTTACTTCAGTGGATTAATGAACACGTCTGCTAGAATGGTTGCCAAAGAATTATCCAACGCAAGGCTGTGAGGTTCGCAGATGACATTCTGATCGTATACAGCGGTCCTCATAGAGTAATTGATCGTTTATTTAACATTTTTAATTAATTACATGAAAAAATAGCTTTACATGTGAACTAGAAAACGAGAATCTTCAATTTAATTACTTAGATCTTTCGACATGTAATTTTTTTCTTTTTCTACTTTTTTGGATCCGTGTGTTCAAACAAAGTTTTAAAGAGACAAATATTTTAGACCAAATAGCATTGTCAAGCTTGTGGAGTAGGAGAGGTGCTGGGACACGAAATGTTTGAGAACCCTTATTTGAAAAGAACTTATTTTTTGCAGGTGTCATCTGTCCAGTGCAGACAGCATACCTGAAACGGGAAATTTCAAAAATACAACTTGATGAAATATCTTGTACTTCAAGCAATGAGTTCATTTACGTTAACTACCAAACCACGACATTTTAAATTTGAAGACAACTAAATTTTGCATTGAAACAAATATCTACAAAACTTAAAGCAAACTTTAAATTAAATAAAAAACAGCATTAAATTTAAAACTTTCAAGTAAGTAACGTCTCATTAATTTAAAAAATATTTTGGTAAAACTTTATAATAAGTTAGGGAAAGAAGTTGAGATATTTAAAATTTATATACAAATTTGAATCATTTGAAAAATAAGCAGTGAGTTGGCAAGTAGACCTCTTACTTTCACAGTACGTGGAAATCGGGCGTCTTGTTTCTAAAAGAGACCCCGTCCGTGTGGCAACATTAGGTTGGGCGTCTGGCTCTTATCACTTACAGATGGTATTTCCATGGGTTCCAGTTTGGCCTTACATAAAACTTCAACACACAGTAATAGCAGCAACAGAAGAGTTATAAAGCACGTACTATAAACAGGCATTTTTAAGCTTGAAACCACCTGTGCTTGGTGTATTTAGCAGATTTCAAGCAAGAAACAGAAGACACCAAAAATGTTTATTGTCTACGAAGAGAAGGAGCTTGACGTGTTATGTCACAAAGTAGACTAGAAAATTCAAATATCTAAATCACTTGTCACACCACACACTTTAAATTTAAGGGAAGTTCTTTCCGTCGTGTCACTACGTGAACACTGATAATAAATCTGTCTTGTAACCGGGATGATGAACTTCATACAGTTCTACTTTAACGCATATATTTAAAGCATTTAAAGCAGGGTAGTGCTCATCAGTAAATGAATTCACACTGCTCCCTTCATTACTAGTGCTGTAATTTCATTCCGATATACATTAGCCACACTTAAGGGGCTAATCCAAAGGTGACTGTGTTCCACACATTATCGGCAGTATCCTGTTCCACAAGCTGTATCTGGTGCGGTACTTTCGATATGAAACAAACAGCAACTGCATTTGGAACTAAGGCAAGCTAACGCGCGCCGAGTGCAGACAATGAAACGCTGTGTGCTTCGTTCAGCCTGGACGAACCCAACACCGGCGACCTTTATTGTCATATGTGATACCGCAGGTTTTTATTTTTTATTTCGTCGTGCGTTGACGTTGGTCCACTGGTATCACATGCTATATGTTACGCACTTGCCATCTGTCACATGTTTCACATTCTCAAGGATCCCAGCAGGTGGCAGCCAGGTCCAGTAGCTGCTTTTGTACTATAACTACATGTGGAGCAACAAAGGTAAATTAAACTTAACACTTCGGATGTTTTCATATCTTGTTTTTAAAATGTCTTCTAATTAACATGTGACAAGATCCAGTACTTGAAACTGATATTACTACTAAAAATGAAGGGGTTTCGGCATGGTGTCACTTATGATACCCCGGGACTCCATTACTACAATTACGTTTGTTAGCCATATCAATTTATTGGTACACAATGAACTACTTATAACTAAATGTCACGTATTGGAAATTAAAATTTTAAAAGCATGCGTTGATAAAGTGCATAGTTGAGGTTATATTCATATTCTTATTACTTACAGGTTTTCTCAAGACGAAATTCTGGAGGTGGTAGAGATGATAGAGCCAATAATCTCGGATTCATAATACTGATTTTAATGTCCAGGCTGCAGCTCCCACCCCCCTCCCCCTCCCAGCGGATGACATAAAGTGGATAATAAGAATAATACATAATTATGTGGATTTCGCATTAGCTAATGCCTGGCTAGAATACAGACAGGATGCTATCCAAAATAAAAGACTGAGAAAAGAAGTAATGCACTACTGCATAAAACGAGAACAGCTCAGAAGAGAATGATGGACAGCAAGAATCCAAACGTCCGAGAGTACATCAGGCCATGCTAACAGTTCAGTCTATGTCGTTAAACGTTTTACACTTGGCAGAGATGAGAGATTCTCACCAGAAGTGCAGATCCAAATGTAGGTTCACAGGATGTAAGGGTCTCACCATCATTCGTTATACAGAATGCCAGGAACTTTTAAGCATAACAAGTGAACGAAACAGATTCTTGAAGTTTCAGAGTAAGTCATCAGGAAACTGTATTAGCTGAAGTTGAAGCTTAAATGTGCAAAGTAAGAACATCATGTGCTTTCTGTCTTTCATGTGTTTTATATAATAGTTGTGCTCCCTTGTATCAAGTAAGACACCATCCGTAAAATTTGATTAAAAATGAAAATTAAAAAAATATTTTGCGCTAGTTTGTGCATGTAGTATCCCAGATATAGACTTTCATTAAAATGGGGGATTATATCTGTCTTCAGGACTCAGGAGGATACGACCGCATGTCCACACAGGACACAATACACACAGTCCGCGGCGTATGGCTAATAGCACTGGGGCTCCACCTCTTCTCTCAGCAAGGAAGCACTCGCTCTGCGCTTCCATCCCATCCTCAGCGCGATCGTGCTTCGCCATTCAAAACTAGCAGCAGAGATCCTCTAGTAATCACAGTTTCAATTTAGAGCGAGATATCGAACCTAGATAACCACCGAAACATGATCGACCTCGCAATGGCTCAGTTTTACTGTAATTATCATTAAGGATAAGATCTCGTTTGGAATTTTTCGAAGAGAAATCAGTATAGAAAAAATTTTACTCTCTAACTCAACACATCCCCAGGTTCATAAAAACAGCCTTTTTCCATTCGGCTATTCATTGGGCTGCTTCAACATCTTCATCGCCTGAAAAAAATTAAGTTGAAATGAATTTAATAAAAACTCTAGCAGTTTATAATGGTTATAAACCTTCCTTAGTGGATACCGTTTTCAAAGCAAAAAATAACAACAGAGACATTACTTTAATGACGAAAGGATATGTTTTTTCCTAATATCGTACTTAAGACTCCATTTCCTAGAGAATTTGTCGTCTGCTAGAATAAAGATATGGATGCAAAGGTGCCTTTTCCGCCGACAAGAGCTCGCAGTAAAATCTAATTCACAGTTTGAAATCTTCTGTTATTCCTTTGCTTAATTTATGGGTTTATAAAATAACCTATGAAACTTGTCCAGTTCATTACATAGGACAGACCAGAAGATCACTCAGTATCAGATATAAAGAGCACTGATTAGAAAGAAAGGGTGCTAGTGTACATAATTCATCCTTTGCTAATTATAGGCCACAAACCAAAGGGAGTCGATGTAGATACTATCCTCCATAAAGAAAAGAATAGTTATAGGCTTGATATTCTTGAACAACTTGAAATTTTTAAGAATATGTATGTTAATGGTGGTCTCATTCTGAATGAACAACCACATTTGTGAAACAAAAATTTCTTTAACGGCTTTATACCGCTTAACAGAACTATTTGACATATTGTTATCATTTGTCTGAAGGTCTTCACATACAATTCTCAGACATCATTTGCTTCCTCTTTTAATAGCTTTTATTGTATTCCATGCTGTTATTTCTACTACGTTAATTCTGTGCAGTTTAAACTCTTCAATGCTTTCTGATCAGAACATACGGCTCGTACAGCTTCTGTATAATTTTACAGCAGTTCGAATGTATTTCATTTATTGGCTATCTTTATACATATTTTATTAAGCTTAGTTTCTTATTAAAATTATTTTCATTTATAATGTAACCGTTTCCTTAGTCTGTGCCTAAATGCGCTATTCGCGACCCATAGGTGGCGCATACTACCTGTTTCCACATATCGGCGAATCAGTCGCCAAACCTTTGATCTAATGTCAGTCGTAGGGTCCTTCTACAGCGCTCGTCGGTTAATGTTGACTTTACAAGGTACGTTTTAGTAATTTGACTTCATTACTGTAGCTCACACGTTTTTATTACCTATCCATGAAGTACGAATCTATTTAAATAAATTTTTTGTGTTTTTTATACTTCTAGTGCAGCTTCAGGTTTCTGATGTGGGTGTTATTCACCTATGCCCATTAAAAATGTTTACAGATAATTCTAACTCATTCTGATGAATATATCCTTAGTTAGTATCGAAACAAGGTTAATGCAATACAATTTGTGCAATCGGTTGCCTCTTTCTATCTTTCGTTAAAACTTAAATTCGGTTGCTCGACTCCACTGTAAGATGTGATTGTCCGATGTATCTACAATAAATTATGTCGAGATCAGCAGAACGCAAATTCCTGGTCATATTTTCTTCCCGATTTCTAAGATGCTGGAACGTGATTGTCAGGGGCACCAACATAAATGTTGCTGTGAGATGTATTTTGCCCTTACGCTATTTTACTCGGAACGTAGCGAAGAGAAAATGTCTTGTTAGTGAGAAAAACTGCACAGCACACGTTAATGCTAAGCGAAAATGAAATGTCACAAGAAATAAAGGAGCGTCATGAAATGCACACATCTCTCTCGAGAGCGATATGAGGCGCCGTACCCCGAAAAAAATACGTCTTCGCTTCGTGGCAGTGTGTCCTTGAAACGAATTCCACGCTCCCTTCATAAAGCTCAGAAGAAAGTATGAAATTCCTGGGGAAGAATAAAGAATAGGGGAAAATGCTTTTGTCTGGATATTAATTATTCGGGCTATTATTAACTCCAGCGCCGGTGGGAGGGGAAGCCGCGGAATCGGACGGGCGACCGGAAGCAGAATCAGCGTTTCTTCTGCGAACTTTTTTATTCAGTGCGCGCCTTGTGTGGAACTTGAACTCTTCAGAGCATTTACGTAGTGACAGGAATGAAAGAGAGGGAGGGAAATAAAAATTTCGTGCTCTTCATGGTAACTCAAGGCGCTATAACGTTGAAATCGTTTCTGGCAACACCAATTGTGCGAGAGTGCTGTAAGAGAAACCCGCACTAGACGAATTCCTACAAATTCACAGTATTTATTGCCTCGTTGTATGAAAGGAACAACAGCTGTGTGCTGGTTACCAAATGTCTGTCACATTCGTTAATTCTCGTATTGGTTGCGACATAGGGAGTCGAGGACTTTCTCATGGAATGTCTGGTGTGTCCTTTGTATCAGTGGTGGCGATGCCTCACTGGACTCTTATTCGGGAAGGTGTCGGTTCGATGCCCCGTTCGGTCAACCAGATTCAGATACTCTTTGATCTCTGCACCTTGCTTAAGAAAAATCCCGAGACATTGCATTATAACCTTCCACATTTTCCACCCTAGTAAGAGTAGATAAATTAATATGAATTTTTGGGGTTATTGTTACGTTTCTCCTATAGAATTAGTATAATTAAGTGTAATACAGTCTACTGAATGTAGATATGAAAAATCTGAACAGTATCTAAACACAATGGGGGACGTGTAACAGTGATAACGAGGGCTTAAGATAAGAAAATAAGAAATGGATAATATCTGTGAAACAAATCATCTCGAAAATCTGGTAAGTAAGTGAACTTGACCTTTCTGATTCAAAGAATAAGGTATTTTTGAATTTCCAGGGAAATAAAAATGTGTGAGCAGTAATGCATTTTGGTTGATGAATGTGCCGTACTGGGTGAAAGAGGTATTTACTCCTGCTGAATTTACAATTCAAGAATTAATTTCGCATAAGCAAACTCGTATGACCTTTATTTTGGACGTTAATAATAATAGTACCGTAGTACAGAGATACAGGCTTTACAATTACAAATTACATTTGGCCAGTAATGTCTATTCTATACTGGGCTTTGAGAACCAAGCTTTATATTTTGATCACATGTTTCTCTCTTATTAATTTCTTTGAACCCTTACAAACTTTTGTTAATTACAGCTTTTCCTCTAATACGTTTTTGCACATATTTGCAACTCAAAGTATTTTACGAACAGTGTGTTAGTGTTCACCAAAGAATTTGTCAAGTAAAATGGCAGCATCAAGGGGCTAAATTGTTAATGTTTCTGTAAGGCCATCTGTTTTCATGTATTCATATTCTACAATTAAGTATTTTTCCTTTCAATATGTTAGAAAGTGTCTCTCTCGTGACTGCAATTAGAGCCTGTAGCAACTGAACAAGTAGTAGGTTACTGGGGAGACTACCCTATAATTTTCAACCAGCTGTGTAACTTTCAAAATGTATCCGCCACTGGTGTACTTTCACAAATTGTGAGAAGAGTTACATGAATTTTAAGTAGATGTTTCGTAGATCATGTTTTACTGGCAGCATGATGTATACACAAGATGTGAGTCACAATAATACTTGATGTCTTTTCCTTTTTATTCTTTTTTTTAATTTCAGGTACCTATACGTTATCAAATGGTATTTATTTCTAGTCTGTATGACATTTTGATATTTGATTTAATGTCCTTTATTATGGAAATTTTCAACAAAAATTTTCACGGTGATAGATTTATTGTTTTTTTCAGCTAGCGGAATTTATCTGTGTCAATTACATTTTACAGTTAAAAAATTGCACTTAAATGTATTAGGCTGCAATTAGACAACTAATTTAAGCAATTAGCTAAAGGACAGAAATGTAATTAATATCAAATAAAAGGTATAGGAACGTGAGCTGCGAGAATGAAATTAGAGCACATCATAATTGTTTTTATTTAAACATGAACAGTGAATTTATGATCAACCTTTAAAAATTAAATATGGCCTTTACTATGCTGTTTTTGTGCGTATAATTACAAAGCTGTTTGTGCGTGGTGTGTTGTCAGCCAGTGACTCACGTCTTTCCCGACGTATACCTGAGACTACGAGAAGTAACTGTGTTTGTGTAGTTCAGCTGGACAAGGCTGGACCATGTATGTACCAACAATGGTTCTGTCGTCTCTTACACTAGTCACCAAATTCTTGACCTACTTTTCAAAACCTGTCGATGTTTCTTACGTCAGAAGACTCAGCAAAGTACCCTCAGAAGAAGTACGAGAAACTCACGTCTCTTCTACGGCGTTCTGCAAAATGCGGAAGCCCTTCTTTTAGATTGACTGGTCAGCTCAAATCGTAAGTCTTAGCAGTCGGATCTTTGATATCAACTTCCACTGCAATTCAATAATGTAGTCTTTTCTCGTTCCAAAAGAAAAATAGAAAAAAAAAGAATGAGGGAAACCACTTACAAAAAGAAATTTCCCGAAAGTTCAGCATGATTTCTCCACATATTCTTCTTGATACTAAATTTTACGGTAATGTGGCTTTCCATTGTGTACTGCAGGTGACACTTCAGTTAATCCGAAAACTCTCCTGGCTTGTATCGCCTTAGCAGCCATTGGCTATCAGTCCTGTATTTTTGGGCCCTTTCTTCATAGAAACGTTAAACTTTACTTTACTCCTATTATGTGGTCACAGATAATTTAAATACTGAAATATATGGTTACTTTTTGAAATATTTTGTTCCACTCATGTTGTAACACTATGTTAATGATTCACGTATTGCTCATTATGAGAAAATTGTGTTTAAAACAGTTTTTACCTAGTTATGTCACACTGTCCCCAACTCAAAGTCTTGTTTGAACACCAAAAAGTTTTACTTGGCGTGGCTCCTCTGGAGGCAGCTGCCACCTTTGCAAATGATTTATCCAGCTATTTTTATATTAAAGTGGATGCCAAGTCACAGTGCAACACGACTTTTTCACAGTAGTAAACGATTGTCAGAAGTGAAAAAAGTAGTAAATGCCAGACAAGAAACCAAGATCCACCCTTTACTCGTGTGGGCCGTACTATAATATTGTTCAGTTGTGTGGTAGCCGTGCTAAATGTATTAGGAGATACATACGTATCTTACATACAATAGGGCAGCACGAATGGCCGTAGGTTCGTTTGACTCATAACAGCGCCACGGTAGTGCTGGAAAGTCCTAACTGATACAAGCTAACTATCATGAGAAAACCTAGTTTTCAAGAAGTAGTAGTAACTGAAGAATCTAAGAGTACAAGGAAGTTGGCGTCTCATCGCCCACGTAGTGGCACGAAATTCAAGGTAAGGCTAATTACATTATGCACAGAGTCAATTCAACAGTCATTCTTGCTGCGCTCAATATTCGAATGAGTGGGAGTAAGATGTAATACATGAGAAGTAATTGCCCTCATGTGCTTTACACTGAACGCGAAGTACGAATGTACATTTAGATACACAACCCCGGTCCTTTGGAGTTGTAGATCCTCATCCACAACTTCACTAACAACACCTACACACAAATGAAGGATAATATTCTTCCTATTAGTTATGACAGTGTTAATTACTATTTATGATTGGTTTAATGTAGTTAAATTTTACTATTGAACACATCGGTATAATTTTCTACGGTATCCCATATCGAGCTTAGCGTTTAACCTGATTCGACAGATTTGAGTGTCATCCTCGAAAATGTGAAAAATCTAGGAAAGTAGTATTCATTAGAACACAGCCATAATGTCAAAAAAGGTTAATACTGGCGTATTATATGCGTAATCATACTTCAGATTAGGATCGGAGAGTAAATAAGACCTAAAATTAATGACTTGAAGAACATTATAATGTTTAATTAAAGTTATCTGATGTTCAGTAGCAAAGAGTCGGAAAACTAACATCCCTTCGTTGTTGTTGTTGTGGTTATCTGCAGTCCGACGACTGGTTTAATGCAGCTCTCCATGATACTTTAGCCTGTTTATCTCAGAGCAGCTACTGGAACCGATGTTCTTCTGGATCTGCTTACTGTATTCATCTCTTTGTCTGCCTCTACAATTTTTCACCGCCACCCTTCCTTCCAGTACTGGTGATCTCTTCACGTCTCAAAATGGTCCTCTCAGCCGACCCCATCCTCAAGTCAGGTTGTACCACAAAATTCTTTTCTCCTCAACTCTGTTCATTACCTCCTCATTAGTTACTTGATCTACCCATCGAATCTCCAGCATTATTCTGTAGCACCACATTTCAAAGGCTTCTATTCTTCTCTTGTCTACACTATTTCACTTCTAAACATGGCTACACTTCAAATACCTCCAGAAGAGACTGCCTGACACTTAAGCCTAAATTTGAAGTAACCAGATTTCTTTTCCTAATGAACCATAATAACATCACGCACAGCAAAATGTACATATAGTGGGTGATTATTGCAACCACAAACATAACTTAAAGGGAGGCTAACTTAAGACTGGAACAGAATTTTGTTTATTAAAAGTCGATGTTGGCACCATGGTACGATGGCGTTGCGGCAGTTCCTTGTACTTTTCAGTGCCCCGGAGACGAGGCTGGCACCCGGGCCGAGTCTGTAGAAACACAGTACCAGGTGAGTCGCTTTCGGCGAGTGAAGAGTAACGGAGCGGAAGCATGCGAGGGCCACAGCGCTTGTTTACGAGTTGTCTTCGTTTTCAGAAAGAAGCAGGTGGCTCATATGAGCGACAGGTGAAACCTTACAAAAACGTTTCAACTTGTAAAGCTTTATAACACTTTCTTAATGTTAACTTATTGCGAACTACCTATGAATGTTAAAATTAAGGGAATATTGCAAGTATTTGTAAGTCAGTATTTAATTATTAATGATACGAGACAAAGGCACGCTTTCCGCACACAAAGTCAATTCGGAAACATGAGCTGTGGCCCTCGCACGCTTCCACGCCGGCACTCTCCATTCGCCGACACCGGCTTACCTGGCGTTGTGTTTCTGCAAACTCACTTCTGGCTGCCAGCCTCATGTCAGCGATACTGGGAAGTATAACAAAATAACGCTCCATCATTGGACCACGAAGGCACCATCAACTTCTGATCCCTAAAACACCATTCCAGCGTTAAGTTAGCACCGCCTCATTCTATAGGGTGTTCGGAAATTCCATTTACAAATTTCTAAGACTTTTAGAGGGGAGTGAGTACCTGATATTTTTAATAGGAACCCAGTTTCGGGCGTGTACCATTTCCGTTCTGCAACGGTTTCGATTCAGACGTTTAACTCATCCACTTTTGCTTAAGAAATTGAATTAGGCATGACAGAGTACAGTTATTAGGTAACAATTCGAAACGAAACATCGCAAATCATACATTTATCGCTTAAGAACATTTGCTTGTATTAACACATAAACACTACGTGTTTACGTTATTCCAAAACAAAAAAGAGCCCGGTACACTACAAGCACAGAACAGTACTGATGCATTACAATAGCGTCTCGATGTGGTGACCTCCAACGTTGTTCTAAGAAATGTACACGTCATCCTGTCTACCTTACTACGTACCAGAAGAAGAAACTCTGAAACTTTTCTCATAACCTTAGCAGAAGTGAACACGTTACACATCTGAATTAAAACAGTCTTAGAACAGAAACGGTACGTTTACGGACATGGGTTCCTATTCAAAATATTACGTACTCACTTCCCTCTGCAAGTGGTAGAAGTTTGTAACGGGAATTTCCGAGCGCGCTCTATATGTTGATAGATCATTGACGGTAGAACCTCTTTTATTTACGTTATAATTTACTTTTACCTACCATAATCTCAGTCTTTAAATGTTTTCATGAATTTTCCTCGCTCCTAGTTCATCTAACTGACTTTCTGTATAAGTGGGATTATCAGTCTGTGCTTACAAATACCTCCTACAATTTGTTCAAAATGGTTCAAATGGCTCTGAACACTATGGGACTTAACTTCTAAGGTCATAAGTCCCCTAGAACTTAGAACTAATTAAACCTAACTAACCTAAGAACGTCACACACATCCATGCCCGAGGCAGGATTCGAACCTGAGATAGTAGTGGTCGCGCGGTTCCAGACTTTAGGGCCTAGAACCGCTCGGCCACCTCGGCCGGCCTACAATTTGTACATTTTGCCATATTTCAAGTTATTATGACTCAATAACGAAGGTGTGTTATATTTTCGAGTGTTAACTATTGATTATCAGAGAATTTTAACTAAAGATTATAATTTTTAAGTTAATCTTCTTGGGTCTTCGTAATTGTCCTGTCCTAATTTGACGCTTGGTCATATGTCAATGAAAAAATGGGGGAGGGAGGGGCACATGGAGAGGAAACTACCAGGGATAAATTTATTATTTGTCATGAATATCGCACAAGATTTTGTTGATAACTATTTAACACACATTTATAAGAATGTATAATAAAAAATGAGTGGATAACATTTTCCAAATAACTGAAGAAAATTAAAGAAATGGCAACGGAACACTCAAACGAGTTTCAACAAAAAAAATGTAATCAGAATATCAAGACATAACCTTTTTAAAATTACTGGAGGAAATTCAAAAGCTGATAACACATTACATAGGTTCTTTAACACACAATTACAAAACTTTTAATCGCGAGATCAATAGGCAACCTTTCTGAAATTGCTGAAGAAAATTCAAAAACAGATAACAGAATCCGCAGATGGTGATCAAAGAAACCGAAATGCAATGTAATCTAAATAACAATCTCTACGTGACAAGCTTGCGCAGAAGACGACTTCACTGCATTTAGAGAGTGACATACTTTTAGTCAAGTGCATCCATATGAGGCTGTTAATCAAATGGAAGGCAGTGTTTTTCAATTACATTTGTGCAAGGAATTATATATATGAACTGTATAAAGACGCCAAATCCGGGGAGCACATATATCTAGTTAGTACTCATAGGAATTACGAGTATTAACTTGACCCAGAAGAAAATAGCACAATCATGGTAGCTTAATTCCAGTACTATTTTTTTGCTTTTGCAACTTATCTACTCGATATTGAAGGTGAACCAACTATTTTTCGAGTGAACTACAAATGTCTGACATGCCGAACGTTATAAACCGGACCTCTGACAACGCAATGAGTATAAGATTCACAAACTCCTGACCCTGCAATCTCGCCTACAACAAATCTACATTCGATGCAGAAGTGGGCCAACATTAGTAAGACTACGATGCTTTCATTTCTGAGAGACAATTTCATATAACGAGGGGTGCTAGAATATCAACACCAAAGTAGATTCCAGTGCGCCGCAGGGCCTCACACCCAATCACTGGCCAAGCAGACTCCTGGTATTGTGGCCAGCCAGCAGCCATGTGAGAAACATACCACAGTCACTGCAGTCGGGAGCTTCCTTGTCTTCGCCGGCGGAGCCGCTTAAAGCATCTACACCGGTCATCCTGTCTCTCTCTACCAGCGAAGGAAATCAGAATTCTCTGAACAAAGGTAGGCGAGTGAATAACGATGGATACGCGCCCTCGCACAGATCATCTGTGTAATGAACCGATACTAAGTTTTTCTAACGCACTTCTCCTAATTTACGTACGTGTATGTCCATATTATAAAGAAATGTATTCTCCTGAATTTAGTAGACTCCTAAAATGACAGTCTAATCTGCTGGAAGTAGTTAAATGCAATAAAATAACCCAATTGTGCTTCTGAGGACTGATTTTGTTATGTAGAAGTATATTCCACAGTTGCTGAAAGATGAGAGGTTCGAACAAAATCATTGTGGACAAGCATTCTTTTCTGATTGGAGTCAGTGAAGTTTGAAAGAAAAATATCTACTTTTTCCAGTACATCCAGGCACCACATCACCAGAAATACAATGGAAAACAGTTGTGAATGCAACTACTCTCTTCGCGACTTAATGTGTATGATGGGGCGGGAGTTTCTGAATCGCAAGTGATTACGCACTACAAGTGACAACCAAAAACTGAAGGGCGCACGTGGAGAGCACGGCAAAATTCGCTGGACAATAATTTACTCTCCGCCGTGGAAGCGCTGAATGGACAAATTAATGGCGACGCGTTCCTCTGAGCAGTGCTCTGCATTCAGGTGCTGCGAGGTCACGTGGCGCGGCGACGAATTAGAATACACTGACGCTACGTGCGGTCGGCGTTGTGAGGGACGTGCTCCGGGGCTCCATTCAACCGGCCGGGTCACGACCGTATTGTTGCCGTCCCGAGACGTGCTCAGTTTTAACAAGGCCACGTCAGCAGACCACGGGGCGTGGCCCTCACTGAGTGAGTCTGCCCCCAACAGCACTGGAGAATCTGACCTGCGATGTACGAGGCTCTTCCGTTGTTAATGTTTTCCAGCTTTTCCAGACATGGTTTCTTCAACCTGACACACGCCGATGAACATATTAACGACATTGCAACAGTGCGATCACGTGGTATTGTGGACAAGTGACGCAGTAAAGAAGGGAGGTATGTCAACGAAGTAGAGACGAATGGAAAATCGTTCTAGTAGTGACAGTACCAGCTGTAAATGGGGAAAACCACTGATATAAGCGACTTTGACAAAGAGGAAGATTGAAACTTTCTGGCAGATTAAAACTGTGTGCCAGACCGAGATTCGAACTCGGGACCTTTGCCTTTCACGGGCAAGTGCTCTACCAACTGAGCTACCCAAGCACGACTAACGCCCCGTCCTCACAGCTTTATTTCTGCCAGTACCTCGTCTTCTACCTTCCAAACTTAAAAGAAGCTCTCCTTTCTTTCAGGAGTGCTAGTTCTGCAAGGTTCGACAATGACGGCTGCAGTGGACTTGGAATCATCGATATCCAGCCATAGATCAATGGAAACGTGTCACCTGATGGACGCATCACGTTTCTTGTGACACAAAGTCGATGGTCGGTTTGAATGCGTCATCGTCCACACGAACAGTCGTTCGAGACAGACACTGCTCTAGGGATTCAGGCCATATGCTATGACGGACACTCATCTGGCTTTCAAGGGACCTATGGATGTAATCGAAGACACCATGACAGTTGTGAATTAGGTGAACATTATAGCCGATCACTTTTATCCACTACACTGAGGTGAAAAATACCATGGGATACCTCTTAATATCGAGTCGTACCTCCATTTTCGGCGTAGTGAAGCATCTCGACGTGGTATGGGCTCAACAGGTCTTCGGAAATATTGAGCCATGTTGACTCTATAGCCGTCCATAATGGCGAAAGAGTTGCCGGTGCAGGACGTTTTGTACCAACTGACTTCTCGATTATTTCCCGTAAATGCTCGATGGTATTCATGTCAGGAAATCTGGCTGGATGAATCATTCGCTGGAATTGTCCAGAATGTTCTTCAAATGAGTCGCGAACAGCTGTGGCGCGGTGGCATAACACGAATGGCTGCAAATGGTCTCTAAGTAGCCGAACTTAGCCATTTACAGTCAACGATCGGTTCAGCTGGACCAGAAGACGCAATCCATTCCATGTAAACACAACCCACACCATTATGGAGCCACCACCAGCTTGTACAGTGCATTGTCGACAACTTGGGCCCATGGATTCGTGCTGCCTGCATCACACTCGAACCCTGATATAACCTCTTGCCAGCTGAAATGTGGCCGGGCCACGGTTTTCCAGTCGTTTAGGGTATGGTCACAAGCCCAGGAGAAGCTCTGCCGGCCATGTGGGGCTGTTAGCAAATGCACTCGCGTCGGTCGTTTCCTCCCATAGCCCATTAATGCCAAGTATTCCCGCATGTATCCGCTAAGATCATGCGTCCCACACTGATTTCTGCGGTTATTTCAAGCAGTGTTGCTTGTCTGTTAGTACTGCCAACACTACGACAACACCGAGCGAGGTGGCGCAGTGGCTAGCAGATTGGACTCGCATTCGGGAGTACGACGGTTCAATCCCGCGTCCGGCCATCCTGATTTAGGTTTTCCGTACTTTCCCTCGATCACTTCAGGCAAATGCCGGGATGGTTCATTCGAAAGGGCACGGCCGATTTCCTTCCCCATCCTTCCCTAATCCGAGCTTCTGCTCCGTCTCTAATGACCTCGTTGTCGACGGGACGTTAAACACTAATCACCTCCTCTCAGTCGTTAAGGCTGTCGGCCACTGAGTTCTTTGTGGTCAGAGGTGATTCTCGAAATTTGGGTTTCTCGGCACACTCTTGACACTATGAATCTCGAAAAATTGGATTCCCTAACTTTTTCCGAAATGGAATGTCCAATGCGTCTAGCTCCACATATCATTTCGCGTTCCAAGTTTCTTAAATCCTGTCGTGCGGCCATAATGACGTCGAAAACCTTCTAACATGAATCACCCAAGTACAAATACAGCTTCGCCAACTTACTGCCCTTTCATACTTGTGTACGCGACACTGCCACCATCTGCATGCCCATACGCTATCCCATGATTTTTGCCACCTCGGTGTATTTTACTATTGATATCTTCCCTGTGACGATATCTTCCAGCAAGATAACTGGCTGTGTCACAAGTCCTCAATGACGCTACAATGGTTTGAGGAGAATGAAAATGAATTCATGTTGATGTCTTCGTGACCAAATTATCCCGATCTGCACCCAATGGAATACATATGAGACGCTATCTGGCGACAGCTCCGCAAACTCAAACCAACGGCCAGTAGTTTAAGGGCCATCTACGCTGCCATACCTTCGGAAACCTACCAACGGTTAGTCGAACCTATGCCACACAGAGTCGCTGCTCCATTGTGATTCAAGTATGTGCAAGCGGGTGCTCATAATGTTGCTGCTCATCAGTGAGAAATTTATATCTCGCGGACGACTCACATTGTCTGCCCGTCATTTCTTCTTGTATTATTTCAGCTCCCTCTGTTTCTTTAGGAGAGCTGTGTACTCCAAATAGAAACCCTTTATCTTCGTGCAAAGAAAGGTAAAAATTTATGGAATGACAATGTTTAAACCAGGCAACTGTCTATGATATGACATTTAATTTATCCGTCAATTGATCTCTGCCTGTAGCTATTTTCAAATGATTTTGTTGCACCTTCGCACATTTTACAGACAAAGATGGACCAAATTCATTTCAGGCGTGACGGAAACGCCTATGATGTTTCATTATTTTAATGGTTTTATTCCGACACAGTTACATAAAACTTAGAAAGGAAATTTTCGGGTTTGTTGGTCATCGGCAATCTTCGATAATCTCCTTCTAATTGTGTGCCGGACAAAAATATCATTTCAAATGGAACATCAGATTATTTTGAGTCTGGTGCGTCTCAAGTATCTTGGCTCGTATCGTTGTGCATGACAAAGAAAATACAACAGATGCTCCATTTGACATTCCCTGCATACAGTCACTAGTAGTGACGATGACAAATATTTGGACCATCGGTTGTTTCTTTTCGGTTTGTAGATCGCGCTGAAGTGCTTCAAGAAATATTTGAAAATGGCTGTAGGCTGAAATCAGTAGCGGATTATGCTGAATATCTGGCCGCAGATAGGTCCCAGACGAAAACGTTGTCATTTCATGAAGATAATGGGACTATGACGCCCACAAAGGTAAACACGAAAACGAAAAGAAAATATGAGTAATCATGCAGTCATCATAACATTGAGGCCAGACCAGTTTAAAAGGCATTATCAGTTATGTAAACCAGGAACTGAATACTTTGTCTTCCATTTTTCGTTACAAATTTTACAAATGAGAACCATTTACAGCAGTTTAGAAATGTTACACAATTCAGTTATTTGTATAAATTTCTTGGTTGCTGGTTTTCATGTCTCTTTTAAATATTTTCACTCTGATTACTGGAACGGGACTACATTGCATACTGCTGTGCTGGTGAAAATGATGTCACTTCCAAAAGACGGTAACGAATGGGAATTTATAAAAGCAAGCGAAAACTCCTATCACGTAAGTAAATAGATTTCAGATAACTGAAATTGCGTCTGTTTAAAAATTTAGAAATGCTTCTATTAAGGAAGCAATTAAACAATATAGTTCCACATGGAATTCTTACCATGGCTCTTTACTGTGCAGATTGAAATGAAAAAATGTATGGTGTGTAGCCCCAATAAGTCTCATGCGTGTGACAGCGGATGTACACTATGTGATCAAAAGTATCCGGACACCTGGCTCAAAATGACTTACAAGTTCGTGGTGCCCTCCATTAGTAATGCTGGATTTCAATGTGATGTTGGCCCACTCTTAGCCTTGATGACAGCTTCTACTCTCGCAGAAACACGTTGAGTCATGTGCTGAAAGGTTTCTTGGGGAATGGCAACCCATTCTTCACGGAGTGCTGCACTGAGAAGAGGTATCGGTGTCCCTCGTTGAGGCCTGGCAAGAAGTTGGCGTTCCAAAACTTCCTAAAGGTGTTCCATGGGATTCAGGTCAGGACTCTGTGCAGGCCAGTCCATTACAGGGATGTTACTGTCCTGTAACCACGCCGATACAGGGCGTGCATTACGAATAGGTGCTAGATCACGTTGAAAGATGCAATCGCCATCTTCGGATTTCTGTTCAACAGTGGGTAGCAAGAAGGTAATTCAAACATCAATTTAGGCCTGTGCTGTGATAGTGCCACGCAAAACAACAAGGGGTGCAAGCCCCCTCCACGAAAAACACGATCACACCGTAACGTCAAAGCCTCCGAATTTTACTGTTGACACTACACACACTGGCCGTTGACGTTCACCGGATATTCGTCTTACCCACACCCTGCCATCAGATCGCTACATTGTGTACCGTGATTCATCACTCCACACAACGTTGTTCCAGTGTTCAGTCGTCTAATGTTCACTCTCCTTACACCAAGAGAGGCACCGTTTGGCATTTACAGGCATGATGTGTGGCCTATGAGCAGCCGCTCGATCATGAAATCCAAGTTTTCTCACCTCCTGCCTAACTGTCATAGTACTTGCAGTGGATCCTGATGCAGTTTGGAATTCCTGTGAGTTGGTCTGGATAGATGTCTGCCTATTATGCACTAGGACCCTCTCCAACTGTCGACAGCCTCTGTCAGTCAACAGACGAGGTCGGCCTGTACGGTTTTGTGCCTTAAATCTCCCTTCACATATCTGAGTCGTGCGTGGCTCATGTTCCCCCCCCCCCCCCCCCCATTATGTATTTTACACCTTGATTTTAACGTACTTCCATCTCACTACGTTAATTTAAATTACTACTGCCACTGAGTTGATGCTTTGCCTGACGGTGAGCGGCGATAGCAGCGCTTATCGATATATCCCCTCTCGTAGTATCTTTGCTCGACTGCTATTACTTACCACTAGTGGTCTGTTGTAAGTTGATTGGTCGCAGTTCGGATAGGAGTTTGGAGGCGAGTTCTACCTGCCAGTGAGTTGTAACGTGTCTGGAGCACAGTCCGGACCTGCCAGTTGGGAGCTGCAATCCGGCACGAGTGCAGTCGGGTTGGAGCAGCAGAGAGGCCTGCGTCGACATGGCTCTCCCGACCATTGCCTCCACGCATCACTTTAGCCAGGCCACGTTCTTGGTGGATCGTCGGTCGGTCGTCCGAACCGGACGACGCGTTTTGGCTCGCCGATCGTTCATGAGCCGGTTTTGTGTGTGTATGTGTGCGCGCATTGACTCCCGGTTTGTCTTCGTGTGTGCTTAGTTACTGATGGGTATCGTTCAGGTCTTCGTGCAGTGTGCCGCGCGGGATTAGCCGAGCGGTCTAAGCTCTGCAGTCATGGACTGTGCGGCTGGTCCTGGCGAAGGTTCGACTCCTCCCTCGGGCATGGGTGTGTGTGTTTGTCCTTAGGATAATTTACGTTAAGTAGTGTGTAAGCTTAGGGACTGATGACCTTAGCAGTTAAATCTCATACGATTTCACACACATTTTAAATATTTCGTGCAGTGTTTGTCAGGTTGTGTGTGTAGTGGCATGATTTCCTTTGACAAGTTATTTTAAATTTTGTTGGAATACTGGTTCTGAGAGGTCGGTCGTCTCATCGGGTGACGCGTAACTGGTTCTCTGAGCGCTTCTGGCCTCCTTCAATCACCATCTTGTGGAACTTGGGTCGGTCCTTTGCTGGTTCAGGGATGTCGTTTAGCCAGTGGGCGTGTTTCCTCTGCACGGTTGGGTCCGAGCCAATATTTCCGCTGTCGTGTGTCTGGAAGTGAGTCGGAGACGCAGCAGCAGTGCAGTCGAGGACGGATCAGCAGGCAATCGGTCGGCTGGTGCGGACCAGGGAGGACATCTCCGTGCGGGCCCTGCGCAGTGTCGCAGCGTGTGTGGAGCTGTTCGATCGCTACGAGCTTCGTGGTTCACCGACCCAGTACGGATTTTCTGTGCCTCGTGATGACTGGGTGTTGTGTGATGTCCTTAGGTTAGTTAGGTTTAAGTAGTTCTAAGTTCTAGGGGACTGATGACCATAGATATTAAGTCCCATAGTGTTCAGAGCCGACCCAGTACGTCAACGTTTAATAGTGGTTTCAACTACTCAAGCCACGTCTATTCATGTTGTGGTGGTTCAATGTGGTGGTTTGCTGTTGAGGAGATTTTCCTGTGAGCAGCACCGAGTGTTAGTACATATTCGATTGTGGATTATCACGTTCGTAACCTCTTGTGTTTGAGTTCTCATGTACTGGTTGGTGGCAAGCAAGTCGTTGTGTCGGTCGGTCCGTGGCTGTCCCCTGGATGGGTTCCGACGGGTCAAGTATAGTTGGGCTGCTACCAACCGGTGTTTAATTATCTGTTGTCAGCTACTTTAAATTTAAGGCTTATGGTTACTTGTCTTTATTTTCTTAAAAATTTTACAAAATTAATTTTTAAATTTATCTTTCAAGCTTAAACAGTGCGGCCTCCTGCCTTTAAACGATTATGATATTTTCAAATTTGAACCTTGCGCTTTGCATGTGTTTGCTGTTTTTTTAATTATTTTATTGCTATCTTAATTGGATTTTTATCTTGTTGATTTTTAAGATTCCTTGTTTGGAGACCTTCAGCCGTGAAAGAGTTGCATTCGGTAAAGGTCCGGCTATGTGCCGCTTTGGTTGTAAAGGTTATTGAATTACAATAAATGACAACTAGAAGGAGAAACTGACCTCAACCTTTGGCCCTTTCCACAATCCTGTTACCTATTCTGCCCAGCGGGTTTAGCGGGCGTATCAGAATCAACTTCACTATCACATCGGAAACAGTGAATCTAGGGATTTTTAGCAGTCGAATCTCGTGTACAGACGTATGACACAAGTGACACCCAATCACCTGACCACGTGCGAAGTCCTTGAGTTCCGCGGAGCGCTCCATTCTGCTCTCTCACGATGTCTTATGACTACTGAGGTTGCTGATATGGAGTACCTGGCGGTAGGTGGCAGTACACTGCACCTAATAAGAAAAACGTATGTTCTGGGGTAGTTCGGACACTTTTGATCACATAATGTATTATTTAAGTTATGTTTCTTATGCTGAGACCATGGGTGATTAGAAAATTACGTCTGACTAATATTTTCAATGGTTGTGATAGGGTTCCAGTTCTTTGCGAACATCGATAAAGCCAAACAGACACTGCAGGGACAGCAATTCTTGAGTGCGCCTAAACGCAGCAGCGTTTAGCTTCATTTAGAACTCGCGCAAGTTTACAGGAATGTACACCTACACTCTTCATAAAGCTACCTGTATTAGGAGCAATAACTAAAACCAAACTACACGCAGCAGGGTTAACCCTGCTACAAGGTAACAGCCGTCGTCTTTGTTCAGTCCCATCACGTTCGATCGCTACAGTACCGACGCAACCATTAAATACGCACTAGGAAGTCAGCGTTGATGGACAATGCTGATTTGGGCAGATTTCAAGTGCTGGTGGTATTCCACAGTTTTCTACATGGTATGTGCAAATCGAGTTTATGAGTTGTTCGGGTGAATTTAACTCGTGGATTTGAGGTATTGTTGGTGCCTTATGCATGAAAACAACGTGAAGGTGAAATAAGACACCGATACACGGCGCACGTGCGTCAAACAACAGAAATACAGTCATTCACGGGCAGATCATCATCTGCAGTACTTCACTAGATGTGGAGCTGCAGAAAGTTGTGAAGGGTTGCACAGGCTATCGCATCTCCTCCATTTAAAGGTAACATGTCTTTGTACAGCCCGTCCGGACCTAGAAGCTTAATAAACTTTGTATCGAGCACTCAAATCATGGTATTCCCCCGCATGCGCGCTTCGCGGACCATCATCGTCCGTAAAAATTCTGCGAAAAGTGACGGAGCTTTCGCTTTCTGTTATATATTTTGTTTTCACTTCGTCCAGTGCCTCTTTGTTGTACGGCGAGGAATTATCAGTACTTTTGATTTTGTACCTTTTAATTTTATTGGTGCTATTTAGTTTCAATAGACACCATAAAATCCACTGTTATTATCTATAAAGTTACCACTTTCTATAACATGGAAGGCTTTTTATTTTTGTTTTTGAGGTCACACGTGTCATGAGTAACTTGTCTAGATTTGAAGTCAGTGGTTTTATTCAGCATTTGTTTTCTGAAGCAGTTGTACCAAATAGCCATTACCTTTCCTAATTGTTAAACTTTTTAAATAGGTGCAGTAAAGAACTTACCACGTAACACTAAAAATCGGTTGCAAGATACATTTCAGAATCGAGTTCTTGAAGTTCTTCGACTTTGGAAGCAAATTGCTTAAGAGTAAATTGCTGAATTTGTCTTCTTTCCAACAGATTATGGATAACCAATGGAATTTTATTAATCGCAAGACAATTTCTTGCTGTAATAACGCAGAAGTTCTTCATGGATAGTTGTTGACCTACAGCTGAGTCGTCTTAAGGTGATCACTGACACTTGAATTGGCTGGGCTCAGCAGCTTCGTGGTCCTATCTGAACCAATAACGGAACGCGATTTTGTAAACGTCTCTACGGCAACGCCTCAGTGTTATCACATCTCTGTAGGCGGCTACTCTTTTAGCTTGCAGACATTAGCACTTCGCAGTTGAAAGCTGACAACAGCGCTATGAGTTATCAGGGACTACCTTACGCCGTATGCCGTCTCGACTATAGTTTAAGGCACAGTAGTCGTCCCTCTGTACTTTGACAGTCATCTTCTTCACAACTGTTCTAATCAAAGGACACTGGACTTAGTGGGTACATGGCATCTCTTTCAAAAGAACGTGGTACACAACTATTAGTTTATCGGTGCCCAGTTTTCACATACATCTGCTCCACGCGTTGTGTCATTGTGGTCCTGTTTCCTTCTTCTGCATTCACGATGTCCACCATTACCAGTACTTGAGAGTTCAGTACCGGTTGGAGTTAATTTGTACGAATGGCTGTCACCAAGTTCTGGTGCTAATAGGTTTAACAATCTTTAACACAGTGACACTTTAAAGGCATACAACGCACATACTGTGGCCATAACGGCTCTCCAGACTAGCCCCTATCGGAAGGAAAGAAAGCTGAATAACACTATTTTAGTAACTTAAATCGCAGATTCGAGTTTCCTGCAAAATTTCTAGGTCACTGACAGTAATCTCAGGTCGGACCGACCATTGATTAAGAAGTCGTGAAACAAACTCATTCATTTTATAAATTAAAACCCTTCAGAGAAGTTTGTCAGAGTGTTGAAAAGGGTGATGTCACTAAAAGAGAATAAAACGCGTATCTGGTGGGC
Source organism: Schistocerca piceifrons (assembly GCF_021461385.2). Classification (NCBI taxonomy): domain Eukaryota; kingdom Metazoa; phylum Arthropoda; class Insecta; order Orthoptera; family Acrididae; genus Schistocerca; species Schistocerca piceifrons. The sequence goes on from NC_060142.1 coordinate 451,037,570, forward strand.
AGAAAATAAAATAAGCCCTACAAAGGCCGCGAAAATGTATATAAGCATCCATGAAAACATTCTACATTACCAGCTGGAGACGATGCAGACATGGCCACAACGAACACTGAACTAACTAGTGCTCTCTGCAAGCAGCCGTGAGGAAAACTGCATTGGCTGTGATATCCCAAACGCTGGCGAGATTGCGCTCGCGCGCGGAACGACGAAGCGTGAAAGAAGGAGAGGTGCTGTACACTAAAATTAATTACATTTTAAAGAAGCAAGTGGTATAAGACAGGGACGATGTGTGGACAGAAAACTAATACGGTAAATGTCGCCTGATTCAGAGTGCTAATCATTTTAATAGATATTATTCCTCGTATTTTGAAAACCAATGGAGAATTTATCAACAGTCAAAAACAAATCTCATGCACCGGAATACGTTGTTGAAAAATATGAACAATGAGCTATCTGTTTAGGTCGTTAAAATTTCTAAAAATGTTCATACGTCTCAGCTCTGCCTGGGTGTTCGAGGTAAGCTCAGGAAATTTTTGTTAGGCCCGCAAGATTCTTATCCTTATTCCGCAGATATACGATTTGCGTACTCTCATATATGTCCATGATGTGATGTCCTGCATCACGTAAATGAGCACTTAATGCTGATCCAGATACTCGTTTTATATTGTTTTATGGACACCCCTCTTTTAACAATTTTACAAATACTTCTTCCAGGTTTTATTTTATCATTGGCGTGAAGGATGGGGATAGGCTTCAGGACATGGCAAACTAATGTTGTAGACATTGTGGTGTCACCGCCAGACACCACGCATGCTAGGTGGTAGCCTTTCAATCGGCCGCGGTCCGTTAGTATACGTCGGACCCGCGTGTCGCCACTATCAGTGACTGCAGACCGAGCGCCGCCACACGGCAGGTCTGGAGAGACTTCCTAGCACTCGCCCCAGTTGTACAGCCGACTTTGCTAGCGATGGTTCACTGACAAATTACGCTCTCATTTGCCGAGACGATAGTTAGCATAGCCTTCAGCTACGTCATTTGCTACGACCTAGCAAGGCGCCATTATCATTTGCTATTTATCTTGTGATGCATGTACCGTCAGACCGATGTTCACCAATTATGGATTAAAGTTAAGTATTCCAGAAGCTACGTACCTTTTTGGCTAGTCTCTATTCCTTTAACTGTTCCAGACCTCACGCCAGCCTGCGTGAGCTTAAACGCGTGCCTTTCGGCTATCTCATAGTGGCTTGGCTGTCTTGCCAAGTCACAACAGACATAACAGTACCTAATTCACAGGACTATTCTACTCCATGTAACAATATCGACTAAGCCAGTGCAGAAAGAAAGATGGCAAAATATTTCCCTTTTAATCCCTCTTTAGATCACCTGTGAATGCACCTGACTTGGTGCGAAACCGAATGTTGTTATAATAAAAAGCTTTCTATGGGTAGAAGTCTGTTTTGCCTTCTCGAAAAAAGAAACCTTTAACTAACGTGCATCTTTATGTTTTCGCGGTGAAATGACTCATATTTCGAGTGTGCACCAGCGTAAATTCATCATCTTCCAAAATTTCGCCTGTACATCGTTCCGCCGTCTTAAGAGCGAACCAAAAGACTGACGCTCCATTTTTTCTTCCCTTTATTGTTATTTCATTCCCTCACTCTATACGGACGGAGGTGGGTTGTTAGCAGTACAATATTCCGTTCTTCAGCCAGGGAAATTAAACAATATATTGAAGGAGAAAACAAAATTTGTGACTGCTGTTTTATTTTAAATTAAAAATCAGATAGGCAAGTAAAAAAAAGGAAAATATATATATTTCAAAAACTCGTAACCGAAAGGCGAAAAACACCGAAGCTCTGTACTTTGACTTAAAATCTGAAGAACGATCACTGGGTAAGAAGTATTGTCGGAGGAGAGAGTATGTTCCATAGGGTCGAGGGGTGTAGGTAAAGAGGTAGCAGCTGTTGGGTAGGGAAACTAATGAGACATTAGTTAGGAGGTGAGGTGTGCAGCAGGAAGACGGTCAGAGGGTGAGGAGTAGTGTGGTGTATCGTGAGGATAGTGGTTACAAGAGGAACGGAATAGGGTTGGACAGAGAGGGAAAAGGAGAGGGGCTCTGAAATGAGTTGGGGTATGGGAGAATTAAGGTTGGTAGGATGGATAAAAATCTGTGTAGATATCATTGTCTGGGAGAAGAAGTTGGTTGAGGTTGTGTTGAGATAGAGCAAGGAGGGACGTGTTTGTGAAGGGGCGGCAGTGTGGTTGGTGATCAGAGGAGAGACAGTGAGTCAGCTGATTGGAACCTAGTTTGCGGATAGTCTAGGAGATGTAGAGGTGTTCGATGTGGCTGAGGAGGGTTGTGAATTTTATAAGATATCAGAGATTCCATGTGGAGGATGGTAAACAGATGCGGAAATCTAGGCTGAGTGCATGGGACGGAGTGCATGGCGTTCGAGAACTTGGAGGGACATAGAACTTCGTTTGAGCGGAGATCCATTTAATATTCGCATAGTAGAGGGCGGATCGGATGCCCAAGTTCTATCTGTCGGCAGACACTACAACATCCCTTCCAATCTTTTAAACTCGCGGACAGCGCTGTTGCGCATTCGCCCACAGATACATAGGCGCCAGAGAAGTCGATCGGCGGCAAAGAAGTGCAATGTGCATGAATTATATCTGTAGCTGCGCATTCGATCCACACTGGGATGTCGATCTGTCACAGTGCAGCTCCGAGTGGAACATCGACATCCGAGCGGGGATCGACTGCGCAGTCACAGATATAATACTTGCACGTTGCACTTCTTTGCCGCCGATCGACGTCTCTGGCGCCTATATCTGTGGACGAATGCGCAACAGCGCTGTCCGCGAGTTTAAAGGTACGGAGCGAGTGCTACAGTGTCACTCTTTCGGCTGTTTCTGAAGATGGCTGAACGACATACAGCAGATATGCTAGAAGAAGAAGCTGAAGTTATACGACTGCACACCCGAACTTTAATGTAGCACCACTTAATTTTAAAAAATACACAAGATAGCGAAATTCACTATAACTGTGGTTCAGTTAGATTCAAAATTTAAGCTGAAGACAAGCCGTGACGAGGCAAACTAATTCGTCCCTTGCCTGGAGAACTGACGCTCGAACAGTTGACCCAACTTGAGAACCAAAAGACTGCAACCTCGCACCGGGGTGGGGCAGAAGCAACGTTTCCACTTCCACCCCCTGATACTGTCTAGAGGAACCTATTTGTTAGCTGTGGACGCAAACTGCAGTGTGGCGTCCGAGTTAACACATGGTACTGCAGAGTCGATCTCCAGGCCCATTCGGTTGCTGATGCTGGATGCCTTCACTTTGTCGACGGTAGCAGAGCGTTAGTTACTGCTAATTTGAAATCCAAGCACTGTCTTCTATCATCTTGTGAGAAGCCTTGTACCAACACCATTCGATCTGATCAGCATGGATCAAGTAATGAACCTTATAGAAAACAGTTTAGCTGCTGTACTGTTATTACAACGTTTGCATTGCAATTGTGTATGTCTCCATCGATCATAAAGTGGTGGGCTAAGCTTTGTCGTTTGGCACTTGCCTCTGTATTCGTAAAATGGAACACCTGGCAAGTATTTCTTATTATCTTGATACATCTCGACTGAAAATTCCTCTCTCTTCCAGCGACTAGAAACAGGCAGTACATTCCTCCATTCCAGCCACAGACAGTTACGAACTATCATTCGGAACCACAAGATAAACAGACCAAAAACGTTTTGCACCATCTATACACTGTGAGGATCTGTGGGCTTCGATTCAAAGGGTGCAGGTAATGAACGAATAATTCTTTTTCGTGTCGTCAATATTCTGACTGGTTTGATACGCCCCCTTTGACTTCCCCTCCTGCATAAACCGCTTTATCCCAGTATAGTAGTTACGGTCTCGCTTGTTTGCAGCATAGATTCCAGTCTTACCTGTTTTGTGAACAAAAACCGCTTTTTATTACTGCATTGTCTTTTATTACTCCCAGACGCCTCTCGTCCTTCACTTTAAGACATCTTCAGTGCGACCTAAACGATACAGAATTGTTTTCAAATATGTCTCTTTTTTACTTAACTAAGTGATTACTAACAGTTCTTAGCGTTTTTGTTGGAATTTGCGTTTCCTCTTGTCTGGTCACATGCTGGATGTAGCACTATAACTTCACTTACGAAACATAAGCAAGTTTTAATGTTCCGAACTTTTTCCATCAAAATTTTCATATTGTTTGATCTTATTGCTGTGGAGAACTGTTAGTATTTTGTCATTAGTTGTACGTAGTTGATCAAAAACTGTGACTGAAAGCCGTAGCTACTGTGAGTTCACTATATGTCTCATCCTATACGGTTTGGTTACGTACATGCTGCCAACCTGACAAAGCATGTTCTGAAAACTAATGTCTATTCGTTTCTGTTATGTTTACCTCTCTCCCTCTCTCTCTCTCTCTCTCTCTCTCTCTCTCTCTCTCTCTCTCTCTCTAGTGTGTGTGTGTCTGTGTCTGTGTGTGTGTGTGAGTGTGTGTGTGTCTGTGTGTGTTTGTCTGTGTGTTTGTGTGTTTGTGTACATGTTTGTCGATAGCTACTCAGTGCGAGTTGCAGAGTATTGAATGTCAATGCAATAGCTGTCAGAGAGTGGTTGAAAGTTTTCGTATTCAGCTGATTTGAGTTTTGGTTTAAATGTTTTGTGGAGGAGTTGATGGGAAAAGAGTGGAAAAGGGTTGGAGGTTTCATCATTATTATGATAATAATCTTTTGTTGAAATGTTAATCTATTATCTTATCTATTAGTGTACTTCTGTAGAAACAATGGGAACAGCTGGAAGAAGAAAGATTAGTCAACAAAACATTCACTCACATGACAATAACTCTAAACAAAACCAACAAAAACACACACACAAATTATACACAAGATTAGTGAATCTTACAGACACACAAATAAACAGTAAAGAAAAGCAGCTATTGGTGATAGGATTAAAATACAATGTAAATTTAGAAACAGATAAAAATTACTGAGAAAACCTAATTATAGAAGCAGAAAGTTTATTGACAAACGAAGTAGGAGAGGAAACAGCAGTGTCAAGATTGTGTTAACAAGTGAAGTAGTAGAAAAAGGCATCCATAACATAATAAATAACATCAAAATACAGCAAGAAAAAACACAGACACAGAAATTGTAAGAAAAAACTGTCATCCTCTCAAAATCAGAATGGTGAACACCGTAGTACTTATAGACAAAGAACAATACATTTAAAAAACATAATAATTCATCTCACAAAATAACATTACAAAATTAAAATCAGCCCCAAGAAACAGATTCCAGACAAAAGTGAAAAGCACACTGAAAAATAGAGGTATCACACTGGATACCATGGATAAAAGAAAGCTGACACAGATGAATCCCATTGCACCTGTTCTCCAAATCCAACTAAAGATCCACAGACTAAGTCGTCCCGTAAGGCCAACACTAGATTTCAGAAAGTTCCCCACGTACAAGCTTGTAGGACACACATTAAAACCACTGTCTGAAAATTTAAAAGTACATGAAGATAGAACGATTAAAAACACCACACAGCTAATACAACAAATGAAAAATACAAATATCGTGGACACAGCAACACTCCTCTCATTTGATACAGAAAGCGTATATTCGAACGAACCATTACCAGAAACAATAGACATCATAGAAACAAGGCTGAAAACACATATTCAACTCCCTGAGAAACGCATTAATGAAACAGTCACATTAATAAAGCTCATAACAGAATAGAATTATTCCCAATTCAATAATGAAATTTATTTGGAAGAAGATGTATTACTAAAGGGGTCACGAGTTTTAGAGCCCTTACAAAATATCTCTTATAAAACATATTGAACAGATTATTGTCACAAAAATAGAGCAAAAGAATGCGATGTATTATATTCGTTCAGGCATATGGATGACATCTTCTGCCTAACAGAGAGACCACGAATAAAAATTGAAAAATTACATACTGACATCAACAAGGTACATAAAAATATAAAATTCACAATTGAAAGAGAACAAAATATCCAGATATACGTTCTGGAAATATGAATCAAAAAACAAAACAATAAGCATATATTTGAAATCTACCGTAAACACACAACATCTGAGATTATCATTCCCCAATCCTCGAACCACTCATTTCGACAAAACAAAGCAGCATTTTGACATCTGCTCCATAAACACAACGCACTGTCACACAACGAAGAAGACTACCAAAAACCTTGGCATAATGAAACAGATAGTCAAAAACGATGGCTACATTGGTAACACAGTTACAAAGCTAAATAACAAAATTAAAAGTATAATAAGAGCAGAAAACATAAAACCACAGACAACAACACACAGAACCAAGCACAATCACAAACGCTCAGTACCACAACAACCATAAACTAAAATCAGGAAACTATAAGAGAAAACACAGCATGGTACACAATAACCTACAAACACAAACTCACAGATTAAAATCACCAACATTTTCAAAATACAGGTCAAGAACATAGTATACACAACAGGAACTTCTGTCTAAAAGTACACCTCAAAAACTCATGAAAGCAGAGACATACACCAGAAAGAAGGTACATATCTATAACAGTACAACACTTGAGATGGGAGATACATCGGACAAACAGGCAGAACATTTGATGTCAGATATAAAGAACACAAGAGAGCCTGGTAGTATGGGACAAACCACTCCACACGCGCAGAAAACTTAAGAGAACACAATTACAAACAAGGAAAAGAAAGCCTGTTGGATGATCAATTACACGTGCTAAACACTCATTGTTTGCACTAATATGTAAAATAATACAGTAACACTCCAGCAGAGGACTGTTGTCATGATAATGATAATACCACCTAATCCTTTTCTACTTGATTGTCCATTAACCCCTCCACAAAACATGTAAATCATAACTAAAATTACTGAACGCCGAAACTTTTAACCAATCTGTGACAAGTGTTAGATTCATATCCAACATTCTGCTACTCGCACTGAATAACTACCGACACGCAAATACACACACACACACGCACACACACACACACACACAAGAGAGAGAGAGAGAGAGAGAGAGAGAGAGAGAGAGAGACAGAGAGAGAGAAAGAGAGAGAGAGAGAGATAAGCATGGCAGAAATGAACAGACGTTAGTTTTCAGCAACGTGTACGTAAACAAACCAAACTGGATGAGACACATAGTTAACTCATAGTAGCTACATAATTAAGTTACCATTTTCGATCAAATACCTACAACTAGCGGCAGAAGGATAATAGTACTCCACAGCAATAACATCAAACGATATGAAAATAGCGTTAAGAAAAACAGTAAACATGAACACCTGATTCTGTTTCATAATAAAAGTCACAGTACAACCTCCATCATGTGATCAGATGAGGGAGAAACGCAAATGCGAACAAAAAACGCAAACAACTGTAAGGAGTCTTAGTTACGTAAAAAGACGAGATGTAATCTACAAATATCATAAAGAAAACTATTCTGTATCATTCTAGATCCCATTGAAGACGCCTCAAAGTAAAAGGCGAAACGCGTCTTGGAGTAATAAGAAACACTGAAGCCAGAAAAGGCGGCTTTTATTTACGTAAAAACTATTTTCTCTTTTATGTACTATCTGCGGATGATGTCCACACAGACAAACGGAATATTCCAGTCTATTTTTTGGTCACAACTTTTGCCTTCTGCGTATCCGCTAAAGTGTCTCAGAAGCTGGTCGCAGATCCTGCGAAGGACTACGTCCTTTGTGATGTTACCTGTCCTCTTAACTGTCAACATACTGTTTCAAACTCACGTCTTAAACGCTTGGATTCTTTTCCTTTTCAAGAGAAAAAGAAGAATTACTTAGGAAAATGAAAACGAAAAGTAACTACTTTGACACTGAAACACAATAAAAGCGTCTTCAATAAAATTCTTCAGGGTATCAGACCGCATCGTCATAATTTAAAATGCGACAACGTTTCGGCCAGCGTTGCAGCTAGCCTTCATCATGGCCTTACGCTAACTGCTAAATGAACACACTTGGTTCCTTAAATAGCTGCACGAGAAAACCGTGTCGTTACTTGATTGGCTGTAAAAGGAGGAGGAGGAGGAGTGAAAGGTATGCTTTATTGGTGTTTATTATCTGTCATTGGCTGAAATAGCTGTTTTCTATTGGTCTTTATATTAATCCACCCCACTGGAGGAGACGGACGAAAAGCGAACAGGTGATGGCTATGACGTCACACTGTTTCCATGCTGTCCAGAAGCCGGCTGCGGCGTGCCATTGCTTTGTGTGCTCGCGACCACTACTGCGGCTCTCCGCGTGTCTGCATGGGCCGCCACGGCTCTGCCGCCGCTCCGTAGCCATGCTATTGCAAGCAGCCAAGACCTCGGAAGCTTGTACCCGTCCTCTCTATTCATGTTGGCGGGTCTTTTGGCTATTTCTATCGCCTCTCTAATCTTTCTTTTGAAAGTGAGAGGCTGTTTCGCCAGGACGCGGGCTTCTTGAAAAAATATTGGTTTCCCGCACTCGTCTCGGTGTTCCGCCACTGCTGACTTAGTGTGTTGTTTCAGGCGGATATATCTTTCATGTTCCGAGAGCCTTGTGCTAATCGGACGTCCCGTCTCACCTATGTAGACTAATCCACACGCACAACCAATTTCATACACGCCAGCTGTGTGTAGTTTGTCAACTGCATCCTTGGTAGAACCGAGCATGTCTGATATTTTGTTTCTGCTTCGGAAAATTGGTTTGATGTCGGCTTTTCGTAGAATTTTCCAATACGTTCGGTGACCCCTTGTACATATGGTAACACAGCAATGCTCTGTGCCTCCTTCTCCTCTTCCCTATTAGCCTTCTCCCTTGTCGACATGGTGCTGTCTATCGTCTGCTTCCCATAGCCATTAGTTCCGAAGATGGACCTGAGGCGTTCAAGTTCTGTCTTCAGATGTTCTTCGTCGCTTATCCTGTACGCTCTCTTCGTTAGCGTGTGCAGGGCGGACTTCTTCTGCGTGGGGTGATGGTGGGAGGAGGCGTGAAGGTACCTGTCCGTATTGATTGGTTTCCTGTACACTTTGTGGCCAAGTTTACCATAAGGTTTTCGATAAACTTCCACGTCAAGAAAAGGCAGCACCCCATTCTTCTCTGTTTCCATTGTAAACTGAATTTTCCTATGCTGTTGGTTAAGGTGCTTGTGGAAGTTCTGTAACTCCTCTTCTCCGTGGGACCAGATGACGAAAGTATCATCCACATAGCGAAGCCAACAATTGGGACGTAATGGTGCGGACTGGAGGGCTGTTTCCTCAAATGCCTCCATGAAAATTTCTGATGCGATAGGCGATAGGGGTGAGCCCATAGCTACACCATCAGTTTGTTCATAAAATTGACCTCTCCACTTGAAATAGGTGGTCGTCAGACAGTGGCGCACAAGCTAACATATATCAGGTGCCACGCGTTCTTCTAGGATGTTCACAGTATCTGACACTGGGACATTCGTGAATAGGGATTTGACGTCGAAACTAACCATCAGATCTTGGTCCGTAACACGCATTTCCTTTAGGAGAGACACGAAGTGAGTGGAATCCTTAACGTTGGACTCGGTTTGATGCACTAGGTGTCGGAGCCTAGATGCCAGTTCTTTCGCTAGGTAGTAGGTCGGCGAATTTATACTGTTTACTATGGGCCTTAAGGGGAAGTCGGTTTTGTGTACCTTCGGTACACCATATATCCTTGGCGCCTGTGTCACTTGCGGGATGAATCTTCTGGCCTTGTCGAAGTTGATTCTAGAGTGCTTGAGCAATGCCTGCGTCGTTTTGATTACCTTGGCCGTCGGATCTCCCTGAAGTTTCTTGTAGATAGGTTCTGCGAGAATATCTTCCATTCGTTTGTTGTAATCAGTTGTGTCCAAGACTACAGTGGCGTTGCCCTTATCTGCCTGTACCACTACTAAATGGGGGTTGTCCCTGAGTTCTTTGATGGCATGGTATTCCTCAGCGTTGATGTTTTGCTTCGGTGGCTTTGCCTTATTCAAACAGCTATTTCAGCCAATGACAGATAATAAAGGACACGCCAATAAAGCATACCTTTCACCCCTCCTCCTCCTCCTTTTACAGACAATCAAGTAACGACACGGTTTTCTCGTGCAGCTGTTTAAGGAACCAAGTGTGTCCATTTAGCAGTTAACGTAAGGCCCTGATGAAGGCTAGCTGCAACGCTGGCCGAAACGTTGGCGCATTTTTAATTATGACGATGCGGTCTGATACCCTGAAGAATTTTATTGAAGAAGACAACGGCCGCGGAAGCCTACGGTTACACAATAAAAGCGTGTTCGAAATTGCATATCTGCCAAATGAAACTCTCTTAAGTGGTAGTACTCAATACTGTGTTCTTCCAGTCCCTAGGCTGTAGCATCTACATCTACATAACTGCTTTACACTTAAGTGTTTGGTAGAAGTTGCGTAGGAACCATTTCCAGACTATTTTTCTATCGTTCCACTCTTGAATACGGCGTGTGTGAAACTGAACGCCTAAATATTTCCGAATCAGCTTTGATTTCTCTTACCTAATTGCGAAGATCATTTCTCCCTTTTTAGATGGGAGTGAACAAACAATTTGTCGTTCTGAGCAGAGTTTCGGTAGTTTTAATTTTGTGAAATGATCTCGCAGCCACGGAAACCTCTTTGTTTCAATGATTGCCATTCCCACTAGTTTATGATATTCATGATACGCTTTCCCATATTTCCTGATAATACATAAAGAGGTGCTATACTTAAAAGTTTTTCGTTATTTTCTGACAGTCGAGCACATCAAAACGCCATAAGAGGGGGGTTAAACACAGTATAGGCAGTTTCTTTGGCAGATTTGTTGCACCTTCTAAGTGTTCTGGAAGCAAATTCAGTACTTGTTTTGCCTTCCCTACAACATTTTTTTATGTTGGTTCCAATTTAAGCTGTTCATAACTGAAATGCCTATGTCTTTAGTTGACTCCAGAACTTTTAAATTTATCTGGTTCATCGTGTAAGGAAAATGTAATGCGTTTGTTTAGTACTCATGTAGAGGACCTTACACTTTCTCTGTTCGGGATCCTTTACCGATATCCGCAGTATTTTACAATTCGGTTTGGACTTCTGATGGCTGTACGACACAGTAAAAAGACGAAATAAAGTCGTCTAAAAGTGAGACTGATAGGAAGTGCAATCTGACATAGTAGGAATTGTTGTAACGGGAATGGACGATTGTAGAAGCATGTGTGATTGTGGGAAAGATGTACGCAGCGAGCAGAAACTTACGGAGACCTCTGGAGAAAAGACAAGTACCTTTACGAATTTTAAGGTAATAGCAGGCAAAGGCGGAAATACTTAACGGTGAAACGAATACATAGACGATCTTTAATGTTGTTAATCAGCCAGTCGTCTTTTGTTATTAATTTTATATTAACGACTGCTGTGTTGGGCCATCTGTTGCAAATGGATAACCAAGACGCATTTCGCCTTCGTTTATTAAACCATCATTAGTGATATTAATTAAATATGCATTTTCATTCATATGCAGCACTTTCAGTTTACATATTCTGCTACTGTACGTGTAAGTTCAAATAGTTCTGACTTAAACGTCTTTCATACAATATACGGTTTTATTATTTATTGCGTTTGTTGGTATTTCTATGTGTCCTCTTACCGAATTGCTGGTGAGTTGGTTAGTTAGTTAGTAATCAGTTAGATGTTCCATACATTATTTGAAAGATTCTTTTATTGAAATGATGCGGAACGTATCAGTTTACAGGATATGCATACTTGATCAGTGTTAACACAGTGAACATATTTTTAGTCCCACTCATGCAGTTGCACTTTCCTTTCTTTCGATTTTAATAGCTACCGGTTTCTAAGCAGAAATTATTCAAGGGCATAAAAAGAATAGTCCCGGAGGGATCATTTTAGTTAGATTTAAAACTGGCTTTGGTACCAGTCAGATATTTTATGCTATTGGGCAAATAATAAAAAAATTCTTTGTTGCTGCATACGGAAATGCTAAGCCACTGACAGCTATAATAACGGATAGTAGAAGTCATTGTTCCCTCTTCCGTTGTAGGTATGGATATCACTGTTCCTCTCAAATTATGATAGCTTATTTATGACGAATTTCGTATTTATTGTGTCGGCGCAGTTAAAATATCTAGCTGTTTGAAGAGGTACCCAAATAACTTCTGTGGCTGAACGCCACATTTATTTTTACTACTACCTTTTGTGCAGTCAATATTTTCTTTCTAAGGGATGAGTTACTTCAGAAGAATTATACCATGAGGCATTATTTAGTGGAAATATGCAAAATATGTCAAGAGATTGATTCGTTTGTTTCCAGGGCACCAGTTATACGAAGAGCAAAAGTAACTGAAGTTAATTGTTAGAGAAGCTCAGTAATAAGATTCTTCCAGTTCAAGTTTTCATCAATATGCTCACCCAAAAATTTGCAGCTTATACCCTATTTACTGACTCCTGCTCTTATGCAACACAAATTCTTCGTTTTGTTGTACAGAGCTGAATGCAATATGTTTTCTTCAAAATTTAGGGAGACCATAAATAATGTTTTTGGAAAAAATCGTTTGCCATCTCTTCAGCTGCTTTGTTTCTAATGGCATTTATTATAACACTATTATCATCTGTCAAAAGAACAAATTTTGCTTGTTGAATGTTAAGTGGAAGGTCTTCACCTGAATATGGAGTAAGAGTAGACCCAAAAGTGAATCCTGAGACTATCTTTGCGATTTCTCCGCAGTTATTAAATTTTCTACATTCTGGACATTGTTTGCTTTACGCAGCACTATCTTTCGCATCCTGTTTGTCAAATATGATTCGAGCCCGGTGTGCAAACTCCTTCAGTTCCATAAAACTTGAGTTTTCTAAGAGATCAACACGATCTACACAATCAAACACCTCGTAAAAATCACAAAAAACACCAACGGGCGATACTTTAGTAGTTAAGGTTTTTACTGTTTGATGAGTGAATGTATAAATAACGTTCTCAGTCGAGCAACCCTTCTGGGAAGCAAACTGTGGTGTGATAAGTAGATTGTTTCCACTTAAGTGTAAGACTACCCTTGAGTAAAATACTTTTTCGAATGTTTTGGGAAATAAAGATATCAGTAACGGAATTAGACAATAATTATTTCAATTTGTCTTGTCGCTTTTCTTATGAAACTGTTTAACAGTTGCATGTTTTAATTCCCTGTGCCAATGCACTGCATATGCCAATGAGGTATTAAATCGGAAAAAAAAATTAAGAATTCTCTTTCAGAGTTCATGAAGTCGAGACGAGCTTTAGTTTTTTCGAGTTTTTATAGTTTTGTTTATTCCAGTGAAGGATGTTGTTGCTACTTCTGATTGCTTAAAGGTTTTCGTAACGATATTTTAATACACTTTCTTGTTTCTTCAACTGAACCATTTAACCCTATTTTTCTGCTACTTTTAGAAAGTAATTGTTGTAAGTGTTTACAGCTTATCGATTACCAATCAAGATGTTGTCATTTAGTTTAGGTGTTTTGGTAGCTTGTACACTGACTGACTGTCGTGACTCCCCTATAGTAATACCCCAATTAGTTTTAAACAAATTATCTGCATTATTTATTCCTGTCAGTGAGCAAAGTTTGCAGTGTCTCCAGTGCGATAGATCGAATGTGATTTACTCAGCATGTCACCGCAGGCCTACATTCTTTGCAGCGTCCGCCTAGGTGGCGTGGTGGTGGCCTACGAAGATCGGTCTCTTGCAGTCTCGGCCAGCAGTCATTTACGTGCCTTAGCCCGAGTGACTTTAGACTGATATTGCGGGTGTCGGCGTGTGTTTAGTGGTGTGCCGCACTGAGATCGCACATCTGCAAGGTGCGTAGTGACAATTTCGACTGGAGTTGCCATGAGTATTTCCGATGTGGCGGCCAGTTGCTGCAAAACAGTACTTTCAAAGAGTTAATCTGCCGTATAGATCCACGAGTGCCCGGCATCGTTTAATGACTTAAATGATACGACTGAGATCCACTGCAACAAAGACATTTCCATTCGGCGCAGGATGTATTCGGCTCTTTGTGCTGCGATATTGCGCCATTTACATTCTGCAGCACGGTGGCCGTCAATGGTTGACACAGGTTTCGAATCAGCCTAAGCGTACTGCACATTTTTTTTCAGCCGCATCCATAAAAGTAGCGTCGCAGTGTTCGATGCATCAGCGAGTTAATGGTAGAATCAGCGAGTTAATGGTAGAACTATAGATTAATGTTTTGGCCGAACCAGATTGTGCTAGATACAACAATTGTTTGTTTTCTAATGATCATGTCATTCGTTTTATTATCATGATTTCTGTCGCAAGTTGTTCTAAGGCACTATAGTTACATGTAACAGTAAAGGTTTGTAAGAACAGATCGGTACGCCGAGCTATAAGTTTTAATAGATTTATTGCAAATGCTTTTAACATTTCTGTCGCAGAACTAAAAATGGTTTTACCATCTTGATATTTTAAGCTTTTGTTTTAAAGGCTTATTATTAGTCAGAGACTGTTTAAAAGAGATACATTAAAATGAAATAACTTAACATGAAATTTACATTACTAACACTAGAATTACCAACCACCAGTAATCGTACCCTCTGCGAATACCCAGACCTTACTGGCCGAGAGGCATCTTCTGGCGTAGGGGAAACGACTGCAGTTGGCTGAGCAATGTTATCAGCCATAGATAACGACTGATAACTGTATGTCAGACAAATCAAAGACTCCTTTCCATCGCTTTCCGTGTAGTCTTCCACTGGCTGCTGTTCCCTGGAAGGACATCCCATTCGACCAAGGGCAGCAACCGGACCGATCTAGCAGTGGACCGATTGGGGGACACTTGAGAAGTCTTGGACGTCACTTCGCACCCAACGGTCAGACCCCATATTTATTGCCATTTGTACCAGGTGCAACAACTCCAAATTTTCGCCACAGACACAAAAAATTTGTGAAATTTTTCGCAAAGAATGACACTATTTGCTACTGTACGGATGTTCAAGGTCTAATTTCAAGCACTTTGGTGAAACACAACATTGGTAAATGGGGATTGTTCATCGACTCATCCGAAACAAGTTTGAAAGCAGTATTTTTACAGAACTGAAACAAATATGTATTACTAGCATTTTGATTCCCTACCGACCTGAAAGATACATATGAAACTATGTGCCTACTTCTTGGAAAAATACGCTATCGTGAGTAAGTGTTGTGTATCTGTGCTGCTCATGCGAATGCGAACAGAGTCTGCAAGGGAGACAGCAGAAGTAGAAAGCAACAGTGCATAATAAAACTGGCCAGTCAGAAACAGAATGCAACCAGGAAATAAAAATGTCCTCCGTATGCCGTTAATTGACCGTGAAAAAGTTATCATGCCCCACTTCACATCAAGCTGGGACTCGTGAAAAATTTCGTGAAGACACCACACAACGACTCGGATGCTTTTCGGTAACTGCAACAAGTTTCAAGAGTTCCCTTAAGTGAAAGAGAAAGAACGTGTGTCCATAGGGACACGAATAATTAAGATAATTTGTGATATCCACTTGCAAGACTTACTGAATGATGCTGAGTGTATGGATCGTATTCAGAACAGTTGCACCAAATTTCCTTATAGATTATAAACCTGCTGACCAAGTAAACATCGTGAGAAAGTGCATCAGTGCATACATCCGTGGGTACAAACACCTGGGAAATAACATAGTCCTCAAAATTCATCTCCTCAACACACATGTTGACTTCTTCTCCAAAAACCTAGGTTCAGTCGGTGACGAACATAGAGAACGTTTTCCACAGGGCATCTCAGTCATGATGACAGGGTCGATGGGGTACAGCAATATAAGCTAACAACTGCTGGACCTCGTATTTTCAGTGTGTTTGGGTTTGATGTATGTTTCATAGCCAAAACTAGGTGGCACTGTACATAATATGTGTATCATGTGACTCAGTCTCACTATAATCCTTTCTAATGCCAGTTCATTAGCACTCCATGTAACAATAGTTGTTCTAGGGAAATACTAATGGCTGAAGGAGTTCATTAAAAACCTGTTGTTAATAGTAAAAATGGTTTGCAAATTTTTAATCGACATGGTCCACTTGTCTTAGAATAAGTGTTGGACACCAAAGTATCTACCAATTATTAAAATTTGTTTTTGAGTGTGTTTCTTCCACTGCCTGCCTCGTGTCGCCGTTGCGCTACCTTGAACGTTGCGTGTCGTGGACGGAGCCTCCCATGTCGAGCGAGGTACAAGGTGACGCGGAACAGCTCCCGGGCAGTTGGACAAAACCAGCTAACGTTGCAACATCTGGAAAGTGAAAAAAATCACAACCAAACCCAGGCGATTCTCTTCATTGCCGAGGCATTACCCAAATCGTTGAATCATTGTTGATGGTATGTACTTCACTTCGTATTACTCAGTCAAAGAAAATCGGATCACTGTAGACAAAATATTTACTGGAGCTCCCACAGAGCTAGTGCAATCGATAGGGTCTGAGGTCGAATTAATCAGCCTCTAAGAGTGAAAAACTATCAGACAACGCAAAAATGATCATCAGGCGTGCCAACATAGTTGTATTTTCGGCCTCGGTCTCTTGAAATATTTGTAAAAGTAAACAAAACAATTTCGGGTTGTAGCAAACGCTCCTCGATATATTCGAAAAGACCAATGAGCCATCGCTTAAGGCAACCATCAGTGTAACATGCAGCCCAGAAGAAATCTATAAAATTTTGTGTTTCTCTTCCCGTAGTCTCATAAACTCAATAGGCCCATAAATCTTATATTATTTTTAAAAAAAAATTGAAAATGATCCTCATACGACACTTCAGATACTGACAAACTTTTACCAACGACACAAACAGTTACGCTGAAATACATACCATAATGCATTATTTTTCTAATCATCTGTATCACTTTCTCAATCAAATGGGCGTAACCCCCCGCTGAGTTTCTACGGACGGAAGCCCACATAGCCTTTATCTTGGAAATTCTCGTACCGCCACCGCCCCTAGATCACTACTCAGACTCTAGTGGAGATGGATTTTACAACTCGTCTGGAGACCACGTATACGATGTCATTCGGGGATTCGGGCCGGTTTCTTCCGTGTCATTGTGCTGCAAGTGGTATTCTCGGCTTTGGGCTAGTATTGCCGTCACGCTGATACATTATGCACAGTCTGTCAGTAAATTTCGTACTGACCAGAAAAAAAATCGAGCTTCTGCTCTGACGACTTAGTCGTCGATGGGATATTTTGGGTGTTAGACTCTGAACTTCGTTCCTTTAGCCCAACCACACTCTTGGCCAAGTAATTTAATTCAAAAGTTTAGCATAGCAGCTCATTCAGATAAAATCAATTGCTTTTCCGATTCAAAATGAGAACGCAAAATTTAAATTTGTAGCGTGTCCGTATCTTCCGCAATCTCTCATCATTTGAATGTGTATGACGTTTACGTACGATCGATTTACCGCAGAGAACTACCGTTGCCCATATCCCTGTCCCTCTGCGTTATTGCAATCGACTGTCGCTGTTCATATATGCAAACCTCTGTCCATAGTCCTCTCGAGACCACTTCCTTCGCGAAGTTTGCTGCGTCCTTCTTCGGAACAAAGAAAAAGTCGCTAATGCTAAACACTTCGGTAGAGTTCCGTAGCTCCGCTGTGGGTCTCAGTACTTGACGTCTGGAGACTCCCACCCCAGTTACAGGGTTTAGCAGAGCAGGTCGACCTAAGGCATTCTGGGGTGGATTTCAGTCTAGGTCGCTCGTGGATTGCAGCCTCCAGTAACTTTTCTAATGCATTACATGTCTTGAAACTTCGTGGCAGATTAAAACCGTGTGCCACACAGGAACTCACACCTAGGACCTTTCCCTTTCGCGGCACGTGCTCTACTGACTAAGATACCCATGCAACACTCAAAACCCATTCTCTCAGCTTTACTACCACTGGCACCCCATCTCCAAACTTCACAGAAATTCTCCTGCGAAACTTGCAGAACTAGCACTCCTCGATCTTGTGGAACTTTGGCTTAGCCCAGCTACGTGGATGTTTCCAGAATGACAGGAAATGAGGAACTGCTTGTGTAGCTCTGTCTGCTGAGCACTGTTAGCGAAAGAAAATGATCCTCCAGGAAGTTTCATATCAGCACACAATTTGCTGCGGAGTGAAAATATCATTCTCGATTATTTGTCTTATTATCATGTTGCTACAAACAGCGGAAGCATGATGAGGTAGACACCTGTGGTGTTCCGCCTACAGCAGTTATGCATGGAAAATCGTGTGCTACCTATGTCATTTGTATTTTTACGTGCATATGTTGTATCGAGGTGAGATTAGAAACGTGAACCTTTCGCTCACATACTCATAGTCGTCAGACAGATGTGCACAGTGTTGCAGAACTTTTTAACAAACATTTTATAACTGTTACTGAAAAGATAGGGTTGTCAGGTTCTGTAGAAGCTGCTACGGAATACCTCAGACCAGACGTTTCAAGTAACTTCCATATTATGAATTTGATCCTCACTACCCCAGCAGAAATAATGTCCATCATAAAAGCTTTAAAATCAAAAACACCTAGTGGATATGATGAAATATCAACAAAGTTAATTAAAGACTGTGATTCCGAGTTAGGTAACATATTAAGCTGTCTGTATAACCAGTCATTTATCAGTGGAATATTTCCTGAATGGTTGAAATGTGCTGATTGGTTCAAATGGTTCAAATGGTTCTGAGCACTATGCGACTTAACTTCTGAGGTCATCAGTCGCCTAGAACTTAGAACTAATTAAACCTAACTAACTGAAGGACATCACACACATCCATGCCCGAGGCAGGATTCGAACCTGCGACCGTAGCGGTCGCTCGGTTCCAGACTGTAGCGCCCAGAACCGCACGACCACTCCGGCCGGCGAAATGTGCTGAAGTTAAGCCACTGTTTGAGAAGGGAGGTAAAGAAATAGCATCAAATTTCCGTCCAATTTCCCTTTTGCCAGCATTCTCAAAAATTTTAGGAAAAGTAATGTACAATAGGCTTTATAACCATCTTATCTAAAATAATGTACTGTCAAAGTCGCAGTTCGGATTTCTAAATGGTTCTGATATTGAGAAGGCTAGCTACACTTACAGTGAAAATGTGCTTATTTCATTAGACGAAAAATTGCAGGCAACTGGCATATATTGTGATCTGTCAAAGCCATTTAACTGCGTAAATCACAATACCTTTTAAGTAAATTAGAGTATTATGGTGTAACAGGAAATGCAGCTAAATCGTTAAAATCTTATATCTCTGGCAGGAAACAAAGGGTGTTATTAGGAAAGAGACATGTATTAAGCTATCATGGATAATCCAACTGGGAACTAATTACATGTGAGCTCCCACAAGGTTCCATTTAAGGCCCTTATTTTTTCTTGTGTATAACAATGAACTTTCATCACTAACATTACCAGATGCCAAGTTCAGTTTGTTTGCCGATGATACAAACATTGCAATAAACAGAAAATCAAGTGTAGTCATAGAAAGATAGACAAATAAAATATTTGTGGACATTAATCACTGGTTCCTAGCCAATTCCTTGTCAGTAAACTTTGAAAAAAAAATACTACATGCAGTTCAGAACTTGTAAGGGGTGTCCCACGAGTATATGCCTAACATACGATGACAAGCAAATAGAAGAAGTGGACAGTGTTAAATTCTTGGGATTACAGATTGATAATAAATTCAACTGGGAGGAGCACACCACGGAACTGCTGAAGCGTCTTAACCAATCTCTATTTACAATGCGAATTGTGTCAGACTTAGGGGATATAAAAATGAAAAAGCTGGCATACTATGCCTACTTTCATTCCATAATGTCATGTGGGATTATTTTTGGGGTAATTCATCAAGCCAAGCTAAAGTTTTCCAGGCACAAAAACGTGCAGTAAGGGTTATATGTGGTGTGGACTCAAGAACATCCTACAGAAGCCTGTTTAGGGAACTAGAGATACTAACTACTGTTTCCCAATATATTTATTCCATAATGAAATTTGTCGTTAAAAATATATCACTTTTTCAATTCACGGAATCACTACTAGAAATGAGAGTAATCTTCACAAGGATTTAAAGTCACTTACTTTTGTACAAAAAAGTGTGCATTATTCAGTAACACACATTTTCAATAACCTGCCAGCAGCCATAAAAAGCTTAACAATCTATGAAATTCAGTTTAAGAGAAGCCTAAAGGATTTAGTGGTGGCCAACTCCTTCCACTTCAATGATGAATTTCTCAGTAGAACCAACTGATTTGTGTGTGTATATATGTGAGTACAATATAACTACAGCATAATTTCAGTGCAGTCATGTCTTTATTGTAATTAAGCGTGTGTGTGTGTGTGTGTGTGTGTGTGTGTGTGTGTGTGTGTGTGTGTGTGTTTGTGTGTGTGTGCGTGCGTGTGAAATGGAACTTGTTGTACCGTTCAAATGTTTTATTAAATTGCTAGCATGCAGAAATTATTAGCAAGAGTTTCTTCTCTTGCAGGTAATACCTCAGCTGGTGTCCAAAAGTAGAGAATGGACTAAACAGTGTTATGTATTGAATTTTTTTCTGTTGTGTACCACGTTTCCCCTTTTCCTTTCCTTTGTGCGGCCTGGACGGTATAAATGAGTGAGTGTGTGAACTAGCAGAAAGCTTTAGGCACAGATTGTAACACTGCGTGAATGGTCGTTCTGGGGTAGGGTAGTACCAACCCCCCAAGCGTGAACAAGTTTAGCAGAGACCAAGTTTGCAGGTCAGGGCAAAGATGATACGTAGGCGCGAGTATTGGCTCTGTCAGGTTGGCGCGCCACCCCCACCACGTTTGTAAGCGGAACGGTTAGGCGAATTCGGTTGGAAGAGCACTTGTTCCTGGGTCGTGGTGCTGAACAGACATGGAGACGCAGCTCTCGTTTTGGTAATGTTAACATAGGTATTAGATTGTCTGAAATCTGTTCTGGAATGAAGTCCAGATGTTGAAATCAGGTGCGAAATTACCACTGAACCCCATAAGGGAATTGATTTTCTTAATTTACTCGAATTTCAGTAGATCTTGCGTTAGTGTCTTGTTCAGGCAACGCACCATGTGCCTTAAGCTCACGATCAAGTTATTCCTCTGTGCTTAACGGAAATTCACTCATTCAATGTATTTTAATCTGCTCTTCCATTTACAGTAGTATTTTGAGGATTTTTATTAATTTTCCATATGTTTTCTTTGTGAACTTGCTTTCGCGCCACGTGGTCGGTTGGAGCGACCGCCGCATTGATAAATTGTAGTTTCGGTCTGAAAATATATTGCACACAATGAATAGTCATAGGACAGTGAGCGAGTGTAAAATAGGGAAGGAATAATCGAGTGTGTCCATATTTTTCTGGGTTTCTGTTGGCTACTGAAACTTGGCCATTGAAGTGATGTTTCTTGTGCACCCCCATAACGATTTGATTTGTTGGCGATGTTGTGCGTTAAGTAAAATACTCGTGCCACTAGGAAAAGTATCGGATTTTAATGCCCACTGTTTTGATAAAGATTTGCGAAATACTCTTCCACCCTGACCTAGTTTTGCATGTATTGTCTTTGCGGAACATGTTCTGAGTAATCTATAGCAACTGAATGTAATAACAGAGGGTATAGGTATAATTGTGCGGTTGTATAAAATTACATTGAAGTCAGGTCTGCGCTCCTCTGCCCATTCCATAATTACGTGGCGAAACTGAACCATGTTAACTAGAGACCGGTTTTGATGATGTACATTGCAAGAGGAACACGACTAGTTGTTGAAATACCATCGGTACTGAACAAATATCAATTAATCTCTATCCTCGATTGATTATTTACTCCTTCCATCATAAAGAATAGGTGGCAGTCAGTACCACAGTCGAATTCTGGGTCATGAAAGCAAATAAAAGCTATATACTGCCTGTTAAGCCCTGTATATGTGCCTTCTGTAGTGGTTCAAAAAAAAATGCGTTATCCGTTGCGTTCAAATTTCTACCAGTTTGTTAAAACCTTCCGCTAGAAATTATTAATACCCAGCAAGAACTCGCTGGGCCAGTAATTTCGTGGACCACACGAATTTAAGAAACCATTTACTACAGACGGTAGCTTGCAGGAGTGGTAGGACATGTCAAAGCGACGGTAATCTAACTACATAGGTAGACTTTTACTACCACCATTACTGGAAGTTTACGTTGCACAGTGCAGTAATGTGTTTATTGCATATAAGTGTGTGTGTGTGTGTGTGTGTGTGTGTGTGTGTGTGTGTGTGTGAGAGAGAGAGAGTACAATATAACTTCTGCACAATTTCAGTGCAGTAATGTGCTCATTGTAAATAAGTATTATAGTAGGTCTATTACATACCTTATAATTAAAATAAAACTTCTTTTTGTTTTAAATTCAGTGCATTAGTGTTTGTAAAATGATTCTTTCATACGGTGTTCATCAGAAAACATGACGATCATTCCACTTGGGATCTGTGGAAGGTTCATTAGCTTATGTGTTTCAGTTGTAAATATTTGACATATATTATTGTTTTTCTGATATGTTCTACATCCTGGAGGACCTCCTCACTACGGATCAATTGGACTGAAAGTAAATCTAGTCTAATCTAATCTAAGACACGTCGGTAGCGCGTGTGTATTCGATTAATGCTAGCAGTGGCTTACTGAGTAACGAGATTGATTTTTTTTATATCTATATTATTTGAAGTTCCCAATACAGTCATGCTTTGAACATACAACAATGAAAAGGATGTGCTGTTGGTCGATACAACTGTGACACAAGACCACTCTCTTTGCAGATTCCAGCCCGTTCCTATTTATACAATCTCATTGTCTTTCTTTTATTTATAACTATATTTATGATACGTGTACATGTGCAATCCAGATAAAAAGTAAACACGTTACAGGATGGTTCAAAAATGGCTCTGAGCACTATGGGACTTAACTTCTGAGGTCATCAGTACCCTAGAACTTAGAACTACTTAAACCTAACTAAACTAAGGACATCACACACATATCCATGCCCGAGGCGGGATTCGAATCTGCAACCGTAGCGGTCGCGAGGTTCCAGACTGTAGCGCCTAGAACCGCTCGGCCATTCCGGCCGGTACAGGATGGTGATTTAGCTGTTGAAGAAGACACAGTCTGAGATGGATTCGTTGCGGAACTATTCGGGTTCAGTTAATCTGAGTTACATCTTGTCCAACTAAATTTTTATATCAGGTCATCATACAGAAAAAACTTTATCTGCCGGGTGGAATAGAAATTAATTGGCTTTCAGGTGTGTGGATATAGTGTATGTTAGTAGGGAGTTCGTTCGAGAGTCATTCAGTAAGTTTGGTTTTACTCATGATTCCAATACACCATATTATGTTCTGGCTTGAAAACTGTTTCATTTTTTCCCGACATAATCTCCATTCAACGTAACGATGTTACGCCACGTAAATGGAAGTGCCTCTGTATGCCTGCATGATACAATTTCACTGGTCGACGTCGGAACCAACGCGTGGCTGCATGAATAATCTCCCCCATTATCCACGTAATGCGGACGTCCAGTTGAGCAGCGTGTGATCCGTCGATCGTCCCGAATAAGAGTGTCCACACGTCCTAATATTGCATGGGTCGCAGCTGTACGCGGACGCAGGCACGCGGGAGATCGGACAGGTTTGCCCAACCTTGTTGCAATGATAACAGTCGCCTCCCCTAACGAGTCACCCTGATTACGTGAAACACGTCGGTAGTGCCTATGAATATTTACGATGTTCTGGTTTTCTGCCAAAGGAAACTCAGTGACTGCTGTTTACTTGGAACGCATCTCCATTGCGGACGCCATTTCAAAGGTTAGGTATAGCGCCGCCACCTATCGGAACTTTGTGAAACTGTAGAGACTAAAGTTGGAAAATTCTGTCTTTAACATATTCTGCATTTGTTTCAAGCGAAAATGGCTAAGAAAAGTTGTTTTACAATACTTATTGAACACCAGGCGTAGATGCAGTCTGTGTTATTCTAATACTTTCATGTCAGACTTAGCGCAAGTAAGTATGGGCTTGAATCTTCCTGGCAGATTAAAACTGTGTGCCCGACCGAGACTCGAACTCGGGACCTTTGCCTTTCGCGGGCAAGTGCTCTACCAACTGAGCTACCGAAGCAGGACTTACGCCCGGTACTCACAGCTTTACTTCTACGTGGAACGCATCTCCACTGCGGACGCCATTTCGAAGGTGAAGTTTGGAAGGTTGGAGGCGAGGTACTGGCAGAGGTACAGCTGTGAGTACCGGGTGTGAGTCGTGCTTCGGTAGCTCAGGTGGTAGAGCACTTGTCCGCGAAAGACAAAGGTCTCGAGTTCGAGTCGCGGTCGGGCACACAGTTTTAATCTGCCAGGAAGTTTCATATCAGCGCACACTCCGCTGCAGAGTGAAAATCTCATTCAAGTATGGGCTTCATGCTGAAGCCATATGGGTGTTTTCGATTTAAGTAGAGTTGGTTATAGAGGACTGGCCTTGGTGAAGCAATAGTCTAAATGGACAAATCCCGATTGTACAAGTAGTGTGGGTGTACACATGTATGTTACACGTGGACAATCAGGTAGCAGCAGAGCATTTCATTGTATTTATTGCATATTAAAAGACATACTGCCTGATACCTTAAAAAGTAGGTCGTACATGATACAGTTTCACATGCAATAGTGCGTTGTTCCTTATTAGTAGGAAAATTTGTTTTGAGCAATAAAACAGGTGTCATACCAATGAGTTTCGAAGAAATATTTGTAGAAAACGGAGTGTTAAAATAATAATTTTTAGTAATTTAGAATAATATAATAGGAAGAGAGGAAAGAGACGATCTACAAATTACAAGGCTCCCATCCAGTCTATGGCACTGGTCAAGGGAAACTGCATCGTGCACACAAACGTACAACAGAACAGCACACACACAACATGTAGAACTATTTCTAGATGTAGGGGCAGTGGGCAGTGGGCAGTGGGCATGCACTTTAGAGATGTAATATAGTACTTAGGTAGTAGAAGCAAATAACCACAGAGTGACTAATGATGTATTTAATTCAATAATCTAAGAAGGCATAATTTTGTATGCTACTTCAGGTGACGCAGGCTCAGTGTTTCTGCAGTGACCCTGCCACATGGAACAGCAACAACACGAACCATCATTTACGTATTTTCTTTTTCCTTTTTTTCCCTCGTTAGCAGTAAAAGAAAATTTGTAGTGATAGAAAAGTAGTAACAGCTAGTTCTCAAAATAACGTATTATAAGTGTAGAGTCAGCAGACGTTTTAGAGTAATTCTCGTAGTGCAAACAATATAGTTGCTCACTGACACCATCGAACAAGGTGAGGGACAATGAAGAGCTCGTCGACGCAGTGAAGACCGGCGACTTGGCTCCGCAATGCTGTCGCCCAGCACGCTCGTTAATTTCCACACGTGTCAAGATCGGATCACGGCGCGCACGAGATTTATTCGCCCGCGTTTCGTAATGCCTCCGTCCGCGGCTATGTCGAGGCGAGATAAGTGGTCGCGGCTATGCGTTCCGAATGTCCTCGCGACGCGATGCACGGCGCCGATAGCTGCGCTGCGCGCGACTCCTTTCGCCTGCAGTCATTTAGCGAGCCGCGGCGGCGGGCGTACGCGTCTGGTCTCGCTATTACTTATTGGAGGGGGCGCAGGTGCGAGTCGATACCGGCCGCTTCAATTAGAGCTGTTAATTAATACAGCGGCTTCCCCGCTCTGCTCGTTACGCAAACAGCCGAGCTGCCCTCCCGCGTCCGTCATGCGAGCCGCGGTGAGCCGAGCGGGCACGCCCCCTGGAAGGTCTCGCTCTCTCCCGTTTCCCCTCTTCTCCCTCCCGCCCCTGTCCGCTCTCTCTGGCCAGATACGATCGCGCCGGCGCGCACGCTCCACCGCCTATTGCCGGTCTCCGATTAATGACTGCTCCGGCCAATTAGACAGGTTTCGCAGGTGGCTGTCCACCCGTGTTATGAATGGAACCGGCTCGGCACGCTCGCGAATGTATGCGTGCGTCTGTTCGACGTGGGTGTCCTCGCTCCATCACGCACGGTCGGAGCCATAGGGGCGACCGAACACTGACGAACTTCGTGACTAGTTGTGTAAAATCTGCGTATTGTACAACCTGGTTTCTCTCGTTCAAGTATAAAATTAGAGCAGACGAACTAGCGAGTGCGGTGTTAAAAGCTGAACTACTTATTGCGCCGTGCTGCAAGGTCGGTACCTTGCGCCCGACTCGCGAGTATATCTGTGGTGCTGCGATGTGTCTCTTTGGTTTTCTTAGACAGAGGAGGCCGGGGTAGTTGGCGGAGAGAGTTTTCTGGTGGTTGCCGTTGAACGAGGCCTCTGGCGGTCCGTTTTGGCTACGAGACGCTCCGTAGTGAATGAAGGACTGTGATTGGAGCTCGCTGGGCGAGTAAAGAGCAACAGGGTAAACACGTCAAGGAGGACGCTGCGACCAGAAGACGTGCGGCCTGTGGCAACTTCCGTTTCACAAGTCACGCTTTTGGTGATTCTACCTTACAGGCACCACTTCTGTATGTACGATATTGCACTGCTGTTATGAAACATACTAGATGAATTCGCAACTGCTAATAATGACTACCATCAGCCTTAGAATCGAATGACGACAATGAAAATTTCTGGCGGACCGGGACTCGAACCCGAAATTCCCGCTTATCGCGAGCGGTCGCCTTACAATTTGGCTATCCGTGCACGACTGAACGACCAGATTCAAACCTCCCTATGAAGTCAACCGGCAACGGCCTTGCCGCAGTGGATACACCGGTTCCCGTGAGATCACCGAAGTTAAGCGCTGTCGGGCGTGGTCGGCACTTGGATGGGTGACCATCCAGGCTGCCATGCGCTGTTGCCATTTTTCGGGGTGCACTCAGCCTCGTGATGCCAATGGCGGCTTCGGTCAAGAATACCATCATATCGACCGAGAGAGCGGTGTGCTGACCCCACGCCCCTCCTATCCGCATCCTCCTCTGAGGATGACACGGCGGTCGAATTGTTCCGATAGGTCACTCGTGGTCTGAAGACGGAGTGCTTTTTTTATATGTCGTCAGCCACATGTCTACGACCTGTACTCGCACGTGTATAGATCGTATGGTTGACGACATATGGAGGTTTGAATCTGGCCGTTGAGTCGTGCACGGATAGCAAATCGTGCCAGCACATTAGCTCAGAGTGTTCGATCAGAGAGGTGGCTGGTCCCTGTAACGAAAAAACTAAGTGGAGGTATCAATAACGAACTTAAACGGATGTCATGTGACAACCGCTACGACCAGATACAACGGAAAAAAAGTGAGGCAATTGCTGGCGATAAGCGTGAAATCCGGGTTCGAGACCCGGTCGGGCACAAATTTTCAATGTCGTCATTCCATTCTACGGCTGCTGGCAGTCATTATTCGCAATTGCGAATTCGTCTAATAGACGCCTGCATGTATGCTGCCCGTTATGACTGGTATTTCTATCTTTTACCGTTTGTAAAGTTTACAATAGCGCGCGCGTGCGTGGGTGTGTGTGTGTGTGTGTGTTTCTTTATTTTTTTCTTAACTAAGGAATCTTAAAGCTGTTTATTAAGACTTTTGAATAAAACTCAAACGAGTCTTGAAAAAAAGCAACCACATTCTGTTACCTGTATTGTAAGTTTCAATGGTTCAATTTTATGTTCTTTCTAATAAAACAGTGTTCTCTTGACAAAATCAGTTTAATGCACAATGATTATCTGGTGCTCAATATGCATTTGTAGTAATAAAAATAATAATTTTGTGGCCCAATGTATTTAAAAACGTTTTAAACGAACAATGCTCAGTTACTCCCCAAGGTACAGCCATTCCTAATGTGTCAAGCCTAAGACACACAGTGGTACGGTACTCGTAGTGCCACGCTACTCATATTTGATACAATGGGAAATCAGCAAAAGAAAGAATATGGATGCATCCAGTTGCCGAAATAGTGATAAACCATTGGAGTCAGTCATGTCCTATAAATGTCTAGGAGTAATAAACAAAATTATTAAAAAAGAGTCCCCATTTCACAGCCGTTTATTAAAAGTATGACCGGTTTTCGCTCTACTAGTAGCTCATCTTCAGATAATGCGCTGTAAAGATAAAAATTAAAATTGCTGGTTTACGTAGGGAAGTCAGAAGACACTAAAAAGAATATACATTACAATGATGCATCGTCACCTATCCGATCGACGACGACGCTTGGAAAAGCTGTGCTGACTAGAGACGCAATACTGCCACTGATAGCTGAGGAGCTAAGGGTTAAACAGAATGAAAAAGGGAGCGCGTGGGACGTACAACCTCCATGGCAGCCAGTGGGAAGCGATTTACAAGTCGTACATTAAAATCAGTTTGGATTCCGTAGAAATGTTGGAACACGTGAGGCAATACTAACCTTACGACTTATCTTAGAAGAAAGATTAAGAAAAGGCAAACCTACGTTTCTAGCATTTGTACACGTAGAGAAAGCTTTTGACAATGTTAACTGGAATACTCTCTTTCAAATTCTGAAGGTGGCAGGGGTAAGATACAGGGAGCGAAAGGCTATTTACAATTTGTACAGAAACCAGATGGCAGTTATAAGAGTCGAGGGGCATGAAAGGGAAGCAGTGGTTGGGAAGGGACTGAGACAGGGTTGTAGCCTCTCCCCGATGTTATTCAATCTGTATATTGAGCAAGCAGTAAAGGAAACAAAAGAAAAATTCGGAGTAGGTATTAAAATTCATGGAGAAGAAGTAGAAACTTTGAGGTTCGCCGATGACATTGTAATTCTGTCAGAGACAGCAAACGACTTGGAAGAGCAGTTGAAGGGAATGGACAGTGTCTTGAAAGGAGGATATAAGATGAACATCAACAAAAGCAAAACGAGGATAATGGAATGTAGTCAAATTAAATCAGGTGATGCTGAGGGAATTAGATTAGGAAATGAGACACTTAAAGTAGTAATGGAGTTTAGCTATTTAGGGAGCAAAATAACTGATGATGGTCGAAGTAGAGAGGATATAAAATGTAGACTGGCAATGGGAAGGAAAGCGTTTCTGAAGAAGAGAAATTTGTTAACATCGAGTATTAACTTAAGTGTCAGGAAGTCGTTTCTGAAAGTATTTGTATGGAGTGTAGCCATGTATGGAAGTGAAACATGGACAATAACAAGTTTGGACAAAAAGAGAATAGAAGCTTTCGAAATGTGGTGCTACAGAAGAATGCTGAAGATAAGGTGGGTAGATCACATAACTAATGAGGAGGTATTGAATAGAATTGGGGAGAAGAGAAGTTTGTGGCACAACTTGACTAGAAGAAGGGATCGGTTGGTAGGACATGTTTTGAGGCATCAAGGGATCACAAATTTAGCATTGGAGGGCACCGTGGAGGGTAAAAATCGTAGAGGGAGACCAAGAGATGAATACACTAAGCAGATTCAGAAGGATGTAGGTTGCAGTAGGTACTGGGAGATGAAGGAGCTTGCACAGTACAGAGTAGCATGGAGAGCTGCATCAAACCAGTCTCAGGACTGAAGACCACAACAACAACAACAACATTAAAATTTGAACAGCCTGATGGGTAACGATACATCAATTTTAATTTTTGTCTTTACAGTACATTATCTGAAGATGTCCCGTTCCTAGGGGCCAGAAACGGTCACATTTTTAATAAATAACTATACGATCAAGACTGCTTTTTACTACTTTTACTTAAGTTATAGATCGCAGTTAAATCCCAATAATGTTATCTAAAATCTAGGGGTAATGCTGTAATATTATAAGAAATGAAACGCCATAATTAGGAGCGAAGGAAATGGAAGGGATAGGTTTTTTAGGAGGCTTGTGGTAAGGTGCAACTTATCTTAAAATTATTTCAGTGGAAAAAGTATTGATAGCATTTGTTTCGTTTGGAAACCGGTTTCGATCCCTTATAGAATCACCATATGACCATATTTACTCTGTGAAACGCGCAAGACGCTTTCTTAGAGGGCAAAGGACATCAAAACCACCTAAAAATAAAATAATATAGAAGTACGGCTGATATACTCTTCTTGACGGCAGGAGACGGTTGCGTGGAGCATGCAGCTCTGCGGAGCTTTGAAAAACGATGCTGAATAAGGTCCAGTCCCTCGTAGTTAAATAGCCAAAGCTACTATTACACTACTGGCCATTAAAATTGCTACACCACGAAGATGACGTACTACAGACACGAAATTTAACCGACAGGAAGAAGATGCAGTGAGATGCAAATTATTAGTTTTTCAGAGCATTCACACAAGGTTGGCGCCGGTGGTGACACCTAAAACGTGCTGACATGAGGAAAGTTTCCAACCGATTTCTCATACACAAACAGCAGTTGACCGGCGTTGTCTGGTGAAACGGTGTTGTGATTCTTCGTGTAAGAAGAAGGAATGCGTACCATCACGTTTCCGACTTTGATAAAGGTCGGATTGTAACCTATCGCGATTGCGGTTTATCGTATCGTGACATTGCTGCTCGCCACGTTCATCAGCATTGGCGGCCGAAGACTTCCGGCATAAGAAGTCAGCCTCATTCTGCCAACGGCCTTGTCAAAGAGGGCGGAGGAGCGGATAGAGGTTCAGGGCACTCTCTTGTCCTAGGGGTGGGAAATTGCCCCTAAAGGCGGAAGAATCAGAAATGATCAACGACATGAGGATGCAGAAGGCAATGGAAACCACTGCATTAAAGACACGTAACGTGTATCCACAGGACATGTGGCCTGTAATTGAAGAAGTGTCATGACGATCTCTCCATTGGCAAAAGATTCCGGAATAGTCCCCCATTCGGATCTCCGGGAGGGGACTGCCAAGGGGGAGGTTACCGTGAGAAAAAGATTGAATAATCAACGAAAGGATAACGTTCTACCAGTCGGGGCGTGGAATGTCAAAAGCTTGAACGTGGTAGGGAAACTAGCAAATCTGAAAAGGGAAATGCAAAGGCTCAATCTAGAAATAGTAGGGGTCAGTGAAGTGAAGTGGAAGGAAGACAAGGATTTCTGGTCAGATGAGTATCGGGTAATATCAACAGCAGCAGAAAATGGTATAACAGGTGTAGGATTCGTTATGAATAGGAAGGTAGGGCAGAGGGTGTGTTACTGTGAACACTTCAGTGACCGGGTTGTTCTAATAAGAATCGACAGCAGACCAACACCGACAACGATAGTTCGGGTATACACGCCGACGTCGCAAGCTGAAGATGAACAGATAGAGAAAGTGTATGAGGATATTGAAAGGGTAATGCAGTATGTAAAGGGGGAAGAAAATCTAATAGTCATGGGCGACTGGAATGCAGTTGTAGGGGAAGGAGTAGAGGAAAAGGTTACAGGAGAATACGGGCTTGGGACAAGGAATGAAAGAGGAAAAAGACTAATTGAGTTCTGTAACAAGTTTCAGCTAGTAATAGCGAATACCCTGTTCAAGAATCACAAGAGTAGGAGGTATACTTGGAAAAGGCCGGGAGATATGGGAAGATTTCAATTAGATTACATCATGGTCAGACAGAGATTCCGAAATCAGATACTGGATTGTAAGGCGTAACCAGAAGCAGATATAGACTCAGATCACAATATAGTAGTGATGAAGAGTAGGCTGAAGTTCAAGACATAGACTCACATCACAATATAGTAGTGATGAAGAGTAGGCTGAAGTTCAAGACATTAGTCAGGAAGAATCAATACGCAAAGAAGTGGGATACGGAAGTACTAAGGAATGACGAGATACGTTTGAAGTTCTCTAACGCTATAGATACGGCAATAAGGAATAGCGCAGTAGGCAGTACAGTTGAAGAGGAATGGACATCTCTAAAAAGGGCCATCACAGAAGTTGGGAAGGGAAACATAGGTACAAAGAAGGTAGCTGCGAAGAAACCATGGGTAACAGAAGAAATACTTCAGTTGATTGATGAAAGGAGGAAGTACAAACATATTCCGGGAAAATCAGGAATACAGAAATACAAGTCGCTGAGGAATGAAATAAATAGGAAGTGCAGGGAAGCTAAGACGAAATGGCTGCAGGAAAAATGTGAAGACATCGAAAAAGATATGATTGTCGGAAGGACAGACTCAGCATACAGGAAAGTCAAAACAACCTTTGGTGACATTAAAAGCAACGGTGGTAACATTAAGATTGCAATCGGAAATCCACTGTTAAATGCAGAGGAGAGAGCAGATAGGTGGAAAGAATACATTGAAAGCCTCTATGAGGGTGAAGATTTGTCTGATGTGATAGAAGCAGAAACAGGAGTCGATTTAGAAGAGATAGGGGATCCAGTATTTGAATCGGAATTTAAAAGAGCTTTGGAGGACTTCGGTCAAATAAGGCAGAAGGGATAGATAAATTTCCATCAGAATTTCTAAAATCATTGGGGGAAGTGGCAACAAAACGACTATTCACGTTGGTGTGTAGAATATATGAGTCTGGCGATATACCATCTGACTTTGGGAAAAGCATCATCCACATAATTCCGAAGACGGCAAGAGCTGACAAGTGGGAGAATTATCGCACAATCAGCTTAACAGCTCATGCATCGAAGCTGCTTACAAGAATAATATACAGAAGAATGGAAAAGAAAATTGAGAATGCGCTAGGTGACGATCAGTTTGGCTTTAGGGAAAGTAAAGGGACGAGAGAGGCAATTCTGACGTTACGGCTAATAATGGAAGCAAGGCTAAAGAAAACTCAAGACACTTTCATAGGATTTGTCGACCTGGAAAAAGGCGTTCAACAATATAAAATGTTGTAAGCTGTTCGAGATTCTGAAAAAGTGGGGGTAAGCTATAGGGAGAGACGGGTCATATACAATATGTACAACAACCAAGAGGGAATAATAGGAGTGGACGATCAAGAACGAAGTGCTCGTATTAAGAAGGGTGTAAGACAAGGCTGTAGCCTTTCGCGCCTACTCTTCAATCTGTACATCGAGGAGGCAACGATGGAAATAGAAGAAAGGTTCAAGAGTGGAATTAAAATACAAGGTGAAAGGATATCAATGATACGAATCTCTGATGATATTGCTATCCTGAGTGAAAGTGAAGAAGAATTAAAAGATCTGCTGAACGGAATGAACAGTCTAATGAGTACACAGTATGGTTTGTGAGTAGATCGGAGAAAGACGAAGGTAATGAGAAGTAGTAGAAATGAGAACAGTGAGAAACTTAACATCAGGATTGATGGTCACGAAGTCAATGAAGCTAAGGAATTCTGCTACCTAGGCAGTAAAATAACCAATGACGGACGGAGCAAGGAGGACATCAAAAGCAGACTCGCTATGGCAAAAAAGGCATTTCTGGCCAAGAGAAGTCTACTAATATCAAATACCGGCCTTAATTTGAGGAAGAAATTTCTGAGGATGTACGTCTGGAGTACAGCATTGTATGGTAGTGAAACATGGACTGTGGGAAAACCGGAACAGAAGAGAATCGAAGCATTTGAGATGTGGTGCTATAGACGAATGTTGAAAATTAGGTGGACTGATAAGGTAATGAATGAGGAGGTTCTACGCAGAATCGGAGAGGAAAGGAATATGTGGAAAACACTGATAAGGAGAAGGGACAGGATGATAGGACATCCGGTAAGACATGAGGGAATGACTTCCATGGTACTAGAGGGAGCTGTAGAGGGCAAAAACTGTAGAGGAAGTATAAGTAGGCTGTTTAGGTTTTTTTATTGGTAACGCCACCTCTGTATGAAAATCACTGGCTGTGCTGTGTGCAGTCTGTGTCTAGTTTGCATTGTTGTCTGCCATTGTAGTGTTGGGCAGCGGCAGCTGGATGTGAACAGCGCATAGCGTTGCGCAGTTGGAGGTGAGCCGTTAGCAGTGGTGGATGTGGAGAGAGAAATGGCGGAGTTTTGATGTTTGTAAGAATGGATGTTATGAACTCCTATATATATTATGATTTTTGATGATATTAAGGTAAATACATTGTTTGTTCTCTATTAATATCTTTCATTTGCTATCAGTAGTTAGAGCCTTCCGTAGTTTGAATCTTTTATTTAGCTAGCAGTAGCGGTGCTTGCTGTATTGCAGTGGTTCGAGTAACCAAGATTTTTGTGAGGTAAAAGATTTGTGAAAGGTATAGGTTAATGTTAGTCAGGGCCATTCTTTTTTAGGGATTTTTGAAAGTCAGATTGCGTTGCGCTAAAAATATTGTGTGTCAGGTTAAGCACAGCCCTGTATAATTGTTTAAAGGGGACATTTCATATGTCGACCCTTAGCCGAGGATACCTCACTGGAATCTTCTGATTTTTTCTGTAGTTTGTGGAATTAGTGTAGCTTTTGTTTATTGCTAGCGCGTAATTGTAGAGAGAATCTCCATTGTAGGTGCAGTCTTTCATTGTTGTACAGTAAAACAGTTGTGGCATGCGTGTAGATTTGCACAAAGTATTTCGCAGCTGCGCTTGCAATTAACTACATATTATTTTCAGTGCTATGTTAATGTGTTCTGCTCTTCAAATTGTTCTTTTCTGTGTTATCGTGTGAAATATTGTGATAATAATGCTGTGTGAAAAACGTAACACTAGGCTCCAAAGTAAACTGAGAAATAATAGTGACGACGAGTGTAGCTTACCAGCACCGCTGTGTAATGAATTAACAGACGTTCAAAGTAGTAATCTGGTAACTGTGCATAGGGAAATGGAGCGGGCGTCAAATAATGGTGTAGACAGTGAAACAGGTAGTGAACAGGGAAGCATTATCGATCGATCGGTCGGCAACAGCTAGCCTCAGGAATCGGGAATGACAGAGCACAATATTTCAAATACTGTAGACTCAGGTTTTGGGTTCTCACCGTTTTCTCAAATGAGTCAAGACACATTTTCTGCTTGTCAAAATGTGAATGTTGCCGGTGCAACTTCACTGCTTAAAAGCACTGAGGAACATGTTTCAGACACCAGTGCATTGTTATTACAGTTAATGCAACAAATGGGACAAAGGCTACAAAAGTTAGACACAACGCTTGAACAAAATCAGAAACAAATGGGACAAAATCTTCAAAAGTTAGACACAATGGAACAAAATCTTAAAAAGTTAGACACCACACTTGAACAATCACGTGAAGATTTAACTACTGAGTTACGTAACATTGAATCGAAATGTCAAAAAGTCTGTAATGACGTAAAAACACAAATTTGTGAGCATTTTCAACCTATTTTTTCGCGGCATGAAAATGCATTACAGAATCACGAAGCAGCCATAAAAGAACTGCAAACCATTGTTCATGAAAATCATGAGACCTTGTGGGCTAAAATTGATTCAGTTGCATCTACCGATTCGGTTACGCAACTTGCAAAAACTCAGGAAAACTTGAAGGACACAGTAGATTCGATTTCAACACAAATGGACACTCTGAAACTTGGTTCAGAAAAACACACTGAGGAAATGTGTTCACTATCGGAGAAAGTAGCCGAACTTTCGGATCAGTTCACCAACTTATCTACGAAGGTAGATGATAATCTGAATGACACAAAACCGGTAGTCTTTAATGACTAATTAGGAAATTCAAACAAAATCAGAATCAAATTAATACGCAACACCAAAGAGAAATCCAGGAAGTACAAGATCAGCTGACACAGGTAATACAAGAATTACGTATTTCAGAGGACACTCATGCTCCAATACGGGAAGAGGGACATAGAAATACGGAACAGCCACAAAATAATAACACAGCGCATTTCGGAAATTATGAAAGAAATTGGCAAGGTGCACCGAATTTTGAAATGGAATCGCCGAAACGACGTAACAATGACCGATATGCGACTCGCCGACATCATGATTTTGACTATAAGCTGTTCATTACTACACGTAAATTCAAAACATTTAAGAATTCTGGCAACGACATTCATCCACAAGCCTGGCTTCATCAATTCTCTCATTGCTTTCCTCCCAACTGGTCATTAGAGCACAGATTAGAATTTATGTGTGGCTATTTAGAGAATGAACCAGCTGTAAGAATGCGATCGGTCATTCACGATTGTCACAGTGAAGGAGAATTTTACCATGCCTTCCTCTCAGCATATTGGTCCCAAACTACACAAGACCGAGCAAAACATAGCATCATAATGATGAAACAGTTCGAACAATCTGAATTTTCCAGTCTTGTGAAATATTTTGAAGACATGTTGCACAAGAATCAGTACCTGTCAAACCCATACAGCCCCTCAGAACTCATCCGCATTTGCTTAATCAAATTGCCTGAACATTTACGACATATTATTTTGGCAGGACGTTGCAAAGACGGCATTGAAGCTTTTCAGGGACTGTTACAAGAACTGGAAATTGACACTGACAATCGGGGAACGCAGAAACAGGAGCACAACAATTACAGATCACATCCGTCACAATTCCGCGATGACAGAAATAATATACGACAAGGCTATTCTTTCAGTGTAAATCGTGACCAAAACAGACACCACCCATATGACAACCACTGGCAGAGTAATAGTTACAGAGAAAGATCGCATTTCCGTAGTAATGAATATGACAGAGACAATCATAGAAACAGACAATTTGGCAACCAGAACTATTATTATCACGGGAGACAGAATAACTTCAGACGCAATGGTCCACCGTGCAGTGATAATTCAGGGAGAAATTCTCCACCACTTAACCGACAAGAAAGAAACGACAGGAACTACCGACATGACGATAGACGATATAATCATAACGACAGACCTGAATTTCATCAGAACTGGCGGAATTTAAACAGGGCTGGGCCCTCTGGGCAAGGTGAATTTGTAGAAGTTAGACCTCCAAATCCCAATAACGACGCGCGCCAACAAAGGAACAGACAATGACACGCACCGCAGACAGCCGCGTGCACCGGCTGGCTCAGAGAAAAATAACATAGACGCTAACCTTGAGAAAAAAATTCCAGTATTCTTTACCGACGTATATCGTATGATAATTGCGTTCAAGTTGAAACTCTGCGTACTAGGAAGAGTAAAGGTTTACACCACATTTCACATGTAAAACCGTTTATTGAAAGATAATCTGCTTTTTAACTTTGTGTTTGCCATAAAACTCTTCACTTCACATTTCTAGTATGCATTGTCAGACTTAGAAACTGTTACCATGCAACAATGTTTGAAGTTAAATATCCAATCAAGAACCAAGAGAACTTATTTAAACAGAAATTACGAATGCATTGTTATAGTGAACAGACGTCACAGTGTTATTGTGTGTGTACATTCTTGCTTGTTAGTTACACGATTATGTAACGACTATAACTCTTACATACTTAGAACATTTACCAGTACTGCTAATGAGATTTTAATGCAACATTTTGGTTTACTTGAAATTTGGTGTATCATGAGGTAAGTACATTGGCTTCTGCAGAACTTAGCTTTCGGAGGACGATAACTACGACACTTCCACAGAGATTATCTTACAGCAAGACACACATTTAGCGCTACAGGACACGTATTTGAGTGATTAATTTCGCACTTAAAACATGCATTTTTTAAGATATTTGAAGTACAATGATACAAGGGTTTTCCGTGATATATTTCATTCCATTGCCGTAATCTGTAACACCTGAGGGTATAATTACATTAATCCTCAGGGGGGTACATGCTTACTTTGTGTACCATGTGTTTGGCAAGCACAAGGAGCCCTAGCTAATATGGTATTTGCTTACACAACTTTACACATCAGTACCATATTTCTCTAACACAGAATTACACAGCTATCTGATTATTTGGCAGAGAAACAAACATTCTTTTTACTACGTTAGTGACAGATGTTTACGCAATTACACAGTTGGATAACTTCACACTTATGAAACTGTATTTTGTCTGTACTTTGTAAACTGTTCATATTTTTTTCAGAACCATTGTGATACTATGAGAGCTTTGGATGATGTATTTGGTATGAGATCATGATTTTTAAAGTACGTTTGAGGTAGGTGACACTATTGAAATGAGCAGAGAATTTTTTTTAGGTTTTGAAATTATTGGAGGAAGCTACGACGATTTTGAGAGTTGACTGAGGTGTTATGATGTTATTATTCCGATGATTATGTGTATTATGCTGTTACGGTATGTTTATGATCAATATGCTGATGCTATATGAGTCATTTGAATATGCTACGTATCTGTTATGATGAAATATTGAATAAGTGTCGACGAATAAGGTAAGGAATAATGAGTAGTGTTTAGGGACTCTGATTTGTGGAAAAGGATGTTGGAAACCAAGAATCGTACTTTAAGTGTTATGAAATGTGTGTAAATGCATGAATGTATCACAATGCCAGAGAAAATTTTTTGGACACTGTTGTATTGATAAGATTTTGTTTCTACACATTTGCAACGCAAATTCTCGACCCGTGAAATTTTGTATATGAGACTGTCACTGTAGCGGAAACTGCTGTCGTAAATATTTCCGTAAGAAAGTTAAGTGACCACCTGCACGTAATGTGTCGTGGGCACCCAGCTGTGTCAGACGCCGGGAGAACAAGTCATTAGTGAGTGCCTTTCAGAGGTACTGGTGAAAAAAAAGGGAGGCCATTATCCTCGCTATTGACATTCCTTTGTAGAAAGCATCGCAAATACGACACGCTCATAACTTGGAAACATTCTTACATCTGCACACCTGATTAGGACAAGTGTCTATCTACAAGAATTGAGAGAATTTCTACTATCTTATGAAATGCCTCATGACTACTGAATGATTATTTTATGCTTTACTTTGTACATAGTTGCTTATTTCATTTGATATCTGGTTTCCAGCTGTCTTGCAGCATTGGTTTCATAAAATAAAATTAAATGCATTTGCTAATGTGAACACTTTCTGTCAACAGATCTATTAAATAATTATTTTATGATCCATATTCTTCGA
Source organism: Schistocerca piceifrons (assembly GCF_021461385.2). Taxonomy (NCBI): domain Eukaryota; kingdom Metazoa; phylum Arthropoda; class Insecta; order Orthoptera; family Acrididae; genus Schistocerca; species Schistocerca piceifrons. Next base: position 451,076,488 of record NC_060142.1, read on the forward strand.
AAAAGGAGCTCTTGGCATGGAAAGAACAATAAGAAGGGACTAATAACAGTAACTGCATATATAATTTTCTTTTCAAGTACTTGGTAACTTATTTGGTAGAATAACTTCTTGTGGTGCACCACTTTAATTACATAGACATTAAGATGCGATTATACATTTCCTTTATCTGCATTGTTGTCTTTATTGTACTATTTTTTCTGCTTGAGCTTTGTCATGCTTAGGTATACGTTATAGCATTACTGCTGCTGTTTGCCAGGCATAGTGCTAGTGAATTTTAATTTGTGTTACTCTGCTAAGCCAGTTTACTACTGATTTATTTTTCTTCTTTGCTGCACATTGCCTTATATTAGTTGTAATATTGCTATTGCTTTGCTAATTCCTATAATGCTGCTTCCTTTGCAAATCTGCATTTTTTTGTCATTGCTATTTGTATTAATTGTTTTGTGCTGCTGCATTGCCTTGTCCCTTAGTGTAGCATCTGAGCTCAGTAGATTTAAGTTAGCTTAAGAGGGGGTAGACTATATAAGAAACTAACTATGATGGATTGGAAGAACTGCATTGAGAAGATATAAGAAAATGGTTTGGCCAAAAAAAGTATTTTGAAGGAGGGTATGAACAAAAAGGTAGGATTTAGAGACAACTGGTTTAGGTAGTATTTTCTTGGAAATAAATGATGATGTAAGATAATGGAAAATAAATAATGAGGTAAGAAATATGTGAACATATAAATACAGAATGCATGCTTGGATAGGATGTTTTGATGAAAACGAATGTTGAAATAAGACGAAAGATCTATGGAATGAAGTTTTGGGTTGGACTGCAGTACCAAATGTTACACTGAAAACGAACCCAGTCCTTTCCATTGTGTTATCCCCCCATGTGTTTGCGTACTCTTGTATATTTATGTTATTCCTGTCTTTATGTGTTTAGCTAATAAGATTTATGTTGTAGAATTTTTCTCATACTCAGCTACATGAACTATGATGAGGAATACTGTTATCCTCAAATATAATTTGCATTAATAATATGTTATTTACTTTGTAAAGATGTTAGACATTATTAATTCTGTTCTGTTTTAATGCTCATGTGTGAAGTTGATGTTTCAAAAGTTATTCTGATCTTTTGTGTATTTACTTATGTCATAATTCCTATAACACTGATGTATATCTTAATTTCTATTCTTTTGTAAAGCCCCTATTACTACAAATGTTATCTGTATTATTATGTTTTTAATGATGTGTTTTGTACCTTTGTTATTGTGTTCTTATGTTATAAAATTGTACTTGACATCAGTTCATCAAATTAAGTAACTTGTAAGTTCCATTTCACTGCACACGTTTCTGCTGGTCATAGTATATGGACAATATGTGACACTTAGGGACTGTTAGTGTTTGCATACTGTTAGTGTTTGCACGTGTGTTAATAATTCAGCAAGGGACTGGATAACAGCATTGCTGGTTCTAAGGACAATTCCAAACACTTTGTGAGTGCACAAGTGGTGGTTATGGACTTGCTATATTATCTGCAAGACTCTTCAATGCTGATTGTGCACCTGCACAGTCACAACAGATGGCTGCTGGCCATCTCTACAAGGACTACAGTGGATCTACACCTTTGGTGATCCACCAATACCATTATTTCTACAAGGACTACAGTGAGTCTACACCTTTGCTGACTCACCAGTACCATTATTTCTACAAGGACTACGGTGGGTCTGCATCTTTGATGACCCACCAATACCGTAATCTCTACCAGGACTACAGTGGGTCTGCTCTGTGATGACCTACCTACCAATATTCTTTAAAACTTCGAATGACTCTGCTGTGGGTTTGCTCTGTTGTGACCAATTACTTGTCTGCATGTCGAGAGTCAGCACTGTCTTTCCGTTGGAAGGACAACACTACTTCTTCAATACTGCATGGAAATCCACTACTTACGTGTGCATTTTCTTTTACTGCTCAGACTTTGAGAAAAACACTGCCATTTTACTGTGATGAACGATTAGGACTGTCTTTATGGACTGTGAGAAAGTTTAGCTTTTGACCAACATTGTATCAATAAGTGTGTGCATTTGATATCTTTGTTATTGTAATTATGAAAAATTTTATCAAATCGTTATTGGCCACTGCCGAAAACAATTTGTAAATTTTTTTGTGGGGAGCATGGGGCCTATGTAAGTAGGCTGTTTAGGTTTTTTTATTGGTAACGCCACCTCTGTATGAAAATCACTGGCTGTGCTGTGTGCAGTCTGTGTCTAGTTTGCATTGTTGTCTGCCATTGTAGTGTTGGGCAGCGGCAGCTGGATGTGAACAGCGCGTAGCGTTGTACAGTTGGAGGTGACCCGCCAGCAGTGGTGGATGTGGAGAGAGAAATGGCGGAGTTTTGATATTTGTATGAATGGATGTTATGAACTCCTATATATATTATGACTTTTGATGATATTAAGGTAAATACATTGTTTGTTCTCTATTAATATCTTTCATTTGCTAACTATCCCTATCAGTAGTTAGTGCCTTCCGTAGTTTGAATCTTTTACTTAGCTGGCAGTAGTGGTGCTTGCTGTATTGCAGTGGTTCGAGTAACCAAGATTTTTGTGAGGTAAGTGATTTGTGAAAGGTATAGGTTAATGTTAGTCAGGGCCATTCTTTTTTAGGGATTTTTGAAAGTCAGATTGCGTTGCGCTAAAAATATTGTGTGTCAGGTTAAGCACAGTCCTCTATAATTGTTCTAAGGGGACGTTTCAGAAGACAGAGACTGGAATACGTCAAGCAAATAATTGAGGACGTAAGTTGCAAGTGCTACTCTGAGATGAAGAGGTTAGCACAGGAAAGGAATTCGTGGAGGGCCGCATCAAACCAGTCAGTAGACTGATGACCAAAAAAAAAAAAAAATGCACGACCGCATGTTGAAGGTCCTGTACGGGCCTTTCTGGATACAGAAAATTGTTGACTGTTGCTCTGGCCAGCACATTCTCCAGATCTCTCACCAATTGAAAACGTCTGGTCACTGGTGGCCGAGCAACTGTCTCGTCACAATACGCCAGTCACTACTCTTGATGAACTGTGGTATCGTGTTGAAGCTGCATGGCAACTGTACCTGTATACGCCATGCAATCTCTGTTTGACTCAATGCCGAGGCGTATCAAGGCCGTTATTACGGCCAGAGGTGGTTGTTCTGGGTACTGATTTCTCAGGATCTATGAACCCAAATTGAGTGAAAATGTAATCATATGTCAGTTCTAGTATAACATATTTGTCCAATGAATATCCGTTAGTCATCTGCATTTCTTCTTGATTTTAATGGCCAATAGTGTACATTTGTATCGGCAGCACGCCGTGCCAGCCCCAGCAGCCAATAGTTTTAGCTCCTGATGACGATGTCAGAGACAGATATCGAAATTTTGAGTGCTTTATTCGAAGAGACGCGGCTTGTAAAGAGAGAAGATTTTACTGAAGCGACAGCTCTGTCCGCTGCCACCGGCATAACGTCATTAATAGCCAATAGTTGTGTGTCTTGATTACATTCCGCGGAATTCATTTGGAAAATATGTCCCTCTGCAGGGACTTTACGCTAGATGTAAGCGTAGCAAAGATGGTTGACGGTACGATGACTGATAAGCAAGGAAACAAAATATATGTTGCGCCACAAAGATGTTGTTGATCCCAGGTGGAACGAAGGGCACCAACCGGTAACCAAGGGAACGCTGTGGAAATTGATAGAGATCGTCAGTCATAGATTTAGTTGGAACTTCAATAGTGTCAAATATTTATTTACAGCTCGTACAAAATAGATACGTGTTTCGACGTTTTACTGACCTTCAAAGTAGTCACCAGCATTGTGCATAGCCCGTTGACATTGATGTGGAAGTCATAGGATACTGTTGGCAGTGCCAGTTGTGTTGACAGTTCGAGCGGCGCGGTCTACTGCCCGACGAATTTGTAGCAGTTCTGAAGCAAAGGCCGTGAAGTGTTTCCTTCAGTTTAGAAATCGGGTTGAGCTCATGAGGACTTAAGTCAGGGAAGTGCAGTAGGTGATATAGCTTTTAGCAGTCCCATCAGTCAAACAAATCAATGACAGCTTTCACTGTATATGCCTGAGCATTGTCCAGCGAAATGTTGGTCAGGTCCTTCAGAAAGTGTCATCACCTCTGTCTCTAAGCTGGTTGTATGTTGTGTTCTAAAATTGACTTAAACCCTTTAAGTTCAACTTGATATCCAAACTGAAGGAAACATTCAAGGTATTCGCTTCAGAACTGCTACAAATTTGTCGGGCAATAGACCGCGCCCCTCGAACTGTCAACACTACTGGCACTGCTATGAGTATCATACGACTTCAACATTTCTGGCAACGGTTTTTACACAATGCTGGCGACTACTTTGAAGGTCAGTAAAACTTTGAAACACGTACCTATTTTGTACGAACTGTAAATAAATAGCTTCCACTATTAATCTTCCAACACTCGTACATTTAGAAATGCACATGTGCGCGCATGTAAAGTTATCTGGCTGTTATGCTGTTATGGTTAAGTGGATGTAATGTTATCGTATATAAAGACAAACCATTGTTTACTTGTAAAACAGCAGCGAAAACTTTACAATCTTTTGTGCAGGTTACGGAAGGGAACAAATGTTGTGTAAAGGCGAGATACACTGAAGAGCCAAAGAAACTCGTACACCTGCCAAATATCGTGTAGGGCTCCCACGAGCACACAGAAGTGCCGCAACATGACGTGTGATGGACGTGACTGATGTCTAAAGTGATGCTAGAGGGAATTGACACCGTGAATTCAGCTGGACTGTCCATAAATCTGAAAGAGATGTCTTCTGAACAATACGTTGCAAGGCATCCCAGATATGTTCAATAATGTTCATGTCTGGATAGTTTGGTAACCAGCGGAACTGTTTAAACGCAGAACAGCGTTCCTGGAGCCACTCTGTGGCAATTCTGGACGTGTAGGGAGTCGCACTCTCCTACGGTAATTGAACAAGTGCGTCGGAAAAAACAATAGACATGAATGCATGCAGGTGATCAGACAGGATGTTTCCGTACGTGTCACTCACAATCGTATCTAGTCGTATCGGGGGTCCCATATCACTCCAACTCCTCACATCCCTTACCACTACAGAACTTCTGCCGGCATGCAGGGTCCATGGATTCATGAGGTTTCTAAATACCCGTACACGTCCATCCGCTGGATACAATTTGAAACCAGACTCGTCCGACGAAACAACAGTTCCCAGTCACCTAAAATCCAATGTCGGAGTTGACGGGCCCATGCGAGACGTAAAGCTATGGTCGTGCAGTCATCAAGGGTTCACAAATGGGCTTTCGGCTCCGAACGCCCATATTGATGATATTTCGTTGAATGGTTCGCACGCTGACAGCTGTTGATGGTCCAACATTGATATCTACAGCAATTTGCGGAAGGGTTGCACTTCGGTCCCGTAGAACGATTCTCTTCAGTCGTCCTTGGTGCCGTTCTTGCAGGATCTTCTTCCGGCAGCAGCGGTGTCGGAGATTTGATGTTTTAGCGGAATCCTGATGGTCGTACGGGAAAATTCCCAATTCATCGCTATCTCGGAGATGCTGTGTTCCATCGCTCCTCACTTAAATCTTGATACCCAGTATCTGATCTAACAACTGCGCCAGACACTTGTTATCTTATATAGGCGTTGCCGACCGTAGCGCCGTATTCTGCCTGTTTACATATCTCTGTATTTAAATACGCGTGAGTATACCAGTTCCTTTGGCGCTTCGGTGTACACACGAGATCAAGAATGCAAACTATCTCAAATAATACGTAAATCTTGTCGGGAAAGAAAGCCTTGTAACCGTACTATGATGTTTTCCTCTCCCGTCCCTTTTCATCCCCTCCCACCTCGGACCCCTCCCATCCCACGGCACCCATCCCTCCCCTCCTCCTCCACCATTCGTCTCACATCGTTCAGTCTTGTCTATCCTTCCTTAACCACGATTTTGGGACTAAGCTATTTCTGTGTGATAGCTTTTTTTATGATAGTATTATTAAAGCCAAGTCCACCAAACAGCTACGTTTCTTTTATTTATTTTTTTTTCAACTATAGTGCACCATACAGCTACAAGAACGGAAACATCTGCAAATAAAGTTTGGAGAATAACGGTTACTGATTTTCCTCTTCAAAACGCAAAGCCAAAACTAAACTACTAGCCATTAAAATTGCTACACTACGAAGATGACGTGCTACAGACGCGAAATTTAACCGACAAGAAGAAGATGCTGTGAAATGCAAATGATTAGCTTTCCACAGCATTCACACAAGGTTGGCGCCCGTGGCGACACCTAAAACGTGCTCACATGAGGAAAGTTTCCAACCGATTTCTCATACAAAAACAGCAGTTGACCGTCGTTGCCTGGTGAAACGTTGTTGTGATGCCTCGTGTAAGGAGGAGAAATGCGTACCATCACGTTTCCGACTTTGATAAAGGTCGGATTGTAACCTATCGCGATTGCGGTTTATCGCATCGCGACATTGCTGCTCGCGTTGGACGAGATCCAATGACTGTAACGGATCGTGCAGCCACGTCTCGATCCTTGAGTCAACAGATGGGGACGTTTGCAAGACAACAACCATCTGCACGAACAGTTCGACGAGGTTTGCAGGAGCATGGACTATTAGCTCGGGGACCATGGCTGCGGTTAACCTTGACGCTGCATCACAGACAGGAGCGCCTGCGATGGTGCACTCAACGACGAACCTGGGTGCGCGACTGGCAAAACGTCATTTTTTCGGATGAATCCACTTCTGCTTACAGCATCATGATGGTCGCATCCGTGTTTGACGACATCGCGGTGAACGCACATTGGAAGTGTGTATTCGTCATCGCCACACTAGCGTATCAGCCGGCGTGGTGGTATAGGATGCCATTGGTTACACGTCTCGGTCACCTCTTGTTCGCATTGACGGCACTTTGAACAGTGGACGTTACTTTCACATGTGTTACGACCCGTGGCTCTACCCTTCATTCGATCCCTGCGAAACCTAGCATTTCAGCAGGATAATGCACGACCGCATGTTGAAGCTCCTGTACAGGTCTTTCTGGAAACAGAAAATGTTCGACTGTTGCCCTGGCCAGCACATTCTCCAGATCTCTCACCAATTGAAAACGTCTGGTCAATGGTGGCCGAGCAACTTGTTCGTCACAATATGGCAGTCACTACTCTTGTTGAACTGTGGTATCGTGTTGAAGCTTGCATGGGCAGCTGTACCTGTACACGCCATCCAAGCTCTGTTTTTCTCAATGCCCAGGCGTATCAAGGCCGTTATTACGGTCAGAGGTGGTTGTTCTGGGTACTGATTTCTCAGGATCTATGTACCCAAACTGCGTGAAAATGCAATAAAATGTAAGTTGTAGTATAATACATTTGTCCAATGAATACCAGTCTATCATCTGCATTTCTTCTTGGTGTAGCATTTTTAATGGCCAGTAGTGTGCTAAAGAGCTTTCGTGTAGTTTTAAAAGTAAGACAGGTCACCTATTGAGTTGAAGCTAAGATGAAGCATCAGCGTGGCTTGGATAGCAATATGGTGAAGCTTGTGAGAGTTTTTGAAGGACTTGGGCGAATATTGCTCCGTTTACGAAAGAGTGGTAGCGTGGTTACGCCAGTGTAAATACACTCCTGGAAATTGAAATAAGAACACCGTGAATTCATTGTCCCAGGAAGGGGAAACTTTATTGACACATTCCTGGGGTCAGATACATCACATGATCACACTGACAGAACCACAAGCACATAGACACAGGCAACAGAGCATGCACAATGTCGGCACTAGTACAGTGTATATCCACCTTTCGCAGCAATGCAGGCTGCTATTCTCCCATGGAGACGATCGTAGAGATGCTGGATGTAGTCCTGTGGAACGGCTTGCCATTCCGTTTCCACCTGGCGCCTCAGTTGGACCAGCGTTAGTGCTGGACGTGCAGACCGCGTGAGACGACGCTTCATCCAGTCCCAAACATGCTCAATGGGGGACAGATCCGGAGATCTTGCTGGCCAGGGTAGTTGACTTACACCTTCTAGAGCACGTTGGGTGGCACGGGATACATGCGGACGTGCATTGTCCTGTTGGAACAGCAAGTTCCCTTGCCGGTCTAGGAATGGTAGAACGATGGGTTCGATGACGGTTTGGATGTACCGTGCACTATTCAGTGTCCCCTCGACGATCACCAGTGGTGTACGGCCAGTGTAGGAGATCGCTCCCCACACCATGATGCCGGGTGTTGGCCCTGTGTGCCTCGGCCGTATGCAGTCCTGATTGTGGCGCTCACCTGCACGACGCCAAACACGCATACGACCATCATTGGCACCAAGGCAGAAGCGACTCTCATCGCTGAAGACGACACGTCTCCATTCGTCCCTCCATTCACGCCTGTCGCGACACCACTGGATGCGGGCTGCACGATGTTGGGGCGTGAGCGGAAGACGGCCTAACGGTGTGCGGGACCGTAGCCCAGCTTCATGGAGACGGTTGCGAATGGTCCTCGCCGATACCCCAGGAGCAACAGTGTCCCTAATTTGCTGGGAAGTGGCGGTGCGGTCCCCTACGGCACTGCGTAGGATCCTACGGTCTTGGCGTGCATCCGTGCGTCGCTGCGGTCCGGTCCCAGGTCGACGGGCACGTGCACCTTCCGCCGACCACTGGCGACAACATCGATGTACTGTGGAGACCTCACGCCCCACGTGTTGAGCAATTCGGCGGTACGTCCACCCGGCCTCCCGCATGCCCACTATACGCCCTCGCTCAAAGTCCGTCAACTGCACATACGGTTCACGTCCACGCTGTCGCGGCATGCTACCAGTGTTAAAGACTGCGATGGAGCTCCGTATGGCACGGCAAACTGGCCGACACTGACGGCGGCGGTGCACAAATGCTGCGCAGCTAGCGCCATTCGACGGCCAACACCGCGGTTCCTGGTGTGTCCGCTGTGCCGTGCGTGTGATCATTGCTTGTACAGCCCTCTCGCAGTGTCCGGAGCAAGTATGGTGGGTCTGACACACCGGTGTCAATGTGTTCTTTTTTCCATTTCCAGGAGTGTACATTGTGCCCGAGTGAGACCACATCGTGCGATACAAAAGCAACCTCGATCAGAGGTACCGCCCGCTGCAGCTGATGAGAACGACTTCAAATAACGTAATGAAGCGGATACGGCTATGCAGCCCAAGGGTGTCAAAAACTGTCAGGAAACCCACTGGAACATAACGCAAAAGAATTTTGAAATCACGCAGAAAAGTCAATGTTATTCGACAGTTTTTATTTGTTGATATATAATGAAATATTCTATGCTGGTTTAAACGTTGTATTTCCTTTTACGTATTCTTGTCTCTGTTTTTTTCTTCCAAAAAGGAAATAATATTTTTCGAAACATTTTGTTCTAAGTAGAACATTATTTGTTTTCACTTATTTTTTTCTTACGGATAGGTCACTATGGTACGATTTTTTTGGGGGGGTATCACTATACTGGAATCTGGTAGATTTAATCCATGAAATATCGCCTTTTAGCGGTGTTTTATTTCGGTGGACAACGAATATTGGGAAAAAAGATTCGGAGCTTTTCCGCTCTCATGTTTTACGCATATGTCACATGAAGATGTGGCTTTTAGCGCCACGAAACCGGCAGTGGTTCAGTTATAAAGGACAAAATACAGCTGAAGCGGTTATTAATACTCAATATTTTTCGAAATGTTTTTACTCTATAATTTCGTGACTGGGTGTAACCATAATATTAATCAGCGAGTAAAATATAGTTTCTTTGAGAAGACAGAAATAATTAGCTAATTCGAAAGAAACTTGCCGCGAAAAGCGACGTTCAATGCTGCAATCCCTGTCCGCCATACTATTTTATCCCACAGGTAAGTTTCAGTGCCTCCTGCATTCTAATACTGTTATTAAAATAAGTCCTGCACGTAAAAAAACTCCCCTTCGACGCTACGTCCAGCATTAGAAACCACGGTCCAGCTTTGCTGAGTGAGTCCTTTGGAGTGTTTATTGCTACCGTATGGTGCCGCTCACGGGGGATTCATGCCGGATGTGCGGCCGCCCTGAGGGGAGGACATACAAGTCGAAAGGCGCGCCTGACGAGTAGCGCTGCGCGGTCAGAGAGCGGTGTGGTCGCAGGCAGGCAGCCCGCCCCTTCCTTTATTACCCATATTCAAAATACGTCGGCGGCCCCTCTGCTCGGAATTGGTCTTCCGCCCTACATCCGAGCAAGAAACTCCTGCCTGACGCTTCGTTTATGGGCCGTACGACTGGAGGAGAGAAGGGGGAACGGAGAACTTTGAAGCGCGGTAGCCTCTTTCCGACGTCCCCAATAGCGCTAGTTAAGCATTTGCATACAGTTCGTGTTCCCGATCCACAAATCTCTTTGTTTTCTTTCCTGGCCATTATCAGTCCTAACGGTCACATATCCGAGAATTGCACATTAAGATAAAGTGTCCTACCACTGGCTATTAAGTGACCTCCTTTGAGGGACCACATGGAAATGAGGTTATTAGGTAAACTGTGTGAGTTGAGAAGCAGTGGCGTAGCTGGCGTTCTGTTGTGAGGTCTGATGTTCACATCTTCGTTTGTGCTCCAATAGTAGCTCGGGTACAATGTAATTGGCAGCTCATTGTCTGTTTCGGGCTGTGAGACAGGTCTTTGCAAGAACATCTCATTACTTTCAAGATAAAGAAGCAACCTATATCGGCTCGCTGATGGCGATGTCATTAGAGACAGAGACATCTCGAAATGTACAACGACTGACAGAGTGTCGGCAGCAGCTTCCATCTGTCCTGGTTTATTCCAGAAGGAAGTTATGCGACTCTGCAAAAACCACATCCTGATTCTTAGAAGGGATATTAACACGGCTCCTATGGAATATGAGTCGAATATCTTACGTTATCCGCAATTTTGATCTTTATCTACATTTTATGCCCTCCTTTAATGAATTTTCCTTCGACTGAATGTACCTATTCACATGAACAGAATAATGAAAACTATAATGTTCCAGCATATCTCTAGAACACCTGGAGCGTTTTTAGTCAAGACTGGAGAAACATACTGCTAGAGAAAAGCACACCTATTACCTTGCATGAGATGTGAAGGGTATAACAAATAAAACAGTCGAAAAAGGACTATTTTAATGTTGAAACATCAGTTCTCTGAGCTGCTGGGTCGATTGGTGACAATGTTTTACCTCCGGCGGTGGTGTAACAACGGAGCGCTTGAAGAAATTTGAACCAGGAGGAGGAGATTAGTGTTTAACGTCCCGTCGACAACGAGGTCATTAGAGACGGAGCGCAAGCTCGGGTTAGGGAAGGACGGGGAAGGAAATCGGCCGTGCCCTTTCAAAGGAACCATCCCAGCATTTGCCTGAAAGGATTTAGGGAAATCATGAAAAACCTAAATCAGGATGGCCGGAGACGGGATTGAACCGTCGTCCTCCCGAATGCGAGTCCAATGTGCTAACCACTGCGCCACCTCGCTCGGTGAAATTTGAACCAGTTTTGCTAAACACATAGTTGGCAGAATGCATGGAGCTCATCGAACGGGTAGCTCAATGTTTAAAAGGTGTCGGTAGCCTAATAACCGTGGTAATAGGAAGGTAATAGAGCACAGAGTTTTACCATAAAATACCAGTGCACTAGTAGGAACGAGAGAAGAAATTCTCTTTGTGTTGTACAACATATTTACGTTAGCAAATGCACTGCTCAGGATCCACAATAGAAGAAGGTACACTTGTGAAAGTCCTAAAAACACGGAAAGGTAGCTGCTGAATTACAGTATAGTGAGAAATTTTGAAAACGGATATGGGATTGTAAGGCGTACCCGGGAGCAGATAAGACTCATTTAGTGATGATGAAGAGCAGGCTAAATGTAAGAAAATCTTTAGGGATAGTCGTAGCTTAAAGAAGCGGGAAATTGAAATAATGAGGAACAACTACGCACGTTTGAAGTTCACGTAACCTAAATTTTGCGACAGTGAATTTCACTGTAAACAGTTCAGATGATCAGAAATCGACATCTGTAAAAAGGAAATCCAATAAGTTGGGCAAAGAAATACAGATGCAAGGAAGGTAACTACGAAGGAAGCATCGGTAACATAAAATGTATTTCTACTGATAGAGGAAGTAAATAAAAAGACATTCAGGGAAAGAGATGAGTAGAGCAGCTTACGTTTTTTGAGAATGAAAGCGGTAGGGAGGGCAGGGTAGCTAAAGCGAAGCACCTGCAGGTGAAATGTAAGGAAATCCAAAAGAAACGGTAATTCGAAAGACAGATTCAGCATAGAGAAACGTCTAAATAAATTTCGTGAAGTTATGAGCTAGGACGTCGACTCATCCAATTTAGGATTCCAGAAGGAACTTATCAATTAAATGCAGAGGAGAGAGCAGATAGGTGCAAACATTAAGCTGTGGGGATCTCCATGAGGGCCGTGAGGAGGGGCGGTTCGATTTACAAAGCGCAAAAAATCCAGTACTGGAGTTAGAGTTTCACAGAACTTTGGATGACTCGCCAACAAGCAGTGCAGAAGGCGTAGGTAACAGTTCTTCGTAATTTCTAAAATCATCTGCAAAAGTGGCAACCAAACGTTTATTGAAGTTTGTGTGTAGAATGTCTGAGATGGCAGACATACTACCAGACTTTCGGAAGAATATCACTCACTCTGCAAGATATCGAAGGCAGATAAAAGCGAGAACAGCCGTTCAGTCAGTTTATCAACTGAATCATCCTTGTTACTGACACCAGTAACACACACATTTCAGAAGAAATTCGAGGATCTATTAGAGGTCGATGAACCTGGTCTTGGTAAACGTAAATACACCATAGACTTCTGACTTTGTGACTGAAAATGGGGGCAAGACTTACAAAAAAATTATGCTTCTCCGGAAGATTTGTCAACCTAGAAAAATTGTTCGCCAACTTAAAATGGCGCAAGACGTTTGAAATCCTTGGATAATAAATATAGGACTTATGGGATGGTTCAAAATGGCTCTGAGCACTATGGGACTTAACATCTGTGGTCATCAGTCCCCTAGAACTTAGAACTACTTAAACCTAACTAACCTAAGGACATGACACACATCCATGACAAAGGCAGGATTCCAACCTGCGACCGTAGCAGTCGCGCGGTTCCGGACTGAGTGCCTAGAACCACTTATGGGATGGGTAACATAGTATATGAACCAATAATGAACAGTAAAAATCACGAGAGACGTCCCAGAATTGAAGAGTGTAAAGAACGATTCTGCTATTAAACCTTATATCGAAGAAGCAATGACGAAAATAAGTGAAAGGTTCAGGAGTACACCGTCTGACCAAAAAGTTCCAAGACTGATTTTATTTCTTACGTATAAGACACGTCAGCGTAGCAAATGCGGTAGCAGCTTGAACGAACAACACAAAACGACAGAGTGTAGAAATTCATGTGAAAGATCAACGCTTTGACGTCTTAATCGACATTCAGGCTAATGTGGGGCGCGAGTTGAAGAACGGCCCAAAGAAGGACGTTTCGCATGTTTTATAGATGTCTTGTGTTGTACTCAAATGGGGGAGACTATGAAGAATACTTGAAGCATTAAAACCATCCTTTTTTTTTATTGATACGATCTCGAAGCTTTATGGTCTAACGGGATAGGATTAAAATTCACTGCGAAAGAACATCCACAAAGTTTCGCTAATTGCTTTGATATACTCGGTGAATCTGAGCAAGAATTGCCGGACATCTTGAATAGAATGGATAGTCAATGAGCACAGAATACAGACTGAGAGTAAGCGCAAGAAAAAATACGAAAGTAATGAGTAGTATCAGAAATAAAGCTAACTTCAAATTATTTCTTCTGGACAATTCCTTTTAATCTGTAAATGGTCACCATGTTACCATTCACTGAAACTGTTCATGTGCCCCACTCGAAAGGAGCCCCACGAACATGTGTAGCAGTTCTCCTGCAATGTGTAATTTGTGATGTTTGACGTGGCGACACTACAGTCTGCAGCATGGTTTGACCCAACATTGTGTTTCCGCACGTCGCTGCTGCTGAGGTTCATTGTTCAGCGTTTAGTGACAATGCCTCGCTATTCCGCCGAAGAGCGTGTGTTTCGTGTGAAGGAATATTGGATTACTAGTTTCATTAAGACATGTCAACGAATGGCTGTTGAACGCTTTGGCGATCAGCATATACCGTCTAAATGCTGCCTACAAAAGTCTTTGTACAAGATGGAGTCAGTGAAAAGGCGTTGGATCTTCACGGCGGGGGACGGCTGCCATTGTCGGAAGAAAGAGTGACTGACGTGAAACCACTATTATTGGCCTCTCCTGCAAAGTCTGTTCGACGTTTACCTGAGGAATGTGGAATCTCGCGGAGCACATGTCACAGAGCTTCGAAGAAATCCGACATGTATCCACACAGGTTTACAATTGTTCAGGAATTGAAAGTCAGTGACAAAGAGAAAAGCATTACATTTCCCAGATGGTTTCAGAAATTTATTGCTCAAAGGCCAGGAATATTGCAGTACACGTGGTTCAGAAGTGGGGCGTGGTTCCACCTCTCTGACTATGTAAACGTGTCTGGTGTAATGAAAACCCCCATGCACTGGATGAGCAACCCCTGCATTCACAAAAGATTGACGTGTTCTGTGCAGTATCACAGCATCTCATCATCGAACCTATTTTTTTCGAATCTACTGTGACAAGTGCAGTTTACATTGAAATGTTTCGAGAGTTTGTGAACCAGTTGGACGATGAAGAGCTTACCCTCAGCTGGTATCAACAGGATGGCGCAACATGATATACGTCTCGAGTGACTATGGCTGAAGTCGACTCATTTTTCACCAGCGGAGTAATTTCGGAAGGACTGTGACCTGATTTAACACCACCTTATTTTTTCCTCTTGGGTGGCCTATAAGGCAAGGTCTACAGGAACACCAGAGAACTTGGAAGATTTACGAGAGAACATCATCCATGAAACCCAGGTCGTGGCACGAAAAGTTCTGGCAGTAACATTCGAGAATGTTGTGTTCAGCTGTGTTTACAAGTCGAGGGGGGTCACTTCGAGCACCTTTTGTTATTCGCCTTTGTTTCCCCATGAAAAAGGTTTCCATTTCATTTCCTGATTTTTATGCAAAACCTTTAAGTATAATTTAATCAAATGTTTGTTTCTGGGGCCTCTTTCGACTGGGACATCGATAAACTCGTTCTACATCATTTCGATGCGATATTTTGCAGACGATGTATGGAACATGTAACTGAGTGATTAGCAGTACACTTAACGTCAAAACTGGGGGGTGTTTACTCTATAAAGTGAAGAAATTCAGCTGAAGTGAAATCATAAAAACGCGTGAAGGACAATTTTTGGAAGCTGCTGTTACAAGGCAAAACAGGAAAAAAATCATTGGTTCGTTTTTCTTCTTTTTTTATTTCTCGGTCTCCATCTCTTACACAGGGGTCATTTAGTTTAACCAAATCGCAGTTGCTATAGACAAATGGACGTAGTTGCAGATTTATGAACTATACACTTTCCTACTACACCTGTGGAAGGTATTTCTAAGTCATAATATTGTGTTAGTTTGCACTTCATTTATTTGAAATATTTTCAGTTTCGTGCAGCTATTTCCAACCCCCTATCCAAAAATAATCCTGGAAACAACTATGAAAATTAGATATTTTTTAATACACAGCTTCACTCTTACCTAATACAATTTGTACGTACATATGCTTTCCAAACTATAACGAATCTTAATGGTATCCTAAACTCTTATATCGGTCACCAGAGATTAATGAGTAGGTCACTACAGATTCTATATCTACATCTACATTTATACTCCGCAATCCATCCAACGGTGTGTGACGGAAGGCACTTTACGTGCCATTGTCATTATCTCCCTTTCCTGTCCCGGTCGCATTTGGTTCGCGGGAAGAACGACTGCTGTAAAGCCTCCGTGCGTGCTCGAATCTCTCTAATTTTACGTTCGTGATCTCCTCGGAAGGTATAAGTAGGGGAAGCAATATATTCGACACCTCATCCAGAAACGCACCCTCTCTAAACTCGGACAGCAAGCTACACCGCGATGCAGAGCACCTCTCTTGCAGAGTCTGCCACCTGAGTTTGCTAAACATCTCCGTAACGCTATCACTGTTACCAAATAACCCTGTGACGAAACGCGCCGGTCTTCTTTGGATCTTATCTATCTCCTCCGTCAACCCGACCTGGTACGGATCCCACACTGAAGAGCAATACTCAAGTATAGGTCGAACGAGTGTTTTGTAAGCCACCTCCGTTATTGATGGACTACATTTTCTAAGGACTCTCTCAATGAATCTCAACCTGGCACCCGCCTTACCAACAATTAATTTTATATGATCATTCCACTTCAAATCGTTCCGAATGCATACTCACAGATATTTTACAGAAGTAACTCCTACCAGTGTTTGTTCCGCTATCATATTATCATACAATAAAGAATCCTTCTTTCTATGTATTCGCAATACATTACATTTGTCTAAGTTAAGGGTCAGTTGCCACTCCCTGCACCAAGTGCCTATCCTATGCAGATCTTCCTGCATTTCGCTGCAATTTTCTAATGCTGCAACTTCTCTGTATACTACAGCACCATCCACGAAAATCCGCATGGAACTTCCGACACTATCTACTAGGTGATTTAGATATATATTGTGAAAAGCAATGGTCCCATAACACTCCCCTGTGGCACGCCAGAGGTTACTTTAACGTCTGTAGACGTCTGTGTTCTGTTTGCTAAATACTCTTCAATCCAGCCCCACATCTGGTCTGATATTCCGTAGGCTCTTACTTTGTTTATCAGGCGACAGTGCGGAACTGTATCGAACGCCTTCCGGGAGCTAAGGGAAATGGCATCTACCTGGGTCTTATGAACAAATAAAGCGATTTGGATCTCACACGACCACTGTTTCCGGAATCCATGTTGATTCCTACAGAGTATATTCTGGGTTTCCAGAAATGACATGATACACGAGCAAAAAACATGTTCTAAAATTCTACAACAGATCGATGTCAGAGATACAGGCCTATAGTTTCCGCATCTGCTCGACGACCCTTCTTGAAAACTGGAACTACCTGTGCTCTTTCCCAATTATTTGGGACTTTTGCCGTACATGGCTGTTAGAAGCGGGGCAAGTTCTTTCACGTACTCTGTGCAGAATTGAATTGGTATCCAGTCAGGTCTAGTGGACTTTCCTCTGTTGAGTGATTTCAGTTGCTTTTCTATTCCCTGGACACTTATTTCGATGTCAGCCATTGTTTCGTTCGTGCGAGGATTTAGAGAAGGAACTGCAGTGCGGTCTTACTCTGAGAAACAGCTTTGGAAAAAGGTGTTTAGTATTTCAGCTTTACGCTTGTCATCCTCTGTTTCAATGCCATTATCATTCCAGAGTGTCTGGATATGCTGTTTCGATCCAGTTACTGATTTAACGTAAGACCAGAACTTCCTAGGATTTTCTGTCAAGTCGGTACATAGAATTTTACTTTCGAGTTCACTAAACGCTTCACGCATAGCCCTCCTTACGCTAACTTTGACACCGTTTAGCTTCTGTTTGTCTGAGAGGTTTTGGCTGCGTTTAAATTTGCAGTGAAGCTCTCTTTGCTTTCGCAGTAGTTTCCTAACTTTGTTGTTGAACCATGGTGGGTCTTTCCCGTCCCTCACAGTTTTACTCGGCACGTATCTGTCTGTTAATAAGGAAGCAGTCTTACAATAACTACTATTGCTGCGACAAGTCTTTTGTTTCATTTTTAATTTTCAGTGCATCATTGTAAATGTATTAATGTCTGATGGTGCTCCTGTTTCAGGAGATCTTTAAAAAACGAATTTTCTTAGTCCTTCGCATCTCCTTATTGATTTCATATACGGCTGGGTAAAATGCACCGCTCAGATAGGACCTTGGCCCCTTTTATAATTTTATTTCGATCAGCCCTCTGCTCTGATGTGGCTCGCCATGGCTATTCCACCTGTGGCAACCTCTTCGTCTCAATATAGAACTTAGACCAAACCTCATTTATTTCTTCGATATATTTCAGTCTCTAACCTCCCCTACAAAATTTTGGTAGTACAGTTGCCTCTAGCATCACAAGAAGCATTCTCTGATCTACACAGTCGCTTGGTCTCTTATCCATTTCCGTCTTCTCCGATTTTGCTGACGATCCCCTAATTTCTTATCTTATCTATGCACCCAATTTTCGGCACCCTTGTCCAGCAACACATCTCAATCGTTTCATTCCCCTCATCACTCTACAGTCCGTCAATAGCTTCCATAGAATTCTGTACTCCAAACATTTGTTTTCATAAATTTCTTCCTAAAATTAAGGCCAGTATTTGATATTAATAGATCTTTCTTTGGCCCAAAATGCTCTTTTTGACTGTGGTTGTCTGCTTTCAATCTCCTCATTGGTTAGTCCATCATACGAGGGCAGTTCAATAAGTAATGCAACACATTTTTTTTCTGAAACAGGGGTTGTTTTATTCAGCATTGAAATACACCAGGTTATTCCCCAATCTTTTAGCTACACAACGCTATTTTTCAACGTATTCTCCATTCAATGCTACGGCCTTACGCCACCTTGAAATGAGGGCCTGTATGCCTGCACGGTACCATTCCACTGGTCGATGTCGGAGCCAACGTCTTACTGCATCAATAACTTCTTCATCATCCGCGTAGTGCCTCCCACGGATTGCGTCCTTCATTGGGCCAAACATATGGAAATCCGACGGTGCGAGATCGGGGCTGTAGGGTGCGTGAGGAAGAACAGTCCACTGAAGTTTTGTGAGCTCCTCTCGGGTGCGAAGACTTGTGGGAGGTCTTGCGTTGTCATGAAGAAGGAGAAGTTCGTTCACATTTTTGTGCCTACGAACACGCTGAAGTCGTTTCTTCAATTTCTGAAGAGTAGCACAATACACTTCAGAGTTGATCGTTTGACCATGGGGAAGGACATCGAACAGAATAACCCCTTCAGCGTCCCAGAAGACTGTAACCATGACTTTACCGGCTGAGGGTATGGCTTTAAACTTTTTCTTGGTAGGGGAGTGGGTGTGGCGCCACTCCATTGATTACCGTTTTGTTTCAGGTTCGAAGTGATGAACCCATGTTTCATCGCCTGTAACAATCATTGACAAGAAATTGTCACCCTCAGCCACATGACGAGCAAGCAATTCCGCACAGATGGTTCTCCTTTGCTCTTTATGGTGTTCGGTTAGGCAACGAGGGACCCAGCGGGAACAAACCTTTGAATATCCCAACTGGTGAACAATTGTGACAGCACTACCAACAGAGATGTCAAGTTGAGCACTGAGTTGTTTGATGGTGATCCGTCGATCATCTTGAACGAGTGTGTTCGCACGCTCCGCCATTGCAGGAGTCACAGCTGTGCACGGCCGGCCCGCACGCGGGAGATCAGACAGTCTTGCTTGACCTTGCGGCGATGATGACACACGCTTTGCCCAACGACTCACCGTGCTTTTGTCCACTGCCAGATCACCGTAGACATTCTGCAAGCGCCTATGAATATGTGAGATGCCCTGGTTTTTCGCCAAAAGAAACTCGATCACTGCCCGTTGTTTGCAACGCACATCCGTTACAGACGCCATTTTAACAGCTCCGTACAGCGCTGCCACCTGTCGGAAGTCAATGAAACTATACGAGACGAAGCGGGAATGTTTGAAAATATTCCACAAGAAATTTCTGGTTTTTTCAACCAAAATTGGCCGAGAAAAAAAATGTGTTGCATTACTTATTGAACTGCCCTCGTATGTTAGTTTGCTCGTAAGATAACAGAATTCATTCCCTTTGCCAACTTCGTGGTCCCCGATTTTGATCTCAAGTTTGTCACTGATCTCATTCCTAATACTCCTCCATGCTTTCACCTTCTTTAGTTTACACTCAGGGCATATTCTGTACTCGGTAGACATGTCATTCTATTCAGTACGAACAGTAATTCTTCCTTGCTTTCATTGAGGATGGAAATGTCATCAGCAAATTTTACCACTGATATTCTTTCACGGTAAACTTTAATCCTACTCCTTGACAATACCAATCCACAATTACATGCCTTCCTTGCCCAACGAAATACTGAATAAAAAAAATTAGAGCCAGCGTGTAGTACATTTTTCTCTTATTTGTTTTGAGATAGACGAGAAGAGAAGGAAATTAAGATCCTATTCGGGAATTAATTCTGGAGCATGTATCCACGAATAGTACAATTTCAGTTTGAATCCTGGTACATGAAACCACATACAGCACGTAGCATACAGCACGTAGCAGTCGGTGCCGATGGATGTTTACCACTTCCTGTCGAGAACCACCTGCTATTCTTTGTGCTCATCCGGTACTGGCTCCGAGTAACGGAGACGTTCGTCGTTGGCGACAGCCTTGGACGCACGGGAACTACGTGCGATGTAAACGCGACGCCGACCGAGGGCTGCATATTAAGAAGCATCGTTACGTCTCCAGCGTTTTGTGTCTCACTTAGTCGAAGGTGGAATTTGTCACCTAGAGATTCACTGGAAATGCAGACCTTGGCCCACGAACAAGTGCATCGAGTTGAACACGTGGGTATCTACAAGGTACGAAATAAGTACAAAACCTTGTAATGGCAGAACGGCGATCGCTTATTCTCTCCCTTTTGAGCTCTACAGACAATTTCTAGATCAAATAGCAGAGCTTGTGGGAGTAAAATATAGACTGCACTACAGATTTCCTCATTTTCTCTGTCTTATTTGATGTAGGTATATAGATATTTCCTACAACAGGCAGTATATACCACCTCTAGGTCGTACCTGTAGCTTATATAATTCCAGTTAAATATCATGTTTCAGCATAGTGTACTCACCAGAGTCAAGTTGATCTTAGTGCTTAATGCATAGCCACAGTCGAGCGATAACCGATGCGGATAGTACCAGTGACAAAATAAATAAGGCTGCGTGCCTACCACAGTGTTAAACAAAGGACGTTACAGGTATCTAGTATATCCATCTCATCACTAATGAGGCGAAAAACTTTATGAAGAAAAACGACTGACAGAGCATTCGATGGTTTTAATTCGAATGTGGTGTGTGAATGTGGTGTGAATGTGGTTCAGAGTTACCAAAACGGTGAGTTTTTTAGTAGCCATATTATTCAGCTTGATGTTTAAATATTCTCCGCATTCTCGCTGCTCCAAACCTGCATTAATTTTCGTACACTGCTCTCGATCAGGAAGTCACGGACTTCTGACACTTTTTATTCTTTACCTTGGAGAAGTGAATATGTGATTAGAGTGTGTTCCTCTGAAGGACAGGCATAAAATAACATTGCAGACGTCTCTCACTTGCAATAATATACTGCCAGCCGGGGTGGTCGAGCGGGTCTATGCGCTACAGTCTTGAACCGCGCGACCACTACGGTTGCAGGTTCGAATCCTGCCTCGGGCATGGATGTGTGTGATGTCCTCAGGTTAGTTAGGTTTAAGTAGTTCTAAGTTCTAGGGGACTGATGATCTTAGAAGTTAAGTCCCATAGTGCTCAGAGAAACTTTTTTGCAATAATATACTGAATTCTGTGGTGCCCGAAAACGTAAGGCGAAATTTTAACCAATTGCTGAAGACATTAACTGTATTCACAGTTGCGAATATGGACAACTGTCAGCTGTATAGTGGAATGACGACAGTGAAATTTTTTGAAGGACCAGGCCTCGAACCCGGATTTCCCGATTATCACGAGCGATTGCCGTTGGCTATCCGAGCACGTTACACAGCCAGACCCAAACTTCCATATTTCGTCAACCTTTTATCTTCAACCTGCATTCGTACATCCACTATGTATAGGATGTTCGGAAATTTCCCTTACGAAATGCTAGGACTTGTAGTGGGAAAATAAGAACCTATGTCCACAAATGTACCGTTATGTGCTACAACCGTTAGAAAATATGTATGATAGGTAAGTATGCAAAATGGTAATCACGATTTGGGAAGGGGTGCTGGCTGATGCCATTTGACATCTGTCCGAACTCTCTGACCTGGTTCGTGCCTCGTTCGAGTGTCTGTGAGATTTAGAGCAATATGGTTGTGTGCACTTTTGCAGGACACACCGAAGCGATCCTTCCGAAACGCGAAGCTCACGGTAATGGAAGAGCGGCCCGTCGCCTTTATCAAATCGTTCTCCAAAAATTCCGACTCCATCACATACCCTTTTCGCGATAATTACGCGACGGCTTCGGGAAACGGTACTTTCAACGTCAGCTGACATGATTATGGTGCTCTAAGAAGTCTCCGCACACTAGAATCTGGAGAGGCCGTACTGCATTACATTGGAGACAAACTGTCAAACAAGTACACGAACCATTTCTTTGGCTAACAATAAGTGGAATTAACATGGATTTCAATTCAAGATATTGTCCACTCCCTCCCCTCTCTACATCACAGAGGTTTGTAAGGCGAGTTTAGAGCATCTGTATTCGTCAATGCAGCTTGGACATTTGCACCCTCAAAACATTACCACACCCAACGCACTAATCTTCCGAATCCGTCTTCTCGCGTACACGCTTTCTCTACTAGTTCACTTAATTCGTCCCCTATCGAAAACTTTCTCTACGGGATAAGTTCGTAGGAAGCCGAAGAATATGTTTTATTTTCTTCTGACAGACGCTTCCTTAAGTTTTCTAAGCACAAGATATTCGATTTCTTTCTTCGAATGTCTACCAGTTAATATTTTTCAACATCCTTGTTACATTTTTTAAGTAATTTATTTTGCGTTTCAGATGCACGTCTTTCATGATATGACTAGGAAGTTGATCGTATTTGGTTGCGTAAGCAATCTGTCATGACTATACAGTTACATAAATCTGAAGATGACCTCCTTTGATCGAATCAAGTCGTACCGTAGAAAAAAAAGTGCAACTGAGGCGACAAAATAGAGAAAGTAATTTTTTAAAGTATCAACATGGTTGCTAAATTCTCTCTCATGACGACTATGTTGGCAATAGTGTATCCTGGAACACTGAATCGCTAGTCAACCATGTCTCTGATCATTTCGACTGCACTTGTTTCTGTACGCTCGACATGCCCTGTTGGCTCAACCTGATGTGAATCCCATACATTTGCACTAAGACAATACACTTGTATAGAATTAACTATCTCATTCGAAAACGTGCTACAATATCCCAGTAGTGTGCGAACGAATTGTAGCCCCCCACATATCTGTACCTAAGACTCATTAATCCAGTAGCGAAGGGTACAACATTTGTAAATATTCTGACACTCTGTAATTCGCAGTGCCATCATCAACGACGATCCAGACTTCATGGTGGAAGGTAAGCAGATGCTCGGTTCACTTTATTATAATTAACCTCTTTTTGGTCAACTTCTTAAGGCGTGTATAACAGTCATAAGATACCGCCACCTGGTGGAATTGGTGAGGATATCATAGTACTATGGAATGCTTCACTTTACACCAATGCCTTGGGAGGAGTATTGTCCCGGCCAGAGTTATTATTTGGTACACAGAGCTACGCAAAGTGTCTACTTTGGTGTGCAGGGTCGTCATCGGTTTGAAAACTGCTTCAGGTACTGTATCCATATGGAGGACAGCGTGCAAGTCAACGATGCGAGTATAGCGGGTAACACGAAGTGTCCATCAGAGTACCATATTTTGTAAAACTTGTAGAAAAAAATGGCTCTGAGCACTATGGGACTCAACTGCTGAGGTCATAAGTCCCCTAGAACTTAGAACTACTTAAACCTAACTAACATTCATGCCCGAGGCAGGATTCGAACCTGCGACCGTAGCGGTCGCGCAGTTCCAGACTGTAGCGCCTAGAACCGCTCGGCCACTCCGGCCGGCAAAACTTGTAGACGGCCAATTTGTGTTGGACTGGCAAGACCTCAGACTGAGCTGCCATACAGTATGTTATAGAGAACAGTCGCCTTATACACTGAAGAGCCAAAGAAACTGGTACACCTGCCTAATATCGTTCAGGGCCCCCGCAAGTACACAGAAATTTCGCAACATGAGGCGGCATGGATTCGACTAATCTGAGTCTGGAGGGAATTAACACCATGAATCCTGCAGGACTGTTGTTGCAAGGCATCCAAGATACGCTCAATAGTGGTCATGTCTGCCGAGTTTGATGGTCAGTGGAAGTGTTTAAACTCAAAAAAGTGTTCATGAAACCACTATGTAGCTATTTGGATGTATGGGGTGTCGCATTGTCCTGCTGGAATGGATCCAGGTGATCAGACACGATACTTAAGGGCTGTCACCTGTCAGAGTCGTATCTAGACGTATCGGGGGTCCCACATCACTCCAGCTACCCACATCACACGCCATTATTGATCCTCCACCAGCTTGAACAGTCCCCTGATGACGTGCAGGTTTCATGGATTTATGAACTTGTCTCAATACAGGTACACTTCCATCTGTTCGATAAAATTTGAAACGAGACTCGTTCGACCAGTCAACATGTTTCCAGTCAACAACAGTCCAATATAGGAGTTGACGGGTCCAGGCTAGGCGTAAAGCTTTGTGTTGTGCAGTCATTAAGCGTACACTTGGGCTCCGAAAGCCTATGTCAATGATGTTTCGTTGAATGCTTCGCACGCTGACAGGATTGAAATATGCAGAAATCTGCGGAAGGGTTGCAATTCCGTCACGCTGAAAGATTCTCTTCAGTCGTCGTTGGTCCCACTCTTCCATGATCTTTTTCCAGCCGCAGCGATGTCAGAGATTTAATGTTTTACCGGATTTCTCATATTCACGGTACACTCGTGGAATGGTCGTATGGGAAAATCTCCACTTCATCGCTACCTCGGAGATACTGTGCCCTATCACTCAAGTGCTCACTATAACACCACGTTCAAACTCATTTTAATTTTGATAACCTGCCATTGTACTAGCAGTAACCGATCTAACAACAGCGGCAGATACTTGCTGTCTTATATAGGTGTTGCCGATCGCAGAACCATGTTCTGTCTATTTACATATCTCTGTATTTCAATATGCATTCCTGTACCGGTTTCTTTGAGGCTTCACTGTATAATCGAAGCTATGCTGTGGTACTGAGGTCATTAATGTCGAAAAATGCAAGGAATTCCTTGGCCATACCAAAAGCTTTGTTCCTGAGAGAGTTAATATGTTCATGGAGAAAAAAGTGTTTCCAAAATGACCTTCAGGTGAGTCACCGTTGACCCCGCAGGGGATAATCCTCCCTACATTAAGAGGTAGTTAATCAGGTGATACTTTGTTGCGAAGTGTAATTACGTGTGATCGATGCCTTGGTTTCAGACCCAGAATAACGAGATGTTTAGTTCCATTCGTCACATACGAGGGGCGTTCAGTAAGTAATGTAATACTTTTTATCGGCCACTTTCGGTTGAAAAAATGTAGAATTGGTTGTGGACCATCGTGGAATATTCCTGCTCCACCCGCTGTAGTTTCGTGAACTTCCGGTATGTGGCGACAGTGATGTGGCCCTTAGAATTACGTCTGTAGTCGAGGCTTATTCCAAGCTCAATGCTGCTATTGAGGTTCTTTTGGTGGAAAACCAAAGCACTGGAGATATTCATAGACGCTTGCAGAATGTCTACGCAGAGTACGCAGTGGACAAAAGCAAGGCGCGTCGCCGGCGGAGGTCTCTGTCATCATCGCAACAAGGTCGCACAAACCTGCCGGATCTCCCTCGTGCCTGTCGGGCGCACACGGCTGTGTGACTCAGGTCTGCATACTCGATAAGAGTTCACAAAACGTCATTGGACTCTTCTTTCTCATTCACTCTACAGGCCGGATGTCGCACCTTCCGATTTCCAACTGTTTGGCGCATTGAAGAATACACCCTGCGACAAGTCGTACGTAGATGATGGAGGAAGACGTTGGCTCTGATGTCAACAAGAAGAACGGTACCATGCGGGCATACAAGTCTTTTCAATAAGGTGTCGTAAGCGAGTCGCAATTAACGGAAATTATGTTGAAACATGGGGTTTTGTGGCCGAAACTGCGGGTTAATATAGTGTATTGGACTCCTGTTCAAGCCCAAACTAACTTAAGAAAGAAACGTGTTGTATTACTTATTGGGGGCCCCTCGTATGAAGCGCTAAATGAAATCGCTACTTTGGCTATAAACCAGCCGATGTAATACGTAAAACTGACGGAGGTAACAGTCGCGAATGAGATTCAGTAAATTACGATTGTGATAGCTTAAAAAAGGATTTCCTTTTACTTATGATTTGGGAAGCCTTTCGCCAATTTTGAGCCTTCAATGATTTTGTTTGTGTTTCCTGCTTTTTGCAAAGGTGTTAAATTCTACTCATATGTAATAATAAGTTTACAAAACGTCAGAATATGGTAAATAATTGAACACAAGTATGTTCTCTTCTTGAAATGACGGTGAAAGACAAGAAAGTAAAATAAAGTAAGAGTAAAGTTCTGAAATCTGGCCCCGACGGCTCAATCAGGTCCGACCGACTGTCATGTCATCCTCTGCCAATGGCGTCATGACATGCAGTATGGAATGGCACGTGGTGAGCACACCGCTCTCGGTTTTCTTGGGCTTCTAACCGCTGTTAATCTGTCGAGTTGCTCCTCATTTGCCCTCACGAGGCTCAGTGGACCCTGCACCAGTCCTTCCACCAAGGAAACATCACCGAAAGTGCCGGGAATCGAACGGCGGCCTCCCATCGCAGTCAGCCGTGCTGACCACTGAGCCACACAGGTGGATTACTGTATTTCACTATTAAGCGTTAGTCACTTGATTTCCGTCATCATCTTCTCGGTATATGATTTGTAGTATCAGCGTATGGAAAGTAACAATATATACGAGTATTTTAATTTTGCACGTAATTCTTTATACACCATTTTAATGGTTGGATGGCTTATTTTGGTTATACTCGGAGTATACTGTTAGAGTGAAGTAAATGATTACCTGGTACACCTATGAGTTGATTACGACAGTATGTCTCAGTGCATATGTTGTTGAGCAACTGAACTGGATTCACCTATCTGGTGGCGTGTACCACCTCCATTTCGTTTAGACGCTGAGGGTGATACGTTGTGGCATGGCCTCCAGGGAACAGAAGCGCGATTGGGACCCACCGCAATCCCTGACGTCGTAGTTACTGAACCGCAACACGCTAATTTTTCTCAGAGTTGGGTCAAGGAGCGCGGAAAGTCGTTCAACGGTTCCCAGAGGTCCTCAAAGGGACTGTGACAAGGTCGACTACATTGCCAAACAAACACATTCACTATGATATGTAACTTCCTGGCAGATTAAAACTGTGTGCCCGACCGAGATTCGAACTCGGGACCTTTGCCTTTTACGGTCAAGTGCTCTACCATCTGAGCTACCGGGCGTGAGTCGTGCTTCGGTAGCTCAGATGGTAGAGCACTTGTCCGCGAAAGGCAAAGGTCCCGAGTTCGAGTCTCGGTCGGGCACACAGTTTTAATCTGCCAGGAAGTTTCATATCAGCGCACACTCCGCTGCAGAGTAAAAATCTCATTCTGGAAACATTCACTATGTTTGAGTTTTCTTAAACATTTAGGGACTGTTAGATCTTGTTGAACGGCTGTAGGGTGTTTGCGGTAAACAAATGTACTGCAGGTTCCTGTATCAATCGCAGATCAGAAACAATGGTAGACATATCAGGTGCTGTAGTTTACCAAGTGTGAAAACCTCTTACACGAGAATACCTCCACTAACTGCCTCAGTAGTGCCTGGTTGCAATTTGGATGCAGCCCATCATTCGTTCTTCAACAATATCATGCGTATCCGTAGAAGGGTACAAACGTGTACTGCTGCGACTCGTCAGTCTGAGGGATCTTTTCTCATGCTTTGACCATCCAGTGACCGTGTTCATGGTGTTCTCTGTACCTTTCAGGTACGATGTATAGAGATACAATACGATATGACGACTTCCGTTCCCTTTAACGAGGAGGTGGTCTTTCGTGTAATAAAAGGTGCTGTCATACAGCAGTACATAGGCAAATGTAAGCTGTGCTTTGACACGCCAATTCTCAAACGAATACAGAAGGATCAGTGTTAAAAATTATCAGAACCTTGCAGCAGCAAGTACCCTTTTAGGATGCCGTCTGACATTGCTCTACTTGCATCTATTCTGTGAGTATTGCAGAACACTTTAAAAAGAATTATTAGGTGGTGCAGTGGTAGCTTTAGGGAGATATCGTCAACGATTGATACAGTTTCAGTTAGTTAATATTTCCTTAGATTTTAAGGTTGATTTCCTTTATTTTCCACAATAGAACGAGAAAGGAGATACATACCATTCGATACCTCAACATTATTGGTTTTCGATTAATACTCCGAATACAGGAAGACATAGTTTCCTCAAGATGGCGAGCGAGCATTATAACGAGCTTCTTTCATGAGTTGTTTTCCCTGACGCCAAAGGATACAGCAGTCAAGCAAAATTTTAGCTGGTTGAAGGATGTGCTGCGTCTGTAAAGGCACTGCTGGTTTAGAATCCCTTCTTCTGAGGTCCAGTTTACCACTGCCAGTGAAAAGTAGTACCTTCACCATGTTACTGTCTGACTTCAGCTTATTTAATAGACAAGGAGGGTCTTCCGGATGTTTGCAAGCACTGAGATATTCAATGGGCTGCAGAAGGCAGTCTGTCGCTCATGCTACCGTCTAGTCTTAGTATAGGGCCATATAAACTTTGTAGAATATGTTTCGCCACAGCTAGTTTCATTCAATTCAATGTATGTTCCGCTCTCACTTGATAGCGAACTTTTGTCCCAATATACTTGATGTGCACACTTCAGGCATCATCTAGATTTAGCTAACCACTGACAATCGGAGACAGTACTAAAAAAGCGAATAACTTCGCTTGGTTCCAATACTGTGTATTTTGTTGTCAATTTGGCCGTCTATGCGTTATCATTTAAGTTTCTAAGAGTTGGTGTCTGATAGCACGAGGTGTTGTTGGAAACATATCGTTGTTCACTGAGGCTAATCGCTTCGTATCATTTCATTATATGTAATAATGTAGCTCCCCCCCCCCCCCCAATTCTTACACATAAGATTTGCTGTCAGATGGCCAACTGGGTCAAGCTTCAACATATGTACAGTATACACCAGTCGGTTCTACTTTCTATCTGCTGATAATTTCTGAAACGGTATAATACCGAACAAGCATTGTAAAATCGTGTTATTAAAGTGCCTTGTGATTTGTATGACTTCTCTTTTATATGCATTTGTGCGCAATTCCGTAACGAGGATAGGTCATTACATAACAAATACTGTTAAACATGAAAGCTCTTAAGTAAAATTGTTATGTTGAGTAATTCAGAAGGTAATAATAATTTAAGAAATAGTGTGGCCTATCATGAAACATTAAAGAGCAGTCAACGTGTCGGCTTTAAGCAGTTTGAGTATTTGCTAAGATGCTCAGACTTTGGACTGGGATTAACCTTGCGTAGACAGTAATAGCTGCAAACAATGTAGCCTTAATACAATTCTCAGACTTTGGACTGGGATTAACCTTGCGTAGACAGTAATAATGTTAATAGCTGCAAACAATGTAGCCTTAATACAATTCTCAGACTTTGGACTTGGATGTAACCCTGTTTATGTCAGGCGGGGCTGCAGATAGCGGCTAGGGGCAGCAGTCCACACATCCCGTTACAAATTTTTGCCAAGTGCCTTTAGCGATATGACACCCAGACGGAACGCTTGCTGCCATCTGGAAGTAGGCAGTCTTACTGCAGTTGCAGCTATATGTGCATTAAGAGTATTGGGGAATTTTTCGTGTGTTTATTACAGTTCAACGGGTATAATTCTGGATGCAGGTGCATTTGCAGCAGTGGCGCCAAGACCGATTTGAACTATGCAGATCAGACGCATTTTTATTAAAAAAAACTTTTCCTCTAATGTGTAGCTGTCGATCAATTTCACACTTTCTATTCACACACCCTTATAGCAAGCTTCATATTTAGAAAGTACAGAGCCATTTTTAAACACTTCAGGTAGCAAATGAAATCCATGTGATGTATCACACAACCATAATATTATCTGTGTTGGAAGAAGATGATAATCAGAAACATTTAGACTCCACAGACCTTTACAAAACTTTTTATAGACAACGTGGGGCACCCAACACATGTTTTACGTTTTTGGTCCAAAGTACATATCAAACACATTGAAACAGTCTTCTTGCGCAGTAAATCCATAATCTTCAAGTGAATCGAGGTGTACCATTCTGGAGTAATAATTTGCTATAGAATGTTTAACACGTCTCTGCTAAAATGATTACGCAAATATACTTGACTCCTACAGTCAAGCTGTGGTGGGAGCAGCAGCATCGATTTCAGGCCACTGTTAGACACATCCGTTCTCACAACGCCAATAATACGCTCACTGACTTCACACAAATTAGCTGTGAGAGTGAACCATCTGATCCTAGCATCAAGGAACACGACGTCGTCGCTCATCGTTGTTGTAGCGATAAACTGACCAATGTTCTCGTTTCGCACTTATATTTCACTGTATATGCTTCAAATGCTGCAGCTCTGCGAGCAAAAACTAATTTGTACAAGTATATAACAACAGCTCGATCACTCAGTCATGTGACCGAGAGAACTTCAGTAAGTCATGTATCGTTTAGCTGCTCTCCCCGCATCAAGAAAGGAGCCAAGTAAGTATTAGTACTCATGGACATTAAAGTAGCCAGAAAAACGAGATGTAATTATAAATCTTTTGTTCCATTACAGATGTGGTCAAATCAGTACCTGATGCGCTAAGGAAAAAAGAAAAAAGAAAAAACTTCTGTTATATCCTAGTAAAGGTTGTGTGATTCGCTGAAATAATGGGTTGATTATTTGCGTACGCAATGATGGCACCCGATAGCGACCCAGATGGGTTCCATAGGATTTACATCAGGCAAATTTGGTCGCCGTGACATCAACATGAGTTCACAATAATGCTCCTGAAACCACGGTAGCACGGTTCTGGCGCCGAAACATGGACAATTATACTCCTGAAAGATGAAATCGCCGTCGGGGAAGGCGTCAAGCATGAAGGGATACTGGTGGTTCGCAGCGTCAGCGTGTGTAAGATTACTGCCACAGGTCCCATGCAAATGCGGGAGAATGTCTCCCATAGCGTAATACCGCTGCCACCAGTCCGCGCCCGTGATGCATGTTTCGAGCCGCCGTTTCCAAAAATGTGGTTCACTCGGAAGCCGACACGTTTCCATTGATCTGTGGTCGAATCCCGATGGTCCCGTGCCCACAGTAGTCGCAATTAGCGACGTCGTTGGAACAACACGTGAACACGCAGGGGTTGTCTACTGCGGAGCTTCATGTTCAATAATTACGATGAACTGTGTGCTCCAAAACACTTTTGCGTGCACCAGCATTGTGCTCTTCCCACAGAGTTACCACAGATCACCATGCAACCTATTTTACAGAGGACACAAGCCTCCTAACCGCATGTTCTCTGAAGAGTCGTGAACTTCCTACCGTTTAGAGCATAGTGGCAGATTCGTTGTCCTTGTCTCTCTCCGTAAATGCTCACGACAATAGTACGCGAAAATGAAACCAACTTCGCCGTTTTCGAGATACTCATTCACAGGCTCTACGTCATTATAATCTGCCCTTTGACAAGGTAGTTTCTCTCAATGGATTTCCCCATTTGCAGCCCATATCTTTGCTAGGGTGATCCGCCATTTCTGATGGTTCCATTCACATACTTATGTTACCGCGTCAGTTGTCCGCAACGCAACCAACCGGGGTGCAGCTTCACGGTGGACTGTGATCATAATGTTTTGGCTCATCGGTATTTAATTGTATCATAGGATGTCTTCAGACTGCGAGTTTATTCTAGTGGTGGTATTCAAAAACCTCAAATGTAGTGGCGTTAATGTATTACTTTCCAGAGACGAGTGGAACTGTGTGTGTGGTAAATCAACCTATTCTGTGAAAGTGCACAGTCACCAACAATACTGTTGGACAGCCATACAGTTACAGTACCTCTAAACAATAAAAATCTATAATGAGAGAGAGTTTACATTCCTGGGGGAAGTTCCCTTGAGAAACTTAATCTATGCTAGTCATGAGATCCAGCTGGGACTAGACCACAGACTCAGCTGGCAACCACCTGTCTACAATTTCTATGATAAATCATGGATCAGTTTACTGGAGCTGGTGCTACCCAACCCCTTATTAGAGGAAATGGTTCCTCAACTGTATGACACTGTTCTTATCAGCAGATGGAACTATGTACATGCAACTGTGCTAGACATTGGCACTGGCATGTCCAACAATCTGTAAGAGTTTACAAAAATAAAAATAACATCACAGAAGTTTCATGTGTATTATTATGAATCAGTAAAATCCCCAGTATACTAACATAAATGCATAGTCGTCACCATGACTAAGTGAACGATGCTCCGCCTCATAAAGAACTTGTAGTAACAGATGGGTCCTGCATTGCTGCTGAAAGCTTGAGGAAGAACAAGAATGGATTGTTACTTCCCGATGACATCCTTACTTTAATTGTGAGAGTTCAGGTTTCAGGAAAACTAATCTAATTCTTGCTCTGTCAACTCTTTCTGAGGGGATACGATTCAAGCATGTATACTGGATATCCACTCAAACGTCCCTGATTTCAAGGACATAAGAGAGGAAAACCACAGTAGATACGACAATGAAAAATGCATCACATTGTACAGCATCTCGAAGAATTTATATTCCCGCTTCGGAAGTGCCAAGTATCGTCGCCATAGTTCAGAATAGTCGCATGAAATGAAAATGGCGACTCCACAGCAGCGCGCACGCGCAGTAGTGTGATTTACACAAACAAAATCGCCGATTATTGTGCAGAGAAATTATCGTCGTGTGTATGAATGTGATCTACCTGACGTGAAAAAGTTAAGGAATGGTATAGGAAGTTTCTGGCAACAGGAAGTGTTCTGAAACATTCTGGCAGTGCACATTACGGAGTTTCAGAAGAGACAGTGGAGGACATCAGACAAACGTTTCTCAGAAGCCCACGTATGTCAATTCGTCAAGCGTCTAGCCAACCTGATGTACCTCGATCAACATTACGTCGTGTACTTCACCAGTGTCTTTGTATGTGTGCTTACAAAACGCAAATTCTGCGACATCTGACGCGGAACGACGAGTTACGCAGACAAGAATTTGATGCGGATATGCTGCAGCGTATTGATATGGATGGGAGCTTCCTGGAAAGATGTTTATTCTTAGATGAGGAAACCTTTCACCTATCAGGGAGGGTTAATAGGCATAATGTTCGGATGTGGGGTTCGCAAAATCCGCACATTGTCACTGAAAATGATCGTGATAGCTTTAAACCAAACGTGTGGTGCAGGCTAATTCACTACAGGATTGTTGGACCGTTCTTCTTTGTGGAACAAACAGTGAATGGGTCAGTGTATCTGGACATGTTGGAGCAGTTTGTGTACCCTCAGATAAAGGACTTCCAGCCCAACACCATTTTTCAACAAGATTGAGCTCTGCCGCATTGGTCAACGGCTGTTCGCAAGTTCCTGGATAGGCAATTTCCCATTCTTTGGATCAGACGTGGGGGACCCATTGGCTGGCCACCAGGTTCACCCGACATTGTCCCACTTGATTTCTTCATGTGGATATTCGCGAAGGACCGCGTGTATGCGACCAAAGTGGACGATATTCCTACACTGCGACATTCTATCACCAATGCGATTGCAACAATAACAGAGGAAATGTTACAATGAACTTTGTCAGAAATTGAATATAGACTCGATATTCTTCGTGCTACAAATGGTCCACATGTAGAAGTGTACTGATGATAAATAAATAAATTCTCTGAGATACTCTACAATGTGGTGCCTTTTTCATTGTCGTATCTACTGTTTTTTTTCCTGGGTCTTTGAAATCAGGGATGTTTGAGTGGGACACCCTGTATATTTTAAGAAAAATATCTACTGTCAGACGAGATATTACGCGGTATCTATGAAATTAAATGCCACCGGTTCAGAGAAACCAATCATATCCTACCACCAGAAGAGGTTAAATCCAATACTTTGCTTGTATTCAGTGACGTCACTGTGGAGAACTACGATCAGTAATATATATATTTTTTTATTTGGCCGACATGTAAAAGTGGACGTTTCTTATTTAAGCCAGACGTATTCTTGGATTCTTAGGCAATTAGTTTATGAAAATGCTAATCCCATCATCGCTTTCAAAGAGGACAGTATGAATTTAAAGCATGTTTATCAGGTGCAGGTAGGTACTGACATGATTTTCAGTGAAGTTATAAACGTATGTGCAGATTGCTGAATTACTTACAGCGTGGGTTGCTGGTTACTGACAAAACTAGAAAACTGTATGATGGGCAATATACATCAAGCTCCCAGGAGATCATTGTTATTAAAAATATTGTCAGGATGTGATATGCAGAGGTCATGTTCGGACACATG
Organism: Schistocerca piceifrons; assembly: GCF_021461385.2. Classification (NCBI taxonomy): domain Eukaryota; kingdom Metazoa; phylum Arthropoda; class Insecta; order Orthoptera; family Acrididae; genus Schistocerca; species Schistocerca piceifrons. The sequence continues at coordinate 451,110,935 of NC_060142.1, forward strand.
TTGCCAATGTCTTACAGCGAAAACGGAGTTTTGGACAACGTCATGCAAATGACAAATACAAAGATTCATGAAACAGAAGCATTGGAAGCCATTAACGAAATTCTTACTCACCACAATATAGAAATGCAGGCATTTGGTAGTGCCATGCAAGCGGTAATGGTAAAGGTTTGTGAAACAGAAGAAACATTTGGAGATATAAAACAAACTCCTCCAGTAAATATTAAGGAGAAAAATTATCATTAAGAACATACTCAAACCCTTCTGTGGTTAATCATTGTAGTAAATATAAATGTCAACGAAACTGAAAAAACGATTTCAAAAATACAAAGAGATGGTACATAAGAAGCAGGCAATCGTGAAGGCAGCTAGGTACACAGCAACATGACGACAAAATGCAACATCATCGAGGCACAGAGGACTACTTGACAGAAATTACACCTGCAAAAAGTGGGATAGCTGCAATGAGATCAAACTGTGCCCAAAACCTTTAGACAAGTTACTGAATCGCTCCTACGACTTTCAAAGGCTGGAGAAGATGAAAAAGAAGCAGCAACTGTTTGTTTTATTAATTCTCACAGTGATAATAAGATACATAAAATATACGGATTGAGCAAGGTAAAACCGAATATGCTGTGCAAGCGGTCTATCAGTTTAACAGAGCACACTATTCAGGTTGGTGGTAGAGAATTTGAAAGCAAGCACACATTACTGAAGCTAGTATTTCTGAGAGCAACGAAACCTGAAAAATATTTATGGAAATATTTACAATAGTATGAAGAGATATTAAATTTGACAGAAGTTCTTAAGCAAGTCAATGAAGAACTCATGAGCCCAACCAGTGTAAAATACAAGAATATTATTAAACCATCATAAAGTGTGGACATAGCACCAGTGAAGGGATTGACTGACAGCCAGTGGAAGATGACCAGTCTCTGTCTGCACTGTATGTATTATGATGACCAAATGGAAAAAAAAAAAACAGAACACTTAAGACTCCTTAAGCATCAATTAGTGTGTGGAATATTGCTCACTTAAACGAAATTATAGATCAGTAATTTCAGAGTTATGGGAAAGATAAACTAGCGTACAAAACATTTATGCATACATGTGTTATAAGAAAAGGTTTGCTTGATTTATGGCAGGTGGATCTCGTTGATATGAGACAATGTTTACAGGTGAATAGAGGCTTCAAGTATATATCAATGGTTCTAGATTTTTATTCTAAATCTGTATGGCATCTATCAGTTAAAGCAAAGACTGAGTGTGAGGTTTTATATGTTTCCGAGCAGCTGCTGCAGTCAGGAACAAGCCAATGTCCACATAACCTACAAACCAGTCGCAGTGGCCAATTCTACAATAAATATTTCAACCTTGTAATGGATTAGTATAGAATGCGTCATTACTCAACATTTTCACACGTGAAAGCGATTATTGCGGAATGTTTGAAGAGAATTAAAATCACATATGTGGCAGAAATTCAATCTTCATGACTGATACTGATGGTTAGAAAGTCTTCCTGAAGTAATCAATCAGTATAAAAGCACTCATCACAGAATGATAGGGATGTATTTTACTGATTTCCCCGATAATTTGCTTCTAAATAAAAGTTTGCACATTAAAATATGGGTCCATATAAGCAGAAATACAATGTAGGTATTTTGGTACATTTTTCAAAATACAAGATATCATTCGAAAAATCATACCTACCAAACTGGTCAACGGCGATATTCTCAGTTTCGAAAGAGCAACATACAAAACCAAGAACTTACATCTTTATTATGACAATGAAAGTGAAAGTGCCAGGAGTTCCTACACAGAAGAATTACAGAAAAGCTCTGTACCAGATGTTTCTTCCGCAGAGTTTGTCCTAAGATGTAGAAGGAATAGGTTTTGAGTAAAATGGCTCAGATTCCCTTTACTGACAAGAGTTAAGCGAATGCTTGAGATTTGGTGTACAATACTGGGCAAAAACGTCAAAGAGTGTAGTACCGTGCCACTCATCGTAGGAAGCACATTACAGTCAGAGGTAGCGGTGGTATTCTTGATAAACTGTCAGCTGAATTGTACCTCCTGGGGTACTTCTTCTGTGAACCTGGATATAAGCTGGGAAAGAGTCTGTCTAATGGTGGGAAGGTATTAATTTCCTAGACAAAATGTGCAAGGAGCGTGATATAGCGTCCGTTTGGCAAAATGACACACTGCTGATAGAATTTGAGCTGCGAAAGTTAAAGAAACGCGTTGAAGGAGAGAAACTGGTGTAGATCAGCATGTTTCTGCATTCCCATTTCATAAGACAATGTGTGCCACACTTAAATTGGGTCCTGGAATTGACTTCCATCGCATTACGAGCGCAGCTCGTCATACGCTAAAGAAAAAGAAAAGAAACTGGGAAAAACAGTACTCAAGCATCTGTGTCCGCAGCTAAAACCATCATGAAGCAGCAGGATTGTGTAAGATGAAGAAATCGTGTTAAAACTCCCAGAGTTCTATCAATACTTAAGACATCTACTGGAACAACCTCTTTCCTAATTCCAGAACTTGGAAGACTTTAGGCACTCAGCTCGCTTGTGGGTGAAGCTGCAGCTATAGCTCGGACCATGAAGAACGCAAGATATGCAAAATAGCAGCTGAAGGAGGTAAAGAAATATAATAAAAGTTATGGAATCCATCACAATCGGCAGAGGACTGTATTTAGTGCAGTACAGGCAAGGGCTTGGACTATTTATTAAAAAGAACTCCTTGTTATACTACCAGATAGATCACTAACTAATAAAGATCTGCTTAAATTGGCCAAAAAGGTCAACATACCAAGATTTAGTGCTGTGTTTCTGCAGGATGCATTGCCAAAGATGATATGGAAATCTATTAAAGAATGTGGGATTGTGAATTAATATGCCTCTGCCACATCTAGAACCTACTGCGGCGCATATGTTAATAAGGAGAATCCAAAAATTGCATTCTACCTTGACTCATGTGGTGATTTACTGGCACTAAAAGCGTTACACGGTTGCTTCGCTGACAACCACATGTTCTACAATTTTTAGCAGTAACCGGAGATCTGTCCATATCTCTGCGGTCTCTTCTGCCTCATGTTCATGCGACAAACGTGTAAAATCGGATGGTTGACAAATCATTGAATCAGTCACTATTTAGATGTCACCCTGACTGTGAAAGGACCTTTGACAGTATTAAATGCGGATTACCTTGCACCGATGGATCGAAGCAGTGGTGAATCGGGTGTTACACTGATTAGATTGGAAACGTATTGCAGCATACGTCATTCCACCGAGGGTAACAATAAACTACGTTTAGCACGCAGCAAATTCTGGAAATATTTCCAGGCACGTATAATATCGACTATCTGAATACACTTATAAAGCGGTCTGTAAAGGGGTTTGAGCTACAGGCAAACGGTAATTCGTTTAAAGCGGAAATATAAACGACTAAACATGCAATACACTTTAGCTATCAAGGTTCAATAGGAAAACTATCACGTTTCATCGTGTTTTGCAAAAGAATCCCGATAAATGTATGTGTTGGGGCAAGCAATGAATATACAGCAAAACAGTACCATTTGCGTCAAGTGTAATATAGCAACGAATTCGAATCTTAATGGCTGACTGATACACGCATTTTCCTACCGTGCGCCCAGTATATGAAATCATTCAAACGCCAGCTAGCCCTATATACTTTGCAGTGACTGCTCAGGCATTAGATTATCTAGAGGTGAATATTGTGAACCAGGATAGAAATCAAGCGACTTTGGATGTGAGAAAATCGTGGTTCATCTCCTCTTGAAACAAGCAACAGGAAGCGTGTGAGATACATAAGCACATCACCCAGCAATCAACATATCATTTCATAGCAGCAGCCAACTTGATAACACCGGAAAATTACACGTTCCTTAAACTGATAAGGGCTGAAATCCCGCAATGACGTCTCCACTTGATCTAATGCTGCCAATTGAGTATGATGACCAAATCATTCAGCAGGAACCTGTTGCCTACGAACTGTTTGCTTCAGCTACGTTTACTAACAACGATAGCGTACAGACTCTCATTCAGCACCACGTCACGTTAGCAAAACCAAGCAACAGTGTCCTGTACCTGGAAGGAAGAGTTTTGAAGAAGGGTGGAACATCTATACCATCATCACATCTTAAACGAAAAGCATTCACCTACCTTTCATCAGGAAACTCAATGGAGTCGAAAACGAGTGCCCTAGGTGTGTTGGTACCACATCTCCACATCAGTCAGTCTTGAATGGTTTACTAAATTTAGGATGGTTCATAACAGATGGATCGATCAACAATCGCTTTACTATGTGCATCCCGGTCAAGATGTTTTTGGGCTTCTTTGAGGACGTGAAAGTTAATATGTATGCAAAGTAGGAGCTCATTCTAATACAAGCAGCAATGGAAACTAATGCATATATGCAGGCAGCACAGGGTTATCCTGCAGACAACAAAATTCTGCTTGATAACTCAGATGAAAAATACTGCACATTCTTTTTCAGATGAGGCGAGGCTGAAATTTCTTCAACTGATGAATTCGGATGTTAGACTCTCATGAAGTTTCTGGTCATGGGAGCTGTGTGAATAAACTTTCTGCTGACATCATGCGAACAGGCTTGGTCCATTAAAACAACTGTGCAGCTTCAACCACGTCACCACATAATTCTGGCGCTGCAGACAGGCAGAAGACCAAATGTAGAAAAATATTTAAGTGTATTTGATAGCTACAATGTAATCAGTGCAAGAGTGTTTCTGAAGGCTGAATTTTTTGCATACGATAACAATTTACATCTTTGCTGGAGTAACGACATGCACACTCCATATAGGAAATGTTTTCAGTTTTTCAATTTTCTTACTATGAGGAAGGTGAATCTCGAAGTACGCTCAGCCCACAACAATTTAAGGATTTGAACCACTTGTAATGATAGACTGCTCTAAACAAAATGAAAGTACTGAGATGGATCCGATTGAAATTCGAATTAAATTTAAATTATTAGGTAATTTCTCACAAGGCACTTCGGTGCACGTATTGTTATTGCATGACTTATGTTCGGTTATTCGTCTTTGAATGGCACTGCCCAACAAACCATATAAAGGTGACATATGTGCCTCACATGCATGTTATATGACGACGAATCCCCAGTATGCAAACATTGCTGCTAACGTGCAAGGCTTCATTGACGATCGTGGGCACTTCATGTTTAAAGATGCAGCTTTCATGACATTCACAGACTCAGGATGTGTTTTAACGAGTTTCCACACAATCTTGGATTCACCCCATCCGTTCTGAGCAATAAAATGTGCCAAGACTCGGAGGACAGTAGCGTGATTGACTCGATTCCATCATGGAAAAAGCTGGAATGTAACAGGAATGGGCTACAAGCATATACTGAGATCATTCCAGAACTTTGATCTCAGAGGCAGCATCGTGTACGTGAAAGATCATGTGAAGAGTGTCCGACCGCATGAAATTTTCAAGAATGCTTGTACCCAGAATTTGGAGTAATTTAACTGTCTGTCATTTCCATGTCCCTAGCAAGTGTATGGTGATGGAGAAGAAGAGAAACATAGTTTTATACATACTTCACATAAAGTGCGAATATTGTTATAATGGTTGAGCAATAAATAACACTTCTGTAAAAAAAACCTCTTGTATTTATTTATATACTCCTGAACTCATTTCATTACAGGTCTGTTTGTCATGTACGATTTGTGTTTTTCTTTATTTTTTTTACTTTATTTTTATTTTTTTAATTTGTTTTAAAACACGATGCCTTCGCTCAGCTTTGAGAGTTAAAGAGATGATTTTAGAAGGATCTCCATACTTCACTCAAAACAGAGGTAATGAGTAGCTGCTTGCAGACAATATATTCCGTTTCGTGCATTTCTGTGTGCAGTATAACCCCTGTTGTTTAATATGCGAAATTCTTCTTCTTTAGAAAATTAACCAGCTTCCTCTACATTGCTCTTAAGTAATGAGAGAGAGAGCAGCACCAAGCATGTACAAATATGCGCGGATCTGTCGCAACACATTATGGGTAGATAGTATTACTGGCAGTATCGTGTGAAAGGGGAGAAGAAGTATGTCGTGACACGAATTTCTTATCAGCACTCACCACATGACAGAAGAAGCTTTTAAATAGGACTGTGGAGTGTGACCCCAGTCTCATTCTGTCCCTGACTGCCAGACAGTATAGAGGCCGAAAATAAAACGATCATGTAGGAACCATGACGATGGTGGTGGAAAATGCAGTAAGCACCCGCACACATTGGCTGACAGTGATGACACCAAACCTTTATCATTATTTACTGATGATAGTGTGATGTCATACATTATGAGTGACTTGACGGCGAATGACGAAAATAAACATACCTATTTTTTATAGTGAAGGTCTATTTGCTTTCTTGTATATTCATGATTATTACCTGTTCTTTTTGTTTCCTAGATGCGTTGTTGCCATAGGATCTCAACCCAGTGGTTGATGATGTGATGGGTCCTGGAACGGTGGTACGTGAGTAGTAATTCATTCTTTATTCTACAGTAATATTTTTCGTGTTATTTATGAGAAGTTCTTGTCTCTAGGTGTGCCTAATGAAAATATTGGTGTATTGGCACAACTATCAGCCGCTAATGCCTGTGAATCGACCTTATTCGTTTGGACACATTTTCCACTGGCGCCACCCACCTCATCTTCCTCCAACAATTGACATGCTGCTGAATACTCTTCTGAGAGCAGACAACTGTTGATGATGGGGTGTGGAAACGTGTTTGAGCAATGAGGACAATGATCATTTTATACCTAAGTAACCAGAAATTATTATTATTGTCAATGACTGCATTATGTTTTCGTTATTTGTGAATCAGTAGATACTTATCAATTTAGTTGCTTTCTTCTGCTGTGCGGAGTTATTGGAAGGTGGTGGCCTCATAACGACTTCAACTCAGGCCATCCTGTCTCACTGGCAGCCACAGCCGGGACCGTTGAGTTGGCTGCCATCACCATCACCCTTTCCACATCCCGGCACCTCTTACTGGTGGCCGCTCACATCGTCACAACCTGGGCCGTCGAATTTTCTCCCTCTCTGCAGCCCAGCCCCTCCAACAGGCAGCCACCCACATTTCTGCAGCCAGGACCAACCATCTGGCGATGACCTTCCCCTGCCAGTGTAGCAACGCCATTTGTGCACAGCATCACTACTCCGATCTGTCTACCATGATCTGGGCAGCTATCCCACCCTCTGCCTTAAATCACGATCAACACATCACGGACATACTGTGTCCGGCCTAACAGCAGCAGCACGCCCACTCCCACTCTTGTGTATCACCAAGAAAGTCCTGAAGCCAAATTGGACTACGCAGTGATCGCTGTCGCATTTGAGGATAGGATCTCACTTTCCCGAATCGATAATTCGAACGTGGATTATGGATATCCTGCAACTTTCGTTAATGTTTGTCAAGCAGTGTTGTAAAGGAAGGTGCGCGGATACATAAACTATCCGCAACATCTCGTCATTAAGTGCAAAGCGGTTCTGAACTGCCATCAGATGCACCCACTAAAAGAGAATGGTGGTGTTGAGGAGAAGAGCATCGTCCAAACTGGGAGGAGAGGGCCCAACTGGCGTGACGTCGCAAGGTGAATCCATTGCAGAGTGGTTTGGAACTTTCACTTAGAGGCCATTTTTCCAAGATGCAGGAAAGGGGGTCCGTAAGACACTCAATTGTGAACTCACGTTTGATTTTGAATTGCACATCTCTTATGCTCTTATTGGGGGGGGGGAGTCGGAGTCCAAAATATTGCTGAATAAGACTTGTATTCATGTCCATAATCTTGGTGAACGGGATGTATATTGCTTTGCATGATCGCTTCTGGCTATGGATAGAAATTATCCTAACCATCTGTAACGCACAGATTTATATTCATCTGATTTTCGTGCGCATTATAATTTTCAAGACATCGAGTTTCTTCTGAAGCTCCAGAATTTCCAAAGTTTGAGATGTAGAACTCCAACTATTCGATTCATGTATACATCCTGAAAGTAAATAATCCAGAAGAAGAAGACGACCGCGAGCACACTGTGAAGAACAAAAAATGGTTCAAATGGCTCTGAGCACTATGGGACTTAACTTCTGAGGTCATCAGTCCCCTACAACTTAGAACTACGTAAACCTAACAAACCTAAGGACATCACAAACATCCATGTCCGAGGCAGGATTCGAACCTGCGACCGTAGCGGTCGCGCGGCTCCAGACTGTAGCGCCTATAACCGCTCGGCCACTCCGGCCGGCCTGTGAAGAACAAAGTCAAGCATAAAGTAGTTAGACCGCTCTCTTTTTCAGATTAGCCCATAAATGACCCAAAAATATAGACGTCTTGATAATCTGCAAAGACGGTGAGCAACACTTGCTGTGGGTCAAAAACATGTTCTACCTGCTTTCTTCCCATAGTACAAATATCATTTTGTTCGATTTTTTTGCCATAGATGTCTCAAATCGTTCACAAAGACTGAATATCTAGAAGACAACTTTATTGACAGCTCGAGCCAGGAACTGGTACGTCTGGAAATTCCTACCAAGGAAAAAAGTTCTTAAAGTTGAGAACATCCACCACCAGCGCTGACCCTACATCGTTTAAGCTGATTTCGAGTTCCTCTTAGCCCCCGTGGCACCTTGTGAAGGTGATCCCCCTGCCTCCCACACCACATTTCCAGAATGACAGATGCATCCCGTGCTCAAAGAAAAACATGTCCAAAATAATGCTTTGCTTCTTAGAATTGCTTCGGTTCGTGCACACGTCGCTTCAGAAACTTGTTCAAACGCTGTCTCACGAGAATTTACATTTGACCAGAGACAGATATCAGGATGATCTAATGTTTCAGCTTGTGATACGAATACCTGGATTCGATGAAGAGACTCAACGAAACCACATTGCGTTACATAACCGCATTCTCCAGTAAACTAACAGGCACAGCCGTAAGGATTGCGGAGTATGAAAATAGGGTGAATATTTGGAGTTAGTTCGCTATCTCCGATTTAGGCATGTATGGTAGATTATACACGAATACTGATGTATATCTCCTTGTGGATATCTTCATGAAGTTCTAGAATGTATGCCTGGGCATATACTTTCTAGAGTCTGCCTTCTACTTCACTGTACCTGGGTTTTAATGTTAAGAAAGACATGTGTCAGCATCAAACTTTTGAGTGATGTCCTGCTCTTCTTTGAAAGAGGGATTCGCAAAGGACTTTGCGAATGTGTGCACAGCGTATCTGTGCAAAGAATCCAATGAATGAGTGAGCAGTAGCACAGGCTGTGTGTCAGTTTCAGTTATATCGTTTACCTGGATATAAACAAACTCTGCGAGCAAGCCACGCAAAGAAGTCTATCATTTAGTGGGTTCTCATAGATGTTCAAAGCGAAAATCGACAGACTGAGGGAAAAGATCAAACATGTAGCTACGGATTTATGAACTGGGTGAAAGGCTACAATTTGTATAAAATAATTAGGTACAATGACAAAGATTTCAACATATCTGGATATGCATTGGTTAATCCTTTTAGTATAACACCACAAAACGAAATGGTTTTCGGTCTGATGAAAAATAAGGCGAATGGTTCGCATATTGTGGAATTTGTAGAGTTCAGATCTAACATGAATTCATACCGTATAGATGCAGGCGGCATCCAGTGGCGGGCTAAAGGTGTGCAACATGTGACCCTAAAGGCTCTCGAAACAGTAGGCTTCAAGAGATGTCTCCTCAACAGCGCTGGCACAGCTCCACACATGGTGTGCTACGTAATCTGTATCACGAGATCATGAAGTACATACTGCGCTGCAACTGATAGTAGGGCTCGCTCATCATGGCGACAAATAGTTCATCTTTGGGGACGGGATCATTAGCCATCCATACTCAGAGTAGTCACTAGAGTGATGCTGTGTGTGTGTGTGTGTGTGTGTGTGTGTGTGTGTATGTGTGTGTGTGTGTGTGTGTGTGTGTGTATGTTCATGTGTAATAATGTCATGAACTGTCTGTCGTGGTTTTTCATGTGTGTGATAATATGCATGTGTACCATATACACAGTGTGTCCCTGTAAAAACAAATACTGTTTGTGTGTGTGTGTGTGTGTGTGTGTGTGTGTGTGTGTGTGTGTGTGTTTTGTGTGAAATCTTATGGGACTTAACTGCTAAGGTCATCAGTCCCTAAGCTTACATACTACTTAATTTATCCTAAAGACAAACACACACACACCTATACCCGAAGGAGGACTCGAACCTCCGCCGGTACCAGCCGCACAGTCCATGACTGCAGAGCCCTAGACCGCACGGCTAATCCCGCGCGGCTATGTTTGTTTTGAGTTATACGAAAGGTGATAGGTGTATTTCTACACCTGTAAGATAATATTTATTCAAATTACGAGTCATTGACCTAACAGTGACGTTAGTACTGCTACTACGAGAATGCAAATCAACTTTGCCTGAAATACATGATGTAACCGTCGTGAGCGTTAGTTACGTTTGAGATTGGACAGTGTGAGTTGATGTTCGTCGAGAGTGTCTTAAAGGCAACGTAGATGCTATTACCGACACCTCTCTGAGTTAAGAAGGGGTCGTGTAATATGGCTACGAAAAACCGGATGTTCCTTCTGCACTACTGCAGAAAGACTCGGGAAAAATGCAGTCACTGTAAGCGATTGCTGGCAACAGAGGTCATGAGAACGTACGGTTTCCAGGAGACCATGTGGCGTTACCGAGATCAGATCATCGTTTTCAGGGTGTAGTTCTGGCACATCAGACTGCATCTGCAGCAGCAATTAGAGCAACAGTTGGCACTACGGTGACAGAAAGAGCTGTTACAAATTGGTTACTTCAAGAACAGCTACGAGCCAGATCCTCTGAAGTGTGCTTATCAATGGCCCCAAACAACGGCCATTTGCAATTTCGGTGGTGTCAAACGAGACTTACACTGAAGCGCCAAAGAAACTGGTATAGGCATGCGTGTTCAAATACAGAGATACGTAAACATGCAGAATACGGCACTGCGGTCGACAACGCCTCTACAAGACAACAATTGTCAGGAATAGTTGTTAGGTCGGTTACTACTCTTACAATGGCAGATTATCGAGAATTAAGTATCTGAACCTAGTGTTATAGTTGGCGCACAAGCGAGGGGACACAGCATCCCCGAAGTAGAGATGAAGGGATTTTCCCTTACGACCATTTCACGCGTGTACTGTGGATATCAGCAATCTGGTAAAACATCAAATCTCCGACATCGCTGTGGCCGAGAAAAAGAGCCTGCAAGAACGGGACCAAGGACGACTGAAGAGAATCGTTCAACATGACAGGTGTGCAACCCTTCAGCAAATTGCTGCATGTTTCAATCCTGGGCCACCAACAAGTGACAGCGTGCGAACCATACAACGAAACACCATCAGTATGGGCTTTCAGAGGAAGGCCCATGCGTGTACCCTTGATGAGTGCACGACACAAAGCTTTATATCTCACCTGGGCCCGTCAACACTGACATTGGACTGTTAATGCGGGGTAACGTGTTATCTGGTCGGACGACTCTCGTTTCAAATTGTATCGAGAGGATGGATGTGTATGGGTATGAAGACAACCTCATGAATCCACGGACCCTTCATAGCACTACGGGAATGTTCAAGCTGGTAGAGGCTCTGTAATAGTGTGAGGCGTGTGCATTTGTAGTAATATGGGTTCCCTAATACGTCGAGATACTACTCTGACAAGTGACATGTACGCAAGCATCCTGTTTGATCACCTGCATCCATTCATTTCCATTTTGAAATCCGTCAGACTTGGGCAATTCCAGCAGGACAATGCAACACCCCAGACGTCCAGAACTGCTACATAGTGGTTCCAGGAACACTCTTCTGAGCTTAAATACTTCCGCTGGCCACCATATTCCCCAATTATGACCACTATTGAGCTTATGCCTTGCAACGTATTGTTCACAAGGGATCTCCATTCCCTCGTACTCTTACCAATTTATGGACAGCCCTGCAGGATTCATGGAGTCCAGTACTACTTCAGGCATTAGTCAAGTCCATGCCACGTTGTGTTGCAGCACTTCTGAGTGCACGTGGGGGCTCTGCAGTGTAATTGGAGGGAAGAGTGAATTTCTGTTGTGTTGTCTGGTGAATGTTGGTTCTCCATCTTTTCCAATAAAGGCTATAAGTTGCTTAGAAAGATTCCAGTTGAGGGCCTGCAACCAACTTGTCTGCATGCTAAATATACTAGACCTACACCTGGAGTTATGCTTCTGGGTGCGATTTTGTGTGACTGCAAATTTGTATGTCTATCTTGTGATTCGACCTGTTGTGCTACCTTTCATGAACAGCATTCCAGGAGGTGCCTTCCTGCAGGATAAGACTTACTCATGCATCACTTTTGAAACCCGACGTGCTCGCAGTGTGTCGACTCTACAGAGTGTTGACATAGTGCCTTCACCCGCTCGATCACCAGATCTTTTTCCACTCGAGAACATATTGGACATCATCCGACAACTCCAGCATCATCCAGGAACAGCATTAACTGTCATTATATTGGCGACCAAGTGCAACAGGCACGGAACTACATACCACAAACTGACATCCAGCACCTGTACAACACAATTCGTGCTTTCGTTCAACGTTCTGGCAGTTATTAATGAACACATTCGCAATGACTTGCCTTGTGGTTACCTTAACCTGTGATCTTGCTTTCCCTAGACAAATTTCATTCCTCCGCAGTCATTATTTTTTGTTATTTCTTCCGGCCGTTGTGGCCGAACGGTTCTAGGCGCTTCAGTCCGGAACCGCGCTGCTGCTACGGTCGCAGGTCCGAATCCTGCCTCGGGCATGGATGTGTGTTATGCCCTTAGTTAGGTTTAAGCAGTTCTAAGTCTAGGGGACTGATGACCTCAGATGACCTCAGATATATATATATATAGTCCGCCCCTCGTGGTCTCGCGGTAGCGTTCTCGCTTCCCGAGCGCGGGGTCCCGGGCTCGATTCCCGGCGGGGTCAGGAATTTTTCCTGCCTCGAGATGACTGGGTGTTGTTGTGTCGTCTTCATCATCATCATTCATTCCCATTACGGTCGGAGGAAGGCAACGGCAAACCACCTCCATTAGGACCTTGCCTAGTAAGGCGGTGCGGGTCTCCCGCATCGTTCCCCTACGCTCTGTAAAGAAGCATGGGACCTCATTTCCATTTCCATTCCATATATATATATATATCAAAAAACGTTTTTCATCACCTCGGTTCCGGGAATTCCAGAACCTGTACAGAAAACTGGAATAGAGATCAACATAAACATCATTTCCGCCCTTTTTATTGCCCATGGAAATCACGCATTGCATATTGTACCACCGTACAACGAGACCTTCGGAGATGGTGGTCCAGACTGATGTACACACCAGTACCTGTAATACCTAGTAGCACGTCCTCTAGCACTGATGCATGCCTGTATTCGTAGTAACATACTATCCACAAGTTCATCAGGGCACTGTTGGTCGAGATTGTCCCACTCCTCAACAGCGATTCGGCGTGGATCCCTCAGAGTGGTTGGTGGATCACTTCGTCCATAAACAACCTTTTTCAATCTATCCCAGGCAAGTTCGGTAGGGCTCATGTGTAGAGACCATGCTGGCCACTGTAGTCGAGCGATGTTGTTATCCTGAAAGAAGTCATTCACAAGATGTGCACGACGGGAGTGCGAATTTCCGTCCATGAATATGCTTCCGATATAGTTTCACTGTCGGTCAGAGAATGGCATTCACGTATCGTACAGCCGTTACGGCGCCTTCCATGACACCAGCGGCGTACGTCGGCTCCACACAAAGCCACCCAAAAACAGCAGGGAACCTCCGTCTTGCTGCACTCGCTGGACAATGTGTCTAAGGCGTTCAGTCTGACCAAGTTGCCTCCAAACACGCTAATCCTGATCGGTCCATTCGGCATGTTGTTGGACCCATCTGTACTGCGCTGCATGGTGCCGTGGTTGCAAAGATGGACCTCGCCATGGACGTTCGGAGTGAAGTTGCGCATCATTCAGCCTATTGCGCACAGTTTGAGTTTTAAAACGACGTCTTGTGGCTGCACGAAAAGCATTATATAACATGGACGCAGTGCTGTCGGGGTTCCTCCGAGCCATAATCCGTGGGCAGCGGTCATCCACTGCATTAGTAGCTCTTGGGCAGTCTGATCGAGGGATGTCATCAACAGTTCCTGTCTTTCTGTATCTCCTCCACGTCCAAAAAACATCGCTTTGGTTCATTCCGAGACGCCTGGACACTTCCCTTGTTGAGAGCCCTTCCTGGCACAAAGTAACAATGCAGACGCAAACGAACCGCGGTACTGACCGTCAAGGCACGGTTGAACTACAGACAATACGAGCCATGTACCTCCTTCCTGGTGGGATGACTGGCCACAAGTTCATCAAGGCACGGTTGGTCGAGATTGTCCCATTACGAACCCATCTGTACCGTGCTTACCGCGCTGCATGGTGCCGTGGTTGCAAAGAGGACCTCGCCATGGACGTTTGGAGTGAAGTTGCGCATCATTCAGCCTATTGCGCACAGTTTCAGTTGTAACACGACGTCCTGTGGCTGCACGAAAAGCATTATATAACATGGTGGCATTGCTGTCAGGGTTCCTCCGAGCCATAATCCGTAGCTAGCGGTCATCCACTGCATTAAGTACTTACTTTCAGATGCAGCTTCCCATTTTTCTTCGCTGTTCGCAGCTGCTGGATGGGCTTCATGATGATTGCTGCTTAAAGTACTAGAAGAAAGTGCTGCTGCCACTGCTCACCTAGGCGCCAGTGTGAACAATCACTCCACGTCGAGTCCTGGGAGCCATCGGAGCTGAAGAGATCTGGGACTAGGGACTGAAGAGGTGGGGGGGGGGGTGGGGGGGAGGGAGTCAGAGGATGCTAGACTGACGATGCAGTTACGTAAGAGGGAAGTTACCCTTGCTGTCGAGGCCAAAGTTCAAGACACAAATTAAATGGTTATCTGTACATCACCTCCTAGTGTCATTCCACTTCTCTGACCGATCCTCTTCTGCAGCTTGATAAGGGCTGTACAAGGAAGTGGCAGAACAAAGATTGGAGATTCTATATCTACTCTGCTCTGGGAAGATTCGTATCCTCATTGGCGAGCAATGGCACCAATGAAATGGTTTAATTTTCTGTGTACAACTTGTCACTTAATGAACACATGTATACTGTGATTGCTACAGATTAACTCACGTGGGTCTAAAGAATGCTAAATTTGCGTTTTAGTAGACTCGCAGACTATCATTAGCAGAAAAATGTGACAATTTGTTGACGAGTAAAAAGTCGTTGTCGCAGAATTCCGGGAGAGGACAAGTGTCCTCTTTTTGCCCCTTCCTCCTGTGCGGGCCGCTATGCCGTTTGTTGCTAGACTTTGAAGATGGAATGCCTCGTGCGTCGGGCAGCCTCTATCTTGCGCGTTGCAAACGCAGAGATACCACTTGTTTTGCCCACCTTACGATCGGGTGTTGCCTTACGACATCCCAATCACGCGACATCGTACTTATGTAATATTCAGTTCGCTGTAGTGACAGTAACTCTCTCTCTGTGCCTCTCTCTCTCTCTCTCTCTCTCTCTCTCTCTCTTTCTCTCCAACACACGTACCTCACCATAAATTGGTCATAAGTGTACAATCAGTACATTCTTATATTGTATCCTTTTGGTGTGGCTCGATGTCAATAGCAGCAATGTAATACCCAGACACTTGACATACTACTGTGTGAACAGTCCCTCTCTGCAGAAATTGCCAGATTACCCTCCTCAGCAGAATTATAGGTACGTACAAAAACAAATTCCAGAAGTTTTATCTCCCATATCGGAACAACGGCGTAATTTACGGCAATTTTAAAGAGCAAATATTTTTGTTTGATGAGACTACTTTTAATTTCCAAGAAGATTTTGTACTCTATAGATTTTTGGTTTTCGAGATAAATTCAGTTTCTAAGAAGGTTTGAGGTCTGCCAGTTTTAACTATGAAAATCATTCGCTAAGCTTTGCAGGGAAACAATTTCTTACATTTATTCTTTGGTTTCACGTTACGAAGAAGGAAACCGATGTCTTAATAAGAAAGTTACAGCCAAAGAAAGTATGAAAATGGGGGTGTGTAAGTGGAAACTTACAGATCCTGGTTTCGATATTACGTCGCACACTGATGTTTTTCATGTGGAAAATCTTAAGTTTTTCCGTGATTCGGAATCCACATATGTTCGGAATCCATGTTATGCTGTAGATCTCCCTATAACTGGCTTAATGAATCACTTTAAACGTCGGAGGAAAAAGTCGGGACGCAGAATTTCCAATAGGACTCTGCTTAGTGAAATGCGGTGGTGTTTTGACCAACCAGCAGGGTGATGACAGTTTTCGATAAGTTTCCTTTTCACACTTAATTTGAAAACACGAAAATTTAGTGGAAAGATACTGCGATGAATGAGAAGATTCCATACACAATATACACAGTCAGCCGAAGGATAGGTGGAAACACTGACTAGAAGAAGGAGTAGAATGATATGTGGTAGTACCAGTATGAGGCCAGGTAATTGCCGTATCTCAAGGTCACTCAAGGACATCCGGTGATAAGATAAAGAGTGTCATGTTACACCCGAGGAAAGTGTGCGAGATCTATTGAAGGTCACTCCCCAACCCGGCCCGTGCACCAGAGGCAACTGTGTGTGGTATATCCAAGAACAGTATTTAGCTTGATACCCCGCCCACACCTGCAGCACACTTGTGTTTGTTACACTCACGATCAGGACGTAACCTGATACCCTTGCACCTTGGCCAATAGCGTGACAGAAAATTGGCGGGCGAATGGGGGACAGCCTTCCCTTTTTCTCTCGGAGCCAATGAGAATGCACTAAAATGGCGGGAAACTCCTTCCCTATCCTTCTCCTTTTGTTTCTAGCTCAAATGCATGAGCCTCGTCATTCGAGGTCTGTTCACCTTAGTGATATCAGGTTTGTTATAAATAATAAGAAATTATTTTCGAACTTTTAGCTGTATTGTTCAGATGCACCAGCCTAGTTATTTTGTGCTATGTAGTTAAAGGATCTTGCTCTTTTGCAGATATATACTGCCGGAAAAAATTAATACACCTGGGTTCAAATGGCTCTGAGCACTATGGGACTTAACATCTATGGTCATCAGTCCCCGAGAACTTAGAACTACTTAAACCTAACTAACCTAAGGACATCACACAACACCCAGCCATCACGGGGCAGAGAAAATCCCTGACCCCGCCGGGAATCGAACCCGGGAACCCGGGCGTGGGAAGCGAGAACGCTACCGCACGACCACGAGATGCGGGCAATACACCTGGGAAATCGACGCCAATTGTCGTCTGATGACCAGGAGGGATAGTAGATGCACCGATAATGGTTTCAACGCCGTCCTCCAATAGATAGAGTAGTGGCACAGCTACCAGAACGCCATCCGTGTCTGTCCTTTAAGTGGGAATGCTCACCGCAGAAGGCTCAGTGTGGCGCAAACGTGTGAAGCAAGCAGGCAACCATGCCACAGACACGCACTCCTGCTTCCAACAGCCAACTGAGTGACTTTGAATGGGGTCAAATTGTGGTCCTCCGAGTTTGGTCCTTTCCAACTTGGATCTGCTGTGTCAGTTGTGCAACGATGCTGTTATCAGTGATCGCGTGAACATTCTCACACCAGTAGAGGAGGTTCTGGATGTCCACGCATCACAGACGCCGGCCAGGATCGTTGTATTGTAAGTGCAGCAGTGGCAAATCGTACAGCAACCACAGCACAGGTAAGGAGGCTCGTGAGCACACATGTCTCAACACGAAGTGTTACGAACTATGGGCACACACATCTCTAACTCACCATAGCACCGATGTCCATGGCTTGTCCGGTTCCGTCAGAGGATCACTTGGAATGGCGAGCCGTCGTCTTCAGCGGTGAAAGGAAATTTTTCCTGCATGCAAGTGATGGTCGTTTTGAGCATACGACGTAGACCTGGTAAGCACTGTCTCGTAGAGCGCATTCGTCCAAGACACACTGTCTCCACCAAGGCCTTATGGTCAGGGGAGCGATAACCTACAACACTCGTTCACCTTTGGTGTTTCTGGAGGGACGCTAACCAGCACTCGGTACGTGCAGAATGTTTTTAGACCCGTTTATTCGACGTTCTTGTAGCTGTAAGATGATGCGTTGTTCCAACAGGATAATGCTCGACCACACACTGCTTGTGAAACTCTGCGTGTTCTGCCAGACGTGCAGCAACTTTCCTGGTCAGCACAATTTCTGTACTTGACTACAGTCGAGCACATGTGGTATATGGTGGGACTAGAAGTGACTCGTGCACCTCTTCAACCGACAACATGTGGAGCTGGTGTGGCATAACGTACCCAGGACAACAGTGTTCGTCATCTGTGCGATCGACTGGATGGCCGAATGAGCGTCTGTATTGCCGCGCTAGGAGCCTACAGCAGCACTAGCATGGGTGTCTCAGCATGGATCGATACTTGGTACCTCAGAACGGCTTATGCTATTGATCTGTAAATGTCATCAATTCATGTGCTACATATACACTGTTGCAGTAGTAAATCATAAGGGAATATGAAACCTCCAAAAGTGTGTAGCAATTTTGTTCCGGTAGTGTAATAACAAATGGTTCAAAAGGGTCTGAGCACTATACGACTTAACATCTGAGGTCATCAGTCCCCTAGAACTTAGAACTACTTAAACGTAACCAACCTAAGGAGATCAAACACATCCACGCCCGAGGCAGATTTCGAACCTGCGACCGTAGTGGTCCAGCAGTTCCAGACTGAAGCGGCCAGAACCGCTCGGCCAGAACGGCCGGCAGTGTAATAACATCAATTAAACAAAATAACTTACGGTTTATTGATAATTGTTCCCATTTTGCTAACAATTTCTTTGTATATTTACTAACTATATTTTTGCAGGCTGAGTGTAAAAACTGTAAAGGAAGAGAGAGGTTGGAATATATCTTACAGGCTGACCGGGATGGCAGAGCGGTTCTAGGCGCTACAGTCTGGAACCGCGTGACCGCTACGGTCGCAGGTTCGAATCCTGCCTCCGACATGGATGTGTGTGATGTCCTTAGGTTAAAATCACTCCAGGCAAATGCCGGGATGGTTCCTCTGAAAGGGCACGGCCGACTTCCTTCCCAATCCTTCCCTAATCCGATGAGACCGATGACCACGCTGTCTGGTCTCCTTCCCCAAACCAACCAACCAACCAACCTTAGGTTAGTTGGGTTAAAGTAGTTCTAAGTTCTAGGGGGCTGATGACCTTAGAAGTTCAGTCCCATAGTGCTCAGAGCCATTTGAACCATTTTTTTTTTATATCTTATAAATAATAAAGGATGTTGGGTGTTACAGCTACTCTGAGATCATGACGGTGGCGCAAATGAAGAAGTCGTGGCGGGCCACATGAAAACCATTTCAAATGGTGACAAAAATTATTCTAGCATCACGCTCTGTGGGAAACACAGCGACTGGTTCCGCTAATGTGACGCGGAACGAACTGACCTGCAGAAGTAAAGCATCATTAAACCAGGTGGGCGACCAGCCGCCTGTGGGTATATGGCTGGTCGTTTCTTTACCGCAACAAATACCCAACAAGGTTTTCTGCTCTCTTAGCCATCGTGAGTGGCCGCAAGTTTCTTAGCATCCGGTCACCCTCGATGTTGCCCGTCCCTGCCACATGGAGGCGGACCAGTTTCTGCGTTGTTCACCTTTACCTTTTATTGTTGAGTGATATCACATTTCTACGTACGCATCGCGAGAGTAGCTCAGCTCGCGGCCGGTCTGCACGGATCGGGGCGAGACGAGGAGCCAATCCCGGCGCTTGCGTCAGCTACCACCGCCACACACAACCTGCAGTCGCGGCGGTGCATACCGGCCGGGCCGGCTGTTAAAGGCGATGCACGGACGCGAGCGCACTTTATGTAAAGCGCGGCCCGCATTGTAATAACATATATAGGTAGGGCGGCGTGGCGCGGCGCGGTACGTACCGGCTGGGCGCTCAGGTTCAAGGTAAGGACGGCGGAGGGCAGCGCTCGCCACCGGCCAGCGGCCACCGCGCGAGCCGTGAGTTAGTGGCGAGCCGGGCGATTGAAATAGAGCCGCGGCGGCGCGCCGACGACGGATTTTACGCTGCTCGCGGGCCGCGGCCGTCTCGGGCGTAAATCTCAGCGGCGCTGCGCGGCGCAGCGCGGCGCGGCGCCGCGCGATCCTCATCGGCCGGCCGGCTCCCACGCGCAGCGCGCAGCACGAGCTCAGTCGGCCGCGCCTCGCCGGCAGTGCTCCGAGGCGCGAGTGACGGGCTCCCTCGCCCCGCCTACAGCAATGGACTACGTTAGCAGGCTTAAGCCGTCGGCACACGAAACAAGTTTCGAACGTCTTCGTTGAGCCTGCCGAGTCAACGTGCTGCTGGCCGCCCAGAAACAATGCGACTTGTACATACGGTTCGCGTGCCTCGACGTGCTATATGCGATTGCTGCGCTCTCCAGCAGCAGTTGTCGGCCATCTGGTTCACAGATCATACTAGAATGAGATTTTCACTCTGCAGAGGAGTGTGCGCTGATATGAAACTTCCTGGCAGATTAAAACTGTGTGCCGGACCGAGACTCGAACTCGTGACCTTTGCCCTTCGCGGGCAAGTGCTCTACCTACTGAGCTACCCAAGCACGACTCACGCCCCGTCCTCACAACTTTACTTCTGCCAGTACCTCGTCTCGTACCTTCCAAAGGTAGGTTGCCCGCGAAAGGCAAAGGTCACGAGGTCGAGTCTCGGTCCGGCACACAGTTTTAATCTGCCAGGAACTTACAAATCATACTGTTTACGAAAAAATGGTTGAAATGGCTGTGAGCACTATGGGACTTAACATCTGAGGTCATCATTGCCCTAGAGCTTAGAACTACTTAAACCTAACTAACCTAAGGACATCACACACATCCACGCCCGAGGCAGGATTCGAACCTGCGACCGTAGCGGTCGCGCGGTTCCAGACTGAAGCGCCTAGAACCTCTCGGCCACACCGGCCGGCTTTACGAAAAGGACGGGCATTAATTGCCTACGGTAGCTGAATGAAAACGCATATTTCCTCCTTTGTCCATATGCTTATCACGTTGTTCTGTCTGCAGTATAGTTTAATAAAAATTGCAGTGTCCTTGAACTTGTTATAAAGCAAAAAGGTAAGGCCATATACAGTCAATAAGTTCATCAGCTTATGAAACTTTGATTACAAATAGTGAGCTACGAATGTACAATAGTTGTCTACATAACGCAGGAGAGTACATTATTCTTATGTTTTGGTGAAACTCCAACACGGTAGAAGAATCTTTACAACGCGTGAAATACAAAACTTAAAGCAAGAAAAAATATCTTACTGCAAGTAGTGCAAGCTGTCTTGGAGAATAAACCTGTCGAACACTTCTCAGAAAGAGCTCGTTTATAAACACGTAACATCGAATATTATAGGGGATACTTACATCAGACCAATAAGGAAGCATAAGAACGTATTAAAAAAAGCGAAGATTAGAAAAAAAATATTTGGATCTAGCAACACATTACCTCTTACCTTACAATTCTGCGTATGTACTCTTTACATTATAAAACTCACAAACGAGCTACCACCGTGCTTTGCATACTACAGTCGCCCGAAAGTTTTAATCGTACATCCGGTATCAACTGAAAATTGTAGTAAATTATACCTAGAACAACACGTTTTAGATGGATCCTCCATATGCCGTTGCCTTGAATCGATATACTTTTATGATACGCAAGTTAAAATACTTCTTTAGTCACCAATATGGCATTTCCCATTGTTTTATTACAACAAATCGTATAGTTAACGACGGTTTCTCGATAGAGCCTCGAATTGGTGATGCTTAGAAACGGCATATACACATTTGGGCTTCAGTTGAAAGCCATTACGGCGTCTCGTGGCTCTTTAATGGAGAGAGATGGCGTCCGTGTGACGTAGGTGGCGTTCTCACATTTCATTGATCTACGCTTAAACGCACCTTCAGAGTAGTTCATATGCTATATATTGCTTTGCACATTCGGAAAGGCTTCCAGCGTGCTTTTCCCACGCTATGACGTCAGAAACTCCTCACACTCAACTCTCAACGTTCCATTGCACAGTCCGTGTTCCGATGATTTTAAGCTGACGGGACGTATACAAATAGGCTTCAACTGATAGCTGAGTTGAAGCCCATATGTATATATGCCGTTTCTAAACAACAGAAAATTGACGATTTCTCAAAACCCGTCCTCAATTGTATGACTGGCTTTAATAAATTTACGGGAAATGTCATATTGGTGGAATTATTGTTACTAGCGTATTAGGAAAGAATGCCGTTTCAAGGCAACGGCACGCTGATTATCCACAGAAATTCTGTATTTTTGGTACGTTTGTTACAGTTAAATGTTATGTAATAACATATCTAGAACTAAGGCTTTCAGGACACGTTAAGAAGCAAAGTATGGCTACAGAACCTTCGTGTTCGGTATAGCGCAATGACTGTGCCAATGATTTATTAATTAGTTCGTGGTGTGTTACTCGTTCGCACGTTAATGGATCCGCAAGATTTTATTATAACTTTTTTTTATTATCTTCGTGAAAGTATATTCTATAATATTCATAGTTATGTTAATATAAGTGCGATCGTTCTGAGGAGTGAGTGTGTTCCATTGATTTAATCTACAACACAGCTCACACTGCTTTCAGTAAGATATTGTGCACTTTCTTGTTTTAAGTTTTGTATTTTACATGTGGTAAACATTCTGCTACTGAGTATGAACAGAGAACAAGTGAGAATGGCCTTATAATGTAATTAAAAGGTGAGAATGATGTCATAATTTTAACGTTATACAAACTCATATCGCACTATTATAATGAAACTGTTACAAACCAATGTTCTTTTATTGACTGGACATGGTAGTTTACTTTTTGTCTTGTGACATTTCCATGGATATTGAAGTTTTTACTTAAGTATACTACAGGCAAACAGCATGTGGACAAGGGAACAAATACGTTTTAATAGAGCTAAAACAGGAATTTCTCGACCGTCCATTTCGTAAACAGTGCTTGTGCGAGCCAGATGCAGACGACAACTGCCGCTGGAGCGCGCTGCTATCACGCTTACCACTTGAAACACGCGTACCGTACGCGCAAGTCGCACCGTTTCTGTGCGTTCAACAGAACGTTGAACTCGGCACGCTCAACGTTCTGGTACGACACCGCTGTCCGTGTGCCTACAGCTTTACACTGCGGTCCGCCCCATCCGTTTTAAAAATCTTTCAGTACTCACACACCATGGTCAGTCAACTTCTAAGAGCAGTGCTCTATCGCTACGGCCCCTGTTCCCTATTTTGTGCTGTCCACTTCATTTCTTGACAATTTTCGCATATTGTTTACCTTCGCAGCCATCTACCTCTATGTGACTACTCTGCACTTCGTAGTTCCGAAAACAATTTTACCTGGCACCTCGTGATGTTAACATAGACTAGACATTCATCGATTATGATGGTGTTTATCAATCGAGTTAGGCTGAGGATGTCGCCCAGCCACGTCAATTTCACTCTGTGGCATCTGTAAAATCTCCCTGAATCATATGACATAGCGTTTACACAGGTAGAATATGAATAAAACCGACAAACTGCAGGGACGCATTCCTGAATGGGAACGGAGGAAAAAAGGTCCTATGAACATATGTTCAGATAGTGCGTGCTAAGACAACAAATTGTCCTGGAACACAGTGCAGAGCTGTATCGCATCCACGTGACGACATATGCTCAAAGCGACCTCCAGGGGACTGCAGGCAATATAGATAGCAGTGATTGTCATGCAGGATACACATAATCGTACTTTGGTTACACCATGTTGTCGGGACACTTGCCTGGAGCTTGTAGTAAGGTTCGTCTCAAGGTCTGTAGAACCCCGTCCTTCAGATCTGGTGTACGTACAGTGTCCGTCTCGCTGCACGTTCGTCTCTCTGAAAGGACCCACGATCACTCAAACGCTCAAAAAGGGCTTGAAATGTTGTGTGATGTGGTTGGTGTCGGTGAGGATACTTGGTTTGGTATAGCCGTACTACCTCACGAACGTGCCCATCTGCTTTGTCGTACACAAACACCATCTCGGCTTGTTCCCGACATGAATACCGGACCATTCTGCTGCTCACAGTACTATGCGTCAGTCACGTAGCCTACAACACACAAGGAACACACGGCACGTGGTCAGAGGAAGTGTCATTCGTCATCTCCCTTTTACGATGGCAACGATGTACTTCTGGACACATGTTTATAGGACCTTTCTTACTCTATTTCCAGCGAGGAATCCGTACCTGTAGTTTGTCGATTTGATTTATGTTTACCCTGTATACACCAGAAGATGCAACGGAAAAGTTGCGAAACCGGTTCTGTGAGTCTCTGGCCGAATTGAATAACTGTAAGTAGGCTGTTTAGGTTTTTTTATTGGTAACGCCACCTCTGTATGAAAATCACTGGCTGTGCTGTGGGCAGTCTGTGGCTGCTTTGCATTGTTGTAATACTCGC
Organism: Schistocerca piceifrons; assembly: GCF_021461385.2. NCBI lineage: Eukaryota > Metazoa > Arthropoda > Insecta > Orthoptera > Acrididae > Schistocerca > Schistocerca piceifrons. The sequence continues at coordinate 451,135,550 of NC_060142.1, forward strand.
CATTGTAGTGTTGGGCAGCGGCAGCTGGATGTGAACAGCGCGTAGCGTTGCGCAGTTGGAGGTGAGCCGCCAGCAGTGGTGGATGTGGGGAGAGAGATGGCGGAGATTTGTAATTTGTCATGAACTGCGATATTTATACATAATGATATCAAGGTAAATACATTGTTTGTTCTCTATTAATATCTTTCATTTGCTAACTATCCCTATCAGTAGTTAGTGCCTTCCATAGTTTGAATCTTTTATTTAGCTGGCAGTAGTGGCGCTCGCTGTATTGCAGTAGCTTGAGCAGCGAAGATTTTTGTGAGGTAAGTGATTTGTGAAAGGTATAGTTTAATGTTAGTCAGGGCCATTCTTTAGTAGGGAATTTTGAAAGTCAGATTGCGTTGCGCTAAAAATATTGTGTGTCAGTTTAAGCACAGTCGTGTATAATTGTTCAAAAGGGGACGTTTCATATGTCGACCCTTAGCCGAGGATACCTCACTGGAATCTTCTGATTTTTTTTCTTGTAGTTTGTGTAAGTAGTGTAGATTTTGTTTATTGATAGCGCGTAATCATAGAGAGAATTTCCTTTGTAGTTGTAGTTTTTCATTGTTGTACAGTAAAACAGTTGTGGCATGCATGTAGATTTGCACCAAGTATTTCGCAGCTGCGCTGGCAATTAAGTAGACATTATTTCCATTGCTATGTTATTTTATTTTGCTCTTCAAATTGTGCTTTTCTGTGTTATCGTGTGAAATATTGTGACAATTATGGCGTGTGAAAAACGTAGTACTAGGCTCCAAAGTAAACTGAGAAATGACAGTGAAGACGAAAGCAGTGTGTTAGCGCCGCAGAGTAATGAATTAACTGATGTTCAAAGTAGTAATTTGATAATTGTGCATAGGGAAATGGAGCGGGCGGCAAACAATGGCGTGGACAGTGAAACAATTAGTGAAGAGGGAAGCATTATCGATCGATCGGTCGGCAATAGCTCGCCTCAGGAAGCCGAAATGACACGACACGATTTCGCAAATACTGTAGATTCAGGTTTTGGATCCTCACCGTTTTCTCAAGACACATTTTCTGCTTGTCAAAATGTGAATGTTTCCGGTGCAAATTCACTGCCGAAAAGCACTGAGGAACATGTTTCAGACACCAATGCATTGTTATTACAGTTAATACAACAAATGGGACAAACACAGCAAAAGCTTCAAAAGTTAGACACAATGGAACAAAATCAGAGACAAACACAGCAAAAGCTTCAAAAGTTAGACACAATGGAACAAAATCTCAAAAAGTTAGACACAATGGAACAAAATCTTCAAAAGTTAGACACTACACTTGAACAAACACGTGAAGATTTAACCACTGAGTTACATAACATTGAATCGAAATGTCAGAAAGTGTGTAATGACGTAAAAACACAAATTTGTGAGCATTTTCAACCTATTTTTTCGCGGCATGAAAATGCATTACAGAATCACGAAGCAGCCATAAAAGAACTGCAAACCATTGTTCATGAAAATCATGAGACCTTGTGGGCTAAAATTGACTCAGTTGCATCTACGGATTCGGTTACACAACTTGCAAAAACTCAGGAAAACTTAAAGGACACAGTAGATTCGATTTCAACACAAATGGACAGTCTGAAGCTTGGTTCAGAAAAACACACTGAGGAAATGTGTTCATTATCAGAGAAAGTAGTTGAACTTTCGGATCAGCTAAATAATTTATCTACGAAGGTAGATGATAATCTGAATGACGCAAAACCGGTAGTCTTTAATGACACAGAAGAGAGCGAACAAATTAGGAAACTGAAACAAAATCTGAATGAAATTGATACGCAACATCAAAGAGAAATCCGGGAAATACAAGATCAGCTGACACAGGTAATACAAGAATTACGTATTTCAGAGGACACTCGCGTTCCAATACGGGAAGAGGGACATAGAAATACGGAACAACCACAAAATAATAACACAGGACACTTCGGAAGTTATGAAAGAAATTGGCAAGGTGCACCGAATTTTGAAATGGAACCGCCGAAACGACGTAACAATGACCGATATGCGACTCGCCGACATGATGATTTTGACTATAAGCTGTTCATTACTACACATAAATTCAAAACATTTAAGAATTCTGGCAACGACATTCATCCACAAGAATGGCTCCATCAATTCTCGCATTGTTTTCCTCCCAACTGGTCGTTGGAACACAGATTAGAATTTATGTGTGGCTACTTAGAGAATGAACCAGCTGTAAGAATGCGATCGGTCATTCACGATTGCCACAGTGAAGGAGAATTTTACCATGCCTTCCTCTCAGCATATTGGTCTCAAGCCACACAAGACCATGTAAAACATGGTATCATAATGATGAAACGGTTCGAACAATCTGAATTTTCCAGTCTTATGAAATATTTTGAAGACATGTTGCATAAGAATCAGTATCTTTCAAACCCATACAGCCCCTCAGAACTCATCCGCATTTGCTTAATCAAATTACCTGAACATTTACGGCATATTATTTTGGCAGGACGTTGCAAAGACGACATTGAAGCTTTTCAGGAACTGTTACAAGAATTAGAAATTGACACAGACAGTCGCGGGATGCGAAAACAGGAACACAATCACTACAGGTCACATCCGTCACAATCCCGTGACGACAGAAACAATAACTGGACACGACAAGGCTATTCTTACAACGTAAAGCGTGACCAAAACAGACACCACCCGTATGATAACCGTTGGCAGAGTAAAAATAATTACAGAGAAAGATCGCATTTCCATAGTAATGACTATCACAGAGACAGCCATAGAAACAGACAATATGGGAACCAAAATAATTATTATCAAGGGAGACAGAATAACTTCAGACGCAACAGTTCGGCGCACAGTTACGACTCAGGGAGAAATTCTCCACAACGTGACGGACAAGGAAGAAACAACGGAATCTACCGACATGACGACAGACGATATATTCGTAACGACAGACCTGAATTGAATCAGAACTGGCGGGATTTAAACAGGGCAGGGCCCTCTCGTCACGGTGAATTTGTAGAAGTTAGGTCTCCAAATCCCAATAACGACGCGCGCCAACAAAGAGACAGACAATGACTCGCACAGCAGGCACCCACGTGCGCCGGCTGGCTCAGAGAAAAATAACATAGACGCTAACATTAAGAAAAATTCCAGTATTCTTTAACGACGTATACCGCATGATAATTGCGTTGAAGTTGATACGCTGCGCACTAGAAAGGGTAAAAGATTGCAATACATTTCACATGTAAAACCGTTTATTGAAAGATAATCTGCTTTTTAACTTAGTCTTTGCCATAAAATTTTTCGCTTCACATTACTAATATGCATTGTCAGGCTTAGAATCTGTTAACATACAACAATGTTTGAAGTTAAATATCCAATCAAGAACCAAGAGAACTTACTTAAACAGAAATGACGAATGCATTGTTATAGTGAACAGACGTCACAGTGTTGTTAGTTGTACATTCGTGCTTGTTAGTTGCAAGATTACGTAACGACTATCAGGCTTACATACTTAGGACACATACTGGTACTGCTAATGAGATTTTAATGCAACATTTTGGTTTACTTGAAAATATATTCTGGATTTAAAGTACTTTCAGTGAGATACCAGATGGCACAGTGGTTAGTTTATGTGACAGCTACACGATTTTATCACGACGCTACTAATGAGTGACAATTTACAATGTTGCTTTTGCAGTGTTTCTGTTTTATATCTGCACAGTTTTTCTGAATTCTTCTGGAAAGTAAAACATGTTTTAGTAGTAACTTTTGTGGTACAGCAACAATGCGATTGTCTTTTCCGTAGCACAACAATACGTTACAGCACAGTACTTTCTTCATCACGGCAATAAGGGTAATAACTAAGATATCAATACACAAAGCATTTCACTTTTGTTTATCATGAGGTAAGTACATTGACTTCTGCAGAACTTGGCTTTCGGAGGACGATAAGTACGACACTTCCACAGAATTATCTTACAGCAAGACGCACATTTAGCGCTACAGGACATGCATTTGGGAGATTTTGTACTTAAGCCATTTATTTTTCAAGATTTTTGAATTACAAAGAAAGTTTTCCGTGATATATTTCATTCTATTGCTGTAATATGTAACACCTGAGGGTATAATTACATTAATCCTCAGGGGGGTACACGCCTACTTTGTGTACCATGTGTTTGGCAAGCACAAGGAACCCTAGCTAATATGGTATTTGCTTATACAACTTTACACATCGGTACCATATTTCTCTAACACACAAATTACACAGCTATCTGATCATTTAACTGAGAGAGACAAACATTTATTTTACTATATCAGTGACAGATGTTTACGTAATTACACAGTTGGATAACTTCACACTTATGAAACTGTATTTTGTCTGTACTTTGTAAACTGTTCATATTTTTTCGGAATCATTGTGATACTATGAGAGCTTTGAATGATGTATTTGGTATGAGATCATGATTTTTAAAGTACGTTTGAGGCAGCTGACACTTTTGACATGAGCAGAGAATTGTTTTAGGCTTAGAAGTTATTGGAGGAAGTTACGACGATTTTGAGATTTGACTGAAGTGTTATGATGTTATTATTACGACGACGATGTGTATTATGTTGTTGAGGAATGTTTACTATGCTACGTATTTCTCATGATGAAATATTGAAGAAGTGTCGACGAATATGTATATGTATAATGAGGTAAGGAATAATGAGTAGTGTTTAGGGACTCTGATTTATGAAAAGGATGTTGGAAACCAAGAAACGTACTTTAAGAGTTATGAAATGTGTGTGTATATGCGTGAATGTATTACAATGCAGACGAAAATTTTTTTTGGACACTGTTATATTTATAGGATTTTGTTTCTACAGATTTGCAACGCTAATTCTTGACCTGTGAAATATTTTTATATGAGGCTGCAACGGTAGCAGAAACTGCTGTCGTAAATATTTCCATACGAAAGTTAAGTGACCACCTGCACGTAATGCGTCGCGGGCACCCAGCTGTGTCAGACGCCTGGAGAAAAAGCCATTATTGCGAGCCCTTTTCAGCGGCACAGGTAGAACAAAAAAAAAGGGGAGGCCATTATCCTCGGAAATATTCTTACATCTGCAAACCTGATAATGACAAGTGTCTTTCTACGAGAATTGAGAGCTACTGACTTACGAAATGCCACATGACTATTGAATGATGTTTTTATGCTTTGGTTTGCGTAATTGCTTATTTCATTTGACATCTGGTTTCCAGCTGTGTTGCAGCATTGCTTTTATAAAATGAAATGCATTTGCTAATGTGAACACTTTCTGTCAACAGATCTATTAAATAATCATTTTATGATCCACATTCTTTAAAAAAGGAGCACTTGGAAAGGAAAGAACAATAAGAAGGAACTAGTAACAGTAACACATTATTTTCTTTTCAAGTACATGGTAATATTTCTTTTTACAATCAGTTGTTGTGGTGCACCACTTTAATTACATAGATATTAAGATGTGAATATACATTTCCCTTATCTGCATTGTCGTTTTTGCTGTAATATTTTTTCTGCTTGAGCTTTGTCATGTATAAATATAAGTTTTATATTTTTTATATTTGCTGCTGCTGTTTGCCAGGCATAGTGCTACTGAATTTTAAATTGTGTTACTCTGTTAAGCTAATTTTACTACTGACTTATTTTTCTTGCTACTGTACATTGGCTCATATTAGTTGTAATGTTGCATTGCTTGGTAATTTATATTTACTGTAGCTTGCTTTGCAATTTTCCATTTTTTTTGCATTGCTGTTTGTGTTAATTTGTTATGTGCTGCTGCATTGCCTCGTCCCTTAGTTTAGTATCTGAGCTCAGTAGATTTAAGTTAGCTTAAGAGGAGACTATATAAGAAACTAACTATTATAAATTTATAAGAAATGCATTGAGAAGCTATCAGAAAATGGTCTAGCAAAATAAAAAGGATACTGTACAGTGGAGAAAAACTATTATTGACAGAGGATGTGAACAGAATACAGAAAGCAGAGAGAAAAACTATTTTTGACAGAGGATGTGAACGAAATACAGAAGGCAGGCTTAGATAGGACTTTTGGGAATAATGATGAATGTAGGGAGATCTCCAAGAAGCAAAGAAAGTTTTGTTTGCAAAATACTGCAATGAAACAAACCCTGTCCTTTCCTTTTGTGTTATCCCACTATGTGTTTGGGTACCCTTGTGTATATATGTTCTTACTGTCTTTATATGTTTACCTCATCAGACTTTTGTTGTAGAATTTTTCTCATACTCAGCTACATGAACTATGATGAGGAATACTGTTATCCTCAAATATAATTTGCGTTAATAATATGTTATTTACTTTGTAAAGATGTTAGACATTATTAATTCTATTCTGTTCAATGCTCATGTGTGAAGTTGATGTTTCAAAAGTTATTGTGATCCTTTATGTATGTACTCATGTCATAATTCCACTGATGTATATGTTTATTTCTATTCTTTTGTAAAGCCTGTGTTACTACAAATGTTATCTGTATTGTTATGTTCTTTAATGATGTATTTTGTACCTTTGTAATTGTATTTTCATGTTGTAAATTTATAATTGTACAGACACCAGTTCTTCCAATTAAGTTACATTTCACTGCACACGTTTCTGTTGGTCATAGTATATGGACAATATGTGAGAAGTAGGGACTGTTAGTGTTTGCACGTGTGTTAATGATTCAGCAAGGGACTGGATAACAGCATTGCTGGTTCTAAGGACAATTCCAAAAACTTTGTGAGTGCACAAGTGGTGGTTTATGGACTTGCTATATTCTCCGCAAGACTCTTTGATGGTGATTGTGCACCTGCACAGTCGCAACAGATGGCTGCTGGCCATTTCTACAAGGACTACAGTGGGTCTACACCTTTGCTGACTCACCAGTACCATTATTTCTACAAGGCCTGCAGTGGGTCTGCACCTCTGGTGGCCCACCAATACCGTAATCTCTACCAGGACTACAGTGGGTCTGTTCTGTGATGACCTACCTACCAATATTCTTCAAAACGTCGAATGACTCTGCTGTGGGTTTGCTCTGTTGTGGCCCATTACCTGTCTGCATGTCGAGAGTCAGCACTGTCTTTCCATTGGAAGAACAACACTACTTCTTCAAGACTGCATGGAAATCCACTACTTCTGTGTGCATTTTCTTTAACTGCTCAGACTTTGAGAAAAACTCTGCATTTTTACTGTGATGAACAATGTGGACTGTCTTTATGGACTGTGAGAAATTTTTAGCTTTTGACCAACATTGTATCAATAAGTGTGTGCATTTGATTTCTTTGTTATTGTAATTATGAAAAATTTTTTTCAAATCTGTATTGGCCACTGCCCAATCCAATTTGTAAAATTTTTTGTGGGGAGCATGGGGGCTATGTAAGTAGGCTGTTTAGGTTTTTTTATTGGTAACGCCACCTCTGTATGAAAATCACTGGCTGTGCTGTGGGCAGTCTGTGGCTGCTTTGCATTGTTGTAATACTCGCCATTGTAGTGTTGGGCAGCGGCAGCTGGATGTGAACAGCGCGTAGCGTTGCGCAGTTGGAGGTGAGCTGCCAGCAGTGGTGGATGTGGGGAGAGAGATGGCGGAGATTTGTAATTTGTCATGAACTGCGATATTTATACATGATGATATCAAGGTAAATACATTGTTTGTTCTCTATTAATATCTTTCATTTGCTAACTATCCCTATCAGTAGTTAGTGCCTTCCATAGTTTGAATCTTTTATTTAGCTGGCAGTAGTGGCGCTCGCTGTATTGCAGTAGCTTGAGCAGCGAAGATTTTTGTGAGGTAAGTGATTTGTGAAAGGTATAGTTTAATGTTAGTCAGGGCCATTCTTTAGTAGGGAATTTTGAAAGTCAGATTGCGTTGCGCTAAAAATATTGTGTGTCAGTTTAAGCACAGTCGTGTATAATTGTTCAAAGGGGACGTTCCATAACTACAGCTACAGCGGGCTACTGAACTTTTCATTAAGTTTTATATTTTAATAGTTTTAACACCGGGATGTAAACACCAGATATACTGTATGAATTAGTTCAAATGGGTTCAAATGGCTCTGAGCACTATGGGACTTAACTACTGTGGTCATTAGTCCCGTAGAACTTAGAACTACTTAAACCTAACTAATCTAAGGACATCACACACATCCATGCCCGAGGCAGGATTCGAACCTGCGACCGTAGCGGTCACGCGGTTCCAGACTGTAGCGCCTATATCCGCACGGCCACTCCGGCCGGCTATGAATTAGTCAATCAGTTATATATCACACTTAAGTGTCTGGTGGATGGTTCGTGAAACAGTTTCCACTCTGTCTCTCTACCGTTCCACTGACGACAACCGGCGGGAAAAAGGAACGTATGAATTTTTCTGTGCAAGCTCTGATTTCTCTTATCTTATTACAATGATCATTTAGATTGGTGTCAATAAAATACTTTCGCTTTCGAGGAGGACGATGAAATATCGTGAAAAGTTCTCCCCACAGCGAAAAACGCCTTTGTTTTAATAGAATAACGAAACCATGAAACTTGCACAGGACTTTGTTTTTACTTAAATGGCGATCAGTTTCGGATCTTTGGCCATTATCACCTCATCCACCTAAGCGCTACCACGGTTTGTGTGCGCTAGCCATATTGTTTGTGTGAGTGACTAAGTTCAATATACCGAGCATGTTGTCACTTGGTACGCATTCGGGAAGACGACGGTGCAAACCCGCGTCCGGTCATCCTGATTAAGGTTTTCCGCAATTTCCCTAAATCGCTGTAGGCGAATGCCGGGATGGTTGTTTTGAAATGGCAGAGCTGATTTCCTTCTCCATCCTTCCCTAACACTAGCTTTTGCCTCGTCTCTTATGACCGCCTTGTCGACGAATCGTTAAACATCAATGTTCTCCTACTCCTTCAAGTGCAAAATACTATTTGCATATGGCAGTCCAGTGCTGGGTGAGCACTGACAATCGTTACATACGCACATAATGATAGTACTTACTCGATGGCCTGACAATGGACTAAGATCCGAAACTGGTCGCCATTTAAATAAAATTAAACTTCTGAGCAACTTTGGCCGATTCGTAGTTTCATTGACTCATAGTAAGTTCCTGCCTATTGCCATCCAGTTTACTGGAAGCAAGCCTTTGGCTTAATGATTTCCATCTCAACACGGGCATCACATCTGCTACACTCTCTCCCATCTATTGTGGTAATATAAAACGAGTTGCCCTTCTTTTAACTGTTTAGATGTCACCCGTCAACCCTATTTTGTAACCATCCCATACCGCACACCAATACCACAGCAGAGGAAGGACAAGCGTAGTGTAGGCTGTCTCGTTAGTGGATTTCTTGCATCTTCAAAGTATGCTGCCAATAAAACGCCTTTCCCACGGCATTGTCTATGTGATCGTCGCTATTCATTTCGTTTGTAATTGCTGTCACTAGGTATTTAGTTGAATTGACAGCCTTTAGACTTGTGTGATTTGTAATGCAGTAAGCATGTGGATGATCCCATACTTTTCATTACTTATGCCAATTGCAACTTTTCGCCCCCTCTAAATCATTTTGCAATTGGTTTTGATCATCTTGTTCTTCTTTTTTTTTTTGGCTGTCTGAAGACCACTTTAATTCTAGTCAGCTTCGTTTCTTCTATCCTTTATTCTTGCCCAGTATCTTTTCTTTCTCGTACTTTGATACTTTCATTGCCTTTCGCTCCACGATTATTTCGCTCTGCTACTAATTCTGTCCTGGAAACCGGTGACAGCACAAATGTTTAATTTGAAAGCCACCCTGCTGCAAATCTCTGTTTCCTGTAATCTCATTTCTTCCAGATCTCTTTCTTGGATCTACCGTATTTTGGTTTTCTTGTTCACAAGAAACTTTTTATCTGACATGTCATCCTCTCTTGGTCCGCGTTATAAGTGAAAATTTCTGGTGAGGGCTCCTGTCACTGCTATTGATATAGGATTAACAGCGAGTTAAGTGTTACCAGTCACATATGATTACGTCAATGACGTAACCTCCATCATCAGGTAGGCTTGTGTGGGTTAACATGACACTTGTGTGTTGCGTTATGACTTTGGGGTATCCCGTGCCGCTTTTTACCAGAAGACGACAAAAGCGGAACACTACTTTAGTATGTGGCTCATAGTTTTATGGACGTCTTGGACTGAGAGACTGGTCCATTCTAAGAATATGCTCCTTTTCGTGATGGCGTTTAAGATTCTCTGTATCTGGATATACAGTTCTGGTTAGATCATCTTCTGTATTGACTGTCTCGTATTCTTCAAGGTCCCAATATCCTCCTGAAAATAGTTCATTGTTCAAGTTCTAGCCTCTTAAATAATGGTGCCATTACGAAGTTCTTTGTGCTGCCTACAATGCTTCAGGGCGTATCTTTGCCATCGATCGAAGGGCTCTACTTTTCTAGATATTCATAGACTTTTGCACGCTGAATTCGGTTATTCGCGCTCTCGTTACTCGTTTTTTTAACAGCCTGTTTTCTATTCATCCTCCTAGGTATCTGAATATTACCACCTTCTGAATTTTCCCCGCTTTAGCCGTTCGTCTCTGCAGTACAGTGGTGTGATTATGCGCCTTTCTAACGATTCCGACAATATCAGCGTAACGCCTGGTCAATAGGCTTAGGAAGGTATCACCAGCTGTAGTCATGCAATAAAACGCATTAGTAAAAACCAAAATAATAACAGTACTTAATTGAAAACATCACCGTGAGCAAAAAAATGGTGCAAATGGCTCTGAGCACTTCTGAGGCATCAGTCCCCTAGAACTTAGAACTACTTAAACCTAACTAACCTAAGGACATCACACACATCCATGCCCGAGGCAGGATTCGAACCTGCGACAGTAGTGGTCGCGCGGTTCCAGACTGTAGCGCCTAGAACCGCTCGTCCACCCCGGGCCGGCTCACAGTGAGCAAGCCATGCTACAGAGGTTAATACAGGAAAATGTCCAGTCGCATGAGTGAAGGTTGGATCTAAAGCTCATTATTTACAATAGGTATTACCGCGAGAATTACCAAAAATTGTCAGGTTTTCCGTAGCTTGGTTTACACAAGAATGATACTGCGTGGCGTATAAAGTAGTCATCTGTACAAAATGTGTGCATGTTGAAGGACAATACGAAAACGCTGCACGGTCACAAGCTTGACAATGCACGTCGTAACGTGTACTTCGCGACTAATAAAGATTATACTTCATTTAATTTTCTTACGCATTGCAACTGTGTGTCCCACGTGTTTTCTAGATGCTAATATTTCACGAGTAACGTAATTGAATTACTTTTTGGGAGTTATTTACATGAATTTACATTAAAATATTATTTCAAATAAAATTCCCTTGTCACCCTTTTTCCCATTTAGACTGCACTCGGCAGATGGAATACAGTAACTTGACGCGAAACTTAGGCCTACCATAAGGGGCGGTCATATGGAAATGAGTCAGAGGAAAAAGACTTTCGTGCCCGTCGACTTATTTCCGACGAAGAAGTGCACACATTTTTCCATGAAACCATGACCATCTTTTCTCATAGTGTATTAACAGTTATGCGCATTACTTTTTAAATAAGTAGTTTATTTACTTTTTTCATCTGCCTCGTTTTCATTTGACTACCCCTTACACTGGCCTTCTGCATTTTGTAGAACCTTTCGATATTTCTTATGAACTTCATATGAACAAGAGTAGTAATCATTATGGATATTAATTTTCGAATTTCTCTGCATGTAGTTTTAATATAGAAGCAGCTGACAGAGACCAAGAGCTTTATTCTCTATAAAATGAATTATTTGATGCCTTGCATCCGTCATACTATAACAGATGGGGTCCAGGTGCCACTGAACTGCATGGGACTATAAATCAAACTGCTTCACACTCATTGTTCTTGTTGAGGTATTTGGTGCGGCTGTTCATGGTCTCTTAAATTCAGTTGTCTTTTTTTATGCCTCTTTTAAACTATTGAATAAAAAGGTAAGTGTTCACTCTCGTGGTAGCTTTCTGCAAACTCTTTGCAGCTAGATCGCGTTACTAATTCTAATGATGGGTCTAAACATTGCGTTCAACGGAGCATGATCCTTAATTTAGTGCGCATCCAGACTTACCTTAATAGGTAACCCTTATTTAAAACCTAGCATGAATATTACACTCTTTGTGAATAGTTGCCTAGAGGTTGCTTCATTCAGTTGGTTGGTTGGTTGGTTTGGGGGAAGAGACCAAACAGCGAGGTCATCAGTCTCATCGGATTAGGGAAGAACGGGGAAGGACGTCGGCCGTGCACTTTCAGAGGAACCATCCCGGCATTTGCCTGCAGCGATTTAGGAAAATCACGGAAAACCTTAATCAGGATGGCCGGACCCGGGATTGAACCGTCGTCCTCCCGAATGCGAGTCCAGTGTGCTAACCACTGCGCCACCTCGCTCAGTCCTTCATTCACTGGTCGCCTTTATAATGTCTGCTCATTCTATACACCTGGTCCTCGTTAGCCTTCTCAAAAGCGGCATTTGCATCGCTTCTGGGTGTTCTCTGTTTTTCGTCAACAGTATCCATATTTGATAGTCCTACTGGTAAATATTCTGAGAAGTAGCTTTTTTCTGTAGTAAACAATTTTTTCATGGAGAGTTTTCATCTCTAAATGAGAACATGCTATGCTGTAGCAATTTTTCCTCTTATTTCCTTTCAGTATCTGCTGTATTAAGTATTTAAGAGACGTTAACAATAAAATTATCATCTTTCCAACATTATATCTTTCAAGTATTGTATCAGATGTCCGTCCCATATTTTATTTGCTTGTTGCTATAGTAATGGGATTTCAGCTTTAATGTCATTATTGAAAATTTTAACAGTATATTATAAAAAAATTTCTACTGTCATTTAGGACTGAAAATGAATATTTACTGGTCAGGACAACATGACTGACAGGAAAACTGTTTAATGTAAGACAACATAAAAACACTACCTCATTTCCTAAGTACAGTAACGATGGAGAATAATTTTGTCATTATTGTTCGTGTAACCTGAGGCACCAATAAGAGTGAGGTGGCATAGGACGACAACAACACCTAGAATATATTACATTTGTTTTTATGTAAGACATTCTGACAAAAACGAGTTACTGAAGTGCTGTTTCTGCATTCATTATTTTGCTATTAGTTATCCGTAGTGATGAAACTGTATACCCTTATGCAAGAACGAACGTTAGGTTTGTGCTTGTAAACGGATATGGATAATACACAAGTTTCTTTTGTATTTTTAAGTCGTCTTACATCAGTGGTCTTGTCTATGCCTTGTTCACATAGTGAGTTGCATTTGTGTTATGTACACTGAAATCTAACTGTCATCTTATTATTCTTTTAAGCTAAGATATGAAAAACTAACGTAGGCGCACCTTGTAGCAGTCTATGTGACAGCTAACCCCTCGCTAGCGCAACTCTAAAACCGACTCTTAATTCTCAGAAGATATTATTGATAAGTTCTATAACGAGGTTTTATCTGAGTCTTTAATGTGTCACGACTGCGCTGTTGCATTTACCATTAATCTGTTAACGGTTACTTACCTAAAATAACTGAAAACCAACGTAGTAATAGTATTACTCGTGGCATTGGTGAGTGACATTTACGAGGTGCAATATGATTAAAAGGGGCAAGGAAAGACAGTGTGGCCTGTCGCAGGCTGCAAGCTTACATAAGGATGTGGATTTGGGGAAAATCAAACAAAGATTCGGAGGAACATGCACATAGACGCCCGATTTTTTAATAACTTGCTCTATGTTTTTATAAAAAAGTAGACATACATTGAAGCTCATTAATCAGCAACGAAATTCAAATTGAGTATAAATCAAACAGATAACTTCAAAGGATGCATAAAACAATGACCCCAAAGAACCGAACTTGTTACTGAAAGAGAGAGGCTTTAGCATCCAGCATGATCATACCTGTCAGTAAATTGTGTGGATATTCTTGTTCACATGAGCACATAGCTAAAACACGTCCACAAAGAATTATGTTCTGTTATCAGTCAGAAAGCCAGGCAGAAGTCAAAGACTTACTTTGCTTAACACTGACTTTAGAAAAATTAAGACGAACTCCATTAATATAGCCTGCTGCTGTCCTTATAATGAATGGCTTAAGCCAATAGCATATAGTGATCTCACCAACAAATTTGCAGAAACGTGAAGTTAAACAGCAACCCACGAGTTCGTGGCTGAGCAGAATCACGATTAGACACTAGAGTAAATGGACTATACGAAGCCAAGTTCAAAGTGTATTCTCGTGGCAAGAGTCTGATTGGTCGCTCCAAAGGAAGAAGTCTCCCACGAGACATATCACACGACTGGCTACTTGCTAAACCAAAGAGACGCAAAACACTGCACCATTTAGACCAGCAAATGTATGTGCACGGCTCTTTGGATGAGACATGACAGCATCATGTTAATTTATTAATGAAATGATTCAAGGTGAAAAGCAGACACATTTTAATTTGTTTTGTTATTTTGACAGAGAGCAATAACCAACATGTATAATATTTTGACAGATTTCGTTGTGACAGACAGTTTAATCCGTATTTGTAACATTTGCAATAGAGTCCCTACAATAAATTTAAATAAAAATATATAATCAGGTATATACAGTAGTATACTGGTGTATAAAATAATAAAAAAATTCTGCAATAACATATTTTGTGTACACTTATATGGTTACAAACTCGTAAGCAGACACATTATTTAAAATATGTCTCTTACTGTGAGATACAGAGGATAGGGTTCTGATTTTTTAGATGGTTGCTGTAACAAAGATACATGTACACATAAAGTAAGGATTTAATAATAAATGATTTGAAATTTGGAAGTTTGAAATAATGTACAGAAATTACTATGCGATTCTAGTTGTTGATTTGCTAATCCTTTGCAGTCATTAACTGATATTTAATTATTTAATAAAGGGTAAATGTTTTCACCATTCTACTGCTACCAAATACGTCTATTCCACAATCAGTTTTGGAACACTGTAGACTTATCTTTTCAGATGAGGTGACATTGTAGTAAGACGTCAAATGTAGGAGGAAAATGTTTAAAATTCTCGCCCGGCGATTCAGATTTTGATATTTTCTGATTTCTCTAAATCGTTCAAGGTGAATGGCAGGATGGTTCATAAACGAGGATATCGCCAGTTTCCTTCCAGTTTCTTCGCCAATCTCTAGCTTGTGTTCTATTCCTGATGACTTCAGTGCCTAATCTGTGGAATATGTCTTGATGGTTTATGGTTATCACAGCAGGTAACACACTACTGATTAGTTTTAAGCACATTCTACTCAGTAAGGTGAAGTCCAATCACTGCAATCTACAGGCTACATCAACTAAAAAATCCTGAAATTGCAGTTATCAATTCAGGAATGTTCAAATATATGCAGGAGTGTGACATGATCTATGTTTAACATATCCACATTTGAAACTTCCTGGCAGATTGAAACTGTGTGCCGGACCGAGACTCGAATTCCGGACCTTTGCCTTTCGTGGGCAAGTGCTCTACCAACTGAGCTACCCAAGCACAACTCACGCCCCGTCCTCACAGCTTTACTTCTGCCAGTACCTCCTCTCCTACCTTCCAAACTTTACAGAATCTCTCCTGCGAACCTTGCAGAACTAGCACTCCTGAAAGAAAGGATATTGCGGAGTCATGGCTTAGCCACAGCCTGGGGGATGTTTCTAGAATGAAATTTTCACTCTACAGCGGAGTGTGCACTGATATGAAACTTCTTGGCAGATTAAAACTGTATGCCAGACCGAGACTCGAACTCGGGATCTTTGCCTTTCGCGGCAAGTGCTCTACCAACTGAGCTACCCAAGTACGACTCACGCCCCGTCCTCACCAATCTCAGTTGGTAGAGCCGACACCCCCGGGGGTGTCGGTAGAGCACTTGCCCGCGAAAGGCGAAGGTCCCATGTTCGAGTCTCGGTCTAGCACACAGTTTTAATCTGCCAGGAAGTTTCATATCACTGCACACTCCACTGTGGAGTGAAATTTTCATTCTATGTGCACATTTGACAGAAGTAACAAATGGGCTCATACTAACTTCAAAGGGAGCTACAGTTGCCAGGATTACTGGAGGTAAGCTGAAAGTTCACTGTGTATGAAATTCCATTTTGTGTGGGCAATTAAAACCAATGTAACATAAACAGAGGATGTCGCGATTTATGTTATGAATGATGCATTTTTTTTATTAAATTAATATAGTTTGAACAGTGAACAGAAATACTAATTCCACAGACTAAAACAGTATGTCAATTAAAGATAATTTAAGAAAACAATAAATATAATGACATTATGTCACTAGAAACCAGCATAAGAATCTGCAAATACGCAACTCCTCTCAAGTTTAAATAGTTAATTATGAGTAGCATTAATGATGACTGTCTGAGAACGAGAATATTCAAATAAATTACAGTACAATATTAAAAATACTACAACAAAGCTGGTAAAATTCTATTTCTGACGGTTGTATAACATTTTTTGCACAAAGAAATTATTAGGGCTTTTTACTATAGCAGTAAAGTGCGTGCCTGGAAATCGAAATGCCACAGCGTCGAATCCTGGAAGGACCAAGGATTTTTCAGTCTCCATTTAACAAAGCATTCACCTCTCAAGGACGTGAAGACGCACCATAAACTATAGGTCCCCTTTACTCAGTTGGATAACTGGGGTAGAGTGGGGACAACAGACACAGATAAGGTGTCCAATTGAAAGCCTTCCACGAGACCACCCACCCATAAGAAATTACTGTTATTATGATTTAATACAGTCTTTTCTACATCTACACCTGTATCCATACTCCGCAAGCCACATTAAGGTTTATGGAAGAGGGTATCCTGTAAGACTATTAGTCATTTCCTTTCCTGTTCCACTCGTAAACAGAGCGATGGAGAAACGACTCTCTATACGCCTCCGTACAAGTCCGAATTCCTTGTATCTTATCTTCGTTGTCCTTCCGCAAAATGTTTGTTGGTGGCGATAGAATCGTTCTGCAGTCAGTATCAAGTACCGGTTCTCTATGATTTCTCAGTACTACTCCTCGAAAAGAGTGTCTCTTCTCTCCAGGGATTCGCACGTCAGTTCCCGAAGCATGTTTTTAATACCTTCGTGCTGTTCGAACCTCCCAGTAACAAATGTAGCAGCCTGCCTCTGAACTGCTTTGAAGTTATTCTATAACCCGACCAGGTGCAGATACCGAACACTTGAACAGTAGTGAAGAATACGTTACATTAGCGTTCTAGGTGATGTTTCCGTTGCAGATGAACCATACTTTCATAAAATTCTCTCAGTATATCGAAGTGGAGCATTCGCCTTCTCTAAGACAATCCTAAATACCATATGGCTTTGCCGGCCGGAGTGGCCGAGCGGTTAAAGGCGCTACAGTCTGGAACCGCACGACCGCTACGGTCGCAGGTTCGAATCCTGCCTCGGGCATGGGTGTGTGTGATGTCCGTAGGTTAGTTAGGTTTAAGTAGTTCTAAGTTTTAGGGGACTTATGACCACAGCAGTTGAGTCCCATAGTGCTCAGAGCCATTTGAACCATTGTGAACCATATGGCTTTGCAACGTTACGCCCAGATATTTCATCCTCATTGACTTACATTTTTTGACATTTTGAGCTAGCTGCTATTCATCACACCGATAAATTTTCTGTAAGTCATTTTGTACCTTCCTAGGATCACCAAATTTCGACCCTCCCTAACTGCACAGCATCACCAGCAAACAACTGCAGATTGCTGCCCACCCTGTCTGACCAGATCATTTATGTGCATAGGAAATAATAGCGGTCCAATCAGACACCTCTGAAGCACTCCGAATGACAAATGACCTCTGATGATTATTGATTAAAAAGTCGAAGAGGGACGTGTGAGGGATTACATGCAAGATTTGCCGGTGACTCACAACGAAATTTGTATATTGTAACATGTCAGTGAACCAGTACGTAACTGGTTGTTATTTGATATATTTAGTTATATAAGAGGGTTTCCCAGAAAGTAATGCACTGCATTTCTTTTATCACCTCAAAACAATGCTACGAATGCGAAACGTTACGTATGTAATATTTAAAGTCTCCTGAGTAAGCGCGCTAAGTTTCTGTCACTTCCGATAGGTAGCATAGCTGCAGGACAGTTTCAAAAGCGTCTGAAGGTGATATACGTTACAAACAACGTGCGGTCGTTGAATTTCTGTGGGAAATATCGAAAAACGCTTGTGCAAAGTCTATAGAGCATCTGCTGTCAACAGAAGTACAGTTAGTCGCTGGGCACGGAGGGTGAGATCATCAGAATGCGGTTCGGCAGTGCTCCACGATTTGCAGAGCCCGGGGAGACCATCCTCGGCTGTCACACCTGACAATTTGCAGCCAGTTCATGTTGTCATTAGCGAGAACAGACACATTCATGGAAGACATTCTGAGGACGATGAGGAGGTGATTCACACAGTGAAGCAATGGCCCCGCGTCTAGGATAGGGATTGGTACCGAAGGAGCATACACCCACTTGTTTCGCACTAGAGTAAGGCAACAGAACGGAATGGAGATTGTGTGGAAAAATAGGGTGTGTAGATAAAATACCATTCTTTCGTGCTTGCCATTCTCATTATGTTCAATAAAGAACTGTTGAAGATAAAAAATGCGAAGCATTACTTTCTGGACAACGCTCTTAGTTTTAGGAGCAATACGTACAATACAAACCTCCTTTTTGTTAGTTTTACAACGTCTGACTCAAAGCTATGAAATGGACACAGACATATTGGTCTTGTTCAGTATATTGTATGCGGTGAACCAGGTAGGATCAATGATGCAGTAGAATCCGGCAGATGTATGCCGTATCAGTAAATCAGAATGGGAAGACGCTCACAGATGGTAATGGTACCCCTGAATGGCCTTCCTCTGAACGCCTTCTTTGTATTGATACCAATAAATGGTGTTCCTCCTTCTGTTTCGCTGTGGTCTTCATGTTTGGTTGTCCTTCATCTTGTGTTTCCTGACCATTGAGTAAGCAGACCTGGTCTGTGGAAGTGACGGTTTTGGGATTGCTGCGACTTTTCATTAAAGAATCGTAGAGCATCCCAGAAGGAAGGGGCCTTACCTACCGGAGCACGGTGGGCGTTTACCCTTTCCACGTGGTGTTCGTTCGGCTGTGGTGTGCGAGCGAGAGGGTGAATATACTTCACACAGCTTGTCGAAAGTTGCCGAAGATTGCCGGACGACTAACAGTATCTCACCTAATGGCACAGTCGCTTGCTCGGCTTGCATAGCCCAGTGGATATCACGCGGACTCGCATAGGCCACAACGTAGCAGCATGCGCAGACTTGATTTTCTTCCCTATTCTATCAGCACGATATTTTTGCATTTGGTTTCCTGTTGACCGTTGTCGGAAGCACGCGCTGACTTTCTAGTAAACAAGTACAGTGATTACTAACGAAAACGCATGGCGCAGTGAATGATTTCAAGACAGTTGTGCGTATATTATCGAATGTTTCTACGTGCCTCGTAAAATATCATGATAAAAGTTCGCCATAAGCCGAGTGAGCGCCCTCTCTTAAAGGACCAACAGTATCGTGGTCAACTAATACTCCTTGAGTTGCGCTGTTTCCTTGTTGTTATTGTTATGGTCTTCAGTCCTGAGACTGGTTTGACGCAGCTCTCCATGCTACTCTATCCTGTGCGAGCTTCTTCATCTCCCAGTACGTACTGCAGCCTACATCCTTCTGAATCTGCTTAGCGTATTCATCTCTTGGTCTCCCGCTACGATTTTTACCCTCCACGCTGCCCTCCAATACTAAATTGGTGATCCCTTGATGCCTCAGAACATGTCCAACCAACCGATCCCGTCTTCTAGTCAAGCTGTGCCACAGACTCCTCTTCTCCCCAATTCTATTCAATACCTCCTCATTAGTTATGTGATCTATCCATCTAATCTTCAGCATTCTTCTGTAGCACCACATTTCGAAAGCTTCTGTTCTCTTGTTGTCCGAACTGTTTATCGTCCATGTTTCACTTCCATACATGGCTACTCCACATACAAATATTCTCAGAAACCACTTCCTGACACTTAAATCTATACTCGATGTTAACAAACTTCTCTTCTTCAGAAACGCTTTCCTTGCCATTCATTGCCAGTCTACATTTTATATCCTCCCTACTTCGACCATCATCAGTTATTTTGCTGCCCATGTAGTAAAACTCGTTTACTGCTTTAAGTGTCTCATTCCCTAATCTCATTCCCTCAGCAGCATCCGACTTAATTCGACTACATTCCATTATCATCGTTTTGCATTTGTTGATGTTCATCTTATATCCTCCTTTCAAGACACTGTCCATTCCGTTCAACTGCTCTTCCAACTCCTTTACTGTTTCCTTAGCCGTGTCGAGTATGACATGCCTGCTTTGTCGGATTCACGGGTGTTCTCCCGCTTAATCGGAATGATTTCGTACTGAGCGGACAGCGAGTTATGCGGAACGAGTGCCGCTCACCCGGCTTTGCCATCTGTAAGCAGTGTTCTTCGATGGACCTTCCTCTTCAAGAAGAACCAGAATAACTGCTGGCCTTCCATGATCGGTCTCTCCCCATCTCAGCGCCCCCTTGCGCGGCTGGGAGAGAATCTGGATCGGTGGGGCACCGTGTTGCAGAGATGCATGACGGTCAGCGCTACCTGGCCGTGGGTTCCCGGAGGGTGCCGCTGAGCCGCGCGCCTTCAGCCGTCAGCTGGCCCACGCACGCCCGGCCTGGGGGCCGACAATGGACTTCCGGGCGCTGGCTGCCAGCTGCCGCGGCCTCGCCACGCCCCGCACCGCCCGCGTGTGCCACGCATCCCAGATTTGGGCGCCGCACAGTACAGGGCCAGCTACACCCGCTGCATCTAAAACATATCTGAATGAGGAGAGGAAGAACTCTGTGGAGCGGAACCACTCTCAAGGGGTCTGCACCCCGCGCCTCACGCCGGTACCAAACGCATCTCATACTGAATTGACCAACATTTGAGAGATAAGTATGTTTGCAATTACATCTACATCTATACGTTGCAAACCGCTATGAAGAACGTGGCATATTTATTAAGGCTACTTTCCAATCTATTCACATAATGCACGAGGGAAGAATTGTTGTTTAAAGTGACTTTGTCAATTACAAATGTTTTTCTTGAAAGCCTGCGACTATGAAAACAGTGGGTATGTTTATAAATAACTTTTCTGTTACCAGTCACGATTTTATATTTTTATATTTTACACGACACGTTTCAGGAAATATTTCCGATTTTCAAGTATGTATTTCATTGTACTATGCCACTTTTACGTAATGTTTCCGATGTGTGAGGTTCTTTATTTTGTTGACTTTACTGCAATATACAAAAAACGCCCCCGCCCCATGAACCATGGACCTTGCCGTTGGTGGGGAGGCTTGCGTGCCTCAGTGACACAGATAGCCACACCGTACGTGCAACCACAATGGAGGGGTATCTGTTGAGAGGCCAGAAAAACGTGTGGTTCCTGAAGAGGGGCAGCAGCCTTTTCAGTAAATGCAGTGGCAACAGTCTGGATGATTGACTGACCTGGCCTTGTAACATTAACCAAAACGGCCTTGCTGTCCTGGTACTGCGAACGGCTGAAAGCAAGGGGAAACTACAGCCGTAATTTTTCCTGAGGACATGCAGCTTTACCGTATGGTTAAATGATGATGGCGTCCTCTTGGGTAAAATATTCCGGAGGTAAAATAGTCCCCCATTCGAATCTCCGGGCGGGAACGACTCAGGGGGACGTCGTTATCAGGAGAAAGAAAACTGGCGTTCTACGGATCGGAGGGTGGAATGTAAGATCGCTTAATCTGGCAGGTACATTAGAAAATTTAAAAAGGGAAATGGATAGGTTTAAGTCAGATATATTAGGAATTAGTGAAGTTCGGTGGCAGGAGAAACAACACTTCTGGTCAAGTGAATACAGGGCTATAAATACAAAATCCAATAGGGGTAATTCAGAAGTAGGTTTAATAATGAAAAAAAAAAAAAAAGAAAATAAGAGCACGGATCAGCTACTACGAACAGCATAGTGAACGCATTATCGTAGTCAAGATAGACACATAGCCCACATCTACGACAGTAGTACAAGTTCATATGTCAACTAGCTCCGCGGATGATGAAGAGATTGAAGAAATGTGTGATGAGATAAAAGAAATTATTCAGATAGTGCAGGGAAACGAAAATTTAATAGTCATGGGGGACTGGAAGGCGATAATAGGAAAAGGAAGAGAATAAAAGTAGTAGGTGAATATAGAATGAGGGTAAGAAATGAAAGAGGAACCGCCTGGTAGTACACAGAGCACATTAAAGCCTACACACAGACCATTAGGAATAGCTACAAACATACGTAAAAAGGACAGCCCTTTAACGTTCTCTGTGTACCAGGTGTTGGCTTCAAATGGCTCTGAGCACTATGGGACTTGAGGCCATCAGTCCCCGAAAACTTAGAACTACTTAAACCTAACTAACCTAAGGACATCACACACATCCATGCCCGAGGCACGATTCTAACCTGCGACCGTAGCGGTCGCGCGGTTCCGGACTGAAGCGCCTAGAACCGCTCGGCCACAGGGGCCGGTGTACCGGGTGTTGAAAAGGTACACAGAACACATTAAAGCCTACACAAACACAACATCAACATTAGCTACACACATACATAATACAGGAAACCAAATTGGAAAAGTAGGACAAAATGTCGAGGTACTTCACTGACTAAATAAAGGATATTATTAAAGGATTTATTATTAGGGATTTATTAGAGGAACTGAAGATATATACACATTAAAGAAAATATGAAGAAAAATTGCTAGACGGAAAACTTCAAAGTGAATCGGTCAGTTTCTTCAGATGCTTCTACCAATACGCTCAAACAAAGTAATAACACATAGAAATAAGCACCATTGTAAAATAGATGTAAGCAGATTATGTATGGTTAAGATAAAAACCTTCTATACAAAAGCAAATCTGTAGAGGACCTACAGCACTATCTCTGGCATTTACATCTAAAAACATCTTTATAATTGTTTGTCTATGTAAATTATTCTCGATGTATACTGTGCACTGAAAGTTGTGAGTGACGGTTAACATGTGTAGACTCTGCTCTAATAGTCTATAAGAAAATTGTAGGAACAAATTCTTCCAATTTTGACACTAACTAAATATAAAAATGGATAACTGCCTAAAAATGGTTGGTTTTTTATGTATTGCAGAAAGGTGAACAAAATAAAGCAGAACGTCACACATCAAAAACATTACGTAAAAATAGCATACAACAATGAAATACTTAATTGAAACTGGGAATGATTTCCTGAAACGATCGTGTAAAATATGAACAAAGAAAATCATGAGTGGAAGCAGAAAAGTTATTCATGAACAAACCGATTGTTTAAACGCCTCTGTTCACGCTATCATTATTTTGTCCTCGCGGTTCCTATGCTAACAAATATATATGGGGTTGTAGTAAATTAATTACTTACAAGGGGTGAAACCAGGCGTTGACCACGTATTTATTTATAGCTGTGCATCCAAGCTTGTGCCACGTAGCTTGCTAGAGGCGATGATACACTATGCAATGCGCCATTGGTCACGCTTTCTATTCTCATTTCCGCCAGCTGTACCCTGCCGTCCTCACGATTCAAGAAGGCATCAGGATACGTCACCTCCCTTGATCAGACTTCGCTGGGTGGTGACAATTACGTCCATACGGCCCTTTGCCGCTCGCGCGGTAGCATTTACATGGCGCATTAGCATCGCTTGACTTCAGTCAGGCATTCGACCGTGTCGACCATACCTTTCTGAAATCGGTCCTCCAACATATGGGTTTTCCAGCTCGTGTAGTAACGGTGGTAATGCGGCTCTTGAGTGGGGCGTCTTCAAAAGTGCTCTTCAATGGTCGCCTCACTGCACCTCTGTCCGACAGGGTTGCCCACTACGACACTATATCTTTGGCACTAGAGCCCCTACTCCAGGGACTTCGCCAACGCCTGTGCATATAATTGAATGGGCACCGCTTCCATTGTACAGCCTATGCTGACGATCTAGTCGTCTACCTCCGCAATGAAGACGATGTTCGCGCGGCTCTGACTTGGGTGGCGATATATGGGGAGGTATAGGGCAGTTCTCTTAACATTTCCAAATCGAAGGTTCTGCTCATTGGTGAGGGTCGTCTACCTGAGAGATATGTCGCTCCTCTAAGTGTGGCCACCACCGTCCGCCCTTTGGGCATTGATTTTATGAATGACCTTCGTCATTCAGCTGTGACCAACAGTAGCCGTATCCTCCAAACGATCAGGGCTGGCCTTGTGGACCACCGGCTTAGATCCCTCGACATTGTACATCGTGCACAATACGTGAATGTTTACCATGCCTCACGCATTCCCCATGTGGCACAAGTGTTCCCTGTTCCGATTACCCTCGCGCGTCATATGTTGATGGCGATGGGATGTTTTGTCTGTACCGGGATGTTATTTAAAGTTCAATATTCCTCCCTTGCTCTCCCGCGGGAGCGTGGTGGAGTGGGCTTATTCCATTTGCCAGACAGAGTTAGAGCACTTTTTGTTAGCTCCCAAGTGAAAGTTTGGCGTCGCTAGGCGACGAGTCTGACCGGACTGCTTTTGCATGAATATGCGCCAGTCACCAGCCCCTGTCTTGTTATCAGACACTCCACTCCTCTTTTATGACTTTCGGCACTTCTTTCTTGAATTAAGTCACATCCTGCACTCCTTACCCCTTCCACGTATACTCCAGACAAAGGCAGTACATGACACATTACAAATGTGTCGAACCCCCAACCCAATCGAACACAACTTTCCTCAGATCATATGGCGCCATGTGTGGAAAGTGGTGCAAGCTGGTTATCTCGACACCAGTGTTTAGTCCACCTGGTATATCACCGTGAATGGCAAACAGGCCAACCAGTTTCATTTGCACTGCATCCGCTTCGCTGACACACACCCCTCTGTGTTCACTGTGGTGTGGAGGACAAAGACACTCACCGATTCTCTTGTGGTCCATCGTCTGACGTCTGGAGGCTTACGCAGCGCATCTCGGCTTTCCTCATCCGACAGACACCTGCTCAGATCACTTTCCTGACGTTTTTATCGCCGGATGTGATGCATTACCCTGCAACTAAAACTAAAGCTGTGAATTGGATCCGCGGTCATACGGCCCGCTACCTTCTTGGCCCCGATGAGAAATCAGAACTAGGTTATTGTACGTACCTTAACGATCGACACTGTGCACTTATTCTCAACCCTAGATACAAGCAGTTCTTTTCCAATTTTCTACGGAGCGCCTTTCATGACTCACCTTCAAACTGGAACGTCCAAGCCAAGAGATGCTGATGCTTTCTTGCTGGCATGATGTTCTGAACCCACTACAAACGGAATCTCCATTAAAATTTCGAGAAGACACGTTTGGATGTACAGCAAGTCGGAAGGCTCTAGGACTCCTGGAATTCTTGACTATAATAATGAAAAAAATTAATAAATAAATAGAATAAAAAATAGAAAACAAACAAAATAAATATTTAAATCAAAGGAAATAAAAGTATACATACCAAAAATCCCCCCCCAAAAAAAAAAAATTTTTAAAATAAACTAAGAAAACAACAGCCCGTACACAACTACTTTCATTTTCATCGCTACTCTCTTTGTTCTTGCCCCCTACTTTCTTCCTTTCCTACACCCTTGTAGTAATAGTTTAGTTGTATTGGGATAGGCGTAGATAGGTGCCAACGCCTGAAGAGGTGCATTTTATTTTATTTTTTTTGTTAGGACACAGGTGGCGGTAGCAAGTAGAGATGTGTTTTGCCGTTCCCTTTCCCCTCCAGGGGCGAAAAAACAATAAAATATTTAGTTTAATGCAATCATTGTAGAAAAGTGGAGCATTAAAAAAAGAGCACTCACCCAATAGTTTATGGACATTTAATCACTTCACTCTGCTGGAAGCAGGGTAAAATTTTATCAGAATCGGTGTTCTTATTTAACATACTCCACCCCTCTCCACGAATCTTTTTGAAAATCGCTTCAATGTAATTACAGTACTACTCACCACTTTAAATTGTCGTTAAAATATATCTCGTAACATTTAATAAAACAATTGCTGGTTCAGTATCTTGACAGACGGTAAAAGCTACAAGCTTTAGAAGCAAAAGGGAAATATGCAGATTTTGCAAGATATTACTTGCAGGAAATGATGTTTCGGCTTCTCGTACGGTTTATGTGAAGTGTGAGACATCCCTATTAGAAGCGAGAGTTTTCATTTGTTGAACGCTGCGATATTGCTTCCCCTCTTTTCTGAGAATAGTTAAACTGGGTCCTTACAGTGCCACTCACTTGCTTCTTGAGTTTGTTTGTGTAACGTGTGCGGGTAGAGATTGTTCGTCTGTTTCCCGACTTATTAAAAAACCCTGTCACTACTGCACAGCTATTCAATGTACTACATCAGTCATCCCGGAATGACGAACGCCATCCAGAAGTAATTCGAATTCACTGTTAATGGCCCAGTTTCTTGAAAAAGCGTTTCAAAATTCTGTCCATGAACGGTAGCTTGGCAACAGTCCATTGCATTTATCGAGTAACATCATGAAAGAATGTCTACATAACACGAAGATAAAAATGCTACGAGAGTACTAACAATTCTTTAAATTTTTTTTAAGATTTAAGAGGTGGATTGGCAACATAGATAATAAATAGCAATAACAATGAGATTCTGATTATAATTCTAGATTTGGTGCAAAAAATTGGTCGAAGAACGGAAAGACACCTGAAAACAATACAAGATGAATTTTCAAAGCGGGAAATTACTTCTACACGTAGTAAAACAAATCAGTGAACCAGAGAACGAACGAGACTGAAATCCAAAATTATTATTAATGGAAATGAAAGGATGATCGGTGGCAGATATAGACAACAGGTCGTGTGACTGATGGACCAAGGAAGCCTCTTTCTGAGATCGGTTCTATTTCGCAACCGTAACGGTAAAGACTGATTTACACATCGTGTATCCATAGGCTGGTACGAAACATTAGTCACGACCTACGTGACGAACGTAGCCACAATTGTACAATTCTTTTTACTCATTAGTATATTAACCATTTGCTTTCATGCAATCTGTATCTCTCGGAACATTTCGGGAGACACACAATCCTAATTGTATCGTATCGTGCATTGCAGGTGTTTGCAAAATCCAGCACATGTCAAATATATTTATATTTATTTTCGGTTAAATAGTAACCTCCTGTCCCTTCCTAGACAGTGCGTGCAAATCTGAATGATATTTACAACGCTGAGGTGTAAATGTGTGGGCTGAGCGTTTCTGTGTTGTTATGGATTGTTATATGAATGTAATTAAGCGTTTGGTTATAATGGTGTCGTTGAGTACCCTGCTTTTCTCCAATAGTGCCAATATAGCATAGAATTCGTCATTAATAGTGTTCATTCCCTAATCCCATCATTTTTTGCAGAGACATTTGTGATTTAATGCATTACGTTAGCGTACTGCCTGACGATCCTTACTCACTGCTCTTATGAGGCAATGTGGATGTTTTCTGGTCACTAGGTTGCAATTTGGGTACCTCAAATTCGAACTCTGTCGACTAGTATGAGCAAGGGAATTGGCATATCGGCGCGTCATCAGAAAAATGCTGCACACTCTCAATCATTCTTCCTAGGATTCGGGTAGCTTAAAAAATATTATTCAGTTTGCAAGATTAACGTCTGCTGTAAATCTGTTGCAGTAATCGTGATGAAAACGGTAATATAAATACGCTAACGACAAATAAGCGGGATGCAGTGCATCAGTCGCCAAATACTTGTATGTTTGCGAACGGTACCGAGCCATAAAAGTTATGGGGCGAGGGCCCAAGGGGGGCCTAAGTTTATTGCGTATCTCGTTGCGCCAGGGACGGGTGGACGCCAGTGATCAGCACTGCGTGCAACTCGTAATGCAGAGACCGGTTTGCGAATTCATTTTGCTCGCAACCAGGCGTCCGCCCTGTAAATCGTGGCGCAGTTGCACGCCGCCTAGTAAAGCTGTTCGCTTATTTATGGCCGCTAAACGACTTTATTCCTTTGTCAACCACGCGAGACATGCTGTTAGGTGTCCCCGGTGCTTTATGCCCGAAGGCGTTTTGATTTTATCTCCGCAACGGTCTTTAATCCCACTTCTTCGTGTCCCCTCGCATTGCTCTTTTCGTGGCGAGCGGTGCTGTTCGCAGGTCAGCACCAACGTCTCGGTGCTAGGGTGTTGTTATATTACGGCTGGAGGCGGCCAGCAGACACGGAGCTTTATGTCTTGGAGGTGCCATGAAACAGTCGCTGCTGCATCGCTGGTGTAGTAAAAGAAACAGATGCATAGTAACACTCGGCTACCATTTTGTCACACTTGTTGTCAACCTATATTCTACCACAGGTTACAGGGAACCCCATCAGTTTTAGATCGAAATTATTCAAGTTTTAGAGGAACCTCAAATCGGTACTTCGAGATAAGGAACTAATGTCCAGAAATGAGTATTTAGTGTCTTGTTTCTTTAAACAATACGAACACACAAAGCCCTGCTGACCCTAGTTTTATACACTGAGAAACTGGTACACCTGCCTAATATCGTGTAGGGCCCTCGCGAGCACCCAGAAGTGCCGCAACACGACATCGCGCGAAATCGACTAATGTCTGAAATACTGCTAGAGGGAACTGACACCATGAATCTTGCAGGGCTGTCCATAAATCCGTAAGAGTACGAGGGAGTGGAGATCTATTCCGAACAGCACGTTGCAAGGAGCCCCTGATATTCTCAATAACGTTCATGTCTGGGTAGTTTGGTGGCCAGCGTAAGTGTTTAAACTCAGAATAATGTTCCTGGAGCCACTCTGAAGCAATCCTGGACGTGTGGGGTGTCGCATTGCGCTGCTAGAATTGCCCAGTGCAATGGATGCAGGTGATGAGACGTGTCACCCGTCAGAGTTGTATCTAGACACCTCACGAACCCATATCACACCATCTGCACACGCCCCACACCATTACAGAGCCTCCACCAGCTTGAACGTCCACGGATTCATGAGGTAGTCTCCATACCCGTACCCCCCATCCGCACGGTACAATCTGAAACGAGACTCGTCCGATCAGGCAACCTGTTGCCAGTCGTCAGCAGTCCAATGTCGGTCTTGACGGGCTCAGCCAAGGCATAAAGCTTCGTGTCGTGGAGTCATAAAGGGTACACGAGTGTGCCTTCCGCTCCAAAAGCCCATATCGATGATGTTTCATTGAATGGTTCGCACGCTCACTCTTGTTGAAAGTCCTGCGGTGAAATTGGCAGCAGTTTGTGGACGGTTTGCACTTGTGTCACGTTGAACAATTCTCTTCAGTCGTGTTGGTCCCGTTCTTGCAGAATCTTTTTCCGGCCCCAGCGATGTCCGAAATATGATGTTTTACCAGATTCCTGTAATTCTCGGTACACTAGTGAAATGGTCGTACTGGAAAATCCCCACTTCATCGCCATCTCGGAGACGCTGTGTCCCATAGCTCGTGCGCGGTTCAAACTCACTTAAATCTTGGTAACCCGCCATTACAGCAGCAGTAACCGATCTAACGTCTGCGCCAGATACTTGTCTTATATAGGCGTTGCCGATCGCAGTGCCGTATTCTGCCTGTTTACAGATATCTGTATTTGAATACGCATACCTATACCAGTTTCTTTGGCACTTCAGTGTATTACATAATAAACTAACCGAGATAAAACCATATTTAATGCAATTGTAGATTTATAAAAGAGTTTTAATGAAAAAGGATGCATTGTGGTGTTGTTGTAGTCCTCACTCAGGAGAGTGGCTCATGCAGCTCTCCACGCTACACTATGTAGTACAAGCCGCTTCATCTCCGAATAACAACTGCAACTCACATTCAATTCAACTTGCTTACTGTACTCAAATCTTTGTCTCCGTCTGCAGTTATTACTACTCCCCGAAACGTGACTCCAACACTAAATTTGACGACTCTCTAACATCTCAGAATGTGGCCTATCAACCGATCCCTCTTTTAGACAAGTTATGCCACAAATTTCTTTTCTTTCCAATTCTGTTCAGTATCTCCTCATTAGTAACGCGATCTACCCACGTAATATTCAGCATCTTTCTGTACCATCACATTTAAAAAGCTTTATTCTCTCAATGGACTGGCCGCGCGGCGTAGCCGCGTGGTTTAGGGTGTCTTGTCACGGTCCGCACGGATCTAAAAATGGCTCTGAGCACTATGGGACTCAACTGCTGTGGTCATCAGTCCCCTAGAACTTAGAACTACTTAAACCTAACTAACCTAAGGACGTCACACACATCCATGCCCGAGGCAGGATTCGAACCTGCGACCGTAGCAGTCGCACGGTTCCGGACTGCGCGCCTAGAACCGCGAGACCACCGCGGCCGGCCCGGCACGGATCTCCCCGTCGGAGGTTCGAGTACTCCCTCCGGCATAGGTGTGTGTCGTCCTTAGCGTAAGTTAGTTTAAGTTAGATTAAATAGTGTGTATGCTTAGGGACCGGTGACCTCAGCAGTTTGTTCCCATCAGAGCTTACCACAAATTTTTTCGCAATGGACATACAAATATTATTGCGAAAAAACACGCAAAAAAGTAGAAACACGAAATTCCCTAATAAGAAAGATGTCCAATAGCAAATGGGGTGCCAAACCTAACGTGGTCAGAACTTCAGCCGAAGCTTTGTGCTTCTCAACTGCCGAATTTGCCTGCCCGGTATGGTGCAGATCCGCCCACGCAAATATGGTAGATATTATCTTGAATGAAACATGCAGGATAGTGACAGGCTGCCTGAAACCAACCCCCATGGAAAATCTTCGCAGGGCCGCAGGTTCCACAAATCCTGACTCACGTAGGAAAGCCCATGAACATACCGAGAAGCTGAAACAAACCTTTGATGCCCGTCACTCAATATTTGGCCTAGAGTGTGGCCCTAGCAGACTCAAATTCAGACGTCGTTTGCTAATTTGCGCCTTATATGAGAATGACGAGATACGTTTGAAGTTAACGCTATAGATACAGCAATAAGGAATAGCGCAGTAGGCAGTACAGTTGAAGAGGAATGGACATCTCTAGAAAGGGCCATCACAGAAGTTGGGAAGGAAAACATAGGTACAAAGAAGGTAGCTGCGAAGAAACCATGGGTAACAGAAAAAATAATTCAGTTGATTGAGGAAGTACTAACAAGTTCCGCGAAAATCAGGAATACAGAAATACAAGCCGCTGAGGAATGAGATAAATAAGAAGTGCAGGGAAGCTAAGACGAAATGGCTGCAGGAAAAATGTGAAGACATCGAAAAAGATACGATTGTCGGAAAGACAGACTCAACTTACAGGGAAGTCAAAACAACCTTTGGTGACATTAAAAGCAACGGTGGTAACATTAGAGTGCAATCGGAATTCCACTGTTAAATGCAGAGGAGAGAGCAGATAGGTGGAAAGAATACATTGAAAGCCTCTATGAGGGTGAAGATTTGTTTGATGTGATAGAAGAAGAAACAGGAGTCGATTTAGAAGAGATAGGGGATCCAGTATTAGAATCGGAATTTAAAAGAGCTTTGGAGGACTTACGGTCAAATAAGGCAGAAGGGATAGATAACATTCCATCAACGACTACTCACGTTGGTGTGTAGACTATATGAGTCTGGCGATATACCATCTGACTTTCGGAAAAGCATCATCCACACAATTCCGAACACGGCAAGAGCTGACAAGTGCGAGAATTATCGCACAATCAGCTTAACAGCTCATGCATCGAAGCTGCTTACAACAATAATACACAGAAGAATGGAAAAGAAAATTAGGAATGCGCTAGGTGACGATCGGTTTGGCTTTAGGAAAAGTGAAGGGACGAGAGAGGCAATTCTGACGTTACGGCTAATAATGGAAGCAAGGCTAAAGAAAAATCAAGACACTTTCATAGAATTTGTCGACCTGGAAAAATCGTTCGACAATGTAAAATGGTGCAAGCTGTTTGAGATTCTGAAAAAAGTAGGGGTAAACTATAGGGAGAGACGGGTCATATACAATATGTACAACAACCAAGACGGAATAATAAGAGTGGACGATCAAGAACGCAGTGCTCGTATTAAGAAGGGTGTAAGACAAGGCTGTAGCCTTTCGCCCCTACTCTTCAATCTGGACATCGAGGAAGCAATGATGGAAATAAAGGAAAGGTTCAGGAGTGGAATTAAAATACAAGGTGAAAGGATATCAATGATACGATTCGCTGATGACATTGCTATCCTGATTGAAAGTGAAGAAGAATTAAATGATCTGCTGAACGGAATGAACAGTCTAATGAGTACACAGTACGGTTTGAGAGTAAATCGGAGAAAGACGAAGGTAATGAGAAGTAGTAGAAATGAGAACAGCGAGAAACTTAACAACAGGATTGATGGTCTCGAAGTCAATAAAGTTAAGGAATTCTGCTACCTAGGCAGTAAAATAACCAATGACGGACGGAGCAAGGAGGACATCAAAAGCAGACTCGCTATGGCAAAAAAGGCATTTCTGGCTAAGAGAAGTCTACTAATATCAAATACCGGCATTAATTTGAGTGTGCTCCCTGCCGCCGTTAGATAAGCAACTGCAGCAGCAAGTCGCATACTCCTAGCAAACTCATTTCTTACATAGTTTAATTCTTAATTTCATTGCGTGTTTTTGGTACTTGCATTGTTTAATTCATAAATTTCGGGCGTATTATAGTATTTGAGAGTTGTAGCATCGCGTTTTAGTACCTGAATAGTGTAAATTCGCGTAGTCGTTTGTCTTCTGTTTTTGTTTTGAACGGCCAGTGTCGATTGGTCACAGTCAGTGTGCTCCCTGCCGCCGTAGGATAAGCAGCTGCAGCAGCAAGTCGTATACTCCTAGCTCACTCATTTCTTACATAGTTTAATTCTTAATTTCTTTGCGTGTTTTTGGTACTTGCATTGTTTAATTCATAAATTTCGGGCATATTATAGTATTTGAGAGTTGTAGCATCGCGTTTTAGTACCCGAATAGTGTAAATTCGCGTAGTCGTTTGTCTTCTGTTTTTGTTTTGAACGGCCAGTGTCGATTGGTCACAGTCAGTGTGCTCCCTGCCGCCGTAGGATAAGCAGCTGCAGCAGCAAGTCGTATACTCCTAGCTCACTCATTTCTTACATAGTTTAATTCTTAATTTCTTTGCGTGTTTTTGGTACTTGCATTGTTTAAGTCATAAATTTCGGGCGTATTATAGTATTTGAGAGTTGTAGCATCGCGTTTTAGTACCTGAATAGTGTAAAATCGGATAGCCTCCTTCCGCCGCCGAGCAGTGTGTCAGCAGTGCGCAAGTAGCAGCATTACTGCATTTACTAGGCAATCTTGTATTTTAATAACCGTTTAAATTTTGTGTCGATTTGTTTGCGCTCTCTGTAGATTAGTTCAGACGTTCTTTGCACAACAGTTTTTAGCATGGATAGGGACTGCAACTGCTGTGTTCGGATGCAGTCTGAGTTGGCATCCCTTCGCTCCCAGCTTCATGCAGTGTTGGCTTCGGTCACACAGCTTGAGGCTGTTGCCAATGGGCGTCACTGTGGGGGTCCGGATGGGGGTTTGTCGGAGACGGCCAGCTCGTCCCACGCATCCTCCCATCGGACTACGACTGTGGTTGCCCGGATACTGCCCGCATTGAGGCTGGTCCCTCACCTGTGATAGAGTGGGAGGTCGTCTCAAGGTGTGGCAGGGGGCGAAAGACATTCCGGAGGGCTGAACGGAAGGCCTCTCCAGTTTGTCTGACGAACCGGTTTCAGGCTCTGTCTCAGGCTAATACTGATCTTCGGCCTGACATGGCTGCTTGTTCTGTTCCAGAGGTTGCCCCTCAGTCTGCAAGATCCGGGCGGTCGCAAAGGGTGGGCTTACTGGTAGTTGGGAGCTCCAACGTCAGGTGCGTAATGGGGCCCCTTAGGGATATGGCAGCAAGAGAGGGGAAGAAAACCAATGTGCACTCCGTGTGCATACCGGGGGGAGTCATTCCAGATGTGGAAAGGGTCCTTCCGGATGCCATGAAGGGTACAGGTTGCATCCATCTGCAGGTGGTCGCTCATGTCGGCACCAATGATGTGTGTCGCTATGGATCAGAGGAAATCCTCTCTGGCTTCCGGCGGCTATCTGATTTGGTGAAGACTGCCAGTCTCGCTAGCGGGATGAAAGTAGAGCTCACCATCTGCAGCATCGTCGACAGGACTGACTGCGGACCTTTGGTACAGAGCCGAGTGGAGCGTCTGGATCAGAGACTGAGACGGTTCTGCGACCGTGTGGGCTGCAGATTCCTCGACTTGCGCCATAGAGTGGTGGGGTTTCGGGTTCCGCGGGATAGTTCAGGAGTCCACTACACGCAACAAGCGGCTACACGGGTAGCAGGGGTTGTGTGGCGTGGGCTGGGCGGTTTTTTAGGTTAGATGGCCTTGGGCAGGTACAGAAAGGGCAACAGCCTCAACGGGTGCGGGAGAAAGTCAGGACATGCGGGGACCAAGCAGCAATCGGTATTGTAATTGTAAACTGTCGAAGCTGCGTTGGTAAAGTACCGGAACTTCAAGCGCTGATAGAAAGCACCGAAGCTGAAATCGTTATAGGTACAGAAAGCTGGCTGAAGCCAGAGATAAATTCTGCCGAAATTTTTACAAAGGTTCAGACGGTGTTTAGAAGGGATAGATTGCATGCAACCGGTGGTAGGGTGTTCGTCGCTGTTAGTAGTAGTTTATCC
The DNA here is from genome assembly GCF_021461385.2 of Schistocerca piceifrons. Classification (NCBI taxonomy): domain Eukaryota; kingdom Metazoa; phylum Arthropoda; class Insecta; order Orthoptera; family Acrididae; genus Schistocerca; species Schistocerca piceifrons. The sequence continues at coordinate 451,170,386 of NC_060142.1, forward strand.
TGTAGTGAAGTAGAAATGAATAGTTCCTGTGAATTATTATGGGTGGAGGTTACACTCAATAACCGAGCGAGGTTAATAATTGGCTCCTTTTACCGACCTCCCGACTCAGCAGCATTAGTGGCAGAACAACTGAGAGAAAATTTGGAATACATTTCGCATAAATTTTCTTAGCATGTTATACTCTTAGGTTGGGATTTCAATTCACCAGATATAGACTGGGACACTCAGATGTTTAGGACGGGTGGTAGGGACAGAGCATCGAGTGACATTATACTGAGTGCACGTCCGAAAATTACCTCGAGCAATTAAACAGAGAACCGACTCGTGGAGATAACATCTTGGACCTACTGATAACAAACAGACCCGAAGTTTTCGACTCTGTATGTGCAGAACAGAGAATCAGTGATCATAAGGCCGTTGCAGCATCCCTGAATATGGAAGCTGATAGGAATATAAAAAAAAGGGAGGAAGGTTTATCTGTTTAGCAAGAGTAATAGACGGCAGATTTCAGACTACCTAACAGATCAAAACGAAAATTTCTATTCCGACACTGACAATGTTGAGTGTTTATGGAAAAAGTTCAAGGCAATCGTAAAATGCGTTTTAGACAGGTACGTGCCGAGTAAAACTGTGAGGGACGGGAAAAACCCACCGTGCTACAATAACAAAGTTAGGAAACTACTGCGAGAGCAAAGAGAGCTTCATTCCAAGTTCAAACGCAGCCAAAACCTCTCAGACAAACAGAAGCTAAACGATGTCAAAGTTAGCGTAAGGAGGGCTATGCGTGAAGCGTTCAGTGAATTCGAAAGTAAAATTCTATGTACCGACTTGACAGAAAATCCTAGGAAGTTCTGGTCTTACGTTAAATCAGTAAGTGGCTCGAAACAGCATATCCAGACACTCCGGGATGATGAAGGCATTGAAACAGAGAATGACACGCGTAAAGCTGAAATACTAAACACCTTATTTCCAAAGCTGTTTCACAGAGGAAGACCGCACTTCAGTTCCTTCTCTAAATCCTCGCACAAACGAAAAAATGGCTAACATCGAAAAAAGTGTCCAAGGAATAGAAAAGCAACTGGAATCACTCAACAGAGGAAAGTCCACTGGACCTGACGGGATACCAATTCGATTCTACACAGAGTACGCGAAAGAACTTGCCCCCCTTCTAACAGCCGTGTACCGCAAGTCTCTAGAGGAGCGGAAGGTTCCAAATGATTGGAAAAGAGCACAGGGAGTCCCAGTCTTCAAGGAGGGTCGTCGAGCAGTTGCGCAAAACTATAGACCTATATCTCTGACGTCGATCTGTTGTAGAATTTTAGAACATATTTTTTGCTCGAGTATCATGTCGTTTTTGGAAACCCAGAATCTACTATGTAGGAATCAACATGGATTACGGAAACAGCGATCATGTGAGACCCAACTCGCTTTATTTGTTCATGAGATCCAGAAAATATTAGATACAGGCTCCCAGGTAGATGCTATTTTTCTTGACTTCCGGAAGGCGTTCGATACAGTTCCGCACTGTCGCCTGATAAACAGAGTAAGAGCCTACGGAATATTAGACCAGCTGTGTGGCTGGATTGAAGAGTTTTTAGCAAACAGAACACAGCATGTTGTTATCAATGGAGAGACGTCTACAGACGTTAAAGTAACATCTGGCGTGCCACAGGGGAGTGTTGTGGGACCATTGCTTTTCACAATATATGTAAATGACCTAGTAGATAATGTTGGAAGTTCCATGCGGCTTTTCCCGGATGATGCTGTAGTATACAGAGAAGTTGCAGCACTAGAAAATTGTAGCGAAATGCAGGAAGATCTGCAGTGGAAAGACACTTGGTGCAGGGAGTGACAACTGACCATTAAAATAGACAAATGAAATGTATTGCGAATACATAGAAAGAAGGATCCTTTATTGTATGATTATATGATGGCGGAACAAACACTGATAGCAGTTACTTCTGTAAAATATCTGGTAGTATGCGTGCGGAACGATTTGAAGTGGAATGATCATATAAAATTAATTATTGGTAAGGCGGGTACCAGGTTGAGATTCGTCGGGAGAGTCCTTAGAAAATGTAGTCCATCAACAAAGGAGGTGGCTTACAAAACACTCGTTCGACCTATACTTGAGCATTGCTCATCAGTGTGGGATCCGTACCAGATCGGGTTGACGGAGGAGATAGAGAAGATCAAAAGAAGAGCGGCGCGTTTCGTCACAGGGTTATTTGGTAACCGTGATAGCGTTACGGAGATGTTTAACAAACTCAAGTGGCAGACCCTGCAGGACAGGCGCTCTGCATCGCGGTGTAGCTTGCTCGCCAGGTTTCGAGAGAGTGCGTTTCTGGATGAGGTATCGAATATATTGCTTCCCCCTACTTATACCTCCCGAGGAGATCACAAATGTAAAATTAGAGAGATTAGAGTGCGCACGGAGGCTTTCAGACAGTCGTTCTTCCCGCGAGCCATACGCGACTGGAACAGGAAAGGGAGGTAATAACAGTGGCACGTAAAGTGCCCTCCGCCACACACCGTTGGTTGGCTTGCGAAGTATAAATGTAGATGTAGATGTAGATGTAGAAGAAATTTCTGAGGATGTACGTCTGGAGTACAGTATTGTATGGTAGTGAAACATGGACTGTGGGAAAACCGGGACAGAAGTGAATCGAAGCATTTGAGATGTGGTGCTACGGACGAATGTTGAAAATTAAGTGGACTGATAAGGTAAGGAATGAGGAGGTTCTACGCAGAATCGGAGAGGAAAGGAACATGTGGAAAACACTGATAAGGAGTAGGGACAGGATGATAGGACATCTGCTAAGACATGAGGGAATGACTTCCATGGTACTAGAGGGAGCTGTAGAGGACAGAAACTGTAGAGGAAGACAGAGATTGGAATACGTCAAGCAAATAATTGAGGACTATCCACTAAGAGAGGACCCATCAAGCGACGTTTCTAGTGATTGGAAAACCTGGAGAATGCTTAACTGCATCAGAACTGGGGTGACTCCTGTGAAATCTAATCTGATCATATGGGGTTTGTTGGACGAAAATGGCGACAAATGCGACTGCGGCACTCGACAGGACATGGAGCACCTTATACAATGCCCTGCCTGCCCCCACAGATGCACCTTCGACGATCTGTGGCTGGCTAAAGAAGAAACATTGGACATTGCCCAATACAGGGCAAATAAATTGTAGTTTCCAGACACGAAAAAGTAAAGTAAAGTACCACAAATTTCCAAATTTTTGATCTTAATGAACTGCTTATCCGTCCACATCTCACTTCCGTATAAGGCTACACTTCAGTTAAAATGTTTGAGAAAAGACTAACACTTAAATTTATAATCGGTGTTAGCTAATTTCTTTTCTTCAAAAAAGCTTTCTCTGGCAGTTGCCATTCTCCATTTTATATCCTCTCCACTTCAGCCATCATAAGTGATTTTACTGCCCAAATACCAAAAGCTAACTATTCCTTTTAGTTTCTCATGTCCTAATCTAATTACATCAACATTGCCTCAGTTAGTTGGATCATTCCATCTAAATGTTCATCTTATATTTTCCTCACAAGGCAACGTCCATTCCGTTGACCTTCACTCCCAGATCTGACACAATTACGAAATAGTCGCCAAACCTATAAATTTTTGTATTTCTTCTCACTGAACTGTAATTCCCTTTCCTCATACGTCCTTGCTTTTCTTCACTGCTTCCTCAATGTACAGATTGAATAAAACTGATGATAGCCTACAACCCTGTCTCCCTCCATACTCAACCTCTGCTTCCATTTCATGTTCTTCGGCTCTTCTAACTACCATCTGGTATGTGTACGAGTTGTAAATAACCTTTCGCACCCTGAACTTTACCCCTGCTACCCTTAGAAATTTAAACGATTCATTCCATTCAACATCGTCGAAAGTTTTCTTCCAAAGCTACAGATACAATAAATATATGTTTGCCTTTGCCTAACGTCTCTTCTAAGATGAGTCTTACCGTCAGCACTGCGTCGAGTGTTCCAACATTTCTCCTGAACCCAAATTGATCTTCTACGCGGTCTGCTTCTACCACTTTATTCCATTCTTCTATAACGAATTCATGTCAGTGTTTTGCATCTATGACTATTAAACTGGTAGCCCTGTAATGTTTACACATGTTAGCATTTGCTTCTTTTGATACTGGAATTATTACGTTCTTCTTGAAGGCAGAGGCTATTTCCCCAGTCTCATGTATTTTGCCCATCAGGTGGAATAATTTAGTCACGACTCGCTCTCCCGAGGATATCAGCAGTTCTGAGGGAATGTCGTCCACTCGAGAGGCCTTGTTTCGATTTAGGTGTTTCAATGCTCCGTCAAATTTTTCCCCCAGTATCGTAACTCCCACCGTATCTTCGTCTACTTACTCTTCCCTTTCTATAATATCACCTTCAAGTTCACTTTTATTGCATATCCCTTCTATATATTCCTTCCACCAATCGTCCTGCCTCCTTTGCTTAGTACTGGTTTTCCGTCGGAGCTTTTAATATCATACAACTGGTTCTCTTTTCTCTAAAGCTTTCTTTAATTTTGCTGTAGGTGGTATCTTTCTTTCCTCAAGAGATACATGTTTCTATATATTTATGTTTGTCCTCTAATCACTCTTACGTAGACACTTTGTACATCCCGTAAATCTCATTTTTAGACTTTTCTACACCGTTTTGTTTACTTCATTTGCTGCATTCTTTATATTTTCTCCTTTTATCAGTTGAGCTCAGTATCTCCTGTGATATTCAAGGATTTCTACTATGCCTTGTCTTGTTACCTACCTCATCCTCTGTTGCCTTCACAATTTCATCTCTCAAAGCTACTCATTCGCCTCCTACTGTGTCCCTCTTCCCAGTTTGGGTCAATGATTGCTCAGTGGTCACTTTGGCGCTCTCAGCAACCTCAGGTTCTTTTAACTTATCCTGATAAAATTTCCTTGATTTCCTACCTTTGTATGAATTTTTCACTTAATCTACAGTCCGTAACCAATAAATTACGGTCAGAGTCCACATTTGCCTTTGGAAATGTCTTAATTTAAAAACTAGTTCTGTAATCTCTGTGTTACATTTATATAAATAATATGAAACCTTCCAGTATCACCAGGTCTTGTTCACTTACGTACTCTTATCCCAAGATTCTTAAACCGAGTGTTAGCTTGATTAAGTTGTGTTCTATGCAAAATTCTACTAGGCGGCTTCCTCTTTAATTTATTTTCCCCACTCCACATTCTTCTACTATTTTTCCTTCTCTTCCTCTCCTACTACCAAATTCCAGTCACGCTTTACAGCTATGTTTTCCTGTTCCCTAACTATATGAGTAATTTCTTTCATCTCAAGCGCTATATCCTTTCCGAGGAAAACAACAGAAGACGAATCGATAGCTTTGCACTGAAGGTAGATGAAAAGACAGGGAATAGTAGAAATACTTGGACACCACAAGAAATACTGAATTTAATTGATGAAAGGAGAGAATATAAAAATACAATAAATGAAGCAGGTGAAAAGGAATACTAAAGTCTAAAACTGAAACTGATGGTAAATGCAAAACATCGAAGTAGGAATAGCTAGAGGACAAATGAAAATCTATGCATTCAGGCATGACTGTGGAAAGATAGATGCCGTCTACAGGAAAATTAAAAAGGCACTTGGAAATAACATAAGCACCTGTACAAAATACTAAGAGTAAAGACAGCAAGACAGCTTAAATTGAAAAATCAGAACTAACCAAAGAAGAGGAAACTGAAAGGAATATGTAGAGAGTCTACCAACAAATAGTTGAAACAAACTTGAGAACAGTATCGTAGAAAGAGAAGAAGTAGTAGTTGAAGATGAGGTAGGAGACACGATATAGCGAGAAGAATCTTACAGATCACTGAAAGAGCTAAATACAAAGTAGGCCTCTGAAGTACACGACATTTGTCAGAGTTGTTGAGATTCTTGCTAGGACCATGCGTGACAAAAACTGTTCCACTTGGACTGCAAGATGTCTGAGACAAAAGAAAAACTTCGGGCTCGAAGAAGAATGTAATAAATCCAATTCTAAAAAAAAAAAAAAAAAGTAGATACTGATGGTCCTGAATATTACATAACTATCAGTTTAAAATTCCTGGTTGCAAAATACTCTCGCAGGTTATTTACACAGGTTATTTACAGAAGAAGGCAGATACTGTTAGAAGCCTCACTTGTGAAAGATCAAATTGGATTCCGGAACACGCGAGGTAATACTGAATGTACTAAATATCTTAGAAAATATATAAAAGAAAAGGCAAATTTACGTTTATAACATCTGTATAACCGGCCGATGTGGCCGAGCGGTTATAGGCGCTACAGTCCGGAACAGCGCGACCGCTACGGTCGCAGGTTTGAATCCTGCCTCGGGCATGCGTGTGTGAGATGTCCTTAGGTTAGTTAGGTTTAAGTAGTTCTAAGTTACATGGGACTGATGACCTCAGAAGTTAAGTCCCTTAGTGCTCAGAGACATTCGAACATCTGTATATTTGGAGAAGACTTTTGACAGTACTCACTGGTCTACAATGTGAAATTTCGAAGGCAGCAGGGATAAAATACAGGAAGCGAAGAAGACATCTGCAAACTTTACTGGAACCAGGTGGAAGAGGCGGGGGATTTGAAAGTGAAACAGTGGTTGAGAAGTGATGTAAGACAGTATTTTAGGCTCTTTCTTATATTATGTAATATGTACATTTAGCGAACAGTGAAGGAAATTAAGAAGAAATTTGGAAACGGAACAATAGTTCAGGCAGAAGAAATAAAAATTTTCGGTTTTGTAGATTAAGAAGCCGCTTCAGGTCACAACAGGTTTCATGCCACAGACAACCACATTCTAAGGTGACATTTGTATGACAATGAATCATAAAGAGTAACAGTCCCTAAAATACGTAAAATGTGACACCTTTTAGAACCGGTAAAACAGAAAAATTGTACTCACGTAATTAAACCGTAAGAGGTAAGCATCCCGGGACATGGAACCCAATATTCGTTGTCAGACCATATTAATAAACCGTTAAATGATAGTATGTCAGTGAATCAAAATCAATTAACATATGGGTCCAAGTCCAAAAAGGTCGGTGGAGACCAAGCAAATTGCATTACGGTACTCCACTGGTAATTAAAACTTTGTAAAGACCTATTGAGCGACTAGTTAAAGGAAAAGAGGTGGGACCTGCGGCGAAGTGGTGCAATAGCCCTGAAAATCGGACGATATGTGTTAAGCAATTAGCTTATTAACGGAAAGGAGAGGTAAATACAACATTCAGAACAACCCCAATTAATGCACATTCCCGGAACCCGGGACGCGACCGTTTTCTGTTACATAGTGACACCACGAAAGTAAACAGCCAGTCCGTAGAGGGTTAACAACGAATGTTGGGTGCCACGTTCCCTGCTATTTAACACCTACGAGAGTACAATTTTTCTATTTTACAGGTTTTAAGAGATTTCTAAAATTTTTCATGTTAGTGGTTAATATATGGTCTGTTACTCCTGAGGATGTGGTTTTCAGTGCCACAAAACTGTTTCTGATCTCATAATAAAAATATTAAATACAGCTGAAGCGGCTTTAATCCAGAAGATGGTTAGTCGCAGCTTTTGTTGCCTGGTCTCCAAAGTATTCGGCAAAAACTTTGAAGGCATGCATTTCAAATAATAAATAAAAAATATTTATCTAGAACTGTAGAAACATTACAATTAATTACGTATTGTTTCTCGAGGTATCGCCACCTTTGAGGATGCTGATACATAGGCAGTTTACAGACTCGTGCCTCATATACATTTCTCACTGAACCGTCTGAAATACTCATTTCTGAGCATTGGTTCCTGGGACAGCAGTGGATGCTCTACAGTGTGAGTACTTTCACGTAAAATTTTTCTGGAGCATTGCATATGTATTAGCAATGACAATTTTCAAATTAACATATCCGTTTATTAAACATACCCTTTAACTACTTTTCCTTGCCACAGTGGCTAAGATATCGTATGACTCTTCTTGAAAGAGTTACAGTCTTCATACGTGTTTCTCGAGATCGATCTAGCCCTGCTCAACATCAGACAATTCGCTCATCTAGAATGTATTTGACAAGTTAATGTTTCATTAGATTGTTCAGTATATTAACTTCATTCGTGGATAGATCAAAGGATCTACAGCGTGTTTAAAAATGTTTTGACAATTTCAAATACGAGTAACGCGCGCTAGCAACAAGATACAGTGACGGCGACGCCGTCTATTAGTAGAGGGCAGTGCTAAGTTCCGTCCCATATACAGGTAAGCAATCATGTAGTACGGGTCGAAGCAACATCGTGAGTTCGCGGTTGAGTGCCATTTTCACTACGGTGGACTTGACGTGTACGTTCAACGTGTTTTCGTAAGCTTTTGAAGATTCATCTGTGATATTCAATTCCTGTTCGTGGAACAATATTGTGTTGGATAAGAAACTTGCGTGCAACTGTCAGTGCATAGAATCGAGAGTCAATTGGCCCTCGAAACACCATCCGAACTCCGCACAACATCGTACTTGTAAGTAGCAGTTTACAGGCAAGCCCTCGATTTCGTTACGAAAACTTAATTTCAGCTACCCTGCGCGAAATGCTACACATCCAACAAGGCCATGCAAGTTCTCTGTGGAGTGTTTCGTGCCGAGAGTGTACTCCGACGGGCCGAGAAACTTGAAACAGTTAAAAGATCGCATTCGCGACGAATATTAGGGAGTTTCTCCAGCAGTTACGAAAGATATGATCATAAACTGGGTAAAACATCTCGAGCATCTTGTAGTCACGATTGGTTGTCATTTTTTCGATGCAGTATGTTATAAGTAAATTTGAATAAATGTTGTACGTTGTATAAAAGGTCCAACTTTGTTTTCTGATTAGATTGTTCGTAATCCATATTTGAAGTCGTCAAAACATTGTAAAACATCCTGTAGGTGACGATGGAAAATGCATGAAGTATCCTCATTTTCGAGCAAAGTAGATAAATAAACAAATTAAAATAAAAAATTGAAGGTAAATATCGTCTTTTCCCGCTCAAAACATTTTTACTGCATTTTTATTTGTCCAGTTAATTATAATTATCCTTCAATAAATCACTGTTCAAATGCTTCCAGTTTCTTCTATACATTACCCATGATCTTCGATTTTATATATATATATATATATATATATATATATATATATACTGATATGCTCTCGACATAAAACTTGAGAAGCTTTTAGCTTTCATTCATGTCAGTGTATAACAGCAAAAGACTTTACTGACGAATGTTTCATCACCAGCATTAATCTAACTCTGATCTCACTCACTTTTTTCATTCTGACATTTCTGCTTGAAAGAAAAATTCGTTCACTTCATCTGGTACTTCCGAATTCCCTCTTATAACATTAAAGCAGTCACCATTTTTCTTGCCGTTATTCTTTCTCATTTCTGTCAAAGTATATTTCATCCTTCACCTGCACTATGTGCTCATTATGATGTAATTTCGTTCGGCGGGTTTTAGCATATTTGACGAGATGGGAGTCCATTGACTGAGGACGTTTTCATCATTATCTCTTCCTTCTGTGGTTCGTCACTAGCAATTTTTCTGTGACTTCTATCTTCACATCTTAGATGTATATGTTAAACCAACTGCCGATAAACTGTAACCCTGCTTTACGTCTTCCTTAATACAAACGTGACTTTCCACTTTGAATCCCAACGCCATTCTAATTACACAACGGGACATCAGCTCCCTTTAGTCTCCACCTCTAACGTCTTCTCATTGCTGTGTATATATGTTTGGATGTCACAGGCAACTTATACCAAGGCTCCCGAAAATTTTGTCCTCTGATCCCAGCGTAAGATTAGCATACGCGTAGGAAGCAGGTCCTCGCGTGGTGTCCGCTGCGTGGTGTGGTCTAGGGCGGGCGCCACCCACTCTCGATGGCGCCGCGTCCGTGACATTAGCCAAACAGGTACCGCCGCGCCGTCACGTCAAGGCGACAGCGGTCGACCGCCTGCGACGCGGGAAAACCGGGGAAGCTGTTCATTTACAGTCGTTTGTATGTGCGCCCGCAGCTGTGTTTAGTCACGAAAGAAACACTTAAGGACCAGATTTGCGGCGCGGAGGTTTCGCCAGTCTTTCGTAAACAGGCAGCCCTAAAGGTGACGGGTTTTCATGTCCGAAAGTCCCAAACATAGTTCTTCTTGACTCTAGCAACTGCTCGCCTCGTGGCTTTCGCCGATTACATCTCCATTTGCGCAGGGGCGTGCAAGGAACGAAGGAAATAAGAATGGAAGATCAGAATTTTACGTCCCGGTGACATCGAGGCAAAGCAGGCGAGCAGATATTATTAAGAGTTTCCTACTAGTGCTCTCCGTTTATCTCCGGTGCAAGAGTAGGGGGAAACGAGGAAACTGGAGACTATGTGGAAGAAATGAAGGTGAACGAAATTTGACAGAGCCTGAGCTAGTCACCGGATGGAGAGCAAATAATGCGTATATGCAGACTAAAGCGACGAATGAAAATTTGTACCAAGGCCGGGATCCGAATCCGGGTCTGTTGCTCACAAGGCAGATGCGCTAATCACTACGCCACGCTGGCACAGTGGATCTGCATGACTACATAGACTATCCTAACATACTTCCCCCCTCAATCCAAATTTCCATTATACATCGCCCCCCTTGGTATTCTTCCTAAACTCTAACTCCATTGCAGAGAGTCTCCAACTGTACTGGAATAGCGCCTCAGCATCGAACGAAATGGGGATCTTGCCTGATACTCAGGCATAGGTGCTTTAGTTAAATGAAATTATATGATTCCAAAGACCTTCCAACTCTCAAACAGCTATGATGTACATATGCAGATTGAAGAGATCAACAAAAACATGTGATGGGGTAGTCCGTGCAAATGTGCAAAGCCGCTGCGCCAGGGTGGCTTAGTGACTAGCGTATCTCCGTATTGAGCAAGAGACCCAGGATGTAAACCCATCCTTGGTACAAATTTTCATTCGTCCCTTCAGTCTGCTTATATACGTCACAGTCCTCTTCAGTCTCTGGAACCATACTTTTATTTGCTTAGGGACTTATACCTGCGTTTCTCATAAAATTCCCCAGGTCGTTCGATATTGAAGTGCTGGGGAGCCTCTGTAATGCTGTTCGAACTTAAGGGGAAAGCCGAGGAGGCTGCTGTGTGAATGGGAATTTGGCTTGAAGAGGGAGGCGTGTTAGGATTGTCCATGCAGTTGTGCGTAGCACCTGTGCTAGTGTTGCATAGTGGTTAGGGAATCTGCCTAGCGTACAGGAGACGTGGCTTCGAATCTTGGTCTTGGTAGAAATTTTTATTCGACACAACAGTCTGCATATAAAGGCACTACGTCATAGATGTTTGAGGCTTGAGAAGGTCTGTGGAAGCATGTAGTTTCAGTAGATTTATTGATCCGTAGATCTCTTTTTACAAGGATATAGGACATGTCAAAGTATTCACAAATTTAGATCAATTTAAAATAAGCTAATTCGTATGCACATATATTTACAGACTTCTAGTTAGAGACAATAATTATATTCACTCCTGGTATACAACACCTTTTTTACAAATAACTTATTAAATAATGTAATACCACACTGTTCACTCATATCTCACTATCAATCACTGCACACACTATACACACATTGTTTCATAACACTTCAGTCACTACACACACACACACAAAAACACACACACACACATACACACACACACACACACACACACACACACACACACACACATTCACAGACTGGTGATCTCTGGGTCATTTTCTATACCGCAACTTCCCATTTTCTATCCTGAAGAACTGAGTCAGCATCCCTCCATAATGAGTGAGATGTTGAGCTCAGAAACAGGAAGAGGCATTAGTATTTTGATATGCATAGCTTGGTGGTAAGTATTTCTAGAAAGGAAAAAAGAAGGAAAAAAATAAAGCGAAGGTGTTATGTGGAATGTAGAATGTTTTATAATCATTATTACTATTGTTTATCTGTATAACATTTTTTATCAAACTCTTGCTCTGGTTTATCTAAGTAATCCTTCAATGTATAAAATGTATTTGCATAACAGGTAACTTTTAGCTGCCTTTTTAAATGAGAGTATTTTTGCAGTTTTTTTAATCTCTTTTGGTAACTTATTGTATAGTTTTGTAGTAAATGTTTTCAGATATAGCAATTAAAATCCTCAGTGTTTTGAATAGATCTTTACAGTGAGCTCGACTAGTATTTTTGGTTATTATTCTTCTGGTTCTTTCTGGAGTTTGAAAATTGTGCACATATTTTGTGCGTTTGTTCCCAAAAAAGGATGCCATAGCTAAGATTTTAGTGTGTGTATGAATAATATGTTACTAAAAGACACTGATGATAGGAATCTACGGCATAGCATGCTGATGACCTACTGTTTGCAGGTACCTTTATGTGTCCACACCACTTCAGCTGAGAACCAATATTCACTCCTAGAAATTTTGCATTTGTTACACAGTCTATAAAGGTGCTATCTACATTTAATTTAACATTGTCATTTTTCCTCATCAAACTGAAATTCATGGCATTAGTTTCCTTTATGTTTAATGTAACTTTATTGCTTATTGACCAATCATAAACCACCTTGAGAGGTTCATTTTCTTTCTCAGCAAAGAGTTATCTTTCTTTCTCAGTGACTATAATACTGCTGTCATCAGCTAAGCGAATTTTTTCACCATGAGTAACACTACTGGGAAACTCATTGATGTATATCAGGAACAGTGTGGGTCCTAATGCACTACCTTACAGAACCCCTGTATTAATGTATTTTGGTTCTGATAAGTGTTTTACTAAATTGTTGTTGTTGTGGTCTTCAGTCCAGAGACTGGTTTGATATAGCTCTCCATGCTACTCTACCCTGTGCAAGCTTCTTCATCTCCCAGTACCTATGTATATCAGGAGCAGTATGGGTCCTAATATGCTACCTTATGGAACCCCTGTAATAATGTATTTTGGTTCTGATAAGTGTTTTACTAAATTGTTGTTGTTGTGGTCTTCAGTCCAGAGACTGGTTTCAGATAGCTCTCCATGCTACTCTGTCCTGTGCAAGCTTCTTAATCTCCCAGTACCTACTGAGTGTATTCATCTCTTGGTCTCCCTCTACCATATTTACCCTCCGCGCTGCCCCCCAATACTGAATTGGTGATCTCTTCATGCCTCAGAACGTGTCCTACCAACCGATCACTTCTTCTAGTCAAGTTCTGTCACAAGTTTCTCTTTTCCCCAATTCTATTCAATACCAACTATTTAGTTATGTGATCTACCCATCTAATATTCAACATCTCTCTCTAGCACCACATTTCGAAAGCTTCTATTGTCTTTTTGTCTAAACTATTTATCGTCCACGTTTAACTTCCGTACATGGCTACACTCCATACAAATACTTTCAGAAATGACTTCCTGATACTTACATCTATAGTCGATGTTAACAAATTTCTCATCTTCAGAAACGCTTTCCTTGCCATTGACAGACTACATTTTATATCTCCTCTACTCCGGCCATCCTGAGTTATTTTGCTCCCCAAATTGCGAAACTCATTTACTACTTTAAGCGTCTCAATTACCTAATTGAATACCCTCAGCATGACCCGCTTTAATTCGACTACATTCCATTATCTTAGTTTTACTTTGTTGATGTTCATCTTATATCCTCCTTTCAAGACACTGTCCATTCCGTTCAGCTGCTCTTCCAGGTCCTGTGCTGTCTCTGACAGAATTACAATGTCATCGGCGAACTTCAAAGTTTTAATTTCTTCTCCATGGAGTTTAACTCCTACTCCGAATTTTTCTTTTGTTTCCTTTACTGCTTGCTCAATATACAGATTGAATAACATCGGGGATAGGCTACAGCCCTGTCTCACCCCTTCCCACCGACTCCTTCCCTTTCATACCCCTCGACTCTTATAACTGCCATCTTGTTTCTGTACAAATTGTAAATAGCCTTTCGCTCCCTGTATTTTACCCCTGCCACCTTCAGAATTTGAAAGATAGTATTCCAGTCAATATTCTCAAAAGCTCTCTCTAAGTCTACAAATGCTAGAAACGTAGGTTTGCCTTTCCTTAATCTATTTTCTAAGATAATGCGTAGGGTCAGTATTGCCTCACGTGTTCCAACATTTGTACGGAATCCAAACTGATCATCCCCGGCGTCAGCTTCTACCTATTTTTTCCATTCGTCTGTAAAGAATTCGTGTTAGTATTTTGCAGCCATGGATTATTAAACTGATAGTTCGGTAATTTTCACATCTAACAACACCTGCTTTCTTTGGGTTCGGAACTATTATATTCTTCTTGAAGGCTGAGGGTATTTCGCCTGTCTCGTACATCTTGCTCACCAGATGGTAGAGTTTTGTCAGGACTGGCTCTCCCAAGGCTGTCAGTAGTTCTAATGGAATGTTGTCTACTCCCGGGGCCTTGTTTCGACTTAGATCTTTCAGTGCTCTGTGAAACATCACGCAGTAACATATCTCCCATTTCATCTTCATCTACATCCTCTCCCATTTCTATAATATTGTCCTCAAGAACCTCGCCCTTGTATACACCCTCAATATACTCCTTCGTCCTTTCTCCTTTCCCTTTTTTGCTTAGAATTGGGTTTCCATCTGAGCTCTTGATATTCATACAAGTGGTTCTCTTTTCTCCAAAGATCTTTTTAATTTTCCTGTAGGCAGTATCTATCTTACCCCTAGAGATATACGCCTCTACATCCTTACATTTGTCCTCTAGGCATCCCTGCTTAGCCATTTTGCACTTCCTGTCGATCGCATTTTTGAGTTGTTTGTATTCCTTTTTGCCTGATGCTTTGACTGCATTTTTATATTTCCTCCTTTCATCAATTAAATTCACTATCTCTTCTGTTACCCAAGGATTTCTTTTTACTAACAACTAGTTTTACTATATGTTCAGGTCTATTTGATGTATGTGTTATCTCTACTTTTTGTAATCTATCTGTTAGGTATGATCGACACCAGTCGTTAGCTACCCCTCTTAATTCCTAATGCTTCTAATTTATTTAATAGAATCTTGTGGCTTACTGCATCAAACGCATTAGGAAGATCAAGAGCATCAAGTACAACTTTTGTGAATTCTACTATGGCTGACTCCTTATTTTTGCCACTTCGGAAACCAAACTGTGATTCGCTTAAATGAGTGTATTTATTGAGGTAATTCACTAATCTGTCTTTCGTAATAGCTTCTATTGTTTTTGAGAATGCTGACAGTATGAATATGGGCCGGTAATTTTCTATGTCTTCTGCATTACCTTTCTTAAGCAAAGGTACAACTCTCGCCTGTTTTAACTGATCTGGAAATGACCCTGATGTGATGGATTCATTTATTATATTTGTTAATGGGCCTTGTATAATTCCTATATATTGTTTCAGTACACACATTGGTACTTCATCTCAGCCTACTGACTTTTTATTTTTTTTGTTTCTTGAACAGTTTTATTGATTTTAATCTCTCTGGTTGAAAGTAACATCATTGTTTTTAGTGCAACATTTTTTACTGATATTATATTTTATTTTGGGTAATTTTTGCTGTAACTTCTCTGTAATACTTGAAAAATGCTCGTTTACATAGTTTGCTAAGTGCTGTGGATCATTTACGAGTATTACGTAATCCCCCTCCCTTAGAAGTATGTTATACTGCGTTTGTTTGCCTCTCCCAGTTTCCTTTTTTATGAAATCCCAGACTGCTTTGCTTTTATTCCCTGCATTATATCTTATATTGTCATTAAATGACTTTTTTGCAGCAATCAACACCTTCCTATAGATATTTTTGTATCTATGACAGAAATTTAAGAATTCTGTATCATTGCGAATCTTTTTCATGGAACTGAGATGTTTAAGTGTTTGGGAGGACTTCGTAATACCTGCTGTTGTCCACCTGTTTTTGTGAGATGTTGATACAGACGTGCGTACTTTTGGAAATGCCTTTTCAAAGTTCAAAAAATGTTTCAAATGGCTCTGAGCACTATGGGACTTAACTGCTGACGTCATCAGTCCCCTAGAACTTAGAACTACTTTAAACCTAACTAACCTATGGACATCACACACATCCATGCCCGAGGCAGGATTCGGACCTGCGATTAGCGTCTAGAACCGCTCGTCCACCCCGGCCGGATCAAAGTTCAATTCAAAGTTCAATTGGAAGATAAATGATTTTCCACCGAGTTCACCACTGTGGGTCATCTTACTAAGCGACGAGGAAATGAAATGAGAATAAAGAGGTCGGGCGTTTTTCAAACTGCATATTTCTGCATACTTGCGTTTCTGTTCATAGAAGCAAGGAAGTTGAAGCTATGTTCGCACATAATTCTTCCCAAAGGCTCGACACAAGTAACTGGGCCGAATAATACGGCCGGTAGAAAGTGTCTGTACAGCTGGTCTGATTTTTTTAAAATTTAGCACTTAAACATCTAACAAAATTTCTTTCCTTGTAAAAAACAGAGATATACATTTCGATTCTCTGCGTTTACTTTAGTGGTTATTAACTTGTGTAGATTAATTAACAATTCCCTGGCATGGTAAACTCAGGCTGGAACCTTGTGGATACTGGAGTCGTCCTTGTTCCCAGAGCGTGCGAAAACTGGCTATAATCTCGATCTCAATATTGACTGTATAACACAATAGAAATCTATCAGAGGGATACAAACTGATCACTTAACAAACTGAGAGCATCGGCAGTGGTTACAAAACGAAAAGGAAAATCGTATCACTTAAATGTGCATATACTGAATACGAGGTCCATACATATTGTCCAGAACATCGACCGCAATGTACTGATGCAACGAAGAAATCACTGTAGAAAATGACGTTCAAAACATTGATTCGAGCTTAACTTGGAAGAGGAATTACTCAAAAGATTGTAAACAGGAAGCAATTAATAAGTGCGGGTAAAGGGCCGTTATACTAGAGGATAAATGGTACATTTGGACTGGTTATACTGCAGGGGCATGATTTCAAGATAAATTACAGATTGCAACTGATCCCCGTGAGAAGCGACAATGTCTGAAGAATTTGAGATGGGGGAGGTGGAGGTTTGCCATGCCTTTTTATCACATGGCGATTTGAACAACCTGCAACCTGCTACTATTCAAAGCAGTTGCTCTTGCCACGTTAAACCAGTGGGGCTTTAGCACAGGGGTTAATACGCGTTTCTGCCTAAAGTAATGAAGGGTAAAGTTGTAATGAGACTCTAAGCAGAAATTTCCACAAGCCGGGTGTGTACTATATAAATGGGACCACTGATGTCAAAGCTGGGATTTAGGTAGCCATGTTTTGGAGTTTTAAGAAATTAGACTGACCTCTCTTCACTGACCTTCCGACCTCAAAAAATTGGTCTCCTGTCTACTGCTAAGGATAACAGTGATGTAGTTCTAACTGCTGGGACACAGAAAGCAGATAGTCTTCATCCTGAAGAGGATTTCAATCTGCCTTGACCCAAATTAAGCATGGACAGACGTTTTTCTCTTTGAAGGAGAAGGATTCGTTCAAATATTTAGCACAATATAATTGTTGTGATCATTTTTATGAAAACAAGAACCTGTCACGGCGACCAAAATCTGAGATCTTATTTCGGGATACTGCTCTCCAGTACGTAAAGAATCATTGTGTCCTTCCTCTCTGATTTTACTTACATTGGTTATTCTGCATATTAAGTTATGCAGACGTAGGAACAAATATCCTTTTACCTAGAGGAAGTCGAAGTCTGGAAATGAAATGACCCGAAACCTTCGCCTCTGGATAGGTATATTTGCGGTTAACGCTAACAACAAGGTCAGTATAAAATCGGCGTTGCTGAAGTAAATACTAATGACTGTAAATTAGCAGGTGGGTAAACTGATTTGTTTTTATGTATGTAAAATTTTATTTATGCTGTTGGTATCTTTAACTAAATTTGAGCACCCCAGCATTCCAAACGTAATAGCTGTTTTAGCTAGTAATCCAGTATTCTAATTAGAAAATCAGATATTCTTGAAATGAAACTACTTCACCACCAAAATCCTGGCGAGTAGCCTTTGTATCATTGATATTAGCAGGTTACCTTTTACCTGCATAATGTAACTTCAGTAAAGTAAGGTCGTATGGCATGAATGGCTGGTAGACCCCGAAGCACAGGTTCAGCCACCTAATTGAAAAGCTTTTCCCTACTGCTCGTACCTGCAAGCACCTTCCCTTTGGGAAGTATAAGAACTGCGAGCGTGATTGTATCCGTTATCTAAAATTGATATGTGTGTGTGTGTGTGTGTAGTGCGGTTTCATGTGTGTTATATGAGGTAAGGGAGAGAGTGAAACCCGGTGCCGACAGATGCCCTGTTCCTCTCAAGGAATACAAAGGGGGCCGCCATACTTAACGCCCCCATGTGACGGACGAATCACCATCAACAATGTAGCATGCCCTCACTTTATGAGACGCTGTGGAGAGGCTTGGAACTGAATCCATAACTCAGGCCCAAAGACAGGTACTCAGCGACTTTACGGAGCCACTCCTCCTGTACCCTTTGTAGTAACGGCAAAGGAGAAAATTGTCATCAGTGCACAGCGTACTCTGGCGGTCATCCATCCACGTAATGGCCACTCCCGCTGCTTAACTTTGGTTTCATGACTGGAACGGTGTATCCATTATTTTCTTTCCTTTTTTTATCAAAAAAGGGAGGGGGGATAAGGTCAAAGTGCGTAGTGGTCGCAACCCGAGGTCTGGAAACGATGTCCCGTACTCCCCCGCAGAACTAAGAAGAGTGGAGGGCATTGGATCCAAGAAGGCCAAACTGCATCAAGGAAAACGAGAAAAGATTTTTTTTCTGGTACCGCTACAAATGTGGGGCCAAAGTTCGTCTATGACATTCCTCTTAATACCGAGGGGAAGGTGAATGAAAGCCTGTTCTCGTCGGCTGCCAACAGAAAGAAAAACAGAAGAGGTCGTCTCATTACGACGTGAGGATGCTCCATAGTGCTACTGGATGCGGAATTACAGATGCATGTCTCCTTGTAGCAATGTGGTCGCTGTTGGTGGTTCAGTCCAAAATAAAGTTTCCGTGGTAGACTTTGACGTGGCCGTTGACAACACAACAGGGTTCAAATGGTTCAAATGGCTCTGAGCACTATGGGACTTAACTTCTGGAGTCCTCAGTCCCCTAGAACTTAGAACTACTTAAATCTAACTAACCTTGTGACATCACACACATCCATGCCCGAGGCAGGATTCGAACCCGCGACCGTAGCGCCTAGAACCGCTCGGCCATCCCGGCCGGCGCAGTAGATTAATACTTTCTACATACCACGAACGATCATTTACATGTTCTTAGCGTGAGGGATTTTACAATATGCGTTGATCCATTACCATATATCAGTCATTACAATAAAAAAATGCTGAGGTTTATTTCTCTTTGCTCGCTAAGTGCGGTTAATTCTGTACCTTTCATTCGTATCACGCCAGTCGCCTTCTTTCTATTTCTGAAGTACTTGTGTTGAACACAAGAGTTCTTATATAATGTATCATCATTTATTAAACACATGTGGACATTTTCTACCAGTAGATCGCGAAACTCCTAGGTTAGAGCGCTAGGTTCACGAATCCACTGCCAACAATCCATTAGGCGGCCTGAGTTCCGCAGCTGCAGTGTTCTTCCGTGGTGTACAGTGGCATGGCTCGTGAACGTATTGTCTGTGCATTTTGCGTTTCGTAGCTCTATTATACCCCATTACTAGCTTGTTACAAGTACTATGTTCTCTGTGTGACTTTTTGTGTTAAGGCATGCCACCATCCCTTTACTTTTTTAGTATGCGTTTATTCTAGAAATAGTTTTCTGTTTCCAACTGGAAGTGCGTTTCGTACAAACCACTCCCCAATAGCTTTTATACATTTTCGGTTACCTGATGTACTAACATTAGGACCCGCGTAAGGACGTTCCTCCTTTAGTTTCACGATATTGATTAGGCTGTTTACTGTGACCATTTCATTTGAATTATACTTTTGATAGTGTTCAGCCCCCTCTCGCCGGCCATTGTGGCCAAGCACTTCTAGGCGCTTCAGTCTGGAACCGCGTGAACGCCACGGTCGCAGGTTCGAATCCTGATTCGGGAATGGATGTGTGTGATGTCCTTATGTTAGTTAGGCATAAGTAATTCTAAGTTCTAGTGGACTGATGACCTCAGATGTTAAGTCCCGTAATGCTCAGAGCCATTTGAACCATTTGAAACCCCATCTCCTCGTCCTCCCGCCGACCACAGAAATTGTACTTGTGTGTGTGCTCTGCAGATACGTCAGTCCCCCGTAGAAACTAAGAAATTTCGAAGACATTTGTTAATTTTAGATATATTTGTGCGTATATATATATTTTTTTTCGACCAGACCCTAAAGTCAACCCATAAGCTTAGTGAAAAATGCCACAAGGTAGAAAGGGCTTATACTTCACGAAAGCACGTGGGAAGCGATCACCTTTGAATATGCTGAGTGGTGATGGTCTTCTTCAGTATAGTCTCGTCAGCGCTGGTTACGGTTCATCGGTCTTTTTGCCCAATACGTTCACCAGCCCAGACGGCGACCTAGCACGTTTTGGTAAATATCCTAATGCGTCAATGCGGAACAGATTTATGCCGGAGAATAATTACTCCCAATTTTGGCCACAGATGCAAATCTGACATTGTGAATGTAAGAAATTCGTATAAAATTATTTGCGAGCGGCACATGGGCGGAGAAAGGCACAAAACTGTTTTTATTATTAACTGCTATTTACACAGTTTGTTCAGTATCAGCAGCTGAGACTTCGACGAGATGCTGCATCCGTAAAACGACGTGATCTACATTTGCTCGCAGCACTTGAGGTGAAATATAATGCACGTTCCTGTGTAGTGACCTTTATATCAGGAAGAGGCCGAACGTATTCTTGGTAGAGGCATTCTTCTAGATATTTCCAGGGCCAAGAGTCACATAGATTCGGATTAGGCGATCTAGCAGGCCATGTAGCTGGAAAACTTTTGAAGACAACACGTTCGTTGAAGGTTGCTTTAAGCGGATCTTTCACTGGGTGAGCGACGTGAAGTGGTGCCCCATCTCGCATGGAAGCAGCGGCTTCCACGCTGTTGTGGTTTTCCAAAGCAGAGATCGCATGCTGTACAAGTTGGTCTCGAAAACGCGCAGACGTTACGGTGCGCACGACAGGCGCTTTGGGTATATTCTCTCCAACGAAAAACGGGCCGAGATAAAGGCTCTTCGCGCACAACACCCGGTTTAACAGTATGTAAAATTTGGTAGTTCGGTGTATTCATTGCACGCTGTAGTGTTAAATGTGTCTCGTCACTCCATAGAACTTTGTCCGACCACATGTCATCATCTTCGATCCGTGCCAGAAAGCGAAGAGCAAAGTCAGAACGTTGCTGCCTGTGATGAGGTTTCAGTTGCTGCACCGTCTATATCTTGTTCGCGTAGCAGACCGCGGAACGTTCCGTACTGTCGACTATAGGACATACAATTCTCGTGACAGCATGAGCACCAGAGCTACGCGAGGGCCGGCCTAGGTGGCCGAGAGGTTCTAGGCGCTACAGTCTGCCCGAGGCAGGATTCGAACATGCGACCGTAGCGGTCACGCGGTTCCAGACTTAAGAACCTAGAACCGCTCGGTCATGACTTTAAGAAAGATTATATATATTCAAAACAGTATATCTTAAACTATAATTGTCATCATTTGAGTGATGATGATGTTGAGGTGCCATACTCCGAGGAGTGTAGTGGACGATGTGGGAAACCCGCACCGCTGTACTAGGCTAGGTCCTAGTGGAGGTACTTTTCCACTGCCTTCCTCCGACCACAATGGTGATGAATGACGATGATGAAGACGACACAACAACAACCAGTCATCTCGAGGCAGGAAAAATTCCTGACCCCGCCGGGCATCGAACCCGGGCCACCGTAAGTGCGTAAAATGAATAAACAGAAGAAGCCGCAGAAGAAGACAAAACATTTAATCATAATGTCAGCTACATGTCTCTAGGTTCAAACACTTGGATGGAAAAGGCAAGTATAACACCGAATTAGAACAGATACGGATCCAAGGCAGTGAAGTAGAGGGAAGGCAAAAGGATTTCAGCTAGCTGAAAGAGTAATGGTAATGTGTAGATCAAAGGCAGTGAAGTGGAGGGAAGGCAAAAGGACTTCAGCTAGCTGAAAGAGTAATGGTAATGTCTAGCGTAACTTCAAAGTACGTCCCATGTACATCAGTATCGTGCGATCCAGACACGAGTGCCGCTCAGATTTGTACCCGACGTCCACCTGAAGAAGGACCTCTGAGATTTGATGATGGATCTGTAGTCGGTTGTTAGTAAAATTTACGTGCTAATCACAGGGAAATGATGAACTTCTAGGGTAAAATACAGTGATATGCATTTACGTACATCCATTACAACATGTACGATACCTTCAGCATAAATCTGGTATCAGGACATTACGAAAAAGGTACTGAAAATTGATAAGAGCCCACATAAACCCATACTGTATGAATGATCGCTGGGTTCCTCAGTGCAAAACGAAACGACTTGTATATTAGTGATAAGAAATAAATTCTCGTTACTGTCTTCCCTTTTACTCTATAATGCCGAACATTTTTTAATCCATCGGTAACAGAATGCCCATAGTGTCCCGTACAGTTTTTTAGTAAAGGGGGTGCTGTAAAATTGTGACCCTGTTTATTAAATTAATTCCGTCGAACGTGAATTATTGAGTCAATAACTTCCGAAAGCACTCTTTCATTTCATTAATTTTTTCCCGTTAATTTCTCCGAACCACACGTGTGCGATTGCGCACGCTTCCATTCACCGCGAACAGAGCGAATGCCCAACAGAGCGTTTTCACATCCCTTTTGGAGTAATTATACGGTAATAAATTTAATTAAATGAATCCATTAACATCAAGAACACATTTATGCGTCGCAAAAGCGGAGTTCACTGTGAAAAATTCAGCTGGTATTAAATAAACACAGTGGAGGTAACCGGTGCGCATGGCTCTGTCCATTAAACCTTTTTATAGCAAACTCTGCACGTAGAGTACTTTATACCGCCAGGGAGATACGTTTTTAAATTTACCATTTCATATGCCATGGTTCTGGCCGTAAACATTACCTGAAGAATACGCAGTAGTAACAATCTCATCATGTTTTCTCATTTAAAGACTTTCACTCACTAAATTTACGAATACAAAGATCAACCGGAAAATAAGTCCAAGGAAATTTGAATCAAAGAAAGACAAAGAACCCATAAATAGACCCGAAAATTGTGTTAATTGTACAGTGAATTTAAATGTAGACTTTTAATTGTATTAAACGATACTGACTCACTGCGTTACTTATTTTGGCACTATCACTAGTTAGAACTAGCTGCTTTATACTCTCTTGGTATTTAACTGTTTTAAAGGCTGATGAAAATATTTGTCCTTAAATTGTCACCTTGCAAACGAGTTATGAAATTTTTTCTCTTTTGTCACATTCACCTCACGCAAGCACCAAACTTGCACAGATTTGGTATGGAAATGGAAATGAGCGTATGGCATCGTTGGCCGGGAGGCCTCTAAACGGGGAAGTTTGGCCGCCAAGTGCAAGTCTTATTTCATTCGACGCCAAACTGGGCAGCTGCAGGAGATGAGGATGACATGATGACGAGGACAACACAACACCCAATCCTCGAGCGGAGAAAATCTCCAACCCAGCTGGGAATCAAACCCGGGCCCGCTTGCATGGGAGGCGAGCACCTTACCACCCAGCTAAGCAGGCGGCCACAGATCTATTAATCGCTCTCATCACTCTTCGTTGTGAATTTAATATTCGCACCACCTGCTAGCGACTGTAGCAGCCTGTCCTCGAAACGTTCTCATATCACGCTGTTTCGTATCAGGTTAAAAAAGCTGGGTTTACTATAGCAAAATACCATGCACCATTTGTAAAAGCTAATACATTTTAGCAACTGATGCTTATGCGTAACCGAAACGATTCTTGGCAATGCTAAAAAGGTGCCCTTGCCATGAAATATTTCTCGAATTTATCAACAGGAGATACCTCTTCGTGAAGCTACAATACCGCCTCCGAACTATTGATTCTTTGAGTATCTTGTCCCTGAGTAAATCACAGATTTGGTTGCCAGCTGTACTGTCATGTTTAACTAACAGGAGACTCCATTTCTCGTGCAGCAAATCTATAGTAACATCTAAAAGCTAAGAACTTTGTTATTAGTGAGATATTTTCGCTATTGAAACAACTTCTTTTCCTTACGAACACGCATAATGCAATTTGCCTTGAAATACTATCGGTGGAAAGTATTTTCTCGAAAAACACCGTAATGAAGCTACTGAATGCATTTATGGTTTCCCTACTGCGGTTATCGTTATTTGCTTCGGTATCTTAACTGTCCTCGCTAGACATAAAAAAAAACAAAGAACGGAAAAGAGATACTTGGACTTTACTAAAATGAATAACGGTCATAAAATTGTGGGTTAAGACATTGGAATCAGATTTAAGACAGTGTTGGAAAAGCAAACGTTTACTGTAACAATACCGAATAAGCTGAAAGTTAGTAGAACAAGACGAAATCATAAAGAGCTAAATTAGTTTTGATAATGACAAGATGTATAAAGCTGTTTACGTGGAAACCATCTGAAAAAGATAAAAACAAAAAAAATAGTGCAATGGATGTTTATAAGTGTTGTGTTACATCAATGTGCGATATACTTCACACGAAAGAAAACGAATAAACATCTGACCAATATAGCTGTAAGAGCCCAGCGATGACTAGTAGCCGGCCGCGGTGGTCTAGCGGTTCTAGGCGCTCAGTCCGGAGCCGCGCGACTGCTACGGTCGCAGGTTCGAATCCTGCCTCGGGCATGGATGTGTGTGATGTCCTTAGGTTAGTTAGGTTTAAGTAGTTCTAAGTTCTAGGGGACTGATGACCATAGATGTTAAGTCCCATAGTGCTCAGAGCCATTTTTGAAGACTAGTAGACCGCTGAGGCAACAAGGTAACGACGCCACAAAAAAGAGTAAGAAATTTAGGAAAGTTCTGTCATGGCGTATCTCGAGTAGTAATAAAAATTTGCAAATAGTATAGCGTATAGGCAACATATACAGGAAGAAAATCGTACTACAGCAGAAAATTAACGTCAAACTGAATGACCGTTAACAAGATGGGTTGTCAGACACTTCAGCCAAAGACATGTAACAACTGCAAAAGAACGATAAAAATCAAATATCAAATTTTGCATTTAAAATAAAAGCGGAATCTTGTTTCCTTCAGTAACCGTTCTGGGCAGTGGGATAATCCTCCAACTATCAACCATTAACTGTGTCGTCTCATTAACATAAATATCATTCAATATAACCAGTTAAAGGATTATTTTTGCAACGTCAGGTAGCTAATTTAATACCGAAATTATGACCCAGCAAAGCTCTCATAGCGTTTTAATAATGTCGGCCTATCTCAGTCGTGTTTCCTTGAGTACAGAACGTCCATGCCAAATTATTAAAGTAAAGTGCAAACCAAGTAGCAAACTGTATTTGAATTTCTAATTCTTATGGCTTTCAGACGACTTCAGTGAGATTCCTTGTAGAACATCCCGACACTGCTCTCCAAGCTCTTATTTTTTTAAGTAATGCTTTTCGACTGTTTTGAAGATGTATTGCATTTTATTCCATCTTGTGTTTTTTCGTCTTTACCAACTAACTGCATCCAATGGCTTCTGTAATCGGTTCTGCGTAATTTAGTCTTCATCTGCTACAAGTGTTTCCTCATAAGAACTTTATATAAGTAACTACTAACGGCCATATTATGTTTGAGGTGAAGCATCTCTAACCTTCAGCCGTACATGTGCAACTCTAATCCTCAATCGGTTTATTTTATTACTAGCGTTATCACAACGGCTTGAAGTAAAATAAAACGAGAAATATGTATGTAGTATACACAGACAAATGAAAAACGTAAATATTGTATTAAGAAGAGATAATCACCTACACTACCTAAAAATCTGCACAGCGAAAAGTCAAAACGGCATTAACATCAAACAGAGCGCGATCGTATTGTAAGACGTGTATATTTCCATTGTTTATTGTCAAATCACAAACTATGAAAGATGTTTATATTTTATTAATAGGATTAAGTAGGAGTAATTAATATTTGTCATGTTGGAAATAATTGTGGTAGCAGGGAATGTCTGCACCAAAGTATTGTTCACAAGAGAGACCGCAAATTGATATAATTTTGAAAAAGGGCGGGAGAGACCGTGTGTGGATACATTTTAAGAAAAGAGCGGGAAAGACCGCGCATTGATACATTTTGTAATGGTAACAGGGATTGTCTGCACCAGAAAGCATTGTTGGCAGGAGAGACCACACTTCAGCATTCGTAGGAGGTCAGTAGTAAGCGAGAAGTGAAGCGAGTCGGTACCAGGTCTGAAGTGAGAGGTTGAGAGGAGCGGTGTGCTGGCCAGCCACTAGGTATTAGTCCGCACCCATTATCTGTAACATAAAGGGAAGAAACGATGCAAAAAAATTTGAACTTCTATACGCAGGACCGCACAGAATTCGAAATATTCTGCACGCTAATGTAGTACACATGGAGACACTCAGAACAAAAAAATGTGGAGGAAACCATCATATGTCAAACATAAAGACATTCTTAAAATAGAAAAAAAACCTTCTTACAGGGTACATAAAGGCAGAGTATAACAATGAGCTTTTTGACACATTCCAGCAAGCCCGAATACAGTGAGCTACTAATGGGTTATTTACGTGCGCAACAGGTCACTTCGATTCGACCGCTGATAAATACACAGAACATTAATAGCAGACTTTGAAGCGTTCTCGCAGGACATTTATTTCTCATTATGTAAGGTAAGTGAAGCAATTAACAGGGCTACTTTAAAAGTAAATGTATAACATGTACATATAATTTTCACACAGTAGTAGCAATTAGATGTATTCTTTAACCCGTGTATCCATCATTGTTGTCATAGTTCACCAAAATAAACGTAGTTTTAATTATAATATAAGTATTGAATACGGAGAAATCTGGATAAATGCTGACGCTTTTTTTTCAGATGCAGAGAGATGTTGAAGTCATGCCGTGCGCTGACGATTATTAACCATGAATATTTTGTTATAGGTAACACAGAGAGATATTGGTGTCATGCCGTGCGCTGATGATTATTACCAATGAATATTTTATTATTGGCTATGCAGAGAGATGACACGATGTACAAAGGAGAGAGGAGAATGTAGATGTTGGTATGTAAGGAATACAATTTAGTAATGGTTTATTTTGATAACGGGTGACACAGTGCAGCGCAGCACTACGGATGGAGAAACCACATTAAATTGCTTACTATATGTACTTTGCTATACGAAAATTTTTTTCTGCATTGAACATATCGTTTACGTCAGATACATACATTGGAAAAACAGATCATACCAAATGTCAGCATACCGATTCGCACTCTACGTAAAATACAAATGTTTTCTCTTAAATAACAATGACAATATGTGCTACAAACATAATATATAGTTGACTGACAATATGACTCGTAACTGACGAACACCAGATTATGATTTATTTAGAGTCACAGAAAGTGACATAGTTTGTATAAAGGTACTTGTCTATTTTATTTAAAATGTTGATGCGTAAATGCACTACTAAATTCCACTTACAGAAATATTTGTTTATGTTATTGACTGTCACGTAATGCAATATGTATTGTAGGCTGAATTCACTACAGATGGAAAATGTGTTTTTTATGTAATTGTTTAAAACTATAAACTTTTTCTACAGTCACACAAGGTGATATATTTTGTCCTTTTAAACGTAAAATAAGAATACGGTAAAGATAATTTTTATGAGCACAGAGGAAAGAGATGATGTAAAATTTGGTAATAACGGTATCAACCATATCCGTGAACCTTTTGACAAAATGCTTACACCTGTACCTTAATTCCTGTGCATCCCCATGGTTATGGAGCACTAACAAAGTGAATAGTGACCCACGTTACTTCAGTGTACGATGTTTCTATGAGGTGTTGGTATACCAGGATGCACACCACAGTCATGATGTACGTCAATAGGTGCTTGCATACCAAGATGCACACCATCACTACTAATTGACAATTGGAGTTTGAACTTGTACCTGATGTAGCTGCGGCAACTCAGGCAATTCGACGGTTAATTTAGTGTTTGGTTACACTAAAGCTATGGATCAAAGAGACGACGGAATCACATGGCGAAACCTGGTGTTGTGCTATGTGAAGGAAAGAAACGGACTTTTGAGTGCATTCACAGATAGTTGCCAGTGCTTTGACCATGCTATCCATTTCCTTTTTTCCCTTCCCTGAATATGGTACCAATAGATGCCAATTTATAATGAAACATAAATTATGTTCTCATTTTTGCCATCCATTACTATTAGAAATATAAATAGCTTTTACTACCTGATGTACACTTCCGACTTACTGAATCATATTATTTGTATATTTTGATGTATGCTCTTTTGAATATTCTCTTTGTTAGACTTAGGAAAAAAATTCTTATGACAGTATATGTATGTACTTTGTTGAAAGAAATATTTTATCATTAACTTACTTATTACTAAACATATTTCTATAAGCAAATTTTCTCCTTACGTCAAGTCGAAATGACTTAACGACGTAGGAAAATTTTAAGGAAACCCAGTGGAGGGTTATGTAAGACATGTATATTTCTATTGTTTATTGTCAAATCACAATTTATGAAAGATGTTTATATTTTTATTAATAGGATTAAGTAGGAATAGTTAATATTTGTCATGTTGGAAATAATTGTTGTAGCAGGGAATGTCTGCACCAAAGTATTGTTGACAAGAGAGACGGCAAATTGATATAATTTTAAAAAGGGATACATTTTAAGGAAAGAGCGGGAAAGACCGCGCATTGATACATTTTGTAATGGTAGCAGGGATTGTCTGCACCAGAAAGCATTGTTGGCAGGAGAAACGGCACTTAAGCGTTCGAAGTCAGTAGTAAGCGAGAAGTGAAGCAAGTAGGTAGCAGGTCTGAAGCGAGAGGTTGAGAGGAGCAGTGTGCCTGCCAGCCACTAGGTACGATTTACAAGAGATTATAAACGATCGTTACATAATGAAGTTTTTACTTTAGTAAATTAATTGTCTGTAGCATAAGAGTGTTTATGTAACAGTAACCTGAAGTGAACCAAGTGAAATCCGGTGAAATATACAAAGGTGACACAAAACCCATTTTGCATTATCCTAATGAGTGAACACTGAAAATTTCTAGTATATAAGAACAGGCACTGTAAGTACAGAAATGTATACACTAATAATGGGTACCAAGGAAGAACCCCAAACTAGACCTCAGGTTACAGTCATGAATTAAGACACAAGGTAGATAGCTTAAACAGTATTAGTGTGGCAGGAGGGATACATAATATACACAAACCGTTTGGTGATTGCTATCGCTATCTATACTAACATTGGCAACATATTATTACCACAAACATACAGAAGTGCCACAGCATCCATAAATGTGACAGAAGCCATTCGTTTGCTTAACACTAATATATCAGTCAGTGACTACATAGGTTATGCAGTCATATCTGCCTAATATGAACTAGTAGAAACAAATACAGTTTACACCCTGAAGATAATAAATATTTCTACAAGAGCTGTACCCATGTGGAACATGATATATAGGTGGTCAACAGCATGATGAGAGGAAATACATGATTATACACAAATAGTGTTCTGACTACAAGTGCAAAAGTAAAAAGACACTGAAACATATATGTATATGTTGACAAATATGAGCTACAAGACATACCAAAGTAATAAAGTACAATATTCACTAGAAATGAAAATTCAAAACATGTGATATCCATTAAGATGAAGCATTCAGCAGTTTCATTGCTTTTAAAACATCACAATATCATATCAATAAGGCACAATAAAGTAGAAGATATCAATATTATACAGAAACAATTACTGTATTGTATACTGTAGTAAACCTGTCTCTATAAATCTAGTTGCATGAACAGGCTGTCAGGAGAACATGGTGTGTGAGTTAGGCTCCTGTGATAAGTAAGAACTGGTTAACTGCAAATACTAAATATGTGCATAATTCTTTCCAAACCTCAACCAAAGTAGTAATATAAAGCAAAAGTAGAAAAAACAGAAAAAAAACATTAAAGGGACAAGCTATGGTAACAGCAAAAAGAAAACTAACAAAATTAGATAAATTCGTAGGAGAAGTATGAAGGGAGTCAGCCTGCATGCTGCATTTTTATTCATAACATATTTTGGTTTATTCAATGTATTCAGGAAATACGTTAATGTTTTGAAAAATCTTGACCTCTTCCAATGGATTCATGCAACGACCTTTATTTATTTTATTGGCAAGTTTCAAGTTACGTTCTATAGGTCTCATTGTATGGTTACATGGTTTAAGATGTCTACTCAGAGCTGAAGAACTTGAATGCTGAAGATGTTCCTGAAACCTTACTTTTAACTGTCTGTTTGACCAATGTAGAATTTACTATAAAATCCATGATTTATCCTACACACATCCATTATTTCAGGTGCTAACTTTCTATTTGATTTCTTTTCAATCTAAGTTTTAATCCTATTTTTAGTTTGAAACACAACTGAAATATTACTTTTCTTGAAACTGTGATAAATCTAGTCAGATATCTTACCAAAGTAGGGGATACTTATCAATTTATTACGTTTTATTACATTAATTCTGGATAGGGTAATAATGATATCATTTTTGATATTCTTCATTTTCACTTTCTTTTCTAGTGAATTATCTGCTTGTGAGACTTACATGTTTATATATTTCAAAGAGTCTAATTTAATGTTGAATTGATTTTCACTCATATGGATATTCAGGGCTCTATCTGTTACTGCATTAAAGTGTGAGTACTTGCATTGAACTGGATAATAAGAAGTATTGTGGCTAAATATATCTGTTGTGGTAGGTTTCCTGAATATACTAAATATTTTCGATAGACACAGAGAAGTCTAGGAAATTAAATTTACTCTCAGAACCTATCCCCTTTGTAAACTTTAAATTAGGTTGCATACTGTTGAACAATGTAAATAAATCTTGAATGTCATTGTGATTGACATTGAATTAAACTATTGTATAATCCATGTACCTTTTGTAATACAATTTTTTAACTAATTCAGACCCACTTTCTATAATGTCACATTCAGTGAGGTCCATGAAAATATTAGCAGGTGTACCTGTGAAGCAACAGCCCATTGCTAAACCATTAACTTGCTGGTAAAACAAATGATTAAATTAAAAATAATTATATGACAGAGCAATGTTAAGGCCCTCAATAGCCCAAAAGTTTCTGGGGTTGTTAAACGTTTAAGTGGAGTTAAGTGGGTTGAAGTTTCAGCTCACCCATACGAAATATTTTGTAACATTACGTTGTCAGTTGATATTAATCAAGAAAGCCATTCAGGCAACAGAGATCGTATTATCAATACCTCACTGAGTTAGAAGGACGTCATGTAGTAGGACTACAAGAAGCTTGATGTTCTTTCTACAATATTGCAGAAAGACTAGACAGGAATGTGGCCACTGCACATGACTACTGGCAGCAGTAGTCACGAGAATGTACAGTCGCAAGAAGACTGGGCTCCGGACGTTCACGTAGCACTACGGAGAGCGAAGACCATCGTGTTTGGCGTATGGCTCTGGTGCTTCGAATTTCATCTGCAGCAGCAACTTGGGCATCAGTTGTCACCAGTGTGACACAACCAACTGATACAAATTGGTTATGTCAAGGAGAGCTCCGAGCCAGACGACCTATCCCAGCGATCCCAAACCATCGCCGTTTGCGACTTGGTGGAAGCCTATTGTGTTTTATGATGAAATATGGTTCTGCCCCGATGCCTGAGATGGCCGGTGTGGATTAGAATTAGGCCTATTGAGTGCCTGCAACTAACCTTTCTGCGTGACAGACACACCGGGCTTACGCATGAAATTCTGGTGAGGGGTGTGATTTCGTATGCACAGCAGGAACACACTTTGGGTTATCCCACGCACCTTGATTTCAAAAGTGTACGTCAGCCTGGTGATTCGACTTGTCGTGTTGCCATCCATGAAGTGAATTCCAGTGGTTGTTTCCCACCAGGATAACGCTCTCCCAAATACCGCTGTTGCAAGCCAACATGATCTACATGCTCTACAGAGTGTCGAGGTGTTGCCCTGGTCTGCTCAATTACGAGATCGGTCTCCAGTCGAGTACGTATAGGACATCATCAGATGACAACTCCAGCGCCATCCACTAACAGCATTAACCGTCTCTGTGTTGACCGACAGTTGCAACGGGCATGGAACCTCATCCCACAAACTTACAAACTGCACCTCTACATCACTATGTATGCACTTTTGCCTGCTTGCATTCGACAGTCTGGCGACTTTTTCGCGCTTACGTTAACCTGAGATCATGCAATGTTAGTTAAATATGTTACCGAGACAAATATGTTCCCAAAATGTCATCACTCTGCATTAACTACTTTTGTTTCGATTTTCTTACTTCATTGTATTTCGAAGTGATATGTTTGAATATCCTAGACCAACATGTGGTTCTTGAAGAGGAATTCGTCATTTCGGCAGTTGCAGAGCTAATAATGCGGATGACTGACTGACCTGACGTTGTAAAACAATGCTCTATTGATACTGCGGCGTATCTGAAAGCAAGGGATAATTACAGGCATAATACTCCTGAAGACAGATAGTCCCACTGCATGGTTTAATGATGTAATCCTTTTGGGCAAAATATACCACAGAGACAATACTTCGCCCTTCGTTTTATTAGACGGGGACTGCTCAGGGCGGTGTACTCTAACTTTTAACGAGGCGATTCGTGGACTATTACATCTCTTATTCAAATGAATGTCGGTCACAGTAGTTATGCAGAGCAGAAGAGAATTGCACAGTAGACTAAGGAGTAGAGAGTTATCAAACTAGCACTCGCACGGTAGACTACAACAGTAATTAATGGTTTATGATTGATAAGTAGATTTAATAATTTGTACTCCTTACACATGCGACCTGGCCTTTTGATTGCAGAATCTGAGACATACAAGCAGCCCGGCCTATGCTGTGAGCATAGCTGTGTTGCGGTTTAGAACTATTTATGTGTCTCGCCGAACTGTTCTGGCCCTAACAGTGTTCCAAGGACAGAGTTATCGGAGGCCATACTGTCACGGACAGGTAGCTGAGCTGACAGTTTTCCGACCCGGTAAATAAAAATTGGGAGAAGTGTCAGAGAGAATTGAGGTCATGGCTTTGCACCTTAGGTGCGCCCACCCACTTCTGCGCCCGCATCTTATTACATTAAGTCTTAGCACAGAAAAAATATAACATCATGTCGTGAATATCGGGCAGAACAGGAAATCTCTCTTTCTTTAATATAAAAGCAATTCCATGGAATTCAGTCCACGCACAGTTCCGTGAACAAACATATTCACGTTCCAGTGAGGCTGTAGAAAACCCCTACCGGGATATAGAGAAGTTGACAAATGACATCAAATTTCAAGATTGTAATGGATTATTTTAATGGAAGACATAACAACTTTTCTTCATTGGGAAACCATAGACACGATAGTAGAAACGACAGGGGTCATAAAGAAAGCAAACTTTCCCAGAACAATGTGTTGATCTATCATATGTTCTTCCAAAAGAAAATAAATAAATGTTATACTTGTGAAGGAGGAAACGGAGTTAACAGTGAAGCTTAACGTATATTATGTAACAATAAGGAGCTGTACTGCAAACGTTTTAAATGTGCAATCGATTCTGATGTTTCAGTTGCTAAAGAATTAAATAGTATAGACTTGGAAAAAAACGTATCTTGAACTATCACGATTCGGGGTGCTAATCAACCATTTATATCATCGTTCTTCTTACATGTACTACGTGCTTCGTCCTTTCTCAGTGTTGTTCTGAGTAGTACCCGGCTGTTTTCGCGTCTCGTGGAGAAGATAGCAATTAAGTTGAAGTTATTAATACGTTTAGACCCTGCTGATCCCACCTGAACTTCACTAGGATATTTTATTAAAATTTTTATCGTCAATACAGTTAGCATTAGATGAACGGGAAAGCTTAAGTATCACAGTAGGCCTACTGAAGAAGGACGTTCGGATCAATGTGATAACCATCAGACGGGTAGTCTGAAAAGTCACAAACCCAAAGCGTTCACAAGAATGATATAGACAAGCGCAGAAATAAATACTTAAGACTTGGTGGACGGAGACCAGTCAGCTTTCAGGAAGGTGGAATATCCCATGGACGAAAAAATGCGCTTAGGATTAGAACTCAGGCTAAAGAAAAATCAGTATATCATCCTAGGATTTGCGGACATAGAGAAAGCCTCCGGCATGGAACAAGTATTCCGAAATCGTTGGGAGACTGGGGCTGAAGTACGTAAATAGAAAGAGCAATTAGAAATGATAAACGTGCCGGTTCAAGAAAGACAAGCTCCTGTTCAGAAGATAATTGGGCTTGGTTGCAGCTTATAACCAATGTACTACGAGTAAGTAGTGAAAGAAGTGAAAGAAAGTTTCGGAAGAGGAACGAGAGTGCAAAGGGAACAAATAACAATGCTGAGGTTTGTATACCATACACCCTTTGCCTTAGGCTGTACGGAACACATGAAAGTCCTCTTGAAAGGAATAGAAAGTACATGTAGAAGAGAATATTGGTGAACGATAAAGAAAACTGAGAAGTAGGAGACAAAGTAGCAAAAAGGAAAACAACAAGTTTCGTAACATTAGATTTGTGGGAAAATTAAAAGAATTCTCATATCTAGGAAGAATGATAACGCATGTTGGATGAAGTAAAAAAGATATCAGTAATTTGTTACAGACGGTTAAAGCTTCCTTCAATTAGAATGCTCTAGTGGTGGCAGCTATTGTTATGGTAACGCAACGGAAGCACCTGAAAATATACATCTGGAGCACAACATTATATGGAGTTGAAACACAAATCATCGGGAACCTAGAGAAGAAGAAACTACAAGCAAATGAAATGTGGTGTTATCAAGGGAAACGATAAAGTGGACATATTAATAAATGAACGAACACTAAAAGAATAGGTGAGAAAATAAATCTATAAAGAACCAACGCACAGCTCAGTGGGAAGTCTACCGTGGCATTCCAGGAGCATTTAACTGGCCCTGGGAGAGCAGTAGCGCAGAAAATAATTGCAAGTGAAGTATCTTGAGTCTTCAGCCATAGATGTGCAACTTCGTTTCTCAACCGGTTTCATTTATTACACGTGTCATCACTGCAGAACTAGAAGTAAAATAAAACGAAAAATATATTTAGTATACACTGGCAAATAAAGAGTATAAATATTATGTGTATGAAGAGTGCTTACAAATCTGTAGAGTGAAAAATCAAAACGACGTTAACGTCAAATAGGACGTCATCATGTGTTCCATACAAATAAATGTCACGAAGAAGTGCATAGAAACAATAATACTGACTTTAACGCAATTCATACAGGTAGCGTCATGGATAAAGATAATTACCAGATATGTATTGTCACTGTAACACAAAAGATGGGATAATGAAAGAATATCAGAAGCAATGAAACTTCTATCATCACACACCAACGTACTGTTAATCAGGTCAAAGGTTAGCAGCAGGTATAGATAACAACAAAAATGGCGCCAAAATATCGATGTATACATGCATCCAAACAATTATTAGACTAAACATAGTGGTATCCGGTAACAAGTTATTATTATCAAAATATACAGCAATAATCTGTAATTAGAACATTATAGGAAAGTAATAAATTCTTATGTCATTTTTTATGGACAGCACCTGGTACTGTATAAGGAAACATTACGTTCACGTTTTTACTTCAGTAATAAAACTGTTTTATACTCATTAGGCACCGTCAGTATCATAAAAGTGTTTCTGTAACAGTAATCAGAAGTGAACAAAGGTATGGCAATAAATGAACTTGTTGAGCTGAAAGTTACTATTGACATGTGGCTATGTGTGAAGTAAGAGAAGGAGATTTAAGTAACGTTGGAGGACTGATGCAGGGACGTGATGCTACGTCATGACCTCAATATGAGGAATGAAACTAAATGAGTAAAGATGACGAGGAGTTTCTGTTTCAGCAGACTTCCAATTGTACATATGTAAGTAGCAGTTTGTAAGTAGTGTATAAGCAAGTTCCACATTGGGTAGTCTTTAAGCTCTAAACACTGAATTGCCCTACGAAGAAGAGCGGTCGAAGTAGAAGAGGGTATCACTAACGTACTCACCATTTAAACGGAAATTACCAGAGAATTACTTGTTATTCAAAAGGAATTTATTAATTTGAACAGTTAGCATTAGATATAAGATTTATCCATTACTTGAAAGATATAGTTTATTGTGTTTTTATTTCTCCTTCTTGTGCTATGTAATGCTAAGTGACACGTTTTAGTATGAAAGATAACTTTACTTTGGCCCAGTAATGAGTATTCACATAGTATACAGTACCTGGCCACGAATAGATGGTTTCATTAATCACTAGTCCAAAGCAATAAGACATCTGTCATCTATTAGAGAAGTCGATTTTGACATTTTAGTAATGAGAGTGAGATGAGCAGTTTGGCTTTTTTGGGTTAACCATTTGCTTTTGCTGCAGATTTTGGTCTCTACTTGGAGAGCGTTTTGTAGTCCCGAAATTTTCGGAAAATAGAGGTTCGAGCATTGATATGCAAATCTGGCTCACAAAACCAGCAAAATACATGAAAAACTTACATTTTTGTAATCGTCTGTAAGGTCAAGCCAAAGATCTCTATCGTCTACTTTGCCAGTTGTACTAAAAGAGAAAAGTAAATGTATTTTAAAACATCGTGTAAAGGGAACGGTAATATAGAATTTGCAACTTAATGTAAATGTGGGGGCAGAATATTTCATAGTTTGTCTTACTAGAAAATGTACCTGTAATAGTGACAGAAGTGATCATGCGAGCAGAAGAGGCATAAATATGACACAAATTATACAAAAATGGTGTTAATGCTTCTGTTTTCGAAAGACAGAGAACGGACACTCTTATGAGTGTAAATATGTTACGTCTTTACGAATGACTGTGTAAGATATGAATACATGTCCAAAATACTAATTCGTTACTTGTCTCTTCGTGAAGCTGACATTTAAAAGGACTAGTGTATTATCAAAGCAGAGAACTAGAGGATGATCTCAGCAAGCAGCACACGACTTAAAGTTTGATACGAGAATTCAAGCTGCCGCCAAGGAAGGAATTCCGCTGCAGAGAGGATGGTCGCGCATCAATGTAAGTTATGTTGGTCTGACTGTTGTTCAGGAATGAAGCGTGTTTTGACCAACTGAGGAAAGCGAACTATTCAGTTAATGAAAGGTACAGGGCACTGAAAGTGAATGTAACCCGTGATTGGTAGTGAGGATGGGTGGACCAGCAGACCAGGCATGAAAAGACAATAACAATTAAATACTGAAAAATTATCTCCTATACCGCAATTAAATTTGCATTTGTCAATCATGAACAACACGATTACTTAAGAGTAAACCTTTCTTCAACCGAAAACTAGCCAAATTCTTTTACAAGAACCGACAATAATCACTGATATGTAATTGTATGTGAGGAGACATTTTTGTAAGTAATAGCGGCACGTAAGGAAATTCTGATACTGTCGTACGATTTTTCATGCCCATCGATCGGTACGAGCTGATGCCAACCCAGATGCGGTTACTGCGGGTAATCTGCCGACATCTGTAGCTTCTGACAGCCGCTATAAGATACATCACGACCACCGGCTATCCTGACGGCCTGCCTACTTCACGCACTCCTGGCGGCACCCGACAGAGCCAACTTCTCTACTCGTTGGACGGACGCTGATACAAAATTTATAAACGAAAACCATTATAAAATTCTCAACAAAAGAAATAGTCCATATTCAATTTATGAAGCAAAAAAAAAATTTAAAATTATCGAATAAAAGAACATTTGATGTAATCTGATGCTTAAATTTTTCCGAAAACCTGTACGCAGATGAACCATATTTCGCTTGAAACGGTATTACCTAAATCTAAAAGACTTCATAAGTGACATGTAATTTAAACCAAAAGTTCATGGTACCGGATGTCTGTAAAATTGCACAGATAAGAACGTACAGTTATACGTAATTGTCAGACAAATATTGTCAGTAAATTTGAAGGGTAATGTCCTACAGCTCTGTCGTCGTCTTTCACCTTAGGTTTTTCCATCGATCTACACCCTAACAGGGGAGCTGCATTTGAAGTGATTCCTGACCATTGCTAAAACCATTTTTATTTACTCTCCCTTTCTATCGAAATAATTGTATCCGCTCAGTAATATGTAAAATAGCGTTAAGGAACCATTTATTAATTCTAAACGATATAAAAGCCTAAAGAAGGCAAATATAATTGAAATAATATGGTAATACCACAGACTGCATTAGAGAACACTAATAATGACAATGGCAATAACTGTAATAGATTTTATTAAAATAGTATTGAGGAAGGACAAGCCAAACCATTGTTGACTGATTAATAAATAATATCACTGAACCATAAAAACGACAATACTAAATACTCATATGATTTACTGTAAATGAAAACTTACCGCACTATGGCATTATTGATGAAGAATGAGAGCTAAAGTGTTTATGTCAAGGGCCCGCTCAGTAATAAAAAACTACCTAATGTAAGAAGAATTACATTTCTGAAATGATACCAGCTTTACTGACTACCGAAAGCAAGAGGCCAGCACTCGTGCTTTCAGCATTCAAGGGGGCTGTTTGGCGCCTACTTTAGAATCATTGAATAATTCTGGAAAGCTTATCATTCTTAAAATCATTTTAAGTGCATATTAAGAAAATAAATGAAGCGTACAGTGCTAATAATTCAAATAAAGTTCCATGTTTATCGAAGAAGAAGTATACAGTATGGAGGTATAGCTACTGTTTATTTTCTTTTTTTTAAGTTTTGGTATATTTTGTATACTATTACGGGGCAGTGAGTCATTCATTATTCGTTCATTATCTTGCCTAGTCTGATCTGAAGTTGGTCTATACATGTGCTGCCTTTTACCGATGAATGTAACTGTACCTTCTGGCTGGAACAATAATGACTGTAAGGATTCAGCAAACTTTCTTTACGTTAGTTCCTCTCCTTTACTGTCTCATTAAATATGGCCACTCTAAGTGTACTAGCTGAAGTTAGCGTGGCTTTTCGGACTGATATTAATTATTTCCAGCCTTAATAGTCATTACCTCTAGGTTTCGTTTAACAGAACCTGCACATATCTTGTTTAGAAAATCCATTATTTTATTGGATTGCTGGGTATACATCATTTATTCAGTAAAGGTATTTAAAACGCAACCACACAAGTCGAAAATACTCAGTAACTTCGGTTTGAGCAGAATTTAGTGTGTTTTCATTGAATTAGAAATTAATAAACCGAATATGAATGAAAAGAAAATTATTACGTGCTGTCTTCGCTTCAAGGATGCCCAGACATATTGTTAACGCTGGACCACATTTCTCTCTGTTGCGACAAAATTGTAGCCGACACTCATGAAATATTAATCCAACCCAGAAAAGAAATATTTCATAATCGTCATGTTTTGAAAATATCGGAAATATTATTAGAGATCAGTTTTAACATCAATCTGCTCCAGCCAAATTGGCTGTCATGGAAAAATAACTGCAATATACAACGATAATTTGAGGGGTCACATGATTTGTTTTGCCCCTGCGTTCTTTGTATATCTAATGTATCTGTAATGTCAGTCAACAGCTGTACAGAGTCTATAAACAACGTCTTCATAACCTGCGGAAGTTACGAAACTCATCTAGCCCTTAACAAATCATTAGTGGTTGAAAAAATTTGAAGCTAGGTCTAGGAAAAGTTAGTCTGATAGATATCATTGCAGAAATGAAATTAATATATCTGTTACATCAGTTATTCAATAATTAAATATATGAAAATTTTTCTGTTGCAGAAGTCTAGAAAATGATGCTGAGGAATATAGTCAGTTCTTTAGCAGCTCTTACTCACGTAAGTTACAAATGGAGTCGTCACACTGTTCAACCTGTGCATCAAAGAAGCAATGATGGAAACAAGAGAAGAGTCCATGAGTGAGATTAAAAATCAATAAGAAAGGATATGAATGATATCATCCGTTTATGACATCGCTGTCATCAGAGAACTTTAGAAACGGTTATGGGGCCAAGTCGAATGAAATTTTTAAATGAGAAAAAAATGTGGAATTAAAGTACACCGAAGAAAGACGAAGTTAATGATGTGCAGAAGAAATATAATTAGCGATAAACCTTTAAAAATTGGGGGTCTCTGCTGCATTGGAAGAAAAATAACGCTGACTGACAAAACAGAGCACGTTCCCTGCTGAAAGAAGTCTTAACAAATATTGGCCTAACAAACATTGGCCTTAATTTCTGAGCATATACGTCTGGATCACTGTATTGTATGAAAAAGAATCGTGGGTATTGGAGGAACCAAAAAAAAAAAAAAGAACCGTATCGTTTCTGCCGTGTTGCCGTAAAATTAGTGGACTGGTAAGTTACTCGGAGCGTTTCGTCAGAGCTGTCGATGTAAAGGAAACCGCACAACGAAGAACTTATGCAGATTGGTCACAAATTGAATTGCTAGCAGGTATCGACGGAAAATGCAAAACTGTACACTTTGGCGGCCGATGGATGAATTTGTGACGCGCAGTGCAATTTCACTGCACATTTGGCGAGTATATTAAATAGGGGACATGTTTATATCAGGTCATAAATACTTTGTAGATTTCTTTCCGTATTCTCAGTGAACAGTAAGTATGTCTCGTAGACAGGCACGTGAGCAATGTACGCAAATGTCAGCATTTTAGAACGGACGTGTTGTTGCGCTCAGAGAAGCCGGTCGGAGTAATCGGTGAATCGCTTGACATACGAACAGGAGGATGCCTCTATTCGACGATGTTAGCAGGAATCGGTGAAACACGGCCGAACACAGCATCATGAACCAAGTGGTAGATCTAGAGAGAGGACAGAAAGTGAGAATCGAGAAATTCGCGAATCGAGGCACTTAAACCCGTGCATTAATTATTAGCACCCATCCTGAGAGCAACTGGTGCTTCATTGACCACAAGGAATCACAGAAAGAGGGCTGAGCTCACACTGCCTCTTGTACCGACTGACATTGATCTCTGTCCACCAACAAGCCCGTTTGCAATGGTGTCGGGCACATTTGACCTCTAATCCCATTGGCTGGGTTGAACTTCTTCAGTGGTGAGTTTCGCTTCGAACTGAGTCCCGCTGACCATCGAAGACGTGCTTGAAGACGTCCTGGACTGTGGTGGTATACCAAATTTACTGTTTCCCGCGATACGGTCCCACAACCAGGAGTGATAGTATGGGTTGCCATTTTATTTCATAGCATTTACATTTGGCTGTCATCCGCTGCACTCTTACAGCACAGCAGTACGTCAACCATATTCTACGCGCCGTTTTGTTTTGCCCTTTACGGCAATTCATCCTGGACTTACATTTCAGCAAGATGATGTCCGCCCGCACACCTCGAAAGTTTCTACTGCTTGTGTTCGTGTGGGCACAACCCTGTCTCGACCAGCGTGGTCCCCAGATCTCTCCCAATTAAAAATGTTTAGAGCATTGCGGCTAGGTTCCTCCAGTCATCTTGGGATCTGGGCGATCTAACCCAGAATTTGGGACGATATCCCTCAGGAGGACATACAACAACTCTATCAATCAATGCAAGCCGAATGACAGAGCTGGACCAAAGCTTTACTGACTTGGTTAATTTTTCTCTTGAATAAATTACACTGTTTTTCGTCCTAGAGTGTACTAACTGGCAGAAGGGACAGATGATGAGGCATGTTGTCGACATCATGGGATAACTTCCTTGGTACCAGAGGGAAAAGCAGAGGGTGAACATTGTAGTGGAAAACAGAGATAGGTGTAGTAAGTATTTAGGGAAACACTTACTCATCTTCTACAATGTTCAGTAGAAGAGATGTGTTTCTCGGCAGTGAAGATGAATAAGTGCTCACAGCTCATGAAGTATGCACTTTAGAGGTTATGTCTGCCGGACTTGACTTGCTTCGAATCATCGTTCCTCTCATCCTGGGACGTTCTGTACACGACCAAGTATTGAGGACATAGTGCATATTGCTCTGAGCTAACGAGATTGGCACAGGAGAAGAAATCATAGGGGGCTGTATTAAATGAAAAGATTAATGACACAGGGAAAAACAGTATCATCTCTCTCGATGATTTATTGATGGTATTGTAGGTTTCTGTCCGGTTACTGAGTGGAGAGAGAGAGAGAGAGAGAGAGAGAGAGAGAGAGAAAGAGAGAGAAAGAGTGAAAGAAAGGGAGAGGAGAAGGAGAGAGACAAATGGTGGGTTCGGAACTAAGAAAAATGTTGTTGAGGTGTTTGACTAGGTTGTTTCGCACTTTAAAGTTAAGAGAAGGAGAAATGTAGGGTTAAAATGCAATCATCATGTTAACAGAGATCACAACACTGTTGCTAGAACGTGGTGGACACTTATGTGTAAAAATTGTGTCCCTAACCAAGGTATTGGCAATTGTTCAAGTTTAGAGGACCGCAAGCAGTTCACGAAATTCCCCCACCGAACCTTCCACTATGAAATCCTTGACTCGTGGAATGCGATGGCTGGGGATCTCTGGGAAGAAAGAGTTGAGAGCGATGAACACAGAGTGGTGAGCCGGTAGGGATGGGACTACCCTCGACAGCGCTTCGCCGCTAACGATTCCCGCAATGGCAGGCTGAGCGCGAGGCCACTGAGTGGGCAGAGCTTTCATTTGTAACGCTAACGAGCGCTCGGCAGTCGGCGCCGGCTGCTCTCCGCTGTCAACCCCGCGTCCTTTTGTCTCGCCCACTCCAGGTCTGAATCGGAAACGGGAGAGCACTGAGTCTGAGACAAGAGACGTCTCTGCTATTTGGGAGGTTTATGCGTACCGCTATTAGAATACTGCGATTCTTGCAGAGTAAAGTGCCTGCTGTTTACAGCGTGTTTCATTGTGTTCATTTTAGTTCATTATTTCTTGTACTGTGTTACATATTATTTAATCCTTTGGGCGCCAGTGGTTGCTGCCAGATACCATCATTTTATTAATATTTAAATGAGTTTATTTGTTTACTTTTGAGGTATCAGAGCCTCTAGTATGAAACCACCCATACTGTTGCAAGACAGAGACATATAATGGTCCACGGATGTACTTCTAAGACTGTAACGCATTGCAGCAGTCACTTATAGCGTCTACAGCCGGTATTTTAGGCCTCGTCGTACGCGCTAGAAGCTTACGAAAAGAGTAAAATTCTTTTTCATTGTACCTTCTGATTTTATTTAATCGTAGCTACTGTTAAAGATTGCTAAAATCGATCAGTGTTGTGTGCTTGCCACAAATTAGTTAAAAGGAGAGTGTTTTGTGACAATTGTAGGGTATGGTTCACTGGGTCGATTGCAATTGGGAACTGCACGTGTGATCAATTAGAAACTTACACCGAACTGTAGATTATATCAGAAAGACCGGAAAATCTATGAAGAGGAGACAACGATTTGCGTCCTCCAGGCAGAGAAATCGCGAAATTTGAATTGCGAGGGCAGAGGGACAAAAAGAGAAGCGAAGCTGGGAAAAGGTGGAAAGTACTGGTGTACAGAGGAAAATTTTGTTATTAAATACTAAACTCAGTTAAGCGATAGTTTAGTTAACAGCGATGCAACTGTACATATCATCTACTTCAAGGGAGAGCAATGTTGTTGTATCAGGGATTTTAGTCTCTATTATATGTTCTACCGACTGAGAGATATTTCTGACTCTTCTATCATTTTCTGGCTTATAATACTGGGTCAGCTGTGACTGATTTAATTTCGTGTTTCAACCACCCATTTTTAGGGGCCAGTCTGGAAGTTATGCTTAAATCACTATACACAAAGAAACAGACATTAAACGAAGAATTATACGAAGTTCAACTTCAGCTAGCACAAAAATTAAATAATCTGAATATTTTTCCTTTCGTTGTGGAAAAATTCAAAAACCGCACAAGCAGAGCTATAAACAAAATGCGACTAAAGCATTATAAGAAAATTTAAAATCTCAAATTGCGCCACACAAAACCCCATAAGAGCAAATACATTTTCACACACAATTTATATCCTAGGGTGGTCAATCTTACAGTTATAACACTAGAAGAAAACGGAAAACAGCTCTTAGCAAAGGTCTAAAACACAATATTGACTCACCAGCAAATGAACAACAGATACAAGATGTCATTATAAATCTGGATATATCCTCACTATAGAAGAAAAAATTAAAACAGTATTATAAACACGGGGTTAACTACAGAGTTAATAAAAGAAGAAATTATAAACATAGCAACATACTTTAAAAAAGAAAACAATAAATTCAAAAATATTGTGATGAAACAACTTAAAAAGCTAAAGAAAAAACTGCAAACATAAAATCACATTATAACAAAACTGACAAAGGTAATAGTCTTGTCCTAGTGAAAACAAAAGAATACATAGAGAAAAGAGAAGAATTCATCAGCAAAAACAACATAAAAGAGATAAAATCAAACGAACTAACAACAGATTGCAGACAAATGTTAAAAACACACTCAAACACATATAGTATATATTTACAGACAGAGAGAAACAGAGACTTGGTAAAAAAAAAAAAAACCTCAATTCTCCAACATAAGATGTCAAACAAAGGACCAAGAAGAAAATTATCCAGTCTGTCCAATAGTAAAGCCTACATACCTGCTAGCAAAATAAATGCAGTCACAGCTCATCCAGTATTATAAACT
The DNA here is from genome assembly GCF_021461385.2 of Schistocerca piceifrons. Classification (NCBI taxonomy): domain Eukaryota; kingdom Metazoa; phylum Arthropoda; class Insecta; order Orthoptera; family Acrididae; genus Schistocerca; species Schistocerca piceifrons. The sequence continues at coordinate 451,215,338 of NC_060142.1, forward strand.
AGAAAATGATACAACAATCAGAAATACCTCTCAACTGGTAGAACATGTAATAGAGACTAAAATCCCTGATACAACAACATTGCTCCACTTTGAAGTAGATAGTATGTACAGTTGCATTCCTGTTAACGAAACCACAAAAATAATTGAAGAAAATCTGAAAACAAACAACCAGGTACCTCATGAATACACAGATGAAACCATAAAATTATTACAACTAATAACACAACATAATTATTTTCAATTCAGTCAAGAATACTATATACAAGAAGAAGGTTTACCCATGGGTTCACCTATCTGAGGAGCATTAGCCAACATTTTCATGAATCACATAGAAAAAATAATATTTGGAGACATAATAACAAATAAAAGCTACAATATCGTCTACTGGTACAGATACAAGGATGAGATAATATACATGGTAGATGAACTTAAACAGAATGTAGCAACTACACAAAGGTGTAAATACTGTGCAGAAAAACATAAAGTTCACAATAGAAGAAGAACAAGAAAACGTACTCAGCTTTTTAGACATACCCATAAGAAAAAAAACAATAATAAACACACATTTGCATTCCCGCTATTTGCGTAGGCATAGGCAGTTGGCTGAATGCATGCGAGTGTTCTCTTTATAAATTGTTCAAATGTGTGAAATCCTAAGGGACCAAACTGCTAAGGTCATCAGTCCCTTGAATTACACATTACTTAAGCTAAATTACACTAACTTCTGCTAAGAACAACACGCACTCGCATGCCTAAGGGAGGACTCGAACCTCCGGCGGGAGGGGGCGTGCAATCCGTGACGGTTCTCGATCCAGGTACGGATGCACGTACCACTACGCCTTTTGGCAGACTCAGTGGATCCCCGTTAGATAATACTACTTCTCTACTACTATAAAGCACACGACTAAAATCGAGACAGGATATTCTTTAAAAAAGGCAGGTTTTTCTACAATCACGACAGCAAACGAACTTACAAAATGTATGTGGTAAAAAGCAATTTCTATAATTGCCCTCTAATGGCAAAGGTCCCGAGTTTGAGTCTCGGTCCGGCACACAGTTTTAATCTGCCAGGAAGTTACAAAAACCAGTTTCTTCAAAGATATGGTACGCTTGCCAGGAAACAAATGTAAGACTGTAAATGGAAGTAGGGTGTTGTAGCAGCGTTGGAGACAGAGTTGCTGGAGTGATTCAAATACTCGAATTAGTTTTTTGTGCGAGGGTTAGTCATACAGCATCAGTTATCACTTCGAAAAATTAAGCTGCCATCATGAAACTAGATGATGGTGTTATCTATCCTCTACTTGTTCTCCCTAAAACGCGACGTAAGTTCAAATGGTTCAAATGGCTCTGAGCCCTATGGGAGTCAACTGACGGGGTCATCAGTGCCCTAGAACTTAGAACTACTGAAACCTAACTAACCTAAGGACATCACACACATCCATGCCCGAGGCAGGATTCGAACCTGCGACCGTAGCGGTTGCTCGGCTCCAGACTGTAGCGCCTAGAGCCACTCGGCCACTTAGGCCAGCCGTAAGTTCCTTGACGATTATTTGGCGAAGGGATTAGCTGTAAAAGTCTGTATATTTGTTGTTCACGAAGCATTACACTTCTAAAACTGAGCTCGTTATACAGTTTCAGCAGTAGGATCTTCATGTGCTGGAAGAGGAAAAAATCAATATGTGCCATGTAAGAAGAATACTGAAGGGGGAGCAATGCAGGGTGAGGCAATATTTGATAGCTCAAAGAAGGAGCATTTGTGACGGTGTCCGGTTCAGAATGAGCTGGGGCTTTGTCGTAGAAGAGAAGCACCACCTGCCGTCACCTCTTCAGCTGATTTCCATAGCACGCTCCAAAGGCACATTGCGAGCTTTCAAGATGAGGGTCTGACGTGTGGGTGACCTATTCTGATCAGGTTTTGCAAGGAAGTCTTGCAAGGAAGATCTGCACTGAAAGCAAAGAGACACGTCTTTCGACTTTTTACTAGACACTTCCTAGTTTTTGAAAAAATCGAGGTTAAAGTTAATGAGGAAATATATTTTTAATACTGTATGTACATCGCCTAAAAACAAACAATTTTACTAGCAGAATACGGAGTCCAAAGTTAATAATGTTAGAGTTGTTAACGTTTTTGTGTTTTCATGCTGTAGATGGGGAGCCCGCCTTCTACGCGTCTAGCTGAGCGAGGTCGGCCGCTGGGCGGCGCCGGCGCAGTAGCTCAGTGTGTTCCGTCAGAGGGCTGGCTTTCCTTTCTAATAAAAGAGTTGTGTGTAGTATTCAACGATGTACTTGAAGGCGTTACGCTCAGACTAAGTGCCGAGAACAACGACGAACAAAATGAAGGGAAACAATCTGTCAATGCGCTAGACTTACATACCTCTGGTCCGTGTTCTGTTCTTGGTAATGATTTTTTTTCATTCTATAGTTTTTCGGTGTATCTGATAATATTATGTTAATGAGAATGCCTTTCCTTGCCGGGTTTTTATAGTAAACTTTGAGAGATTTGATTAATAATCAAGCAGGTATACGTAATGTACTCATAGTTATTTTCATCGTGATACATGACACGCTAAGATACTACAGTCGTAAATGATGATATTTAAGAACCATAACTGTGAAAATGATAGCACTAAATGTACGTCTCTTTGTCAACCGTATGGCGTTTACTTTTTGCTACAGTTAATGAGTTTCATCGTACGACTTCACATTCATGCGACATCACAGCAGTAACAAGGTGGGGTGGATGCTATCAGAATTCATGCTCGGTCCATAACTTGTTCTTCAAGATATGCTTTCATACGCTTGGAGCGCATCCAAACTGGTATCGAATAGGTTTATTTTTAACAACGTGGATCAGATAAGTTGTCGACGAACAATGCACCGGAAAACATATCCAAGGAAATTTCATTCTCGTGTTTCATATGGTGCGAGAAGTACTTACGTTTCGTCTGTTTCTGTAATATGTTGCAGCACAGTGATTGGACAACACCGCGACTGGCTTCCCACCGGTCATCATTCATAACTATGGAGACCTAAGTCTCCTAAACAAAGAATTTAACAATAAGCACAGCCCCACAACATACTACTCTAAGCTCACTGGGGAACACGCCGCACTGTACGTGGCGAACAAGGCAGACTACACGAATCTACTGGACTTTCTCAAAGAAAGGAAGGTAGAACACTTCACGTACAGGACAGTCTTGGAAAAAACACAACAGTACGTGATTAAGGGGATAGACTCACGAACCCCGACCGACACGGTACACAACGAACTCTCTGCTCTCGGGTGGGAGTGCATTCGGGTAAACCGGATGTCAGAGTTCGGCACAGCGAGACCGTCACATAACTACATGGCGGAGCTGGCCGGCACGGCCAAATCCCGCGACCTGCTGAAGTTAAAATTATTTCTTCACATGGTCGTTAATGTAGAGGTGTACAACACACCGCGCACCCCCCAACAGTGCCACAACTGCCAGCGCTATGCGCACGCGGGTATCAGATGCGGTCTCGCACCCCGCTGCCGCATTTGCGCTGGCGGTCACACAACCCAACGCTGCAAACTCCCCAATACAGCACCTCGCAAGTGCGCCAACTGTGGTGCTGCCCATCCGGCAAACTACAGAGGGTGCATTGCATACAAAGCAGCTCTGAGACGCAAAATCGCGAAACATGCGAAACCAACCGCCATCACAGTTCCAAAACCGCCCCCGCGCCCAGTAAGAAGTGGACTATCCTTCGCTGGAGCGGTCGCTGGCAGCCCCAGCAGCGCGGGACGGTCAGAGGAGCCCCAGAGCTCAGAACACGCTCAGCAAACACCCCCAGCAACAGACACACAACAGACAAGCACAACAAATGACACCACACCCGCACCGGGCACACCATACGAAACAAGCAACAACACCACCCTACCCCCTGAGATCGCGAACTGCAGCCCACCACAGGCTACAGAAAACGCACCCACACAGGGACAACCACAGCGCCAGAGGAGGAGGAGAAGGAGAAACAGCCGCAGCACGAGGAACACGACCGCACCACAACAAGTACACAGTCAACAGAACACCAACACCCACGAACACATCCAGGACACCAACTCAACAACCCACATAACACACCCACTCACCTCAGAAAATACACAGGCGCCCACAACTGCCACACGAACAACCGACTCGCAGGCCAGCCCTCACCAAACGCCAACACTGGAACAAGCGGCCGCTAACACGACCAACAACTCCCAGGCCGACATGACCAACATTACAACAACATTCCAGAGAATAATGGAAACATTATTCCCCGGACGCACGACCACCGAAATAGTCACGAAGATTATGGGGTGTGTCTCACAACTCTTCATGCAGTTCATGTCGGGTACGCTCAACTGGACTAGCTTCCAAGCCACTATCACACCGCTCTTTACACTACTACATGGATAATACACCACACCAACCCCGAAACACAGACTTAAACACAATCACACAGATCCTGTTTTGGAATGCCAACGGGATCGCAAACAAAAAAGCCGAGATGGCCGCGTTCATGGAGCGAAAGGGTATCCGAATCGCTCTTGTGAACGAAACACTGCTTACGCCTCGCAAACAACTAAACCTCCCAGGTTATTGCGTCTATCGTACCGACCGAGCGGATGGCAGGAGGGGAGGCGGCACGGCAATCATTATACACAGAGACATAGACCACACGAACATCGAGCTCCCAGCACTTGACAGACTAGAGGCTACGGCCGTCAGGGTCAAGTTCAACGGAGCCAACACCACACTGGTATCGCTATACAATCCTCCTAAAAACATAGTAACACGCGATATCAGCACAGTACTCAACATGGCACCGCGGGTAATAGCCGCTGGAGACCTCAACGCAAAACACCCCGATTGGAACTCACGAATACGAACCTCCAACGGCAAGAAACTGTACGAACACGCACTAGGCCGAAACTACATTATACTTGGGCCGGACGTTCCCACGTTCGTGCCTACACAGGCCCGACATAGGCCAGACGTGTTAGACATAGCCCTCATGGAAGAGACACTGCAGGACATCGAACCACGCAGGATGCTTAACTAAAAGCGTGCGAACTGGACACTGTTCAAGGAAACGCTTGATAGTCGCATTCCTGACACCCACGAAATTAACAACACACAGCAAATCGATGAGGCTGTGGAGGCTCTCACAACTGCCGTCCAAGACGCAATGACTGACGACATTCCATTTAGAACACCAAGACAACACTCAACGGCCCTGCCCCAGGAAATCCTGGGCCTTATCTCAATGAGGAACCGCCTCAGGAGATACTGGCAGCGTACCAGGCGCCCGTTCTATAAACTGCACGTCAACAGACTCCAGGGCATAATATGGAATAAAATCCAAACATTCAGAAACGAACAATGGGGACAGAAACTCGCTCGGCTGGATACCACACGTCCTGGCGTGTGGCAGCTGACCAGACACTTCACCAGGGAGAAACATTACATTCCCACGTTACAAGGACCAGACGGCCCAGCCTACTCCGCGACGGAGAAGGCAGAGCTTAAGGCCACAACACTTGCAGAGTCCTTCATGCCGAATCTGGTTCCGTCAGACCCAGCATTCACACTTGAAACGGACCAGGAGGTTACACGACTTGTAGCCCAGCCCTCGCGCGACGAAATCAGACGTGCTAGCACAAATGAAGTCACATGGGCTATCAAGCACACCAACGCTAGAAAAGCCCCTGGGCCTGATGGCATTCAAAACCGTGTCCTCCAGGAGTTCACGGATAAAGCCGTAGAATACCTCACACACCTAACGAATGCCATCCTGACACACCAACACTTCCCTGACTTTTGGAAGGCGGCCAAGGTCCTGATGTTCAGGAAGCCAGGGAAAGACCACTCCCTCCCACAAAATTACCGACCCATCGGTCTGCTGTGCTCGCTCAGCAAGATTGTTGAGAAGGTAATACTAAAACGTATCACTAGGCATTGCATCGCCAACGACACCCTAAGACCGGAGCAATTCGGCTTTAGGAATCACCACTCGACAACACAACAACTCCTCCGCGTAGTCGAACATATAACACACGGCTACAACATGAACAAAGCCCTAGACATCGAAAAGGCTTTCGATCGTCTCTGGCACAACGGACTCATACGCAAACTAAGCGAAGCTGGTTTCCCAGACGGACTCGTACGTCTCATACACTCATATCTCACGAACAGATGTTTCAACACTAACGTGCAGGATAAACAATCAACACAACACGGTATCCAAGCTGGAGTACCCCAAGGAAGCATTCTGGGGCCCATCTTGTTTAACCTGTACATTAATGACTACCCAGCGACACGAAACACGACGTTAGCCGTCTACGCGGATGACACAGCCATCCTCGCGCAAGACTGGAAACCGTGGAACATCACCTCACGAATACAGACAGCACTCAGAACAGCTGAGCCTTGGCTGGAGCGATGGCGTATTAAAGTAAACGTCGACAAGTGCGAAGCAGTTCTGTTCACACGCAGACCGAAACTACTGCGCAAACACCAACACTGTAGACCGATAACACTACATACACGCCCAATACGTTTCCGAGAGAAAGTCAGATACCTTGGTGTCTGGCTGGACCGGAAACTTACATGGTGGGACCACATCGAATACGTTGCCAACCGAGCGCACGCGAGACTCAAACAGCTCTACCCAATGCTCAACAGGGAAAGCACACTGAATAGGAGGGTGTCGAGGTCCTTATACACGACACTGATTAGACCTCTGATGACGTACGCAGCTCCCGTCTGGGGATATGCAGCTCCCACACGACTGCGCCGCCTGCAGATCATACAGAACAAAGTGCTACGAATCATTAGCAACGCTCCACGCTACACACGCACCGTGGATCTTCACCATGAATACCGCCTTGATACCCTCAAGGAAGTATTCAAGAAACACGCCACACGACTATACAGGAACTCGAGACACTCGAACAATCCTTTCATCCTCACTCTGGGAAACTACGATCACAACCACAGGTGGAAACACAAGCGACCAAAGACACTGCTAGCTAGGGCATAACCACCTATGGTAAACTAACATTCGCAAACAGCGACAAACGTCGGTAAGCCCCTGCATATCAGCAATACTGACTGGCAACTACCAGCTGCTATTAGAGCCGACCAACAGGCCACAGCAGGGACACCGACGAGCTCGCCCACAGACGCACGAACAATCTCCCAACACTCCCCCACACTGTGCCTCCGGTATATGACCTATCGGACACAAGACCGATAACAAACATAACTGTTGCAGGTTGCAGGACGCTGAACGAGGACTCTGTACCAGCACCCAGCGCCAGCCGCCGAGCAGCACAAACGCACAACGTCAAGGTATCGACATGCGTGATACCCACTACTAACAAAGCCTATCCTTGCACAACCTATCGCAGGCAGCAAGACAACCGCTACTGCTCTTGCCGCCCGACCTAACTTTCGCAGAGGTTTTTTTCCCATGGCTCTTGCCTTGGCACTTTTTTTCCTCTGCCCTTCAAACCGCTACCCTTCGTCAGATTTCGACCAATCTATCTCCAGATGAGCGCGTATTAATGGTTAATCCTAACCAGACGTACGCAAACATCGCAGTACCCACATCCTGCGACACCTCACTTTAGTGAATACTAACCCTTATGCAGAGATGGCAGTAGACCTTTTGTGTTGGCCATCATGCCGGTGTGGGCGTGGAGGGGCTCCACCTCTTGTGGATGGACAACGTTCAGAAGTAGGCCATCAGTAAGAATTAGACAATAATGTACTTTCGGTGTGTTTTTATACTGTCCGCCTGCGGAGTAGCACTTGGGGGGAAGCCAGAGGTCTACTGCCGGGCACAAACGAAGCGATGATCGCCTGTGTCCGGCACCCCGTCAAGAAAAGGGGTGCTGGTCGCCTACCATACACAGCGCCAACTGCAGTGCGGGTACCGCCGTTTCACTGCACTAGGGGCGTAGGCCAGTTGCTTTTCAGTGTAGACAGCCTTCGTCAACAACCAGGTTACAAGCGCCAGATGCAGAAAGATAGCTGTGCTCCATAAAAAGGAGTTCCATGTGACAGAAGTGCGCTGGGATGTCCGACAGCGTCACCGGAGAGGCCAATGAAGTAAGGGCATATGCAGTCGCTCATCCGCCAATCTCATTCTGTTACTTACTTAGAATGACGGGTACCCTAGCTACAGCATGGAGACACAAAAACGTTAAATACACGAACGTTATTTACTTTGGAGCCCATATGATATTAATAAACATGTTTTTTAGACGAACTTTCAGTGTACAGCTTTTTGAATACGATTTTCCGTCATCACTTTTGAGGTTAATGAAGTATTTAACAAGAAATCGAGGCACGTGTCTCTCTGTTTTCGCTGTAGCTCGTCCTTGCGAAACATTACAAAATCGGCGACCCATACGTCAGACCCTCCTCTTGTTAGTCTATTAGATGCACAACAGTGCAGTTACCCCACCCTCTCCAGAAGAAAGCAGCCACCTTGCCAGATGAAGGTTTTGTCTTTGCACTTTTCGACGGTGGTGATGGAAGTCACGCATTTTTCGCTGCTACGTTTAGCCTTTTGTCCCTAGGGCACAACGATACATAGAGAACTCGTTAATGGTCATTCAGCGGTTAAAGAAGTCATTTGCATTGGACAGACACAGTTGCAGCATTTCCGCTGTAGCGTGTGTTCGAAAGCCGATTTGAACGGATATGAGCAATCTAGAGAGTAGGCGATTTTTGCTATGTTCAGGACATCGCGCAAGGTGCTAAAACTGGTCACTGACTTCTTCCTTTTTGACTTACGCCACAGATGTCATAGCCTGTCTTCGAGCAGGAAAACCGCCACTTGTGTTTTAAAGTTCGTCTCAGAGAGATAGAAGATCACTTTGTTCTTTGTCCTTCAGATAATCACGAAGGCGCCTGCGCCGCCGAAGCACTGTGTCGTATAATGGTTCATTGTTGCCTTATACTTCAGAGAACTCAGGGCAGTGCTATTCCGCTTTTCCCCTTCAAATGCAGGTTACCAATTATCGTAAGATACTTCAATTTACGAGTGAGCAGAGCCACTTCGTTCTCGTTTCTGTGGCAGCATGCAAAGGTATTGTGACGTGGGAAGGTACCGACAATGCAGAAATCTGATGCAGACTAAAATTACACTACAATGATCACGTAATATTATTTCTTAATTGATGATTCGAATTTAAAACTCCCCAGTGTAAGGTCGCCATTGCGGTGTTTCTTCGTCTTCTTTCGAATAACCCATTTGGAGGGTACGATGAATCAACTTTGGCTACTCTACATTGTATTAGATTTCCTTCGTTTCCAAATTTCCTTCATCGTTTTTTAGAGTGTTCTTCCCTTTCTTCTTGAGTCCACTTTAGTCTAGTTGTTTTCTTTCTCTCTTGGAATTCTACCTTTTGAATTGCCATTCTGAAATGTGTTCTGTTTTCTATTGTGTATGTTGTAATTCTAGCGTTTTCCATGTCCTTTTTAGTCTCTGTGAACCATGTGGGCTTGAATTTGTAGCTACTGATTAATGTGAATATCCGCTTGGTTAATCAGTTGTTATTCATACTGAATATACACTACTGGCCCTTAAAATTGCTATACCAAGAAGAAATGCAGATGGTAAACGGGTATTCGTTGGACAAATATATTATACTAGAACTGACATGTGATTACATTTTCACGCAATTTTGGTGCATAGATCCTTAGAAATCAGTACCCAAAACAACCACTCCTGGCTGTAATACCGGCCTGGATATACCTGGGCATTGAGTCAAACAGAGCTTGGATGGCGTGTACAGGTACAGCTGCCCATGCAGCTTCAACACGATACCACAGTTCATCAAGAGTAGTGACTGGCGTATTGTGACGGCCAGTTGTTCGGCCACCATTGACCAGACGTTTTCAATTGGTGAGAGATCTGGAGAATGTGCTGAGCAGGGTAGCAGTCAAACATTTTCTGTACCCAGAAAGGCCCGTACAGGCCCTGCAACTGCGGTCGTGCATTATCCTGCTGAAATGTAGGGTTACGCAGGGATCGAATGAAGGGTAGAGCCACGGGTCGTAACACATCTGAAATGCAACGTCCACTGTTCAAAGTGCCGTCAATGCGAACAAGAGGTGACCGAGACGTGTAACCAATGGCACCCCATACCATCACGCCAGGTGGTACGCCAGTATGGCGATGAGGAATACACGCTTCCAATGTGCGTTCACCGCGATGTCGCCAAACACGGATGCGACCATCATGATGCTGTACGTTTTGCCATTCGTGCACCCAGGTTCGTCGTTGAGTACACCATCGCTGGCGCTCCTGTCTGTGATGCAGCGTCAAGGGTAACCGCAGCCACGGTCTGCGAGGTGATAGTCCATGCTGCTGCAAAACGTCGTCGAACTGTTCGTGCAGATGGTTGTTGTCTTGCAAACGTCCCCATCTGTTGACCCAGGGATCGAGACGTGGCTGCACGATCCGTTACAGCCATGCGGATGAGATGCCTGTCATCTCGACTGCTAGTGATACGAGGCCGTTGGGATCCAGCACGGCGTTCCGTATTACACTCCTGAACCCACCGATTCCATATTCTGCTAACAGTCATTGGATCTCGACCAACGCGAGTAGCAATGTCGCGATACGATAAACCGCAATCCGACCTTTGTCAAAGTCGGAAACGTGATGGTACGCATTTCTCCTCCTTACACGAGGCATCACAAGAACGTTTCACCAGGCAACGCCGGCCAACTGCTGCTTGTGTATGAGAAATCGGTTGGAAGCTTTCCTCATGTCAGCACGTTGTAGGCGTCGTCACGGGCGCCAGCCTTGTGTGAATGCTCTGAAAAGCTAATCATTTGAATATCACAGTATTGTCTTCCTGCCGGTTAAATTTCGCGTGTGCAGCAAGTCATCTTCGTGGTGTAGCAATTTTAATGGCCAGTAGTGTACGTCCAAAAAATTGTAGTTTTCTCTTCCTCATTACATCAGATAGTTTTCCAGTTTTCGAGTATAGCTCTCTGTTCGGTCATAACCCGTGTTCAGCATTATAGTTTCTTTTAACTCCCAGTATTTTCTTTAAAATTCTTCTTTCGACCTTCTCTAATTTCTCAATATCTTTATTTCTTGTTAGTTTAAGTGTTTCTGTAGCATACAGAGATTCAGGTTTGGCCACTGTTTGGTAGAGTCTTAATTTCGTGTTTCAGGACAGGGAATTTTTGTTATAAACTTTTTTGGTCATATGAAACACTCTTTCCATTTTGTGCATTCTAGTTTCTATAGCTGTCTTTTATTTTGCATTGTATGTAATCCACTCTCCTAGATATTTAAAGGAATCTGTTATTTGTACTGTATTGTTGTCAACTGCAATATTTTGAGGAGCATCACAGATGTTTGTCATGAACTTTGTTTTTTCAGAGGATATTTGTAGTCCTACTTTGGCTGTTTGTTTTTGCAGTTCTCTTATTTTTTCTTGGGCATTATCTAGCGAATCTGTAATCAATGCCATGTCATCTGCAAAGGCTAGACAGTCAATAGTGATCTTGTTTGGATTGCTTCCTAGTTGAATCCCTTTAGTATTGTTGACCTTCCTCCATTCTCGAACTACCTTCTGTAACACACAATTGAAAGGCAGACGTGACAAACCATCTCCCTGTCGTACACCTGACTTTATTTCAAACGACTTTGAGAGCACTCCCTTAAATTTTACTTTCAATTTTGTATTTGTCAAAGCTGCTTTAATTATTTCATTTGTTTTAGTATCGAGTCCCAATTGTTTTAAGGTATGAAGCAGTGTTAGATTAGATTAGATTTACTTTCATTCCAATTGATCCGTGGTGAGGAGGTCCTCCAGGATGTGGAACATGTCAGAAAAACAACAATACATGACAAATATTTAAACTAAAACAAATAAGCTAATGTACCATTCCACAGGTCCCAAGTGGAATGATCGTCATTTTTTAATGAACACTAAGAGTCATTTTACAAATACTATTGCACTGAATTTAAAATAAAAAAGTTTTATATTTATTTATAAGGTAAGAAACATGTAATACAACTACTGTAATACTTATTTACAATGAACACATTACTGCACTGAAATGGTGCAGAAGTTAGATTACACACACACACACACACACACACACACACACACACACACACAAATTTTCAGTGAACACATTACTGCACTGAAATTGTGCAGAAGTTATGTTGTACTTATATACAAATCAGTTGGTTTTCCTCAGAAATTCATCAATGGAGTAGAAGGAGTTGGCCACCAATAAATCCTTTAGGCTTCTCTTAAACTGAATTTCATTGGTTGTTAAGCTTTTTATGGCTGCTGGCAAGTTATTGAAAATGTGTGTTCCTGAATAATGCACACCTTTTTGTACAAGACTAAGTGACTTTAAATCCTTGTGAAGATTATTCTTATTTCTAGTATTGATTCCATGAATTGAGCTGTTGGTTTGAAAAAGTGATATGTTTTTAATGACAAATTTCATTAAGGAATAAATATATTGGGAAGCTGTAGTTAGTATCCCTAGTTCCCTAAACAGGCTTCTGCAGGATGTTCTTGAGTTCACACCACATATAATTCTTACTGCACGTTTTTGTGCCCGGAAAACTTTAGCTTGGCTTGATGAATTACCCCAGAAAATAATCCCATATGACATTATAGAAAATAATCCCATATGTCTCTGTCAATTGAATCATAGGCTTTCTAAAAATCCATAAATGTAATTACATGTTTTAAGTTCCTGATTTTACTCATTTTTATTATATTCTTTAAGCTTAATATTTGTTCTTCACATGACCTTCCCTTCCTGAATCCAGCCTCATATTCTCTTAGCTGTTTGTCAAGTATTTCTTCTGCTCTTTTTAAAAATGCCTTAGGCAAGATCTTGTAGGTCGCTGCTAAGAGGCACATTCCCCTATAATTGCTAGGATCTGTTTTCTTCCCTTTTTTACCTAGTGGATGTATTAGTGCAGATGTCAATTCTGGTGGTAAGGTGTGTTCTCCAGATTTCTTTGAGTATTTCTAATAGACATTGCGGTGTTTAAAAACATGACTTACAGACAAAAAAATATTACATCCATGCTCGTCAAATAATCTTTCAATATAATATCCCATAATGGGATGTATAGTCGACAGTGGAACTGATAAGGCTCTTAAATAATATGAATGATTTGTTGAAACATTTGGAAACACTACCGGCTTAAATTTTGTCAAGTCTTGTTATTACTGGTACAGTAAATACACGACTGATTTAAAGTTAGCTAAGAATCCGTGGAATTTTCGCTGATGTTCTCACCCTGCTACAGTACTGGAGGAGAACAACTGAGCAGAACAGCAGCCAGTGGAGCTATGTCGGTGGCGGCCTTGGTCAGCGGTCGGTGGAGGCGGTTCGGCTCCGAAGGGCGAACCAGCCGCCACGAACTGGGCCGGGCCGCGCCAGAGGCTCACCTCAAGACAGCCGCTGCCCGCCATTACGGAAACCACCTGCAACGCGAATAAATTGCTCACAAACTAATAACACCCGCCGCCAGCCAGATAAATCTACTTCGCGCTAAGGTCGCCCGCCACGAAAGGAAGCGGAATGACTTTTATTGCGTTAGGGAAATAAGGTCCGGCCGATAATATACCGTCAGGGATGCGTTGTAAAAACGTCAGGCGGAAACGCTGTTACTCGCGAATGTGGACCCGCCTCTTCGCGAGCTCTTGCGGTCTGCAAACCAACACAGGCGGTGTATCCACAGGTGCTGAGATCTGTACTAATGGCATCTAAGCCTTAGAGAAAAACCTAAAAAATTTTATCTAGAGGTTCTCATATCACAACATACAGCCAATTTTCTCTTTTCTGGTTCAATGTTCCAGGCAGGTCAGATGGTTGAGTGACATCAGGGAAGGAAGGAAGATGAGGATTTATCATCCCGTTGAAGGTGAGACCATTGGAGCACAGTATCGGATTGGTTGAATGATAGGGAAGGAAATCGGTTGGTCCTTTTCAAAGGAGTTACCTCGACAATTGCCTTAATTGCCTTAATGGATTTAGAGCTTCAAATGGTTCCAATGGCTCTCAGCACTATGGGACTTAACATCTGAGGCCATCAGTCCCCTAGAACTTAGAACTACTTAAACCTAACTAACCTAAGGACATCACACACATCCATGCCCGAGGCAGGATTCGAACCTGCAACCGTAGCGGTCTCGCGGTTCCAGACTGAAGCGCCTAGAACCGCTCCGGCCACATCGGCCGGCGGATTTAGAGGAACAGCCAAAATTTACATCTGTATGATCGGACAGGGATTTGAAAAGCCATCCTCCCAAATGTGAGAGCTTGTGAGCTAACTACTTAACCTCGCCCAATTATATTCGACATGTCGCAACCCGGGGAAGAGGGAATGCGAATGAACGATCTTGACGGTGGATTCAACATGTAGAACGTATAGATTTACCGATATGTATCATGCTATGTATGTCACGTTGTACCGTTACACATCAGTTTTCCACTTTGGAGTCATTGTTGGACAGTATCGTGTCATGTCAGCTAGCACGCTTGCTCACGTGTTCTGGAAGTCTTTCCGAAGTCTCGGTAGATGTAAATGAGCATCCATATATTGCTAAGGAAAACGGAAATTTACATAGATAATTTCTATGTAAATATTGTGAGCGCAGGTTTTAGAAATTTATTTTTGATATCGGCAGTAAGCAGATTACTCCAGATTACTTTACCAATCTGACAGTATGGAGGTACTCAACAAGCGTTAATATTCACTTTCGATGTCCGTAGATTTTTATAATCACTTCGGTTACGCTAATGCTCAAATGTATTTCGCAATGGCAAAATCCAAAATATGCAAGCCAGTATTTGTCAATATAAGTGAAAGATATTTAGAAAATCGTTGGGAGTGCATTCTTAAGAAGGTACAACGAATAGTTCAGTCTAAACAATCGTTTCTTGGGACCATTCCTGATAATTCAAGTGTTAGCGACTTCGGTAAAGCCAGTGTGCGGCCCGTAGGTCAAGAATAATAACCAAACGATTTGTACTCGTTGTACACACGCAGCCACCCGCCTCTGTCTGCCAGAGATAAACTTAAAAAAATGGAACTTTATATATTGGAGCATGGATCAGTCTAACTCTGGTATCTAAAGCTCTACACCAGGAAGTTTCCAACGACCAACATCCACTGAGCCGGGGGGAACCACTTTCCTAGAATTTATAAAACAAGTTTTCCAGTCTTGACCACATATTTTTAATTGAATCACTTATCCTTACACGTTTCAGCCACTCTCCATCTTCACAAGACTGTAAAACTATAAGAATAATGTGTCAGAAGCAATAATGCACTTAAACCACAACATCGTTTACAAGTTTCCCACATCTATGCTAAGTACCTCGTCGTAGTTGCTGATATCAATCATAAGCTCAAATTCACTTGAAAATTAAGATCATTTCCGACTTCACAACAACACTGATTTTCAGTCCCTCTCTGTCTTCCGACTACACTATGTCTGTGACGTCATATGCAATAGCTAATACGAGTATATGGGTTCTTTGCTTCTCGTAAACAACTTTCCTGGTAGGGGAACCACTGAACAAAGATATTACGAATATCACTTCAGAACACTCAGCACTCAATAACTATTCAATTTATCATCAATATTATAGTAATTTAAAAAGTCAAGAATGAAGAGGTCTCCAGAATGAAATTTTCACTCTGCACCGGAGTGTGCGCTGATTTGAAACTTTCTGGCAGATTAAAACTGTGTGCCGGACCGAGACTCGAACTCGGAATCTTTGCCTTTTGCGGGCAAGTGTTCTACCAACTGAGCTACCCAAGCACAACCCAGCGCGTGGTACTAGCGGAAGCAAAACTGTCAGGACGGGTCGTGAGTCGTGCTTGGGTACCTCAGCTGGTAGAGCATTTGCCAGCAAGAGGCTAATGTTCCGAGTTCGTGTCTCGGTCCGACACACAGTTTTAATCTGCCAGGGAGTTTCAAATGTAGAAGTGTTTCCAAAACCAGAATAGTTGTAAGAAGGTGCTTTATTCACCACTGCCGGCTTCATGGCACCAGGGAGGCATCATCAGGTTAGTAATGGTTATATTTTCGTAATGTATTTGGACAATTACGAGTCCCAGCATTCGGGAAATTATTCACGATAAGAATCAAACCACACTGGTGATTCGTCGTAGTAAAATTTTAATCGTTGTAATTTCTGTGATAATTTGAATGGTTATTGAGTGTTGAGTGATTTATATTGCTTTTCTCTGCTTCAGTTAGACTCACATTTATGTTCATTTCTCATATGATATTCAGAAGCATTTATTTAGCATTATTGATTATATTTTCGTAATGTATTTGGACCATTAAGAGTCCCAGCATTCGGGAAATTTTCCACCTTGAGAATCAAATAACACTCGTGATTCGTCGTAGTACAATATCAGTCGTTATAATTTCTGTGATAATTCGAATAGTTATTGAGTGTTGAGTGTTTTGTATTGCTTTTCTCTGGTTCAGTTAGACTCCCATTTATGTTTATTTCTCGTATGATATTTAGAAGCATTTATTTAGCATACCATACCATACCATAGGCACACAATAATTTTGTCACGTCAGTAAATTTACTAGCAGATGACAATTTGTTTCTTAATATTTTTTCTATACATCTACAGTCAATTTTTTTAAACATCTGCTCTCTACTCTTATTAAATACAGTCTTATAATGTATTATTCAGTGACATGGTGGTGCACTTCTGAAGAATGATGCTTTTCCTGGATACAGACGTAATGACTAGTTTTCTCTTCATAAATTTACTTAACATTCGTTTCTAAAAGAAGTATTCTTCAAACATACAAATGGGTAGCACAAATAACGCACTTAGTACGAAGTTAATATACTATATTTAATGTGTATCTCCGAGTTACATTACTAGATAATAGACATTACAATTACGCAAAAACTTTCAACACATAGGTGCTGTATCTTTCAGTATTTTCTCTGTTTTATGAGGAATAGTAAATACTCTCGGAAACTGTAGCGTAAAACAATACGAATAAAACATTCTGTATATCATTTTCATTTTTTTATAAGTTACAGAGATCCACCTGTCACAATTCCACCCAAACACATACACACAGTTCT
The DNA here is from genome assembly GCF_021461385.2 of Schistocerca piceifrons. NCBI lineage: Eukaryota > Metazoa > Arthropoda > Insecta > Orthoptera > Acrididae > Schistocerca > Schistocerca piceifrons. The sequence goes on from NC_060142.1 coordinate 451,232,494, forward strand.
AATCAAATATAAATGATTAAGTTCAAAATTGTTTTTCGTATATTCCATCTCCGACTTCAATGCACTTCCAAACTATCTTGAAACATAAGGCGTACCTCTGAGGCCGTCTTGTCATTCTTTTATGAAGGCATCACTATACAATTTTTCTTTGTAAACTGCGTCTTGCATCAATCACAACAGGCAAAACTCTAAATGGGTAAGATCAAGAGCCTTGGTAGTCAAGAAACCTGACTGTTTCTGCCGATCCGTCTTCAGAGATTTGTTAGGATCGGATGGTATGTCAACGGACAAACGTACAGAAGCCACGTCACGCTAGTGTAACATACCGATGTTTGTAGGCAAAGGAAGCTATACCATAATGCTCAAAAATTGCAGATAACGGGGCCCTGAGAGACACTGTGGTAACACAAAAGGCGTAATCAACAATTGTTTGTGTATCATTCTACGCAACACATTTTCGGATGCGTCTTTCACAAAGCATCTTAATTTTGGTCAGACACCGACACGAATTACGAGTGTGTTGATACCATCACGAGTGGAAGTGGCCTATTAGTAAACAATATTAATGGAATTATCGGCATTTTGCAATTACCCAACGACAATATTTCGGAAGTCAGCCTTCATCGCCTTCTCTAAGGGATTGAATCCATCATAAATGATACGGACAGGGATTGCACGTACATAATGTTCGCCGTATTCTTGTATGTTGATCATCGATACATGGAGAAATTCTGCGTATGCCTGTCGAAAAACTACGTTCTGCCAACTAAATAACTTCTTCTTTTTAAGCGAAACTCTGTTCATTTACATGGTCTGATGAGATATGAGTGCTTGTTTCTGCAATTTAGTGAAAATATGACTGAACAGTCTTTTATCTGATACTCTGAGGCTAGAAAATAGTCTGTCGCAGCAAACAGCAACATCCTCTACATTTCAAAACCCATGCACAAATACCATTCCGTCATGCTCAGTATCTGGAAACACCTGCGGCATGAGATAAAATAGAATTGGCCAACAAATCTCAATGACTAGTACATTTGAAAAATTCAATTACGTAAACTCAAGCACAGCTTCAAAGCAAACATGACAGTCGATAAAAAAACCCTTAGCAGCTATAGTAACAACACGTGAAAGGAATGTTTACCCCTGAAATCTTTGTAATCAATAAAAATTTAAATTTTGTATTGGAATTAACTCATGTTACCACGTCCTAAAACATTTAATGTTCCTTCTGAAACAAAATGAATGTTAGGAAATGTTCATTGTACCTGTGCACTGTTTAGTGAGAATTCAAGACGCTGAAAGTTGATTTCAAATCTATTTGCTGTTTGCATAATCTATATGCTACTAAAGTTCCCATCTTTCGTAGCAGTACTTCTGCTACAGTTCATCGTGACTGATGTTTAACCCCTATTTCCACCCAGTAAAATAAGTTGCAGAACAAGCAGCCAGACTGATGTATGTAGGAAAACAAAAAAAAATTCATCGAATTCGGTAGTTATATTATTAGCCCAGACTAATAGAAATATTAGTTATTGTCTTACTTCGAGCTGATGTGAAGTTTCAGATGCGAATCTGTTATCATTTGAGTCGGTGTGATGAGTGTTTGTTTTAAGAGTGCAGCGTGCTTACTGGAAAAATATAGTGGCTGTAGTGGCCGTCATTCTAATATTCTTTTGTTAATAAGTCTTTGATATTGGGAGAAATGGGAACGCTGATACATGTTTATTTAATTTATAGTACTGATATGCTAGCCAACAGTAACATGGGTCAGTTTACAGCTTTCGGACTGTGTAGAAGAGAGTATTACAGGAGTGGCTGAGGTGTACGGACACTTCTATTTATATATTTAAACACCCTCACAAAAAGTTCCACACCACGAAGAAATTATCCGAATGGAATGTAGATCAGTAGCTGTGATGTACTTGTAAAGATGAAAAGAGAAACAATATCTGAAAAATTGGGTGATTAATTCAAGAGAAAGAGCTTCACAAATTGGGAAAGTCAGTAACTCATTGGTCCACCTCTGGCTCTTATGCGGGATATTGTGCCAAAATTTATCTTAACTGACGCGTTAGAGAGCCTGAATCCCCAGATGGTTAAAGGAATGTGCCCGTAATGTTCCAAACGTTTTCAACTGGGGAGATATCCGGTGACCTTGCTGGTAAAGAGAGGGTTTGGAAGAACGAAAACGAGCAGTAGAAACTCTCGCCATCTAGGGGAAGGCATTATCTTGCTGAAATCTAAACTCAGTTTGGCTTACCATGAAGGGCAACAAAACGAGGCAGTGAACATTATCGACGTACTGCTGTCCTGTAAGGATTATGCGGATGACAAAAAAGGGTTCCTACTACACACAGAAATAGCACCCAGACCATCACTCCTGGTTATTGGGCCCTATAGAATGCGACTGTCAGATTGGTACCCTACAATTGTTCGTGGCATTTCCAGATGCGTCTTCGGCCTGTATTCTCATTGACTGGAGTAGAATTGTCTTCAGTGATGAGTCCCGCTTCGAAATGAACCCCGATCACCAACAAAGAAAAGCGTGATATCCATGGTTATTAACAACAGAATGCATTTACTTATTTACCAGTATTTTAAGGAAGCGTGTCACCGCCACTTCCTCTGGGAACGTGCTATATTTCCTTAGAATTTTTCCAGTAAATCTAAAACTCATAAGTACACGTCCTACAGTTAGGTTTTTGGAAATACGTTCCACTTTAGATCGCTCCGGAAAGTTACTCCTAGATATTTTACAGTTGTTAATATTTCAAGCGCTTACTCGCTGACATTGCAACCGAACAACAATGGATTCCTCCAGCTTTACATGCGAATTATGCAGTAAGAAGGACGAAAATTATACGAAATTCGAAGCACGGTATTTCGTGCCGGGTGGAGTACTTCTAAATTGAGGAGTAGGTGCTGAGTAGTGAGCATCCCAGCTTACAGCTGCTGACCCAACTCCCGTCGTTCCTCTGCCCCACTAGCGCTACTCCAGGTTCTAGGCTTCTTGCTGATTAAGGAATGTCCTCTCGTTAGCAAGGACAACTAGACTCGCTTGTTATCCAGCAATGTAAGGCACAGCAAATTTCCTCTGTTGACTCGCTTCTGAAACGTACATCGTAGCTAAAGTCACAACCGGCTGTTTCATTGCGTCACTGTAATTAGTGAACAGCTCCTTTTTTGCCAAGCTGGAGCAGTAACTAATGAAGGTAAAAATACTCAGGTGATCAACTGGTAGCGTAATCGTGTACCAGAGGAAAAAGGATGATCACATTGCTAAGAAGAGCCTAAGAAGTGGTATTGTTTTGTGTCCAGCGGCGACAAACAAAAGTAAATGGCAGCTGCGAATATGTAAATATGTAAGTGTTGTTACAGTATACCAAAAATATTCTTATGGGACTTGACTGCTAAGGTCATCAGTCCCTAAGCTTACACACTTACAGTATACCATTTGTGCCAAATACGGCACTGTATGAGTAGTGAATGTATTTTGTAAATAGTTGTACTGCGTATGAGTAGTAGTGTTCATTTCACGAACGTAAATATCACATTACAATTAGTGTTTTCGATATTCTCGAATCTATAAAATATTTTTTCAAATTTTGAGACCATAAAGAGAATATATAACGACGTCCCACCGTCGCCAGCGTAACTATAAATTTTTTAACGACACTCACTAGGTACCTCATTCCAGTTACATCTTCATAGATTACGTTTCACCAATTGCTGGTACATTATAAAATCGTTCTCCCAATGGTGGCGTTGTCGAGTCATATATTCACCTTACCTACGTGACCAGTCAATGACAACAAACTCCGAGTCAGATTGTCAAGAAAATTCAATTAAACAATAGTTTCGCCGTTATACTAATACGCGAAACGATAAAAGATGCTGTCTTCATATTACTTACAGACTACAACTTATAAAACGAGCAGTAAAATAAACAACTGAAATAAAAACCTAACCTGAAAATGATAAAAACCTTCTGAACATTTTTAATTTATCATAAAATTGAATTAGGTATGGAACTATGAGTTTATTACCTGTGCATAAGCACGAAAGTTACCAAGCGATAATCGACGTCACTGCAAACTTTTCCCCTTACGATTAGTATGAAAAAAAGAAGAAAAAAGGAAAAACCTTCTTCAGACATCATACATCCAAAAGTCTTTAACTAACAAAGGTTTCTCGAATCTTACTCTCCACAGTGGGATGTGAGCCGTTTTGATACTCCTGGCAGACTTCGTGTCAGACCAGAGCACGAACCCCGTACGGTGTATAGTCTTGATCTGCCTTAAAGACGTACAGTTTCAGTCTTCCTTAAATCTTTAGCTTTCTTCACGTCCCCATTCACCATTTCAACATTCCGATCACTAAATCTCCGTGTAATTCTAGCCCCTAACCTCTACCTGATGTGGCAAGCGCAACGTTTGCTTGTCGTTTTAAAAACAGTTCCACAGAAAATACTATTCAAAAAGGTGTCTTTTTTGAAATGTCGTATGTGCTATAAAATAAACGACAGTGTAACTGCTACAAAACAATAGATGAACGTAACAACTGTAAAACTATCGTCAAATGGAACAGCATAACGGAGTTATATGGGTAATAGAACTACCGGTTGGGTATCTTCTTTCAACATTCCTTCTTCTGAAACACCATTACTGTTTACAATAACATGACTGAGAAAGGACTAAGGATTCAATATACGTTTGGCATCTGTTTCATGGAAGCTGACCTGAAACGTTTACCTAGCCGCTATGGAGGCAGACTACAAAGGAACTTAATAGGAATTGGTTGAACGAAAGAGCTTTCCTCGTGAAAACTTTTCGATATTTGTGACTCAGTACTCGATGTAAGCTATTTGCATAGTTTTTGTAGCGTAGAAACTCTAAGGAAAGGTACAGGTATCGATATATGCACGACAATCTTCGCAGACATATCAGCTAGGGCAAGGACTAATAATACTGCAAATGGTTTTCTCTGTATGTATCAAGAGGTCGGGGACCTAATTTCTGACAATAAAAAAAAAATCACTTCGCCCAACTTTGACTTCAATTACAAATGACTGTCATTTGTTTAACAGTCGATCTAGTCGAATCCTATCGTTCTATTACGTTATTTTTTTATTTTAGGGGAGGTACTGAAGAATATTATTCTTAAGTGGAACGAGGAACATTACTGCGGTGATGCAGCTGCCATTTATAAGAAACTTTATTGCCACAAGCAACCTTAATTCCATCGATCCTGTCCGCTGCAGGCAGCTTATTAGGCTTATTGGACCCGATGCTCCTGCTTTTATTTCTGTGCCTCAATTATACGAGTATAATGAGCGCGATTGGAGTCGATGTGAATTGTGCAGGCGGCTGTGCAGCGCGGGAGGGGCAACAGGTTTGTGAAGATCACCGACCGGCGCGTTCCCCGAGTGTTATTCGGATGTGAAAGCCAGTAGAAGTTCGACCCGGCGCTCACCTCGCCTGGGGGGGATCTTCCGGAGCGGTCACGTCGCCGTCGCAGCAAATTACACGGTAGGTCGCGAAGCGCAACGAGATTTCAAACGCCGAAGGGTTTTTCCTCCGCAGTGACCCTGGGCTTTGGTGCACTCCCACAGTAATAAGTCATCCAATCTCTGCCCTCATGGTGCTCGCTGGACGCTGCGCTGAGCTCCGGGTCCAAAAATGGACTGCCTTGCTACCGAACGAGTATACTACTACGAATAAACTTCGCTGCATCTCTTGAAGCATAACACAGCTACCGGAGCAAACTGAGCACACTTACTGTCAAGTATCTGAGTCACCTAGTCTAGTATAAAATTAATGGTGACGGGGGCGAGCGAGGGGGAGGGGGAAGAGGAAGAGAGGAGGGTCCACAGGACTCTTCATGAACTTAACTGTAATTTTTGCCATTAATGAATCGACCAATATTAACATGCAACATTAACACCGAATTACATTGTGACTGTTACCACAAACATCTATTAAGAACGTAATACATACATAATTTCAAGAAATACGGAACTGTTATGAAATACAACGCTTTGTAGACAGCAGAATAACATTGCACTTATGTTTATGTGAAATCTTAAGGGATTACACGAATACATATAAGACAATTTAACGTTTAAAATGGTTCAAATGGCTCTGAGCACTATGGGACTTAACATCTGAGGTCATCAGTCCCCTAGAACTACTTAAACCTAACTAACCTAAGGACATCACACACATCCATGTCCGAGGCTGGATTCGAACCTGCGACCGTAGCGGTCGCACGGTTCCAGACTGTAGCGCCTAGAACCGCTCGGCCACTCCGGCCGGCATTTAACGTTTACTATTTGAAATATAAACGAAATGCAGCACATGTTGTTATTATGCTATTGCTTACAAACTTGATACTTTTTCGATTCTTTTTTCGTTGCTGGACAGTTTTAGAACACATACTATCACATGAGATTACTTTACTTACCACTTTCAAAATTTGGTAGGTTACCTTTAGTAATTAGATAAACAGATACGTGTACCACTGTTTTAAGATCAGTCATAGAACTCTCGCAAATTATTTTTTAAATTTATGTATATGATCTAAATTTGATAGTAACGCACATTGAAGACTTTTTGCAAGAGGAAGTTGTGTTATTGTATGCACAAAGACTGTAGTAAATTTCACGTTTTTACCTACAATAGCTCAACAGAAAATGTTTCTTATACAATGAATGGTTCAAATGGCTCTGAGCACTATGGGACCTACCTTTTAAGGTCGTCCCATAGAACGTAGAACTACTTAAACCTAACTAACCTAAGGACATCACACACATCCATGCCCGAGGCAGGGTTCGAACCTGCGACCGTAGCGGTCACGCGGTTCCACATTGTAGCGCATAGAACCGCACGGCCACCTCGGCCGGTTATACAATGAAAACTGAAAGTTGCAGTGAATTCAGAAAAAAAGATTTTATTAGAACTGATACGAGAAACAAGTAATTTAATGGCGGTCTTAATCATACACATGGTTTTTTTCATCTTCATGTAGCTATTTTCTTTTATTCTGATTTTTCTGGGGTACCATTTGGCAATATCATTCACTGACATTTAAGAACTAGCTACATGCACTTCGTCAATTTTCTTCAACAAGTTTTCTTTGAAGCAACCAACATCAAATACTAGTCTCATAGGGGTACTCATTCTTCCAGTGTTACCATCACTAAACACCAAACAAGCATCTTATAGGGAAATTTTAGAAATAGTAGATGCGCCAAATGTTGTCTTACGCCTTCTCTTCTAAATGAGATTACTGAAAATTCGGGTTATGTGTTCCACCAAGAGTGGATTTCGCATTTTAAGTGAGCTCACAGCCGCCTACAGTCTGCAGATGTCTTCTCTGATGGCAGAAATAATAAAACCTCGCAGACAAGGACACAGTCGTGTACAGAAACGGATAGGTCACTGCACATTGATTGAAACAAGGTGGCTTCTACATCACTTCTAGCGCAAATTAAACTCTGAAAATTTGAGGCAATATTGTTAAGAAGCTACATAACTATCTGGTGACAAAAAAGAAACAACATTTTTGACCAATTGTACCTACATCTCCCCTTAAGTCACGTAGCTGAGGCGCTTATGGTATAGCTTTACACATTTAAGACACAAAATAACACAACTATGGCTTCAGCGCGAAGATGCATCTTTAGAAACTACTGTGAATGAGTGACAAGGGTTGCGTTCCATTGTGCCCTACAATAGTTTTCCTTCCCATTCCTTAGCAATTTTTGTCTTATAAAACATTTAAGTAAATTTGAAAGTAACGCACATTGAAAACTTTTTGCAAGAGGAAGTTGCGTTATTCTATGTACAAAGACTGTAGTAAATTTCACGTTTTATCTACAATAGTTCAACAGAACATATTTCTTATACAATAAAAATAGAAAGTTGCGGTGAAAGCAGAAAACAAGATTTTGTTAGTATTGATACCAGAAACAAGTTATTTAATGGCGGTCGTAGTCAAACACTTGGTTTTTTTCATCTTCATGTAGCTATTTTATTTTATTCCGATTCTTCTGGGGTCCCATTTGGCAATATCATTCACTGACATTTAAGAAATAGCTACATGCACTTCGTCAGTTTTCTTCAACAAGTTTTCTTTGAAGCAACCAACATCAAATACTAGTCTCATAGAGGTACTCATTCTTCCAGTGTTACCAACACTAAACACCAAACAAGCATCTTATGGGGAAATTTTAACAGTAGTAGATGAGCCAAATGTTGTCTTAGGCCTTCTCTTCTAAATTAGATTACTGAAACTTCGGGTTCTGTGTTCCACCAAGAGTGGATTTCGCATCTTAAGTGAGCCCACAGCCGCCTACAGTCTACAGATGTCTTCATTGATGGCAGAAATAATAAAACCTCCCATTCCATTCGCCTATGGAGCGCGGAAAGAATAATTGTTAAAATGTCTGTGGGCATGCTGTAATTGTCCAGTGTCCTCTTCACGGTCCGTAATGGAGCGATAAGTGAGGGGTTGTAGTATTTCCCTAAGTTCCTCATTGAATACTGCTTCCTGAAACTTTGTAAGTAGGCTCTCGCGGTTAAGATAGCGTCTATCGTCGTCAGCAAGTTCAGGTTTGTGCTGATCTTCTTTGTATACGTTCAACATCCTACATTACACGTTTTTGATATGGGTTCCACAAACTTGAGCATTTTTCTGAAATGGATCGCGGGAGTATTTTGTCAGTAATCTGCTTTCTACAATGACTGCACTAAACTGTATGCTACCAATGAACAGATTTCCTGCTTACCACAGTTGAAGGGCGAAGAGTAAATTCCAACTCCCAAATTTCCGGAATGTATTTGAGACACTGCGTCACTACAGATTGTTAACTAAAGTCCGAGCGTATGGATTAGACTCTTCTTCTCGAACACTTGTTCTGCAACAAAACCTGTACGTGGTCCTCGACGACGAGTGTTCATCAGACACAAAGCAATCGCCAGAGGTGCCCCAAGGAAGTATGACAGGACCTTATTCTCTATATGCGTAAATGATCTGGCAGACAAGGGGAGCAACATTGCTGATGATGTTGTGGTGTACGGGAAGGTGCCGTTGTTAAGTGGCTGTAGGAGAGTATAAGATAACTTCTAGGCAAAATTTCTGATTGACGTGATGAATGCCAGGTTACTGTAAATGTAGAAAAATGTAAGTTAATTCAGATGAGTAGGAAAACCAGTTCCGCCATGTTCGAACACAACATGGTAGTGTTTTGCCTGACACAGTCACATGGATTAAGTATTTAGGCACAAGGACGCAAAGCGATACGAAATGGAGCTGTTCGGTTTAGGAAAGGGATCTATCATGGAAACACTACTCTGAGTACGGTGTTTTCGATCCCTGCCGCGTCGAATTAAATGAAAACATCGAAACTATTCAGATACGAGGTTTGTTATCTTTGGGTTTGATCAGCACACAAGTATTTTGGGGATGCTTCGTGAAATCAAATAGGTATCCTTGGAGGAAAGAAGATGTTCTTCTCGCAACAAACCATTGAGAAAATTTAGAGAACCTGCGACTGAAGCTGAATGCAAGACGATTCTATTGCCGCCAACATACATTTCGCGTAAGGATTACGAAGGAAAGAGAGATCAGGGCTCGATGGAGCCATGAAGACATCGTTTCTCCTCCGTTCTACCTGCGAGAGGAACAGTAAAGGTAATGGCACGCAGTGGTGCAAGGTACCCTCCGCCATGCACCATATTGTCTTACAGATGTGCGTAGAGTACAAGGTTTGAGACACCTTAAAAATACATTTACTTGTACCAACAAACCTGAAAATACAGAAAAATGTGTATACTTGTGTCCTCAGTAAGCTGATGATCCAGTACGGGTGGAAGAAAGTTCCTTCTTGATTCGAGCCGCCATCCTCCTGGATACGAGTCCCGGGTGGTGTGATGTATCTGAAAGGAGGTTACCAGATAAAGTCGATGAACTACTAACCACGGCCGCCCGGGATTAGCCGAGCGGTCCAGGGCGCTGCAGTCATGGACTATGCGGCTGCTCCCGGCGGAGGTTCGGGTCCTCCCTCGGGCATGGGTGTGTGTGTGTTTGACCTTAGGATAATTTAGGTTAAGTTGTGTGTAAGCTTAGGGACTGATGACCTCAGCAGTTAAGTCCCATAAGATTTCACAGACATTCCACACACACACACACACACACATACACATTAACCACGTTTTCCTACTCTGAGGCATTAATATGGCTGGAAGACATGGGCATTTTCCAGTGAAAGTCTGATGAAGATTTCAGAGGCATGCCTATCATTTATTTTTTATTTTCTGCTCAGTAGATATATCTGCGAGTACAACGCTTGTTGGAATCTAGCAGTAACATAACTTCATACTTAAAATTACGTAGATATTATAATTTCACAAACCTTCACGTATACCATGTGGTCAAAAGTATCCAGACACCTGGCTGAAAACGACTTACAAGTTCGTGGCACCCTTCATTGGTAATGCTGGAATTCAGTATGGTGTTAGGCCACCCTTAGCCTTGATGGCAGTTTCCACTCTCGCAGGCGTACATTAATCACGTGCTGGAAGGTTTCTTGGATAATGGCAGCACATTCTTCACAGAGTGCTGCTCTGAGGAGAGGTATCGATGTTGGTCGCTGAGGTCTGTCACGAAGTCAGCGTTCCAAAACATCCCAAAAGTCTTTATAGGATTCAGGTCATGGCTCCCTGCAGGCCAGTCCATTACAGGGATGTTACTGTCGAGTAACCCCTCCGCCACAGGCCGTCCATTATGAACAGGTGCTCGCTCATGTTGAAAGATGCAATCGCCATCCCCGAATTGCTCTTCAGCTATGGGAAGGAAGAAGGTGCTTAAAACATCAGTGTAAGCCTGTGCTGCGATAGTGCCTCACAAAACAACAAGGGGTGCAAGCCCCCTGCATGAATAACACGACAACACCGTAACGCCACAGCCCCTGAATTTTACTGTTGGCACTATACACGTTGGCAGATGACGTTCACCGGGCATTCGTCATACCCAAACCCTGCCATCGGATGGCCACATTGAATACCGTGTTTCGTCATTCCACACAACGTTTTTCCTCTGTTCAATCGTACAATGCTCCTTATGCATGGTGTCGTTTGGAGTTTACCGGAGTGATGTGTGCCTTATGAACAGCCGCTCGAACTTGAAATCCAAGTTTTCTCACCTCACACCTATCTGTCGTAGTACTTGCAGTGGATCTGATGCAATTTGGAATTCATGTGTGATGGTCTGGATACATGCCTACCTATTACACATTATGCCCCTCTTCAACTGTCGGCGGTCTCTGTCAGTCAACAGACGAGGTCGACCTGCACGTTTTTGTGCTATACGTGTCGGTTCACGTTTCCACTTCACTATGTTTAGGAGTGTGGAAATCTCGCTTACAGGCTTATGACACAAGTGACAGCCAATCACCTGACGACGCTCAAAGTCCGTGAGTTCCGCGGAGCGCCCCATTCTGCTCTCTCACAATGTCGAATGACTACTGAGGTCGCTGATGTGGAATACATGGCAGTAGGTGGCAGCACAATGCACCTAATATGAAAAATGTATGTTTTTGGGTGTGTCAGGATAATTTTGAACACATAGTGTTTCTTGAAGACTCATGTGTTGCAAATACTTGACTTCGGAATAATCTGTATCTAAAACCTACAAAAGCTACACAAATTCCCAGTTGGTCATATTAGTGATAGTTGCATTTTCTCCATATGGCTTCTGCTCCCCAACTGCTTTAAAACTTTTGAATCTCCATCTCCTAACAAATAAGACAAAAATAAGGCAGTAATGTATATCTATTATAGGTTACTACAAAAGGGAAATTCTCTAGATTAAGGTCAACGAAAAAGAGAAAAATTGTGAAGTTCAAGATTTAAACCTGTCCGAAGTCCGTTAACAACTTGTATATTTTGATCTCTAGTCGCTTTGGACAAGGAAAGTCTAAAAGGACGTTAAAGTTACTGTCCCTGTCTCCATACCTACTAGTATTAATTTATTTAAGAATAATTTTTGTTTCTGCAACCCCGATGAAGAAGTTATAAGTACAATTAACACTACGATTTTTACTCATTGTAGCCGCAAATGAGAATTAAAATACGTTATTGTGAAATCAAGGGGAAACAATTCCTTAAGTAATAGGTTATATTGCTAAATGCTGTACAGAAAGGATTATAGCTCGAAAAATATGCAAAACTGTTCTTTCGTCTTATAGTAACGGAACTCCGATGAATGCATAATTAGAACGGAAACAAGTTGTAATAGGTTTGTAACGACTTATTTAACGGCGAATTCGTCTAATAGAAAGTGGAACTTGAATCACGTACTTGACCTTAGATAGGCCATGGGCTGTAGTGAATCTGGATGGAGTGGCACGCATAGGTTGGTTGGTTGGTTTGGGGAAGGAGACCAGACAGCGTGGTCATCGGTCTCATCGGATTACGGAAGGATTGGGAAGGAAGTCGGCCGTGCCCTTTCAGAGGAACCATCCCGGCATTTGCCTGGAGTGATTTAGGGAAATCACGGAAAACCTAAATCAGGATGGCACGCATAGTGGAGCAGTTTCGCGCAGAGCATTTCGCGGTGATTCATGTGGCATAACTCGGTGACGACAGCAGAGATGTAGTCTGGGGCAACCTCAACCTCACGCTGAAAATTGCATGCAGCTAAGTCATCTGGGTTCTCTGACTGGATAAATGGCCCAATAACTTTAGTTTACATTACTAGGACGCCAGTGCTAAATTTAAACTGCTTTCCATTCCCCGAAGCATAATGATCTCGACTTGCTGTAAAAAACTCAAGCGCGTGTTGGGCTATTCGTTCTTACTGTGAGTCGCCGAGGTGAACTTCTCGGTTTGTGTTTTTTACTCTCAGGAACACGTCTCTCGCAGCAGGAGCACCCGTCGGAGAATGACGGGGTCGGCCTGGTCATTCACATTTGACAGTGTGCAATCTGAACACAGTGATGGAATTAAAACGTATTAACTAGTGACAAAACCAGTTTTTTACCTGAAATTAACGTTGTTCTGTGATGCCAACTACTTTCCTGTGGTACAGTGTAGAAACTATTAATCAAATAAAATTTATTGCTTGAAAAAACTCATATTAAACACTTTGCGTCCTAGTGGTTTCTATTTTTTTGAGTACCAGTACATTTCACATGAAACTATCACTGCCATTGCAAGAGAGAGACCTCAAGCGGTACAATACACGTACTTCTACGATCGGCGTCGAGTGTTTGCTACGTGATTGTAGGTGATTTTTGTCTGCAAATTTCGATTACACAATGTATTTGATGTGTCGTTATTACGAAGTGATTATAATGAGGAGATTATTGACAGTGAAAGCTTGTATATCTAAAGATATTATAGATTACATTTCACTTTTTACTACAGTTGTTATGAGTGGTCTCAACAAAAAACTAGTGGGGTTATACGTAGTTTTATAGTTAATTTTGTGGATGTAAATTTATGAAATTTTAGGTCTTTTTTTGTTTCTCATTTAGGACCGTAAGTGGTTTTAAGTATTAGGTGTTAATAGAAGTTCCAAGGTGAGGCTTGTGATCCAAACGTCCGTCTTTTAGAAGAAGAAATTCTTAATTATATGGGTTTAGAGACATCTGAGACAGAAAGTGAAAATAAGGATTCTTCTGTGATTGTTCGCAACCAGGAAAGTACATTAGGAACATGAGTTCCTTTGTCAGGTCCTGAACTACCCATTGAAAATGCAGTTCGTGACGATGCTGATGACAACAGCAAAGGTGAGCCTGAAATGACCAACTCACAAATAAGATGTTTTACATTTTACACATTAGCAGCTGTGCATGACTTTTCTGAAGAGGTCGGACCAAACGCTGATATTAGCTGTGAATCTCCTGCACAAGCGTTTCATCATTATGAGTCACGTTTGGGCCTTACTGGACCACGTGATCTACATCAAACGGTTTATTCAGATTTTTTACCTCTTATGTGTTGCCATATTAGTTTCACTGTCTCAGAACTGGCTCTTTTTTGCTTACCAGAAGAAACTGGTCCGGTCTTCATGATTTTGTTTTGTTAGGCCAAATGTTCTGTTGTGAATTTCCTTTCTAAGAATTTTTCTGTCTAGAATATCAAGTTGAGTGTGCTCCCTGCCGCCGTAGGATAAGCAGCTGCCAGCAGCAAGTCGTATACTCCTAGCTCACTTATTTGTTACCTAGTTTAATTCTTAATTCCTTTGTGTGTTTTTTGGGTACTTGCATTGTTTAATTCATAAATTTCGGGCATATTATAGTATTTGAGAGTTGTAGCATTGCGTTTTAGTATCTGAATAGTGTAAATTCGTGTAGTCGTTTGTCTTCGGTTTTTGTTTTGAACGGCCAATGTCGGTTGGTCACAGCCAGTGTGCTCCCTGCCGCCATTGGATAAGCAGCTGCCAGCAGGAAGCTGTATACTCCTAGCTCACTTATTTGTTACATAGCTTCGTATAGGAGGTGTAATTTCGAGTTTTAGTTACTGTAATCGTAAATTCAGGCAGATTGTAGCGCAGTCGTTAGGCATTTGTACAGGTTAGTTCATACATTCTTTGCGTGTTTCCCTTGTGTTATCTAGGCACGGACTCGTGGTTCAGATGGTTCAGAGCACTATGGGACTCAACTTCTGAGGTCATCAGTCCCCTAGAACTTAGAACTACTGAAACCTCACTAACCTAAGGACATCACAAACATCCATGCCCGAGGCAGGATTCGAACCTGCGACTGTAACAGTCGCTCGGTTCCAGACTGTAGCGCCTAGAACCGCTCAGCCACCCCGGCCGGCACGGACTCGTGTTTCAGTAACTGTTGTTCAACATCGATTAGAATGGACAGGGACCGTGATTGCTGTGTTCGGATGAGGGCTGAGTTGACATCTCTTCGCTAACAGCTGCAGGAGGCGCTGACTTCAGTCGTGCAGCTTGAGGCTGTTGCCAATGGGCACCATTGTTGGGAGCCGGACTTGGGTATCACGGGGATGTCAACCTCGTCCCGTCTGTCCCCAGATCGGTCTGCCGCTGTGGTTGCCCCGCTTGCTGCCCGCAGTGGGGCTGAGCCCTTGCCTGTGGTTGATTGGGAGGTCGTACCAAGGCGTGGCAGGCAGCGAAAGACGTTCTCAGAGGCTGATCAGAAAACCTCCCCAGTGTGTCTGACAAACAGGTTTCAGGTACTGTCTCTGGCTGGGCCAGATGCAGCTGCCTGCCCTGTTTCAGAGGACGATTCTCAGCCTTCAAGGTCCGGGCAATCGCAGATGGTGGGCTTATTGGTAGTTGGTAGCTCCAATGTTAGGCGCGTAATGGGGCCCCTTAGGGATATGGCGGCTAAGGAGGGGAAGAAATCCAGTGTGCACCCAGTGTGCATTCCGAGTGGAGTCATTCCGGATGCCACGAAGAGCACAGGGTGCAGCCACCTGCTGGTGGTGGCACATGTCGGCACTAATGACGTGTGTCGCTTTGGATCTGAGGAAATTCTCTCTGGATTCCAGCGGCTATCTGATTTGGTGAAGGCTGCTGGTCTTGCTTACGAGATGAAGGCAGAGCTCACCATCTGCAGCATCATTGACAGAACCGACTGCGGACCTTTGGTGCAGAGCCGGGTGGAGGGTCTCAATCACAGGCTCAGACGGTTTTGCGACCGTGTTGGCTGCAGATTCCTTGACTTGCGCCATTGGGTGGTGGGGTTTCGAGTTCCGCTGGATAGGTCAGGATTTCACTACACTCAGCTGGCGGCTACACGGGTAGCGGAGGCTGTGTGGCGTGGACTGGGCGGTTTTTTAGGTTAGAAGACCTCGGGAAAGTACGGGGTGGTCTGCAATCTCGAAGGGTGAATGGGAAATACAGGACGTGCTTGGATCAAGGAACAGTCGGAATTGTAGTTGTAAATTGTTGTAGTTGTGCTGGGAAAGTCCCTGAGCTTCAAGCGCTAATAGAAAGCACAGAAGCTGAAATCGTTATAGGTACAGAAAGCTGGCTAAAGCCGGAAATAAGTTCTGCAGAAATTTTTACGAAGTCTCAGACGGTGTTCAGGAAAGACAGATTAGGCAGAATTGGTGGTGGAGTGTTTGTGTCCGTCAGTAGTGGTTTATCTTGTAGTGAAGTCGAAGTAGATACTCCGTGCGAATTGGTATGGGTGGAGATTATACTTAACAGCCGAACTTTTACCGACCCCCAGTGTCCGATGATATAGTTGCTGAACAGTTCAGAGAAAATTTGAGTCTCGTAACAAATAAATACCCCACTCATACGGTTATAGTTGGTGGGGACTTCAACCTTCCCTCGATATGTTGGCAAAAATCATTGTTCAAAACCGGTGGTAGACAGAAAACATCTTCCGAGATTGTCCTAAATGCTTTCTCCGAAAATTATTTCGAGCAGTTAGTCCACGAACCAACGCGAATTGTAAATGGTTGCGAAAACACAGTTGACCTCTTAGCCACAAACAATCCAGAGCTAATAGAGAGCATCATGACTGATACAGTGATTAGTGATCACAAGGTCGTTGTAGCTAGGCTCAATACCGTTTCTTCCAAATCCACCAGAAACAAACGCAAAATAATTTTATTTAAAAAAGCGGATAAAGTGTCACTAGAAGCCTTCCTAGGAGACAATCTCCATTCCTTCCGAATTGACTATGCAAATGTAGACGAGATGTGGCTCAAATTCAAAGATATAGTAGCAACAGCAATTGAGAGATTCATACCTCATAAATTGGTAAGAGATGGAACTGATCCCCCATGGTACACAAAACAGGTCCGAACGCTGTTGCAGAGGCAACGGAAAAAGCATGCGAAGTTCAGAAGAACGCGAAATCCCGAATATTGGCTAAAATTTACAGACGTACGAAATTTGGCACGGACTTCAATGCGAGATTTCTTTAATAGGTTCCACAACGAAACAGTGTCTCGAAATTTGGTAGAAAATCCGAAGAAATTCTGGTCCTATGTAAAGTACACAAGCGGCAAGACGCAGTCAATACCTTCGCTGGGCAGTGCCGATGGTACTGTTACCGACGACTGTGCCGCTAAAGCGCAGCTATTGAACGAAGTTTTCCGAAATTCCTTCACCAGGGAAGACGAATGGAATATTCCAGAATTTGAAACACTAAAAGCTGCTAGCATGAGTTTCTTAGAAGTAGCCGGCCGCGGTGGCCGTGCGGTTCTAGGCGCTTCAGTCCGGAACCGCGGGACTGCTAGGGTCGCAGGTTCGAATCCTGCCTCGGGCATGGATGTATGTGATATCCTTAGGTTAGTTAGGTTTAAATAGTTTTTAGTTCTAGGGGACTGATGACCTAAGATGTTAAGTCCCATAGTGCTCAGGGCCATTTTTTTCTTAGAAGTAGATACCTTAGGGGTTGCGAAGCAACTCAAGTCGCTTGATACGAGCAAGTCTTCAGGTCCAGATTGTATACCGATTAGGTTCCTTTCAGATTACGCTGATACAATAGCTCCCTACTTAGCAATCATATACAACCGCTCGCTCGCCGATAGATCTGTACCTACAGATTGGAAAATTGCGCAGGTCGCACCAGTGTTTAAGAAGGGTAGTAGGAGTATCCATCGAACTACAGACCTATATCATTGACGTCGGTCTGCAGTAGGGTTTTAGAGCATACACTGTATTCAAACATTATGAATCACCTCGAAGGGAACGATCTATTGATACGTAATCAGCATAGTTTCAGAAAACATCGTTCTTGTGCAACGCAGCTAGCTCTTTATTCGCACGAAGTAATGGCCGCTATCGACAGGGGATCTCAAGTTGATTCCGTATTTCTAGATTTCCGGAAAGCTTTTGACACCGTTCCCCACAAGCGACTTCTAATCAAGCTGCGGGCCTATGGGGTATCGTCTCAGTTGTGCGACTGGATTCGTGATTTCCTCTCAGGAAGGTCGCAGTTCGTAGTAATAGACGGCAAATCATCGAGTAAAACTGAAGTGATATCAGGTGTTGCCCAGAGAAGCGTCCTGGGACCTCTGCTGTTCCTGATCTATATAAATGACGTGGGTGACAATCTGAGCAGTTCTCTTAGTTTGTTCGCAGATGATGCCGTAATTTACCGTCTAGTAAGGTCATCCGAAGACCAGTATCAGTTGCAAAGCGATTTAGAAAAGATTGCTGTATGGTGTGGCAGGTGGCAGTTGACGCTAAATAACGATAAGTGTGAGGTGATCCACATGAATTCCAAAAGAAATCCGTTGGAATTCGATTACTCGATAAATAGTACAATTCTCAAGGCTGTCAATTCAACTAAGTACCTGGGTGTTAAAATTAAGAACAACTTCAGTTGGAAAGACCACATAGATAATATTATGGGGAAGGCGAGCCAAAGATTGCGTTTCATTGGCAGGACACTTAGAAAATGCAACAAGTCCACTAAAGAGACAGCTTACTCTACACTCGTTCGTCCTCTGTTAGAATAGTGCTGCGCTGTGTGGGATCCTTACCGGGTAGGATTGACGGAGGACATCGAAAGGGTGCGAAAAAGGGCAGCTCGTTTTGTATTATCACGTAATAGGGGAGAGGGTGTGGCAGATATGATACGCGAGTTGGGATGGAAGTCATTAAAGCAAAGACGTTTCTCGTCGCGGCGAGATTTATTTACGAAATTTCAGTCACCAACTTTCTTTTCCGAATGCGAAAATATTTTGTTGAGCCAAACCTACATAGGTAGGAATGATCATCAAAATAAAATAAGAGAAATCAGAGCTCGAACAGAAAGGTTTAGGTGTTCGTTTTTCCCGCGCGCTGTTCTGGAGTGGAATGGTAGGGAGATAGTATGATTGTGGTTCGATGAACCTTCTACCAAGCACTTAAATGTGAATTGCAGAGTAATCATGTAGGTGTAGATGTAGATTCCTGCAGCCCTCAGATCTTCTTTTACTACACCGATCCATTTTAGTTTTTTCCCAATATCAATTTTGCTGTAACTTCTGCAGGATTCCACAATCTGCCTTGGTATTCTGGTTGGTTTCATTCATTTAACGCACCCATAAAATTTAAGCCTACATTTTTTCATATGTGATTAAATGTTTGTAAACTTTTCAATTTCTTTATTTGTTCTTCGTCTGTGTGTTCCTTGTTAACTGATATTTGGAGCTAAAATTTTCGTGATTACTTTTCGTTTTCTCTTTAGGATTTATTCACTGTCTATCTTTCTGTTTAAAATGAGTGCAGCGCAACAAAGGCACACTATTTTGCTGACCGTATTTTCGTGTTTCTGTTTATGTATTTTGAGGTGCATTTTATATTATAGATATCCTTTGTAAGTCTGAAGGCTGTTTCCATTTTGTGGCAAAGAATTCCATAACTGTTATTCGGTGGTTTCTCCTAAATATTTAAACTGAGGAAGTATCCCAATTTTTCCGTAACTAGGTTTTAAAATTGCGAGGGCCCTGTTGTGTTTAGACATGTAGTCGTTATTTCCAATGATATTTGGAGTTTTAGTCTTCCTGCTGTTTAATTGTTTTTGTCCTTTCCGAATGTCGTGACATAGAATCGACAGGTCATCTACTAAAGGTCAGCGGTCTATCATAATTTTTGCTCTTCCTAATTTGACTGGTTCGTCGATTTTAATCTCAGATTTCTGTATTTGCCGCTTTTGGATTACTTTTTCTAAGACATATCTGAGAAGTAACGGAGTGAGAGCATCACCTTGTCACACTCTTGTTTTACTTTCGAAACGCTCCTAAATGTTCTTATTTCATATTTTGACACCTTCGTAGGAAGGATACAGCACAGGTACAATATTGTCTTGTATGAAGTATTCCTCACTAAACGGTTGTCACAATGTAGTTCATTATATATCTACGATTTTAGATAATGCTTACCATTTGGCTGTGTATTTTACGTTATATTTTCTATTTCTTTCAGTTTTCACGTTAGACAATATAAAAAGAATTCGTTTTTCGGAAACTGTGCTTTGAAATGCATATGTAACTTCGTATCAGAACATTTAATTCGGGTACTGTAAAACTCTGAAAGGTTCGGAACAAACCACGTAACGACTGGACCACGATGAGCGTATGTGGAAATGACAGAAGTCACTGATATAAGAAATATATACATATTCTTACACCATAAACAATCCTTCGGCTAAGAAAAATGTGAAAAACTGTAGGTATGTCTTGCGGGATTAAATAAATATAATGGGAACTGATTAAAACATTTATAAATCTCTTCTAACCACAAAAACGTACTGCAAGTAGTCACATTTACACTTTCAGAACGAAGAACTGTGCATGAGTCTTGTGAAATAAAATAAATATAATAGGAAAGTAACTGAGTGAAACATTTGTAAATCTCTTCCAGCTATAAAAACGAATTGCAAGTAGTTACGTGTACACTTCGACAATTCTAGCTTATGCCACGTACGTGTTTCTCCTTGAGATGTTAATCACCGTTATGCGTACGTAAATAGAATGTAGTGCACAGCATTATTGCTTTTTTTAATAGCACTTAATCTTTCCATACAACGCGGCTCCCACATTATCTGATAACAGTGCGGTCGTGTTGGGAAGCGCGGGCGTTAACACGCGGCTGTAAACAGTTCCGCAGCGGCCACGGGACAAAAACAGTGGGCTCGTGGGAGATTTACACACGCAACTACAGCGGAGCATTGTTCTTGGGACGGCAACAAGCTGGAACACCGCGCCCGTTGTGCTCTCGGTGATGGATGAGCTGCAGCGCTCCATTATTACTATTAATGTCCCCAGTGACAAAACATTCCCGTCTAATGGAAAGTAGGAACTGTACAAAACCGTTACAGGAAAAAACTAGTCCCTTCCCGTGGCACAATGCGACCGTTTGTCAAGAATCACTCACGTCAGATTTATAGATGACGTCTGCGACGAACGCGGGGGTCAGCGAGAGACGTGCGCGCTGGGTAGATCGAGTCTGTCCGCTGTGGCGTCCCGCTTGTCGTTTTATCCGGTGACGGCGGACAACACATCACGCACGAGTGAGTGCGCGGCCGCTATCTCCTTCTGTCGCTTCGTGTAGACGGGTCATTTCATCTCGACTGTCCGTCGCGTCAATGCAATAGGGGGATAATGTTGTACATCGGGGTCCTTACACGGTTACATTTGCTTTCAAAGCAGACTAGGCAAACTCACTCACTGCCCAACTATCTTATTTAGGATTTTCGTGTGAGGCTCTAAATGTCAGTAACAGCGCAGTATAATGCGACTTCGAGGAAGATATAAAAAAAAATTATTTCAATCATCATTTCTCGCAGGAAAGCTTAGGGATTGTGTGGGCCGGAGTGGCCGTGCGGTTCTAGGCGCTACAGTCTGGAACCGAGCGACCGCTACGGTCGCAGGTTCGAATCGTGCCTCGGGCATGGATGTGTGTGATGACTTTAGGTTAGTTTGGTTTAATTATTTCTCAGTTCTAGGCGACTGATGACCTCAAAAGTTATGTCGCATAGTGCTCAGAGCCATTTGAACCACTTTAGATTGTGTGCTGATACGACTCTTTGAGATATATCTCCGACCGAGGTGATTATCTTCATAAACTTGAACTGAACCATGAAATGTCTCACCGATGCCCTCTCTTTTCCAGTCACAACAATCAATTTCTTCACAGTTCAAAAATGGCTCTAAACACTATGGGACTTAACATCTGAGGCCATCAGCCCCTAAGACTTCGAACTACTTAAATCTAACTAACCTAAGGACATCACACACATCCATGCCCGATGCAGCGATCGAACCTACGACCGTAGCAGCAGTGCGGCTCCGGACCGAAGTAGCCAGAACCGCTCGGCCACAGCGGCCGCCTTCTTCACAGTCTCCCTGTGCCATAGTCGTGCGAGAAACATCAGGAAGTGGTCGTCTCTCTGGCTACTCTCATTAACAAAGTAAAAATCCACTAATTTTCACTTTGCAACGTTCTTAAATTGCTTACATTAACTCATTATTTTTTCAAATTTCTGCGGTTCACAAAGCCATATAAATTACTTTCACTTAGGAATACTATATTTCGTCCTACTGTAATCTTCAGACTGAAAATTTTCACTGCAACCCTCTACACTAGTTCATCCCATGGAAGCCTCTTCACCTCTCCAGAAATTCCGCAGCCTACGAGCATTTGAAACTTCTTATTGTGCCAAACATTGGTCGTCCTCTACATTTTTCTTTTACCTCGCTAAATTTCCTTCCACTACCCACCAGCCCCCCCCCCCCCCCCCCGCCCACTGTTTTGTTACGTTATGCAGTAAAGTCCATTTAAGTGAAATACCTCTTCCTTCTTTAGTATCATACCCATCTACACTCCTGGAAATGGAAAAAAGAACACATTGACACCGGTGTGTCAGACCCACCATACTTGCTCCGGACACTGCGAGAGGGCTGTACAAGCAATGATCACACGCACGGCACAGCGCACACACCAGGAACCGCGGTGTTGGCCGTCGAATGGCGCTAGCTGCGCAGCATTTGTGCACCGCCGCCGTCAGTGTCAGCCAGTTTGCCGTGGCATACGGAGCTCCATCGCAGTCTTTAACACTGGTAGCATGCCGCGACAGCGTGGACGTGAACCGTATGTGCAGCTGACGGACTTTGAGCGAGGGCGTATAGTGGGCATGCGGGAGGCCGGGTGGACGTACCGCCGAATTGCTCAACACGTGGGGCGTGAGGTTTCCACAGTACATCGATGTTGTCGCCAGTGGTCGGCGGAAGGTGCACGTGCCCGTCGACCTGGGACCGGACCGCAGCGACGCACGGATGCACGCCAAGACCGTAGGATCCTACGCAGTGCCGTAGGGGACCGCACCGCCACTTCTCAGCAAATTAGGGACACTGTTGCTCCTGGGGTATCGGCGAGGACCATTCGCAACCGTCTCCATGAATGGAGACGTGTCGTCTTCAGCGATGAGAGTCGCTTCTGCCTTGGTGCCAATGATGGTCGTATGCGTGTTTGGCGCCGTGCAGGTGAGCGCCACAATCAGGACTGCATACGACCGAGGCACACAGGGCCAACACCCGGCATCATGGTGTGGGAAGCGATCCCCTACAATGGCCGTACACCACTGGTGATCGTCGAGGGGACACTGAATAGTGCACGGTACATCCAAACCGTCATCGAACCCATCGTTCTGCCATTCCTAGACCGGCAAGGGAACTTGCTGTTCCAACAGGACAATGCACGTCCGCATGTATCCCGTGCCCCCAACGTGCTTTAGAAGGTGTAAGTCAACTACCCTGGCCAGCAAGATCTCCGGATCTGTCCCCCATTGAGCATGTTTGGGACTGGATGAAGCGTCGTCTCACGCGGTCTGCACGTCCAGCACGAACGCTGGTCCAACTGAGGCGCCCGGTGGAAATGGCATGGCAAGCCGTTCCACACAGGACTACATCCAGCATCTCTACGATCGTCTCCATGGGAGAATAGCAGCCTGCATTGCTGCGAAAGGTGGATATACACTGTACTAGTGCCGACATTGTGCATGCTCTGTTGCCTGTGTCTATGTGCCTGTGGTTCTGTCAGTGTGATCATGTGATGTATCTGACCCCAGGAATGTGTCAATAAAGTTTCCCCTTCCTGGGACAATGAATTCACGGTGTTCTTATTTCAATTTCCAGGAGTGTAATTTTCTGCTCTCTCCTGTATCACAATATATAGTCTCCCTTGTCTGTACTGCTAATCGTCGACGTTTGATTGCAATATGCAGCAAGTTATCAATGGAGAGAAATACTTTTAGAAATGAATTTCTAACACTTAAATTTCTATTCGATGCTATATTTCTTTTCCTTTTTTAGGAAAAATTTTGTATTACATTATATTGTATTATATTATATTAAGCTTCTAAATCACAGATGTGTAAGATCCACAAGAAAGTATCATTTTTAGTTAGTTTATGTTGCTATAACTTCCTGCGTTTGTCATGTCGAGCTCTTTTCTGTAACAGGCTACAATAACAGATGTGCCAACTCCGCCATTTAGCTTGTGTATATTTTGTCGGTGCCGTTAAGTAGAGCAGATAATTTCGTAAGTATTGTGTATATGATAGCTGAATTACTACGAATGGTTCTAGGTGATGTGCGCGCGGGCACATACAAAGCTATTAAGCTTCTGCGATACCCAGTTTTGTATCATCGTGTATCACTGTCACTGCCCCGGAATCATTCCAACTCACTACTCGCAATGACTTTTGACACACGTTACAAACCTGGAAAAGGAATAATGTAATACGGTCAGAAAGCTTAAACAGAATTGGCCTAGAGTTCTAGGTTTCATTTCCATTATTTTCTTCTTATTATTGGCACCCCGTAATTTATTCTTGCTATGTAGTTATGTTGGCAACAAAATTCGTTTCCCTTCTGTCATCGATCTGTCCCTTCTATGTACCTGTTACACGGAAGTCTTGAAAGGATTATGAGGCGTGCACCTCATTAATTAGCACCTGCCTCTCTATACGGTTTCCATAGATTTATTTCCTCGGTTTCTTTGTAAAACGCAATTTTGTAGATTGTGTTTCAGTTAATTTACGAGACATACATATGGTTTCATGTTTCAGAGGTCTCCAACTTCCTCTCTTCGTATTCTCTTGTTGTCGGATTCCATTTTGAGTTCTGTGCTCCTAACATGTAGGCCTAAAGAATGTCTGTAAATTGTACTAAGTAACGCAAAGCTGCTGTAGAAGAGCCCGGATAGCTGAGCGAGGGCAAGTTGCTTTCAGCCCCAGATCAAATCTGCCCGGTGGGTAAACGACGAGATTGATGAGAGAAACGACGTTAATTGACATTAGAGCACTAATCAATTATGAACTGTCTTCTATCTCTGCAAGATCGTATAGCACGCTTATATTTTAATTTTTTATTAGGCTACGGAATACGCTTGTCATTTCCACTCGCCTATAGCATAGCTATGAGAATGCTTCATACATTTGTTTTTCTGTAATATTCATGAGCAAAGTTGAGTGTACAGAAGTTCTACTATGCAGTGTGGAACGTAAGAGACAGTTATACGTAAAAATAAAGCTGTGAGGTCGGGATCTCATTCGTTCCTTGATAAATCAGCCGGCGAAAGGCGATATCTGGCCTGACACACAGTTATAATGTGTCAGATAGTGTGAAAGCATCGCATACTTCGCAACAGAGTGCGTTAATGTTCACAAGTTTTGTATTCCGGTTCTCATTTTATTTTACTATCTGAAAGAATTGGGCAGATCCGCTGAGAATTGTGCAACAGCTTCTATGTTCCCTGTTCTACATTAACACGGTGCATGTATAGAGGACCGATGAGCTCGCTGTTTGGTCCCCTTCCCCGAACCACCCAAACAACCGAGGGTACAGAAGTCGTTTATATTCATTATGTAACTGGAAGCATGACATACTTCCCTTTCACCACTGTACTATAAGCGGCAATGGATACCACTGCGTCGCAGCTCCAACGGTTTGACTATCGTAAAGTAACTTACAAAGCAAGGACAAAACAAAAATACTCTCCCACTCATTTCTAGGTTATGGGATCGTTCGTGCACCACGTGATACGTGATACTGCTGTGTGTGACATTAATGCCAGCACATAATAGTAGAACTCATATGGGTGATGTAATTAGACTGCTGTTTGATTACATATACTTCGA
The DNA here is from genome assembly GCF_021461385.2 of Schistocerca piceifrons. Taxonomy (NCBI): domain Eukaryota; kingdom Metazoa; phylum Arthropoda; class Insecta; order Orthoptera; family Acrididae; genus Schistocerca; species Schistocerca piceifrons. The sequence goes on from NC_060142.1 coordinate 451,258,124, forward strand.
AATAAATCAGAATGAATTTAGTAGAGATAAAGTATTTCATCTATATCTGTATTCAGTAAGACAACATGGGCTCTATAATGGAGGGTTCACAATGCGCCGGCGTCATGTCCCTCCTTCCTAAACTAATCCGTGAAGAAACACGTCATTCTTCTCTAAATCTTCTTCATATCGTATACTACTCTTACGTGGAAGCGCACCTTTCTGACGGCCAAGACTTGATCGAACTAGTGTTTTCCGGGAAACATACCAAAAAGATCAAAACCACACATGTCCGACCAAAGTTTTCGGAGATATTCCTCTGTTTCACGCAAGTGGTGAAACTTGTAATCCACTCCCATTTATTCACAACTGGCAGCCATTCTGCCACACTACCAGTTCGTCCGGTGTTTGGCTGAAAAGAGCCGCAGCTCTGTAATGATACGGATCTAAAATTCCAGCTCTACTCCTTGAAGAGGAGAAATGGAGAATCACAACTGAAAAAAAGACCTTCAATTCGGCAGGTAACGTCTAAGATCAACTGCCCAAGAAAGAAATTAAGAGCAGCATCTTTCCCCCTGCTCCGGTCTAGGAATTTGGCGAGATCTACCTTGACAGTAAGGCCAATACTGGACTCCCAGATATTTCCAACTGGAATCCCCTCAGCCCCGCTACCAACTGCCTTGCTTTACAATTGGTGACAGGTAGACTCTACTGTGGGTTGGGTACCTAACAACCCGCTCTGCAAGTGCGTACCCTTAGGCTTTAGATTGCACTGTTTTCAGGACATTAACGAGAATAACGTTATCCTACAATAATGGGCCTTTCCTCCTATTTTATTACTCCACAGTGCGTTACATTTGTAGCTGTTGAGAGTTACCAGCAAATCACTTCGGTGACGTCAATCCTTCGTAGACCTTGCCACGTTTCGATAGTTTTCAGATGCAGTAATCTTATATACAACAGCATATTCTCCACAGAGCCTCATGATGCATCCGACGTTACTCTGTAGAGAATTTATGTATTTCGTGAATTCTAAACGGCCTGTAACAATGCCTTAAGTTCCCCAGAATTTACATTTGAGTTTTTTTTATTTTATTTAACTCCTCCTCATGAAGAATACAGTGTATTTCTTTTTTCGACTTATCCAGACATGTACCGACACCACGTCCAGTGGTTCTCACTTCATTTCTGCAAAATGTTGTAGAAAGTTCATAGCTGAATCTGTATTTTAGGCCTAACGTGCATTATTTGAATTTGTTTCGACTGATCACTTTAAACTGTATTACTTATGAAAAGGGCTTATTTTATGCCTTTCTATCGCTTTGACAGCATGTCACCTGTAAAATAATCGTGAAGGATTTTTTTTACATACTTTTTTTCGTGATTTGCATCAGTATATCACTGTGAAACTTCCTGGCAGATTAAAACTGTGTGCCCGACCGAGAGTCGAACTCGGGACCATTGCATTTCGCGGGCAAGTGCTCTACCATCTGAGCTACCGAAGCACGACTCAGGCGCCGTACTCACAGCTTTACTTCTGCCAGTATCTCGTCTCCTACCTTCCAAACTTTACAGAAGCTCTCCTGCGAACCTTGCAGAACTAGCACTCCTGAAAGAAAGGATACTGCGGAGACATGGCTTAGCCACAGCCTGGGGGATGCTTCCAGAATGAGATTTTCACTCTGCAGCGGAGTGTGCGCTGATATGAAACTTCCTGGCAGATTAAATCTGTGTACCCGACCGAGACTCGAACTCGGGACTTTTGCCTTTCGCGGGCAAGTGCTCTACCATCTGAGCTACCGAAGCACGACTCACGCGCGGTACTCACAGCTTTACTTCTGCCAGTATATCGTCGCCTACCTTCCAAACTTTACAGAAGCTCTCCTGCGAACCTTGCAGAACTAGCACTCCTGAAAGAAAGGATACTGCGGAGACATGGCTTAGCCACAGCCTGGGGGATGTTTCCAGAATGAGATTTTCACTCTGCAGCGGAGTGTGCGCTGATATGAAACTTCCTGGCAGATTAAATCTGTGTACCCGACCGAGACTCGAACTCGGGACCTTTGCCTTTCGCGGGCAAGTGCTCTACCATCTGAGCTACCGAAGCACGACTCACGCGCGGTACTCACAGCTTTACTTCTGCCAGTATCTCGTCTCCTACCTTCTAAACTGTCGCCTTAAAGGCATTCTTGATTAATATCAACACAAATCACTAGGACAAGTATCGCTCACGACCATTACAGAATGTGTTTGAAGCAAACCTGATTTGTATCCTCACTGTGACGCTACTACCGCCATTCTTATGCGACTGCAGCAAAATCTGAAAGGACACCATTTTTGAGATGTAGAAACACACCTACTAACTTCGGTTTATGTCGCAAACTCCTTCTTGGAGTTAATTCGGAAAAACAAAGAAGACGTCAACAGGCAGGATCCAGAATTTACATTTACATGTCACGATTTCTCCCCTTTAAGAATGTTATGTTGAGTCCTGAACTCAGTCACAGACTTTGACCGATATTTATTTTTTCCATTCGAGTGTAACCTGTTACGTACAATTTAAACACAAGCTGTATTGATTCTTCCAGTAATTGTCCAGTAGACATTAATACTTCATTTTATCCTACACAATACTACGGCCCATCACCATAACTATTTCTACTATTAACAATAACAATAATTAACAAAATTATTTCTACTACCGGGTGTCCGAAAAGACTCTCCTTGATTACATAATTTGGTAACTCAGGCTAGAAGTGAGATACAAATATGAAACTTGTGTCGAATAGTTTACAACTATCAAAGTTTTTCTTTCTGTTTTAATTTCGCAGTACGTAAGTAGTAGATAACGTGCAGTGCCCAAGAAGCAATGTTAACCAATTAGGAGAAGGCACAGTGTGTCCTGTGGTACCATGACACACGATCACCAACCACAGTGTAGAGACACTTCCAGACAACGTTTGGAAGGAATCCACCTGGTGTCAAGAGCATTAAAGCCTGGTATGAGAAGTTCAAGAACACAGGATCGGCTGCTGACCTTCCGAGATCTGGTCGACCAACAACCTCAGCAGACAGGGTGGAAACTGTAAGGCAGTCTTTTCTGCGAAGTCTGAAGAAATCGGTGCGCAGGGCCTTGAATTACAGATGCCAAAAAGCTTTCTCCATGACATTTTACAAAAATGTTTATTGTTTCTTGCATACAAAGTACAAATCGTTCAGGCCTTGTTGCCCTATGACAGTACACGTCGATATGAATTTGCGGTCGAAATGCTGTCACGTATTGTGGACGATGATGGTTTTCTCAGACGAATTGCCTTTTCCGACGAAGCGACCTTTTTTGTCAGTGGAGTAGTGAATCACCATAATGTGCGCATTTGGGGTTCACAACCCCCTGGCGAGGTCATGGAATGCACAATAGGCAGTCCAAAGGTGAATGTTTGGAGCGCGTTATTGCACGATCGAATTATCAGGCCACTCTTCTTCTCTGAGGCTACCATCACATCTGCAGTGTATCTGGACATGTTGCAACTGTATGCTGTTCGTCAGCTGCTTCAGTATCACCCCGAAGTCTTGTTTCAGCAAGACGTTGCACCGCCTCATTGGGGTTTGGACGTCCGTGCCTATCTCGATATGACCTATCCCGGGCGATGAATTGGTCGTGATGGGCCAACGGTTTGGCCTCCACGCTCTCCTGACATAACCCCATTAGACTTATTTTTATGGGGTTATGTCAAGGACGAGGTCTACCGTACACGTGTACTAGATCTTGAAACCCTGCGGCAACAGATAACCACAGTCGTTGAATCGATCCCTCCAGTGATGTTGGCTAATGTTTGGACGAAAATTGAATATCGCCTAGATGTCCTACGTGCTACGAAGGGTGCACATGTGGAAGTTTACTGATGTGTGAAAAAAACTTTGATAGTTTGTAAACAATTAGACACCAGTTTCATATTTGTAACTTACTTCTAGCCCGAGTTATCAATTTATGTAATCAGGGAAAGACTTTTCGGACACCCTGTATTAGTCTGAAATTAGGTTTGTCGAACAGTCTCAATGTGGAGGGTCAAACGGTGAACTGAGAACGCTGGTGCGTCGCAGGCGCCAGCACTGTGAGCAGCCGGTGAACGGCCGGCGAGCGGCGGGCGCGCACTGTTTGTTATGTGCGGCGCGGGAGGGCGTGCGCGGTTAATTTGGCGGCGCCCAGTGGCGTGTGTCGCTTTTAATGGCCTGTTTGAACTGCGCCGCCCCAAAACTGCCGGCCACTGCACGCTTAACGGCCCGCCCACGCACTGCTGCGCGCAGTCCCTGCAGCGGCAGCGGCGGGGGCGGTAGCGGCGGCGGATGCGGCGGCTCGAATCCCGCCAAGGGCAGTAGGCCACTAGCCCCGGCCACGCCCACCAGCTGCCGCCGCAAATAATATTGGCCCGCTGCTAACGCGAGGCAGCCACTCGAGTTCAAAGACCTCTCTCTCCAACGAAAAGCTCCCATCAGCTATAAAATGTACGCTGTGGTGCTTCACTGCCACTTGGGTATTGGGTTGTTGCATAAGTTCGTAGCGTTTTTCCGTACGTTTAATAAACACAACTGATACAGGTAACAGAGACTTTAGTCTCCTTCAAGTCTGTCAATGCTCAGTAAACTTTTGGATCCCGCGCCTGTACAAATCAAGTGGTCTTGAGACAAGAACCCGTTGAGCCCTTTTCGGGGCGTATTTTATCAGCAAAGGAAGTTCCTTTTTAGGCTACTCGACAGAGAGCGGAAAAGTTGAATATTTGAGGACGCAATACCAATCAGGTGAATAATGTGGTATATCAGGTGTGGGATTCGTTATGAATAGGAAGGTAGGGCAGAGGGTGTGTTACTGTGAACAGTTCAGTGACCGGGTTGTTCTAATAAGAATCGACAGCAGACCAACACCGACAACGATAGTTCGGGTATACATGCCGACGTCGCAAGCTGAAGATGAACAGATAGAGAAAGTGTATGAGGATATTGAAAGGGTAATGCAGTATGTAAAGGGGGATGAAAATCTAATAGTCATGGGCGACTGGAATGCAGTTGTAGGGGAAGGAGTAGAAGAAAAGGTTACAGGAGAATACGGGCTTGAGACAAGGAATGAAAGAGGAGAAAGACTAATTGAGTTCGGTAACAAGTTTCAGCTAGTAATAGCGAATACCCTGTTCAAGAAGCACAAGAGGAGGAGGTATACTTGGAAAAGGCCAGGAGATACGGGAAGATTTCAATTAAATTACATCATGGTCAGACAGAGATTCCGAAATCAGATACTGGATTGTAAGGCGTACCCAGGAGCAGATATAGACTCAGATCACAATATAGTAGTGATGAAGAGTAGGCTGAAGTCCAAGACATTAGTCAGGAAGAATCAATACGCAAAGAAGTGGGATACGGAAGTACTAAGGAATGCCGAGATACGTTTGAAGTTCTCTAACGCTATAGATACGGCAATAAGGAATAGCGCAGTAGGCAGTACAGTTGAAGAGGAATTGACATCTCTAAAAAGGGCTATCACAGAAGTTGGGAAGGAAAACATAGGTACAAAGAAGGTAGCTGCGAAGAAACCATGGGTAACAGAAGAAATACTTCTCTTGATTGATGAAAGGAGGAAGTACAAACATGTTCCGGGAAATCAGGAATACAGAAATACAATTTGCTGAGGAAATAAATAAATAGGAATTGCAGGGAAGCTAAGACGAAATGGCTGCAGGAAAAATGTAAAGACATCGAAAAAGATATGATTGTCGGAAGGACGGACTCAGCATACAGAAAAGTCAAAACAATCTTTGGTGACATTAAAAGCAACGGTGGTAACATTAAGAGTGCAACGGGAATTCCACTGTTAAATGCTGAGGAGAGAGCAGATAGTTGGGAAGAATACATTGAAAGCCTCTATGAGGGTGAAGGTTTGTCTGATGTGATAGAAGAAGAAACAGGAGTCGATTTAGAGGAGATAGGGGATCCAGTGTTAGAATCGGAATTTAAAAGAGCTTTGGAGGACTTACGGTCAAATAAGGCAGAAGGGATAGATAACATTCCATCAGAATTTCTAAAATCATTGGGGGAAGTGGCAACAAAATGACTATTCACGTTGGTGTGTAGAATATATGAGTCTGGCGATATACCATCTGACTTTCGGAAAAGCATCATCCACACAATTCCGAACACAGCAAGAGCTGACAAGTGCGAGAATTATCGCACAATCAGCTTAACAGCTCATGCATCGAAGCTGCTTACAAGAATAATATACAGAAGAATGGAAAAGAAAATTAGGAATGCGCTAGGTGACGATCAGTTTGGCTTTAGGAAAAGTAAAGGGACGAGAGAGGCAATTCTGACGTTACGGCTAATAATGGAAGCAAGGCTAAAGAAATATCAAGACACTTTCATAGGATTTGTCGACCTGGAAAAAGCGTTCGACAATATAAAATGGTGCAAGCTGTTCGAGACTCTGAAAAAAGTAGGGGTAAGCTATAGGGAGAGACGGGTCATATACAATATGTACAACAACCAAGAGGGAATAATAAGAGTGGACGATCAAGAACCAAGTGCTCGTATTAAGAAGGGTGTAAGACAAGGCTGTAGCCTTTCGCCCCTACTCTTCAATCTGTACATCGAGGAAGCAATGATGGAAATAAAAGCAAGGTTCAGGAGTGGAATTAAAATACAAGGTGAAAGGATATCAATGATACGATTCACTGATGACATTGCTGTCCTGAGTGAAATTGAAGAAGAATTAAATGATCTGCTGAACGGAATGAACAGTCTAATGAGTACACAGTATGGTTTGAGAGTAAATCGGGGAAAGACGAAGGTAATGAGAAGTAGTAGAAATGAGAACAGCGAGAAACTTAACATCAGGATTGATGGTCACGAAGTCAATGAAGTTAAGGAATACTGCTACCTAGGCAGTAAAATAACCAATGACGGACGGAGCAAGGAGGACATCAAAAGCAGACTCGCTATGGCAAAAAAGGCATTTCTGACCAAGAGAAGTCTACTAATATCAAATGTTGTTGTGGTCTTCAGTCCTGAGACTGGTTTGATGCAGCTCTCCACGCTACTCTATCCTGTGCAAGCTTCTTCATCTCCCAGTAACTACTGCAACCTACATTCTTCTGAATCTGCTTAGTGTATTCATCTCTTAGTCTTTCTCTACGATTTTTACCCTCCACGCTGCCCTCCAATACTAAATTGGTGATCTCTCGATGCCTCAGAACATGTCCTACCAACCGATCCCTTCTTCTGGTCAAGTTGTGCCACAAACTTCTCTTTTCCCCAATCCTACTCAGTACTTCCTCATTAGTTATGTGATCTACCCATCTAATCTTCAGCATTCTTCTGTAGCACCACATTTCGAACGCTTGTATTCTCTTCTTGTCCAAACTATTTATCGTCCATGTTTCACTTCCATACATGGCTACACTCCATACAAATACTTTCAGAAATGACTTCCTGACACTTAAATCTATACTCGATGTTAACAAATTTCTTAGTTATGTGATCTACCCATCTAATCTTCAGCATTCTTCTGTAGCACCACATTTCGAACGCTTCTATTCTCTTCTTGTCCAAATTATTTATCGTCCATGTTTCACTTCCATACATGGCTACACTCCATACAAATACTTTCAGAAATGACTTCCTGACACTTAAATCTATGCTCGATGTTAACAAATTTCTCTTCTTCAGAAACGCTTTCCTTGCCATTGCCAGTCTACATTTTATATCCTCTCTACTTCGACCATCATCAGTTATTTTGCTCCCCAAATAGCAGACCTCCTTTACTACTTTAAGTGTCTCATTTCCTAATCTAATTCCCTCAGCATCACCCGACTTAATTCGACTACATTCCATTATCCTTGTTTTGCTTTTGTTGATGTTCATCTTATATCTTCCTTTCAAGACGCTATCCATTCCAACAACTGCTCTTCCAAGTCCTTTGCTGTCTCTGACAGAATTACAATGTCATCGGCGAACCTCAATGTTTTTGTTTCTTCTCCATGGATTTTAATACCTACTCCGAATTTTTCTTGTGTTTCCTTTACTGCTTGCTCAATATACAGATTGAATAACATCGGGGACAGGCTACAACCCTGGGTTACTCCCTTCCCAACAACTGCTTCCCTTTCATGTCCCTCGACTCTTATAACTGACAGCTGGTTTCTGTACAAATTATAAATAGCCTTTCGCTCCCCGTATTTTACCCCAGCCACCTTTAGAATTTGAAAGAGAGTATTCCAGTCAACATTGTCAAAAGCTTTCTCTAACAAGGGGAGGCCGCCAATTGTGAAATTCAGATTCGATTCATACTGTGCATCATAAAAGCTCATGGCCAGAGGTGTAATGTGGCAAAGCACCAAGATGCACTTCTCAGCCGTTGTCGAGAAAATCGACAGTTAAAAGAAACCGCTGCGGTGAAATACTCTCTACGATGAATAATTTTCGATAGCGTCGTGACGCAGCGGTAAGCGCTCGGATTCGTAATCCGAAGGTCGCCGGATCGAATCTCGCGCCTTGCAGCTTCTTTTTTATTATTTGTTTTTTGTAATTCAAATATATATATATATCCAATCCAATATACACTCCTGGAAATGGAAAAAAGAACACATTGACACCGGTGTGTCAGACCCACCATACTTGCTCCGGACACTGCGAGAGGGCTGTACAAGCAATGATCACACGCACGGCACAGCGGACACACCAGGAACCGCGGTGTTGGCCGTCGAATGGCGCTAGCTGCGCAGCATTTGTGCACCGCCGCCGTCAGTGTCAGCCAGTTTGCCGTGGCATACGGAGCTCCATCGCAGTCTTTAACACTGGTAGCATGCCGCGACAACGTGGACGTGAACCGTATGTGCAGCTGACGGACTTTGAGCGAGGGCGTATAGTGGGCATGCGGGAGGCCGGGTGGACGTACCGCCGAATTGCTCAACACGTGGGGCGTGAGGTTTCCACAGTACATCGATGTTGTCGCCAGTGGTCGGCGGAAGGTGCACGTGCCCGTCGACCTGGGACCGGACCGCAGCGACGCACGGATGCACGCCAAGACCGTAGGATCCTACGCAGTGCCGTAGGGGACCGCACCGCCACTTCCCAGCAAATTAGGGACTCTGTTGCTCCTGGGGTATCGGCGAGGACCATTCGCAACCGTCTCCATGAAGCTGGGCTACGGTCCCGCACACCGTTAGGCCGTCTTCCGCTCACGCCCCAACATCGTGCAGCCCGCCTCCAGTGGTGTTGCGACAGGCGTGAATGGAGGGACGAATGGAGACGTGTCGTCTTCAGCGATGAGAGTCGCTTCTGCCTTGGTGCCAATGATGGTCGTATGCGTGTTTGGCGCCGTGCAGGTGAGCGCCACAACCAGGACTGCATACGACCGAGGCACACAGGGCCAACACCCGGCATCATGGTGTGGGGAGCGATCTCCTACACTGGCCGTACACCACTGGTGATCGTCGAGGGGACACTGAATAGTGCACGGTACATCCAAACCGTCATCGAACCCATCGTTCTACCATTCCTAGACCGGCAAGGGAACTTGCTGTTCCAACAGGACAATGCACGTCCGCATGTATCCCGTGCCACCCAACGTGCTCTAGAAGGTGTAAGTCAACTACCCTGGCCAGCAAGATCTCCGGATCTGTCCCCCATTGAGCATGTTGGGGACTGGATGAAGCGTCGTCTCACGCGGTCTGCACGTCCAGCACGAACGCTGGTCCAACTGAGGCGCCAGGTGGAAATGGCATGGCAAGCCGTTCCACAGGACTACATCCAGCATCTCTACGATCGTCTCCATGGGAGAATAGCAGCCTGCATTGCTGCGAAAGGTGGATATACACTGTACTAGTGCCGACATTGTGCATGCTCTGTTGCCTGTGTCTATGTGCCTGTGGTTCTGTCAGTGTGATCATGTGATGTATCTGACCCCAGGAATGTGTCAATAAAGTTTCCCCTTCCTGGGACAATGAATTCACGGTGTTCTTATTTCAATTTCCAGGAGTGTATATATATATATATATCCAATCCATCGTCCACCACCAATTGTCTTCTCCGATTTTTGCCGATATGATACGATACGCCTGGTATGCATCAAACCTGACGAACGATAGAACAAGTTTTCAGAATGTCAATCAGGTGTGTTTCCCAACAGATAATTTAAAAAACAATTGTTCTTGTAAAAACGAATCGTTTATCAGATGTGCTCGATGTCGTGCTGTTTTCTGCTTTCCATATTTCTATGATAACTATCACTCTGGTTCGTGCGATACTCCAGCTGCTTCTGGTCACTAATTGTTAATTATGTACGAGTGTATACCGAACTTTTCAATAAATTGTATCCACTTGAATATTATTTGTGTTATTGTGTTTTATTTCAAGTTTTATTTTTCCACGACAAACGACTTTCGACAACTTATTATGTGCATAATTCTTGCAACTGATTGCCGGGAATTATATATATACTCCTGGAAATGGAAAAAAGAACACATTGACACCGGTGTGTCAGACCCACCATACTTGCTCCGGACACTGCGAGAGGGCTGTACAAACAATGATCACACGCACGGCACAGCGGACACACCAGGAACAGCGGTGTTGGCCGTCGAATGGCGCTAGCTGCGCAGCATTTGTGCACCGCCGCCGTCAGTGTCAGCCAATTTGCCGTGACATACGGAGCTCCATCGCAGTCTTTAACACTGGTAGCACGCCGCGACAGCGTGGACGTGAACCGTATGTGCAGTTGACGGACTTTGAGCGAGGGCGTATAGTGGGCATGCGGGAGGCCGGGTGGACGTACCGCCGAATTGCTCAACACGTGGGGCGTGAGGTCTCCACAGTACATCGATGTTGTCGCCAGTGGTCGGCGGAAGGTGCACGTGCCCGTCGACCTGGGACCGGACCGCAGCGACGCACGGATGCACGCCAAGACCGTAGGATCCTACGCAGTGCCGTAGGGGACCGCACCGCCACTTCCCACCAAATTAGGGACACTGTTGCTCCTGGGGTATCGGCGAGGACCATTCGCAACCGTCTCCATGAAGCTGGGCTACGGTCCCGCACACCGTTAGGCCGTCTCCCGCTCACGCCCCAACATCGTGCAGCCCGCCTCCAGTGGTGTCGCGACAGGCGTGAATGGAGGGACGAATGGAGACGTGTCGTCTTCAGCGATGAGAGTCGCTTCTGCCTTGGTGCCAATGATGGTCGTATGCGTGTTTGGCGCCGTGCAGGTGAGCGCCACAATCAGGACTGCATACGACCGAGGCACACAGGGCCAACACCCGGCATCATGGTGTGGGGAGCGATCTCCTACACTGGCCGTACACCACTGGTGATCGTCGAGGGGACACTGAATAGTGCACGGTACATCCAAACCGTCATCGAACCCATCGTTCTACCATTCCTAGACCGGCAAGGGAACTTGCTGTTGCAACAGGACAATGCACGTCCGCATGTATCCCGTGCCACCCAACGTGCTCTACAAGGTGTAAGTCAACTACCCTGGCCAGCAAGATCTCCGGATCTGTCCCCCATTGAGCATGTTTGGGACTGGATGAAGCGTCGTCTCACGCGGTCTGCACGTCCAGCATGAACGCTGGTCCAACTGAGGCGCCCGGTGGAAATGGCATGGCAAGCCGTTCCACAGGACTACATCCAGCATCTCTACGATCGTCTCCATGGGAGAATAGCAGCCTGCATTGCTGCGAAAGGTGGATATACATTGTACTAGTGCCGACATTGTGCATGCTCTGTTGTCTGTGTCTATGTGCCTGTGGTTCTGTCAGTGTGATCATGTGATGTATCTGACCCCAGGAATGTGTCAATAAAGTTTCCCCTTCCTGGGACAATGAATTCACGGTGTTCTTATTTCAATTTCCAGGAGTGTATATTTGAATTACAAAAAAAACAAATAATAAAAAAAAATTGCATGTTTGTTACATGATGCATACCTTATAATTTATTTGTGTTCAAGAAGAGGCGTCTTTTTCGACTCATAATTTCACTGGCACACAAAGTCAGGGAAACTAACCTGACTTTATATTAATTAAAATGCAAAAGTAACTCTAAATTCATCTGATGACAGCATATTATGACAGTATTATTACCATTAATGTAGTACTGAATAAATGGAATCAGGAAGCTGTCATGACCTTTCTTTCTTCATAGACACATAGTAAACTACGGTTGTTATTCCATTGTACATCAGTGGGTGGTAGCGCCCCTCTGGGGCAAGGCGACGGATCACTGGCACGTACAACGCTGCTGTGTTTATGTATTGTGAATCGACGCCGGTATCCGTGAGACTGGGTGAGAGTCAGCCTCCTTTCTACAGCTCAGTAAGCGCTATATCTATTCGTAGATTACTGGAATAAGTATCATCACAACACTTATACATTGCAGGTAATCTTGAGGACAATACAAACAGTCTGTTTGACGTTGTAGCTGCGCGGGGTAGCCGCACTCTCTAGGGCATCTTGCCACGTTCCGGCCGGCTTTCACCGTCGGAGGTTCGAGTCCTCCCTCGGGCATAGGTGTGTGTGTTGTTCTTAGTGTAAGTTAGTTTAAGTTAGATTAAGTAGTGCGCAAGCTTAGACACCGATGACCTTGGCAGCGTGGTCCCGTAATACCTTACCACCAATTAAAAAAAAATAAAAAATTATGTTGTTGTTTTGGTCTTCAGTCCGAAGACAGCTCTCAATGTTACCCTACCCTCTGCAAGCCTCTTGATCTCCGAATGTCTCCCGAAGCGTATATCCTTCTGAATATGCTTACTGTACTGATATTTTGTTCTCCCTCTACGATTCTTAACCGCTATACCTCTAACCAATACTCAATTAGTGATCCTTGTTGCCTCCCCATTTGTATTCAGTACGTCCCCATTAGTTACGTGATCTACTCATCTCATCTTCAGGGCTATTATATAGCACCAAATTTCGAAAGCTTCTATTCTCTTCTTATGTAAACTGTTTATAGCCCACGTTTCACTTCCATAATTGGTGGCTACACTCCAGGCATATACATTCAGGGAAGACTTCTTAACACTTAACTCTATGTTTGATGTCAACAAATTACTTTTCTTCAGAAACGCTTTTCTTGCCAATACCAGTCTACATTTTATATCCTCTCTACATCGGCATCATCAGTTATTTTGCTGCCCACTCAGCAAAACACGTCTGCAGCTCTAACTGTCTTGTTTCCTAATCTAATGCCCTCAGCAACACCAGTTTTAACCTGAATACATTCCATTATCCTTGTTTTTCTTTTATTTATGTTAATCTCATATCATCTTTTCGAGAGATCATCTCATATCCTCTTTTTAAGAGAATCTCCAATCCGTTAAACTGCTCTTTCAAGTACTGGGCTCTCTTCTACAGAATTACAGTGTCACTGACAAACCTCAAAGTTTTTATTTCTTCTCCCTGAACTTTAATTCCTACTCTAAATTTTTCTTTAATTTCCTTTACTGCTTGCTCAGTGTACAGGTTAACATCGCAGATAAGCTACGAGACTGTCTCACACCATTCTCAACCGCTGCTCGTCTTTCATGCCCATAGACTCTTGTAACTGCCGTCTGGTTTCGGCACAATTTGTAATTTACGTTTTGAGTCTTGTGTTTTACCTTTTCTACCTACAGAACTTCAAATACGTTCTGCTTTTGGGCCTAAAAATCTAATTTGACAGGCCCTATGCGCTAATAAGAACCATATACTCACGTTAAAAGTTCCACAATCTAAAATCTAGGTTTGCTTACACGTAGACGATGTCGGCAGCTTTCCATTACCATTTATCCGAACAACCAACAAGTATTGTTAAGTGAAACTGATGTTGATACTTGATGCTTGATTTATGTGCGAACATGTTAAAAATCCTCCGTTTCTACATAATCGCCAATTTCTAGCGCAACAGTCACGCTCTGACATTTATCCCGGTACGCTACAAATAACGTTATCATGTTTGGGCTACAGTTAAATATCACACAGTGTTAGTAACCTCTCAGTTCAGAATTATTTGGTCGTAGCTCAAGGTCAAGAACCGATAAATATCCCAGTGCCAGTGATTCTCTCTCTCTCTCTCTCTCTCTCTCTCTCTGTCGTCTCCACAGGGTCTAATATTTTGTGGTGCTCAGCCATTGTAATGAAAATTATTCCACCGTTACTCGATGACAGAATTTGACAAAATTATTCTCAAAATAATGAACATTTATATCCCAGTATGGTAGCACTGAACACATATATAAAAAACAACTGACCAGTTTTCAGTTTTTACACACTTTGCACAGTTTGTTTACTGTCTAAGTAACAGCTGTTATCCGACCTCTAATAAGATAATCTGTAACAGATCTTACGTAAAACTCCTTGTATGTCACTTACATAGCGAAAGTGGAACTTCGAATAAATTATTGATTCATCGGGTCACAAATTCCGAGTTACTTGAGAAAGATTTTAAGGTACTGCACGAAAGGAAACAAAGAGGATATAGGGATAACTATTGATAAAATTACTGAAGCACCTAAAACAACCTACGAATGTAGGAATTCTGATTGAATTATCATTAGAAATAGCAGCAAATTACCTTGACAAAAAGACACTCTTTGTTGGCCCTCCAAAGCCATTGCAAGTAGTCGCATTTTAGGCCAGGTACTGTGGACTTCCATAGAATTCGTTTTATAAACCGGAGGAGGAAACAAATTCTCAATAAGAACTTAACAGTTTTCTTAGAAAGTACAATAAACTGTATGTTATGTTCTTTTTAAATATTTAGAGTCTCCTACTTCTTTGTAATACTGTTGTTTCAGTGAGATGTATTTTTCCGTCCATATGGCTGCTTGCGTAACATACAGTCATTTGTAGCTCTCGTAAGTGAGAACGAGGAAACTTTTGGCGGGAAATTCTAAAAGATAGGAAATCGATGTGTCTCATAGCTAATGCTATACGCATTTTAATGCAGAAATACAGCAGTTCTTGTTTGAATAACCGATCTGGCACATTACCAAAACACCCATCCGACGACATCTTGAAATGCTACTACAGGGATTTTCAACCATAATTATAAGATTAACTAATCTTATCTGAGATATTTCTTTTGGAAATTACGTTTAGAGGTGGCATTTAGCGTACTACAGTGTTTATGTTGGTAACCACATTTGTAAACGGTGATTACATCTTGTGCATTAACAGGGACTACCACAGTTAACTGTGAAAAATGTTTCTGAGAAACATACGTCTGTAAACAAGCCGTTTGCGAGACGTCTGTGAATTCCTGTTTAAGAGCGGAAACTTAGTTAAGACTATAAAGGGTTGAGCGAGGCGGCGCCTTTAAATGCCTTAACCTGAGGTAGAATTTTCTGAAAACGGGGCACTGCAATCTGGAGAAGTGACTCGTAGACTGAGGGAAAGCGCAAAAAGGTGAGAATCGAAGCGTGTGACATGAGGTGCTGCAGAATAATGTCGAAAATTGGTGAACTAATAACAAACGAGGAGTACTCCACACAATCAGCAAAGAGAGGAACATGTGGAGAACACTGACAAGAAGAATGGACAGTATGATACCACATCTGTTAAGACATCAGGGGATGACTTCCATAGATCTAGATGGAGCTGTAGAGGGTAGAACTTAAGGAGAAGACATATATTGTAATAAATCCAGGAAATAATTGAAGAGCGCCCTAGGTGCAAGTTTATATTAAAAAGTTGAGAGAACATCATAATGTCCGTTTTATTGCGTTTCATGTAACAAAATAATAGTATACAGGGTGTTACAAAAAGGTACGGCCAAACTTTCAGGAAACATTCCTCACACACAAAGAAAGAAAATATGTTATGTGGACATGTGTCCGGAAATGCTTACTTTCCATGTTAGAGCTCATTTTATTACTTCTCTTCAAATCACATTAATCATGGAATGGAAACACACAGCAACAGAACGTACCAGCGTGACTTCACACACTTTGTTACAGGAAATGTTCAAAATGTCCCCCGTTAGCGAGGATACATGCATCCACCCTCCGTCGCATGGAATCCCTGATGCGCTGATGCAGCCCTGGAGAATGGCGTATTGTATCACAGCCGTCCACAATACGAGCACGAAGAGTCTCTACACTTGGTACCGGGGTTGCGTAGACAAGAGCTTTCAAAAGCCCCCGTAAATGAATGGCAAGAAGTCAGGAGGGCGTGGACGCCATGGAATTGGTCCACCTCTACCAATCCATCGGTCACCGAATCTGTTGTTGAGAAGCGTACGAACGCTTCGACTGAAATGTGCAGGAGCTCCATCGTGCATGAACCACATGTTGTGTCGTACTTGTAAAGGCACATGTTCTAGCAGCACAGGTGGAGTATCCCGTATGAAATCATGATAACGTGCTCCATTGAGCGTAGGTGGAAGAACATGGGGCCCAATCAAGACATCACCAACAATGCCTGCCCAAACGTTCACAGAAAATCTGTGTTGATGACGTGATTGCACAGTTGCGTGCGGATTCTCGTCAGCCCACACATGTTGATTGTGAAAATTTACAATTTGATCACATTGGAATGAAGCCTCATCCGTAAAGAGAACATTTGCACTGAAATGAGGAGTGACACATTGTTGGATGAACCATTCGCAGAAGTGTACCCGTGGAGGACAATCAGCTGCTGATAGTGCCTGCACACGCCGTACATGGTACGGAAACAACTGGTTCTCCCGTAGCACTCTCCATACAGTGACTTGGTCAACGTTACCTTGTACAGCAGCAACTTCTCTGACGCTGACATTAGGGTTATCGTCAACTGCAAGAAGAATTGCCTCGTCCATTGCAGGTGTCCCCGTCGTTCTAGGTCTTCCCCAGTCGCGAGTCATAGGCTGGACTGGAATGTTCCGTGCTCCCTAAGACGCTGATCAATTGCTTCGAACGTCTTCCTGTCGGGACACCTTCGTTCTGGAAATCTGTCTCGATACAAACGTACCGCGCCACGGCTATTGCCCCGTGCTAATCCATATATCAAATGGGCATCTGCCAACTCCGCATTTGTAAACATTGCACTGACTGCAAAACCACGTTCGTGATTAACACTAACCTGTTGATGCTACATGTCCACATAACATCTTTTCTTTATTTGTGTGTGAGGAATGTTCCCAGAAAGTTTGACCGTACCTTTTTGTAACACTCTGTATATTTCGATCGTTTCTCCCAACTTTATTAATCTTGTACTGTTGCTATTGTTCAGCCACTGAGCTCCCTGTCGTATGATCCATTTGACGGTGACCTACAGCCGTGTCAGCAATTGAGGTCGATGTTTCCGTATTTTCTGTTGTCTTTAAGTTCAACAGAGAACATTCTTACTCCAGCTAGCAATAGACAGCCTGGCTACATGTCTCGTCCACCTACAGTCCCATTTGATTACGGCCCTAAGTGCGTTTTTCACTCCATTCTATTCTATCAGTTTTTCTCTCATTTCTTTCTGTTATTCTCAACTTGTTGCTATTGATTGCAGTTCAACCTCAAGTTTTTAAATGGATTTAGAATTTAAAATCATTGCCTCACTGATAAAAGTAAATAGTGATGACAGAAAATAATCCTAAGTGTTCTATTTAGACAATTTTAAAATTTAGTTTGAAAAACTCTTCTCTTTTCTTGCTAAGCCAGGTATTGTCTTCAACTGCCTTAAATGTCAACTGATTCTAAGACTTTAGTGTTTTTTTTTTTTTACTATTCTGTTTTGCGTAAGTTTGTTATACCTTATTATAGACTTATTATAACTAATTATCCTGTCTTCTTTGAAACCAGCTTTATTAAATCACGCCATTTGTAGTTGAAATTCATCTGAACTAGAGGTAAACGGTACACTGTCATCATCAAAACGGAAGTGGTGAAAATGCGTTCCTTTAGTGCATATTTATTTTCGTTTTCCCAGTTTAACGATTTAGAGACTTCCTTTATGATTGCTGATATTAATTTTTGTGCCACAGAATCTCCTTGTTTGGCTCCTCTTTCAGTTTTGGAATACTATCCTCGTGAAGTGTGATGGAAGTTGTAGCTTTCTCGAATGTAGTAACCTCAGTGGAGTCGGTACGATTTGTTTCAAGTTCTATCGGAACAAATTATGTTGAAACCTTGTCAAAAGCTTTCTCAAAATGTACGAATCCCCAACAAAGTGGTAAGTCATACTCATTACTCCCTCGTATTTCTCATATTAATTATTAGAAGACGTTCCACAGTACTATATTCACTTCTGAAATCAGATTGCTTATTTGATTAGTTAAAATCCAGTGTTTTTTTGTCGATCTCATTGCTTTTCATTCTGACTAAAATCATGAACACTTCGGACGGAAGTATGACAGATGTATAGTTTTTAAGTCTTGTCTGTCACTTTCTTGTGAAAACGAGTAACATATTTTTGCCTGTCTGAACGAAGAACATATAAGGTGCACAAACTTTTAAATAGAATTTCGAGATTCACTCAACGAGAGACCACTTCCGTCTCATGAAATTGATTTTTTTTTTTCAAATTTCAGTATGAAAAAAGGCAAGGAAGTTTCGATATCCTTTTGACGGCGAGTTGATTAGAAACGAACCATAAGCTTGGGTAGGTCAAAGCTGATGAAAAATAGCTAAGGTCTCGTTTTCAAAGGAAGTACCTCGATACTAGCTTTAAAAGGTTCAAAGTTGCCACTGTGCACTTAAATGGTGTTGGAATTTGCTGATACAGCCTCTAGCAGAACCAATTAGAATAATCGCTATCAAAATAATATACTGATATCAAACGTAAGCCGGAATTTGAAAAAAAAAATATATCTGAGATTGTGTGTCTGGACACAGAACTGTATCGAAACAGTGACACTGGGCATATATAACAGACGGACTGAGTTTAAATTCCGATGAGGCCAACACAAATTAGGGCTCTGACTGGTTGCCTAAATCACGTCAAGCAGATGGTGAAATGGTCCTCTGGTAAGACCACGCCCGTTTACTTCAGTAATCCTCGCGAAGTTGAGTAAGGGCTCCATTTATTATGATATATAGACGGAGCCACGCCCTTTCACTTAGGAAACTGCTTCTAAATGAATTAAAGCTCCGATTATTATGACATATAGAAGGCAGGACAGTTATTTCTATCAAATAAGTAGAACAATAATCTGTCAGCAGTTCAACAGTCACACATACACACGTAACACAGTGTTTAAACGGCTTTCTTGCTGCTTAAAGTACTACTGTCTTAAAGGTATATTTTTTCTATTTTCTGCGCTTGCTCTATTGAACCTTTCAATTCCAAACAGAACATCTGCTACTTGTATGCTACGAATTCCAATCAGCGTTTTTGTGTGCCATGTTTCTAATTATCACTTTCCAAAAATTATCTGTTCTTCGGTGTAATAGTGTCTTATTCCTGTTTGGGTTTCGCATGCAAAGTTCTCATTTCGTATTGTGTCTAGCAGCATCTCCTCAGTTCGTATTTTATCTGCACAATCAATTTCTGCCATTATCTTTCAGTACTTCATACGCAGTGCTTCTGATTTCCTGTTTCTCAATTTTCTCACTGTGTGTGTGTGTGTGTGTGTGTGTGTGTGTGTGTGTGTGTGTGTGTGTGTCATTTACATAAATTCCTGTATATTAAACAGGCAATTTAACAATTTCGTACCTAACTCGTAACCAATGTTTCGCAAAGCTAGGTCCTTTACACAAGACGGATGAAAAAAAGACACAAGGTGCAACCTGGCAGAGGCAAAAGGGCATACCTCGTCAAAAAAATCTTTGTTGTATCATAGCACATAATTTGAGAAATAAATTTTTAAGAATATGCGTCTGGAGCATAGAGCTGGATAAAATTGAATCGTGGACTATGGGGAACCAGAAAATAACATGACTGAAGTGTTTGAGATATGTTAGAAGCGGATATTGAAAATTTTGTTGAATGACAAGAAATTATGAAGTTTACAGTAGACTCAGGAGGGAGAGGGTTATAACAAGAACACTAACTAAACGATGGTTGGGGCTTAGAACATATTTTTAGACATCAGGGAACAACTTTCGTAACACTTGATGGAGCCGCGGGGGCTAACGAGAGAGATGTAAATATATACAACAAAATACTGAAGACGTTAAAGTGCTATTCTGAGCTGAATGAATTATTGGAAGTGGTGAGGAAAAAGTGGATGACAGAAGAAGCTCCTTACGAAAAGTATAGCAGTCACCATTATTGGAAGTGATGAGGAAAAAATGGATGACATTAGAAGCTCCTTACGAAAAGTATAGCAGTCACCACCTAGGTCACTCTCTTTTCTTGCTCGAGTCTTTTTATGTAATCGCGCTTCCAACTCATCTTCATTTGCTTTCGACGATTTGTTGTTTACGTATATACGCAAATTAATTACACTGATTTTCTTACCCGTAAGAATATTATGTCACCGATGTTGCTCAGTCTGTACACTGTGCAAGCAGTAAAGGAAACTACGGAGAAACGCAATTACAGTTCACAGAGAAGAAATAAAAATACAGATTTCTCCCGATAACTTTGTCAATGTGTCAGAAAAATAGATAGACAGACAGAGAGAGAGAGAGAGAGAGAGAGAGAGAGAGAGAGAGAGAGAGAGAGAGAGAGAGAATGGGAGCAGTTGAACGGAACGGATACTGTCTTGGAAAGAGGTTATTAAGAGAACATAAACAAAAGTAAAATTTTATGGAATGTAGTCAAATTAAATCACGCAATCCTGATGGAATTGGATTAGGAAAAGAGACACTGGAGTAGCAGTTTAGCTAGACAGTTAAGTAACTGATGATGACCGAAATATAGAGGATATAAATATAGGCTGACAACGACGAGCAAAGGATATCAGGAAAAAAGAAATTTGACGTCGAAGGTTATAAGTCCTTTCTAAAGGCATTTGTCTGGAGTGCAGCGTTGCACGGAAGTGAAACGTGGACGATGGAAAGTTTAGAAAGGAGAGAAAGGAACTTTTCGAAACTTTATGAAGGTTATACGAGAAGACGCTGAATATTAGGTGGTTAAATCGGATAACTAAGAAAACTTAACTTTCTGTTCGGCCTTACGGCAGGTCTTGTCATGGCGGAAACCTCGTCAGAGAAGTCCACCACATGAGCGTCTAGGTAAGTGATTCCACTGGTGGTTTCCCGTTGCCTTCCACTGATGATGGTGAAATGATAATGAGGACAACACAATATCCAGTCGCTGAGCAGAGAAAAATCTCCGACCCAGTCGGGAATCGAACCCATGCCCCTTAGCGTGACAGACCGCCGCGCTGACCACTCTTTTTTTTTTTTGTCGTTGCGGGCGTCACATGACATCCTTTAAGGTTCGTTTGTTGATCGTTACACTCAGTTTTTTTTATTACAGAGGCCAACCAGGCTCTCTGACCGAACACGCTGAGCTAGCGTGCCGGACACCACTCAGCTATTGCGGCGGACGATAAGTAAGAAGCAGGTAAAAATTGAACCTGTCATAAACGCGAAGGTGCGTTTGAACACCATAGTGGTTTATTTGTCATTATCCTACTGGAAGTGGTACGGCGTGGCCCACCTCCGATTTTTGAAGTGTCTTGCTCAGCCTACTACCGGTGGCCAATAGTTTTTAAGTGGACTCCGAGCCATATTGAATCTCAGCATTTTTCACGTTGGTAATCATTGCCATGGAGGAAAAAAGTCGTAAATGACACATAAAAGCCCTAGAGTTCAACGAAGATCAAACCAAAAACCTTAGAATGTGTTACCACTCCCATCCAAACTGCGCTGAAGAGGTGGTGCTAAATCTAATAGGGTAGCAAAGAAATTTTTGGCATAACTTCACTAATAGAAGGGCTCGATTGACAGGACGCATGTGAAGATTTCAATAATAGTCATTTTGTTAATGGAGGGAGGTTTGGGGAAGCAAAAACTGCAGATGAAGAATGAAGCCTGACGACAGTTGTAGCACTCATGCCAAGATGAAGAAGTTTGAACAAAACAAACTAGCGTGTAGAGCTGCATCATACGAAACCATAAAAACAATATTTTCATTCACTGACAAGCTAGAGAATTTATTTATTTATTTTTTGAGAAACACAATTTACAGGGATAGTATTTTCATCACGGCGAATGACTTTTTTTACAAGATTTATATCTGGTGTTAGCGCCGGTGTATCCTGCAGTAACCTCACCAAAAGACGTGGAATTAATGGCATTTCTCGCTACCACTATACTTAAAATACAGTATGAATAGTCGCTGTAGATACCTCCTTCGCACTAATGTATTATTTTTCATACATCTACATACGAAATATAACTTTCCTGGTTTCGTTTGCAGCAGGCCTAATTCACCTGGGGCTAAATTACGTCAGAATGGTCTAGAAGCTGGAAAATGTGTGTTGCACCTTGCGACTGGCCGAGGGACAAGTTGCAGTAAACAGACACCTGCTATGTGTGGCCTTCGAGACTTGTAGGAGCAGCGTAGAGACAAGCAGACAAGCGACCACTTAGCTGTTTATTGACGACGGTGCGGTAGCAGTGTGTGGGCGATCGCAAACAGGAGTGCCCGCCGCGGGGAGGGGACTGGACTCCTGCGCTGACAGAAAAATCATTGCGCCGCCTGGCGTTCATTACGGAAGACGGGCTGGGTGAGTGGCAGACATGTGCAGATGCACAAAAAGCAGTGTCACACAGAACTTATTTCCGACCAACCACTTCCTCAGGCAAAATGTGCACTTACCATTGATTACATAAAATTGAACATTATCACTGACATTGAGAAAGGGAAGCTTGATTACTTCGAATTCTTACGCTTTGTTACAGAGAGCGGCCAAAAGTCATACGAAGCCAAAGGATCGTGGTCGTCGGATACTGAAGCACGTGCTATGTATTTTATTTATCTCCGTACAGTCTTGGTTGAAATGGGTTCCTGGGGCCCCCCTTCAAATAGGCTACAGCCTGACAGTCGTCAAACATTTGTTGCCATCGTAACTGCTGCTTTACGCGCTTGGAGATATTGTCTCGCCAGCAGTGAAGACCCGCCGCCGAGAGAGTATGGCAGCACGTGGCCTGTGTGAAGCACCCGAGCGTGCGCCATTTTGTAAGAGTCGAAAAAAATGCTTTAGTCAGCGTGGTGTACAATGTATAAGCCTAAGTCATTGCTGTGAGACTTGCACCAATTATAGAAGAAATACTCGGCTTTCGACAGGGCAGATCAACAACTGACCAGATTTTCGTTATAAGGCCAATAATGGAAAATTGTTAAATATAATGTGGATGTGCACCAGCTTTTTGTAGACTGTAAACAGGCCTGGAGCCGTAACTTTTCCCGAGGACATGCAACTTTACTGTATGATTAAATGATGATGGCATCCTCTTGGGTAAAATATTCCGGAGGTAAAAAAGTCACCCATTCGGATCTCCGGGCGGGGACTACTCAAGAGGACGTCGTTATCAGGAGAAAGAAAACTGGCATTCTACGGATCGGAGCGTGAAATGTCAGATCCCTTAATCGGGCAGGTCGGTTAGAAAATTTAAAAAGGGAAATGGATAGGTTAAAGTTAGATATAGTGGGAATTAGTGAAGTTCGGTGGCAGGAGGAACAAGACTTTTGGTCAGGTGATTACAGGGTTATAAATACAAAATCAAATTGGGGTAATGCAGGAGTAGGTTTAATAATGAATAAAAAAATAGGAGTGCGGGTTAGCTACTACAAACAGCATAGTGAACGCATTATTGTGGCCAAGATAGGCACAAATCCCATGCCTACTACAGTAGTACAAGTTTATATGCCAACTAGCTCTGCAGATGATGAAGAAATTGATGAAATGTATGACGAGATAAAAGAAATTATTCAGGTAGTGAAGGGAGACGAAAATTTAATAGTCATGGGTGACTGGAATTCGTCAGTAGGAAATGGGAGAGAAGGAAACATAGTAGGTGAATATGGATTGGGGGGAAGAAATGAAAGAGGAAGCCGCCTTGTAGAATTTTGCACAGAGCATAACTTAATCATAGCTAACACTTGGTTCAAGAATCATAAAAGAAGGTTGTATACCTGGAAGAATCCTGGAGATACTAATAGGTATCAGATAGATTATATAATGGTAAGACAGAGATTTAGGAACCAGGTTTTAAATTGTAAGACATTTCCAGGGGCAGATGTGGATTCTGACCACAATCTATTGGTTATGAACTGCAGATTTAAACTGAAGAAACTGCAAGAAGGTGGGAATTTAAGGAGATGGGACCTGGATAAACTGAAAGAACCAGAGGTTGTAGAGAGTTTCAGGGAGAGCATAAGGGAACAATTGACAGGAATGGGGGAAAGAAATACAGTAGAAGAAGAATGGGTAGCTCTGAGGGATGAAGTAGTGAAGGCAGCAGAGGATCAAGTAGGTAAAAAGACGAGGGCTAATAGAAATCCTTGGGTAACAGAAGAAATATTGAATTTAATTGATGAAAGGAGAAAATATAAAAATGCAGTAAATGAAGCAGGCAAAAAGGAATACAAACGTCTCAAAAATGAGATCGACAGAAAGTGCAAAATGGCTAAGGAGGGATGGCTAGAGGACAAATGTAAGGATGTAGAGGCTTGTCTCACTAGGGGTAAGATAGATACTGCCTACAGGAAAATTAAAGAGACCTTTGGAGAGAAGAGAACCACTTGTATGAATATCAAGAGCTCAGATGGCAACCCAGTTCTAAGCAAATAAGGGAAGGCAGAAAGGTGGAAGGAGTATATAGAGGGTTTATAC
Source organism: Schistocerca piceifrons (assembly GCF_021461385.2). Lineage (NCBI taxonomy): Eukaryota > Metazoa > Arthropoda > Insecta > Orthoptera > Acrididae > Schistocerca > Schistocerca piceifrons. Next base: position 451,282,817 of record NC_060142.1, read on the forward strand.
AAGGGCGATGTACTTGAGGACAATATTATGGAAATGGAAGAGGATGTAGATGAAGATGAAATGGGAGATACGATACTGCGTGAAGAGTTTGACAGAGCACTGAAAGACCTGAGTGGAAACAAGGCCCCGGGAGTAGACAACATTCCATTAGAACTACTGATGGCCTTGGGAGAGCCAGTCATGACAAAACTCTACCATCTGGTGAGCAAGATGTATGAGACAGGCGAAATACCCACAGACTTCAAGAAGAATATAATAATTCCAATACCAAAGAAAGCAGGTGTTGACAGATGTGAAAATTACCGAACTATCAGTTTAATAAGTCACAGCTGCAAAATACTAACGCGAATTCTTTATAGACGAATGGAAAAACTGGTAGAAGCGGACCTCGGGGAAGATCAGTTTGGATTCCGTAGAAATGTTGGAACACGTGAGGCAATACTAACCTTACGACTTATCTTAGAAGAAAGATTAAGAAAAGGCAAACCTACGTTTCTAGCATTTGTAGACTTAGAGAAAGCTTTTGACAACGTTAACTGGAATACTCTCTTTCAAATTCTGAAGGTGGCAGGGGTAAAATACAGGGAGCGAAAGGCTATTTACAATTTGTACAGAAACCAGATGGCAGTTATAAGAGTCGAGGGGCATGAAAGGGAAGCAGTGGTTGGGAAAGGAGTGAGACAGGGTTGTAGCCTCTCCCCGATGTTATTCAATCTGTATATTGAGCAAGCAGTAAAGGAAACAAAAGAAAAATTCGGAGTAGGTATTAAAATTCATGGAGAAGAAATAAAAACTTTGAGGTTCGCCGATGACATTGTAATTCTGTCAGAGACAGCAAAAGACTTGGAAGAGCAGTTGAACGGAATGGACAGTGTCTTGAAAGGAGGATATAAGATGAACATCAACAAAAGCAAAACGAGGATAATGGAATGTAGTCAAATTAAATCGGGTGATGCTGAGGGGATTAGGTTAGGAAATGAGACACTTAAAGTAGTAAAGGAGTTTTGCTATTTAGGGAGTAAAATAACTGATGATGGTCGAAGTAGAGAGGATATAAAATGTAGACTGGCAATGGCAAGGAAATCGTTTCTGAAGAAGAGAAATTGGTTAACATCGAGTATAGATTTAAGCGTCAGGAAGTCGTTTCTGAAAGTATTTGTATGGAGTGTAGCCATGTATTGAAGTGAAACATGGACGATAACCAGTTTGGACAAGAAGAGAATAGAAGCTTTCGAAATGTGGTGCAACAGAAGAATGCTGAAGATAAGGTGGGTAGATCACGTAACTAATGTGGAGGTACTGAATAGGATTGGGGAGAAGAGAAGTTTGTGGCACAACTTGACTAGAAGAAGGGATCGGTTGGTAGGACATGTTTTGAGGCATCAAGGGATCACAAATTTAGCATTGGAGGGCAGCGTGGAGGGTAAAAATCGTAGAGGGAGACCAAGAGATGAATACACTAAGCAGATTCAGAAGGATGTAGGTTGCAGTAGGTACTGGGAGATGAAGAAGCTTGCACAGGATAGAGTATCATGGAGAGCTGCATCAAACCAGTCTCAGGACTGAAGACCACAAAAAAAAAAAAAAAAAAAAAAAAAACAGGCCTACGAGAGTGTTAAAAGGAAAAAGCTGGATGACACCTCAATGGAGATAGAATTCCCAAGTAAACTTATCAGACTGGTACAAATGACCCTCATCAGCACAAAATGACAGGTAAAAGTAGAAGGAAAACTTTCTAAAGAATTTGAGGTCAGCCAAGGGTTAAGACTGGGTGATGTATTATCCACGTTATTCTTCAACATATTGTTGGAGAGAGTGATGCAAAGGTTGAGATTGATAACCGAGGTGCACTCTGTTTAACCATATGCGCCAAAATCTAGCTTATTCCGATTACGTGTGTACGCTGTCTAGAAGTTTGAAACAAATTGAAGAAGTATTTGGCAGACTGGAAAAGGAGGCAGAACAGTTCGGACTAGAGTAAGCAACACAAAAACACAGTATCTCTTTGCTTCGATAAAAAATGCTGTTGCCAAAGAGAAATATACTAAGTTGACCTGAGGCAATTATGATAGATGTGAGAAGTTCCAATACATGGAAGTGCTGATTAAGGAGGATACAGGATAAGAGAAGAAATAAAACTACTGTGCCGTGATTAAGATCCTTCAGTCGCGTAGACTGAGCCGAAAATCGAAGGTTACTGTCTATCGAACATTCATAAGACCGGTGGTAACGTATGGCTTACAACATGGACAAAGACTGTAACAGAAGAAGAGCTCTGGAGAAGATGAGAGAGGAAAATTTTAAGAAAAATATTTATAGCCGTGTATGAGGTGGGACAATGGAGGATAAGGAGAAACAAGGAATTGGAAGAACTTTATAGAAATCCTGACTTGGTGACCGAAATTAAGTGTAACAGATTGAAATGGCTGGTCCATGGAGAGCAGCTGCCGGAGGATCGGTCTGTCAGAAAGGTTTACACAGGAAATCCAGGTGGCGAGAGGAGCAAAAGGACGCCGGAAACGATGGCTGGAGATATGGAAAATGATTTGAGTAAGATTGGAGTCAGGAGATGGATGAAACGAGCATAAGATCGTCAGGATTGGGCTGTGATCATCAGAGAGGCCAAGGCCCTCATGGGCTCTAGCGCCAAGGAGTAAGTAAGTAAGTAAATACCATGGGGCATGGACCACGGTTGTAGGGGAAGGAGTCGAAGAAAGGGTTACTGTAGAATACGGCCTAGGCAGTAGAAATGAGAACGGAGAAAGGCTGACTGAGTTCAGCAATAAATTTCAGATGATGATAGCGAACAGTCTACTCAGGAGTCACAAGAGGGCGAAATATAACTGAAAAAAGCGTAGAGTTACGGGAAGATTTCATCATGGTCAGGCAGAGATTCTAAAATCAGATATCGGATTGTAAGACGTACCCAGGAGCTGATATAGACTCAATGTCTGGTCAAAATTTAGTAGTTATGAAATTTAAGAGTATCATACGGAAAGATCACTGCGGAAGGAAGTGGTACACTAAAAAGTACTGAGGAATTTTCAGACGCGTTTGAGGTTTGCTAAGAACGTGGATACTGCTAGAAAAATCATCACAATTGATAATTAAGTTGAAGAGGGGTGGACGTCTCTAAAAAGGAAAATCACAGGTGTTGGACAGTCAGACATAGGTACAAGAAGTTAACTCCAGAGAAACTTTGGATAACGAAAGAACTACGTCGATTGATCGACGAAATGAGGAAGCACAGAGCTGTTCAGGGTCAACAGGAATGCAGTAATATAAAAATGCATGGCAGAAAAGGCGAAATTCCGAAGACAGGTCGAAAACTATTACACCAACAACCCAACGTCTCATGCCCCCAAGTTGTTGACGATAATAATATACAAAAGAATAGAAAAAGAAATTGAAGATCAGTTAAATGACGTTCAGTTTGCCTTTAGGAAAGGAAGAGGCACCACAGAGGCAGAGCTGACGTTGTGTTTCATAGAAGCAGTAACAGTAAAGAAAAATCAAGATACCCTCATAGGATTTGTCAGTCAAGAAAAAGCGTTGGATAGTGTGGAATGGTGCAAGATGTTCGTAGGTCAGAGAACAATACGAGAAAAAGAATGAATTTCTCGGATTAAAAAGAGTGTAAAATTAGCTTGCAGTCTTTCAATCCTATTGTTCAACCTACACGTCGAGGAGGCAGTGATGGAACAAAAAACAGAAGGCTCCAGCGTGAACGGATGTTGATGATAAGATACGCTGATAACAGTGCTATCCTGAGTGAAAGTGAATAAGAATTACAGGACTTGCTGAATGGAGAGAACAGTCTGGATTGCGAGTATACTGGGAAAGATAAAAGGAAAGAGAAGTAACGGACATCGCAACAGCTAGAAAATATCAAAATTGGTGCTCACGAGGGAAAGGAAATTAAGCAATTTTGCTAACTTTGAATCAAAATAACTAGTGACGGACGAAGCTAGGAAAGCATAAAAAGCAGAGTAACACAGGCAAAGAGTTCATTTCTGTCCAAGACAACTCTACTGGTGTCAAACATAAGCCTTAATTTGAGGAAGAAATGTCTGAGAAAGTTCGTTTGGAAGACAACAATGTACGGTGGTCAGTCATGAACTGTGGTAATACAGACACAGAAGAGAATCGAAACGTTTGAGGTATGGTGTTACACAAGAATGTTGAAAAAGGTGGATTGATAAGGGAAGGAATGAGGAGAATCTTCGCAGAAATGGAGAAGGATGGAACATATGGAAAACACAGACAAGAACAATAAAACATGTGTTAAGGCATCAGGTATTAACTTCCATGGTCCCAGAGGAAATACAGAGATTGGAATACTTCCAGCAAATACGAGGGTGAGTCAAATGAAAACCTTAAATTTGGAGTACCAAATCGAAATTTCGCGCCATTATCCTGTAAGCTGGTAAGCGTGCTACCAACAGCGTGCAGAATGGCCTGTACGTGGCAGCATAGTGCAGATGCAAACATACCGTCGCAGTGTCAGTATAAATATGGCCACTCCACTTGCGACTTGTTAACAGGAAAGAACAGCGTTCTGTTATTCGGTTTTTGCATAGTGAAGGTGTGAAACCTATTGAAATTCATCTATGAATGAAAGTTCAGTACGGTGATGCATGTCTGTCACAGCAGCAAGCCTACGAATGGAGTAGGAAGTTCGCAAATGGTGTGACTTCAGTGGAAGATGCTCCTCGTCCAGGTCGGGCACAACGAGTTATGACTCCACAGAACATTGCAGCAGTTGAAGTCATAGTGAAGGAAAACCGCCGAGTGACACTGAATGACATTGCAGCGCGTTTACTGATTACTCATGGGTCATCACACCACACCGTGCATGATGTGCTCCAGTTTCACAAAGTGTCTGCAAGATGGGTGCCATGGCAGCTGACTCCTGAAATGAGAGAACGACGTGTTGATGCTTGTGAAGAACTTCATCGGCCCTTTGAACGAGTAGGTGATGGTTTTCTTGCAAGAATCGTTACTGGGGACGAAACCTGGGTTCACTCCCACCCACCGGAACCGAAGAGAGTGAGCAAGGGATGGCGCCATTCCCCATCACCAAAACCAAAGAAGTTTCGAACAGAATCATCAGCAGGGAAGGTTATGCTGACTCTCTTTTGGGACGAAAAAGGCGTCATTTTGCAGCATTATATGCCTAGAGGGACACCTGCCACCAGTGCATCATACACAGATCTCCTAAAAATTCACCTGCGGCCTGCAATCAAATCCAAGCGACGTGGATTGCTGTCATCAGGTGTCCTTTTGCAACATGACAACGCAAGGCCCCACACTGCCCTTACAACAGTTGCAACAATCACAGACCTGCATTTTGAGTGTCTTCCTCATCCACCATACTCACCAGACCTTGCCCCAAGTAATTTCCGTTTGTTTGGACCACTCAAAGACGCAATGGGAGGAAAGAAGTTCCATTCTGATGACAAGGTACGCCACACGATGCATGAGAGGTTGCGCGGACTACCAAAAGATATTTTTTCTGAAGGAATTTATGCACCTTGTAAGCGCTGGAGGACTTGCATTGAGCGTGGGGGAGAGTGTGTTGAAAAGTGATATAGCTTTGTACCACTTCTGCACAATAAATAGTATTTAAAAAATATTTAAGGTTTTCATTTGACTCACCCTCGTAAATGAGGATGTAGGGTGTGCAAGTTCTATTCTGAAATCAAGAACTTGGTGCAGGAGAGGAACTCGTGGCAGGTCTCATGAAATCAGTCAAAAAACCGATGATTAAAGAAACTGTGCGTTATAACACAACATAATATTTAATTGCATCATAGAAAAAGAATTATTGACATATGTATATTTTGCGTCAGTGTAAATTCAAGTTTATTTCAATGTACATATGATGTCATTAAGTTGCGCCGAAAATTAAGTGGAGGATGGGGGGAATAGCAGGTGGTGTGCGTGTGGTGCTGGTGGACGGGGAAGGGGGAAGGGAGGGGGAGGGAAGGCTAAAAAATCGAACTGCGACTCGTGTGTCAGTTAGAATAGTAATTTCAATGTGCGTTGAGACTGTTCAACTGGGAAACCCAGATTCTTGAGTAATATCCAACATGTTACAGCCTAAGCGTCTTGTTATGTGTGGCCATTTTCACCACATTCCTATAGAACATGTGGCAGGCTGCTCAGATACCGTGGGATACAAGGCACATATCGCATCCTGGCATGAACAGTGACGACTTAAAAAAGCAATACTTGAAACTCAACGTATAGAACTCAATTTATAAGACTTGTATTGAAACAGTCTAAGCTTCCATTAAATTTCAAGCAAGTGTTGTTGGCAATAAATTCCACTTTCGTTCGCGCTGTGGCATTTCAAATTTTTCAGTGACGAACTAAAACTTGGCGTTTTTAAACACGTGTCCCTTTCTGTCTGGTGTGCAATGTAGCCGCGGCATTCAGGCGTCATATACGGCGCGACTTGGAAAGGGGCAGCCCTTCCGGTGACTTTTGGCCATCAGTTTGTATCCTGTACTTCGATTACACTCACGGAGTGATTGACAGACACATTTTTACACGACGATAGCAGCCTTTGCAACAGCAAATGAGAGAATAAGCCTGTAGACCTTTAGCTCTGCTGGCCGTTGTCTTATCGCTTAGTTGCCGCTAACAGCCGTTGCGAACGACAATGTTACATTCGATTACGCTTCACTATCGGTTCGTCGACTCCTTTGTTCCTTTCCACGACTGATTTCGTTCGTGAAACGTAATTTCTGATGCTAGTATCCAAAATGCGCTGCATAATAATAAAGTTATTACGTTGTTGTAAAATGAACTCCATATTGCACGTTAGCGCGGAACGTGTGAATGCTCCCTGTACGCAACACCACAGCTTCTGGCGCAACGACTGTGCATCACGGCACGCATGAGTAACTCCCATTGACAACGTGGTGCCCCTCCACGTTCAAATGTCATTCACTTCGTTAGTCTTAGGATAGAATAGGACAGTTATAACAATCTGTGTTATCGGTTACGAAATTCACGCATGCTCTTCGTTGTTCAAGCGTTTTGGAATTCTTCGTGGGCAGTTTCTGTGCGTGTTATGTATGTTTCTGTGCGTGTGGAAGCTACAGATGCATTCGGAAGGAACAGACATTCAATCAACGAGCTCTAGACGATTGGATAACACTTTCATAAACAGTATTCAGAAAGACATGCGCTATTCTGAAGACTTAATTTTAAACAGACTTGCAGCAAAACTGGAAAGGCTAGGTAATGCAACCTAGATTTTCAAATCACTGTTGAGAAGCTTCACGGCTGAATACAAGAACCTGTCCTCTAGAATCACAGTGTAGAGGGCATTGGTTCAAATCCCCATCCGGCCAAACTAAAACAAATGATCGGATGTTTCCTTTGAGACGACAAGGCTGATTTTCTTCCCTATCCTTCTCGAATCAAATTTTGTCTCCGTGTCTAATGACCTTTCTCCGGATGTGACGTTAAAACATTACCCTTTTTGAAAGGTTGCCTCATGGCACATTCCTACTATTCTGTGTACCAGCTTCTCTTAGTAACTTAGAGCTTGTACTGTAACGTAGAAGGCAATGAAACAAGCAAAGAATAGCAATGTGCATATAGGTACGGAAATCAATGGTGTTCGCAATCGTAAGTATGCACATGTGCAGTCATGCCAGCTGTGCAACACCGTTAATGTCTAAGACTACTTTTATGACGCAGCTACGCTCCTTATGGTGAATGGATAAGTATTTGGTAGACGCGTAATTGTTCACTGGCACAACAAGTGTGTGTCCGGGCCGATTCTCCAACAAGTGTACCGTTCGTGGGTTCCCAGCACCATAGACTCCCGAGTCCCCAGATTTGAAACAGTTGGGTTTGCTTATCTGGAGTTTCGATTCTCAGGAGCTTTTTCTATAGTGGGTTCACGTATTCAGTCGTAATATGTCGTATAGACAGATCATTTGTTTTCAGACCTAAGTTTATTCTGATTATTGCTTGTTTCACGTCCCCTACTCTACCCTTTTCTTTGTACCTTTAACGGCCGAACACCTTGTATATTTTACATTATTCTTTTTTTAAATTTTGTTATCAGCTTTCTGTAACTTACGTGGTTCTAAGTTCTATGACCAAGTAGTTCACCTGACAAGGTGCCAATACCTACTGATGTAAAATTAAAAGTAAATTAAATGTAACTAGCCATGGGGATCTGACTGAAGAATACGTGGAGCAGTTGGAAAATAAGTTTCCCCTGTCAACTGTGGTCAGAGTTGTGTGTGAAAGGAAAAAAAGAAAAAGAGAATGAGACATTAAAGATAAGACATGTCTTCATTTTTCTACATAATTTCAAACTACATTGAAACATTTGTCATGCCGCTATATAAGCTTCGAAAAGCACTCCAGAAAAAATCAGGGCGTTGCATACTGAAGAAGCGTTGAAGGGCTTGTTTGACGTCAGCATTGCTGCCAAAGCGCCTTCCGCCGAGAGTCTTCTTCAAAGCAGAAAACTGATGGAAATCACTTGGTGCGAGATCCGGACTGTAAGGTGGATGGTGTAGGCGCTCCCAGTCAAGACTTGCAATATGGTTTTGCGTTGCCGTCGCCGTGTGTGGTCACGTATTGTCGTCCAACAGCAGAACTCCAGATCTGAAAAGGCCAGGCCGCTTTTTCCGAATCACCTCTTTCATTTTCGACAGAGTGGCACAATAACGCGCAACATTGATGGTTGCATCATCCAGAAAGTCCAGCAGAAAAACTGCTTTGTTGTCCCAGAAAACGGCGAGCAGCACTTTACCTGCAGACGGAGTGCTTTTGAACTTATTTCGGACAGGTGATGACGGATATTTCCACTCCATAGATGCGGCCTTCGATTCGGACGTGTGATGGTGGACCCACATTTCATCCCCCGTCACAATCCGAAACAGAAGGTCATTGCCAGATTCATGGTAACGCACGAGCTGTTCCAGGCTGAGCGTCATGCGTTGTTCCATGTGTGTCGGGGTCAGTTGGCGGGCACCCATCGTGCTGACACCTTCCTGTTGTGGATGATCTTGTGACCTTGCTCATGTCCGATTCCAAGTTCTGCTGCTACTCCGTCGATGGTGATACTCTGATTCGCTTTAATCATGTCATCCACCTTCCTGACATTTGCGTCTGTAGTGGCCGTGCGCGTCCGTCCAGGTCTCGGTATGTCCTGCACTTGCTGACGTTCATCACTGAATTGCTGGCACCATCTCCGCACCTTTTGCCTCGACATCACATCTGACCCATATACCTCAACAAGACGGTTATGAATTTCTATGCCTGATACTCTGACTTCCGCCTTTGACCACAACTACAAAACGCACCTTCTCTCCATAGCCGGGAAAAGACTGAGCGACTGGACTCCGCTTTGCGCAGGCACTGCGTCAGCGCCATCTGCTTGATCGTGGCCGACTTCTACCCAATGGTGTATCGGTGTCTTGAACGTGCGCGCTCACCTGCCGTGTCGTCTTCCGCCCATATCACACATCTCTGCCCACAGTCGACAGGGGAAACTTATTTTCATACTCCCCCTCGTACGATACGGAAAAATTTAACTCTGGTAACATGTCTGACTCTTGAAGGGGGCTAGACGACCTAATTGATGACCTCAAAAAGTACTGCACCACATTCTTCAGTGTATTCGAGAAGCTGTGTAACAGAACTAAAGTGGATTTTAATATTTTTTTTCTAAGCACAGTTGACAGCAACAGACAGATTACGCGGAAACAGCATAGCTTAGATGAACGCTTATTTTCCCTCTATTGAGCCATACAATTAAAGTCGGACATAATGGTCTTAAAGAGCTACCATTCAACTAATTTGGAATGGGCAGTCAGCCTTCGACAAGTTCTAGAGATCGTTCATAGCTGGAAGCCTTGAAACATACCTTCCCATCAATAGTCTCTGAACTTCCGTAGCACCACGAGCAGAGTCCACGAACTCCTAAAAATTGTTCAAATGAGTGTGAAGTCTCATGGGACTTAACTGCTAAGTTCATCAGTCCCTAAGCTTACACACTACTTAAGCTAAATTATCCTACGGACAGACACATACACCCATGCCCGAGGGAGGACTCGAACCTCCGCCGGGACCAGCCGCACAGTCCATGATTCCAGGGCCCAGACCGCTCGGCTAATCCCGTGCGGCCACAAGCTCCTATTCCCGTGCCGAGCGTAAGACAGATCATACAACGTGTTGCTACGTAGACTTCCACTGAAACATTTGTTGAAGAACCTGGATAATTGCTATCGAGTGCTACACACGCGCTATTAACTCAGGGTTGGCAGTCTCGTTTATACCCGTGAGACAGGATTGAAACAGTCGAGTCCTCTATACCACTAATCAGTGCCCTGAAGGTATCTCACTACTTTCAAAATCTCACAAGTCCGACTACTAGACTGAACAGCAGTCACCGCATTCTGCCACTATACCGTCACCAACTGGTCTCTACTATATCTTCTGTAAACAACACCGGAACACAATTAAAAGTGAAAGAGGATAACTACCTGTATGAGAACTCCACACTTCAACAGAGAGTACTATATAACGCCAGCCAATCTGTGGAAGATACTCACCTTCCAAAACTTCCCTTTTATACCAGGCCAAATCACTTAGCCGAATGAAGGAAAGAAGGTCACGGCCTGGAAATGATCAGTTACAGCCTGTTAAGGTGTGAATAACCAGGAGCAATTACAGGAAAAGGTCTCCAAATATCTGCTGGAGAAGGAAAGAAATTTTACTCGTGCTAATACTCGAGGAATCTTTCAAGAAACATAGTGGAAGGAGTAAACGTAAACATCGTCCGTAATAGGCTATAATGCGATGTTTATTTAATGGTGCGATTAACTAATTTCCACTGAACGTCATTGTCAAGCAAATTTGTAACATCTGTATTTCATGCCATTTTCGAATCACTCTTAATCACGAGTAAAAAGTAACCATATTCCGTCATTTTACGAAAGGTTCCACAGTACTATGACAGCATTTAACATCGTATTCTGACCTTTGCTTTATGTACAACAACACACTTGTGGTGTATGTTTCAAGAATGAATGCGGCCGGTCGCTGTGGCTGAGCGGTTCCAGGCGCTCAGTCCGGAACCGCGCGACTGCTTCGGTCGCAGGTTTGAATCCTGCCTCGGGCATGAATGTGTGTGATGTCCTTAGGTTAGTTAGGTTTAAGTAGTTATAAGTTATAGGGGACTGATGACGACAGGTGTTAAGTCCCATACTGCTCAGAGCCATTTGAACAATTTTTTCGTAAACAGTATGATTTGTGAGCCAGATAGCCGACAACTGCCGCTGGAGAGCGCTGCGATCGCATATACTACGTCGAGGCACACGAACCGTATTTACAAGTTCCAAATAGACATAGAAAACTGGGCTAATCTGAAGTAACCAAAGACGAGGTACTCTATAGAGATCGTCACTAAACGATCGAATCATCTCCGACTTTTGCATGATTGACTGATTGTAGTTCGCAATGATTCGTTTGTTCTCTATGGACTGAATACTAAAACTTCCATGGAGTTTCACGTTTCGTTTAAATGTTCGTGTCATGGTAATTCGCTGAAAAAGCTACATATTTTTCGAACGCTGCTTTCCTGAGGGGCTGATAAGCCCTATAATTTCTTAAACATACAAGAGTACAAATATATATATCTTTCATGATTAAAATGAAAACAAAATATTTTTGTTGGTCCTTTGACTTGTGATCCGACAGAATAATCATATTTATTCCAAACTCTTCTGCAAATGCATACTGAACACGTGGCATTTACGTAAATAACAGGTGAATGCAATCGCATTCGATGATGTGTGTCACTGCCAGAAGACAATATGATGTCGAAGTACCATACACACAAGAAATAGCAGTTTCGGAATACCGAGCAAAGAACACTATGGAGGTGGTGATGAAGATAAGGATTCCATTGTTCTAATACTGGCTGAAAATATGGGATGATCTATCACTGTTCATCAATTTTTGTGACTACTTCATATACCAAGCAGCTGTGGCTCTTCTTTACTGTAACAATCGATTTAGGGCTATATACGGACCTTCTTGGGCTTATAAAGTAATAAAACTGCACACCTTATATACGTAACTACTTGTCGTAAGTTTGAAAAGTTCCTTTGCAGCACAGTGTGCGAAAGTCTTCTTTCAACCCTCTTTTCACTATGCAGTTAGCAACGCGAGTCGAACTCGGAATTTATGATAAACGGTTACTGTTACGGTATCCACATTTGATTACTGCTTTTATAACAAGAAGATAGTCTGATTCTAGACTGAAATCGATTGTTACAGAAAAGAAACAGTAAAACTGTGTATGCAAGTTCAGATATTCCTGAAAGTTGTTCGAAATCACCTACATAAAATATTATTGTTAATGAAGTAACTGCGAATATCACAATTTTAAGTGGACTGCCTTTTTGTGTGTGAATAAGAGAGACATCGCTAGATCTAGAACAGCTCGCTACATTTTAGTAGCAGTTATAGAATGTAGTGAGTTACAATGTGATGCCGTGTACGTTTAATTCTTTCACACAAATTTTATAAAAGACGCTCGGGGACCTTGAGGGAAATAAGCGTTTTATAGAATGTTACAGAAAATGGTACAGTTATGTTGTAAATGTTTATGATAGCTGCACACAGGAACAATTCCAACGCCCAGATTGTGGCAATATACTTTCTTCGTGCGCACCGACACGTTTATTCCGCCCACCATTTATCCAATGTACGTAAGTCGGTTTCAGCTATATAGCCACTGCTACTAGACGCAGCTATTTTTGCTGTTCGTAAGCAGAGCTGGGCTCGACGTAGCGGTCGTTTCACGCGAAGCTACGCACTCTGGATTACCTCCATATAAAGCCCATCCCCAAGACGCACGATACCCGGCAGTGCTCGTGCGAGTGTGTCGCAAAGTAATGCATCGGCCAATAAACTTCGCGCGGTGGGCGTGGTGTAGCCGTATGTAAATGTCGTTCCACTTGCAAATGTGAAGGACAGGTGTAAGACCGTATATTACCTATCCAGTTGTCTCATAACGGCTGTGCCAATGACGCAGCTTCTCTTGAATAGCAAGCCTCACTTCCTGACTCTAAAGCTTCCCACCAGTATTTGAGAGCCAGCCCGAGTTACGTAACAAATATATATGCCTGCAAACTAGCGGCAGTCGTTCAGTGTTTGCAGACCTGTCACAGACAAAAAGGAACTAATCAGGCTTTGGCTTCACAACAGACGACGTAATGAGATCGTATGTGAAAGAAGGAAACAATTTACATTCTGCATTTTGGTAGTTCCTATTAGCGAAAATTTCCGACCTCATGCATTTGGTACCACCTCGATCTTTTGAAAAGCAATGTCTCTATTGTCGTGCAGATATTTTCCTGTTACGTGAAATGAGAGGCACCGCCTTATCGTAGCACTGGCCGTGTGGGCGGGAGAGTTTGTGTGCTCCAAGGAAGCTGAGAGCTATATCGGCGGTACCGTAGCTATTGGCAGGTCCAACCTAGCCGGGCAGGTCTCAGCAGAGGAGCCAGACAAAGTGTGCCTCACAACGACCCGTCTTATATCCTATATACCCTATTCCCTACCCTCTCCTCAGTTACCATTCCTTTTCTTTCTATAATTACCTTAACACACCACTGCCTTGTGGTTGGTCTCGGGAGGGATGAAGGCTAAGGGAGAAAACCCTGAAAGAAAATCTAGAGTGGGGCCCCAAAGGCGGTTAGAAGGCGTACTACGTCCCCTTTCGGCAGCTCCTGCAACCGAAGTGATACCAGACGTATTGGCTTGCCTTTTCTCTGGATATTATCATTTGGGGCGAGAGGGAGACCGTGATGATTGGGCAACTCACGTATCTTCATATTTATCGCTCAGGCTCGTAGCATCCTGGAGAGGACACTTCAGCGACGACCAAGGACTTCGGCACAACACGGGAAGAGGCAGTTATCGGTTATAAGCTCTGTCTGATTGGCGTAAGACTCGAGTGCCAGGGGCCACTTCCGACGGTGGGAGAGATCATTGCATCTCATTGGACAGCTACCGCCCGCCTCAAGCTGGGCAGCCCTCGGCCAATAAGGTGCTGTCCCGCCACTATCCGCCTGCTTCACGGGGTGTGTGAAGCTTAGAAGTAATCTTCTATAAGCGGGTTGAAATAGTACACCTACCAACAACAAAAATGAAATAATAAAGAAATCACTATTTCGTATTGCCACCTGAAATGTTAGGACCATGTGTCCAAGATACATTGACGATGCCCAAGAGGTTGATTTCATTCGTAAGACTGCCGTAATTCACAGAGAGTTCCATCGTTTGGATGTAGACATCGCGGGACTGCAGGAGACGCGGCTTCCAGACGCGGGCTCTATCAGGGAGGATAATTACACATTCTTCTGGCAGGGGAAGTCTCAAGACGAGCCAAGACTTCATGGCGTAGGATTTGCTGTTAAAAACGCCCTCCTGGACTGTACTGTGCCACCATCCGGTGGAACAGAGCGAACTATTGATTTGAAAATATGCTCCTCAAGTGGCACCGTCAACATTCTAAATGTGTACGCTCCTACCTTATCATCCAGCATGGAAGAGAAGGATCTGTTTTATGACTTACTCAGTGACAGAATAGCCAAGGTACCTAGCACCGAGACACTGTATATTCTAGGGGACTTCAACGTTAGAGTTGGATCAGTAACAACATATGGCCGAATTGCCTGGGACATCATGGGGTGGGAAAAATGAATGAAAATGGCCAGAGACTGCTTGAAGTTTGCTGCTTTTATGGACTCTGCATCACAAACACATATTTCCAGCTTAAGGATCAGCACAAGGTGTCTTGGAGACACCCGCGCTCTCATCACTGGCATCAACTTGACTTAGTCATAGCTATGCGTACTGGTCTCAAAAATGTGCTACTGACACGAAGTTATCATAGTGCTGATTGCAACACAGACCACGCCCTAGTGGCGTGCACATTGAGGCTCACTCCTAAGAAATGTCACCACGCTAAACCGAGAGGTCATCCCAGTATCAACACAGATCATGTTCATGGCACACAAAGAAAGCAGGATTTTGCCAGTAATTTTGAAAGTGCTTTCCCAGAAAACGTGCAAGCAGAAAGGAATGTTGATAAGAAATGGGCAAAGCTCTCGGGTGCAATCTACAACTCAGCAGTATTGGCCTATGGAATAAAAGGAAAATCTGGAAGAAATGGAACCAGTCACTGAGGCTAAACGAAAAGCCCTGCTTGCTTACAAAAGAAACCCAAATGAAAGAACTCGAGATGACCTACGAAAAGCGAAGAACAGGGCACAGCAAACATCCAGGAGATGCGCAAATAACTAATGGCTGAATTTATGTGCAGGTATACAGAAAGCGGCCGACTCTGGGAATGCTAAGGTAATGTACGATGGTATTAAGAAAGCAATTGGACCAACTGTCAGAAAAACAGCTCCTCTGAAGTCCAAGACGGGTGAAGTCATTACTGATGAAGGCAAACAAATCGAACACTGGGTTGAACACTACCTCGAGTTGTATGCAGCCGAGAATGAAGTTGGCAAGGATGCATGTGACGCCATGAAACAAATGCCAGTTATGGAAGAACTTGATGCAATGCCTACTATGGAAGAACTTAGTAGAGAAATAGATTCTCTTGCTAACGGAAAGGCCCCTGGTGAAGATGGGATCCCTGCAGAGGTTCTTAAGTATAACAAGTCTGTTCTTCTCAAACATCTATATTCACTTATCACAACCAGCTGGGAAGAAGGTTATGTCCCGATGAGTATGCGGAAATCGAGGATAGTTACTCTATATAAACAGAAAGGGAACAAAAGTGACTGTAACAATTACCGAGGCATTTCAATACTAAGTGTAGCTGGGAAAGCTTATGCAAGAGTCATCCTAATGCGATTACAGATCTTAGCTTCCAGAATCTACGCAGAATCTCAGTGTGGCCGATCAACCGTAGATATGATCTTCTCCTTAAGACAGCTACAAGATAAATGTCGTGAGCAGCAGAGGCCACTTTATATTGCTTCCATTGACCTTGTTAAAGCGTTTGATTTAGTGAGCAGAAATTGGCTTTTCAAACTGTTGCAGAAGATTGGATGCCCACCTAAACTACTATAGATAATTGTCTCCTTCCATGAGAAAACCCAAGCAACAATTTGCTTCAACGGTAAAACATCAGAAGCATTCCCTGTTAATAGCGGTGTGAAACAGGGGTGTGTGTTAGCTCCTACATTATTTGGGATTTTCTTTTCCCTTCTGTTCAGATTTGCCTTTGACGACTGTGAGAAGAGAGTGTATCTACATACGAGGTCTGATGGACATCTTTTCAACATTGCTAGCCTCAAGGCCAAGACCAAAGTAAATACAGTTGTTACCCGTGAGTTGTTATATGCGGACGATGCAGCTCTAGTAGCGAACACAGAAGTTGAGCTGCAGTATATAATCAACAAATTATCAAATGCCTGTGAAAAGTTTGGTATACTCATCAGCCTTCAAAAGACTAAGATCATGGCGCAGAGCACTACCAACCTTCCATCCATCAGCATTGATGGCAATCCTCTCCAGATAGTTGATGACTTTACCTACTTGGGATCTACAATATGTAGCAACTTTTCCATGGACACTGAACTTACTAATAGAATCGCAAAGGCATCATCTGTCATGGCTAGATTGAAAAACAGAGTATGGAACAACGGACTGCTTACCACCAAAACTAAATTAAAAGTCTGCAAGGCTTGTGTTATAAGCACCCTTCTCTATAGCTGTGAGACACGGACAACTCTTTCTAGGCATGAATCTCGACTCAACAGCTTCCATCTCCGCTGTCTCGGAAGATCCTTCAGATCTCTTGGAGACATAAAGTACCCAACACCGAAGTCTTTCATCGTGCAAGCACAACCAGCATCTTTGCACTCTTGAGTCATCGACGTCTAAGATGGTTGGGACATGTCAGGCGCATGGATCCTGAACGGATACCGAAACAGCTGCTGTACGGCGAACTTCAGGAAGGTGTGAGGCCAGTGTGACGACCGCATCTTCGTTTCGAGGATGTCTGCAAGAGAGACCTGACCAAGACCAGAATCAATCCAAGTCGCTGGGAAAGCATTGCAGATGACCGTGTCAAGTGGCGAGTAACTGTGCGCAACGGCGTCAAGCTCTCAGAGGACGAACGCACACAGGAGCAAATCAGGAAGAGGACAAAGCGAAGAGGCAGAGCGGCACCTGTTCGAAGTCCCTCAAATTTCACATGTCCAAACTGCAGTAGGGACTGCCACTCTCGATTGGGACTTTTTAGCCACAGCAGACGCTGCAGACTCTAAACCAAGCATGCTACACCATCATCCCTCAAGGATGAACGGATGCCATTATAAAATGGATAATTAACGAACTTTCCCACGGGGAAGCGACTGTAACGTTGACAGTTCAACTGGTAATATCTTAAACCGAAATATAGACTTAAACAGTTCATTTTTAGTATACGGTGAAAAATACAGTCTGCAAAGGAGAGGGCTTACAAAACCCTCGTGCGACCCTTCTAGAATATTGCGTGAGTGGAATCTATACCAAACTGAGCTAACATGAGTTATTGACTATATAGAAAGAAGAAG
Organism: Schistocerca piceifrons; assembly: GCF_021461385.2. NCBI lineage: Eukaryota > Metazoa > Arthropoda > Insecta > Orthoptera > Acrididae > Schistocerca > Schistocerca piceifrons. The sequence goes on from NC_060142.1 coordinate 451,300,447, forward strand.
AGCACTAATGGCAAAATATTTGTTTAGCATGAGAGACAGTGTCACGGAAAATAAAGAAAAAACCTGTACGGCGGTTCAAATAGATACTATCACGCTAAACTCTACTTAGAAAGTTTAAAAAAAACTGTATAAGTGAAGAGTATTAGATTACACCACAGTTTCACACACGCAACACCTGTGGACATGGGGAAGGTAAGGCTAGACATTACAGCGTCCGTGAGGCTTTTGTACAGTAATTCTTATCTCACGTCATACGACAACGGAAATGATATAATACGAAGAAACCCCTGTCTCGCAGTTTGGAGGGGTGTATAGAGTTTCCTTAGAGCAATTTTTGCAATTCTGTTACGCACTGCTTGCGTGCCAGCTGTAGTGTCTAACCTATCAACGTAGTCCAATAAGCTCATTCTCACTGGCGAATGTTGCTATATAGCATTAGACTTTTAGCTTCCGCCGCTAACCACATCGTAGACCAGACCTCCGAATTGGTATGTCGTGATGTCTGACTGTGAGCCAAAGTCCTGTGGTGTGTGCTGAAACATTTTTCACTATCCACAGGTCTAAAATTCATAAACTTAATGAAACGCAATTGTATTATACTTTATGGTTCCACATTGTACACAAAAGTGCCAAATAAACTGGATAGGCATGCGTAGTCAAATACAGAGATATACAGAATGAAACGAAATTCGCGCACTCTGGCTTGGCAACGTGAGTCCTCACATGCGAGCGATAAAAAATGTCTCACAAAATTTCGTCCGGCGAGTACATCCAACAGAAAAAGAACGTTAAAGAGTGGAAGTCTGGCAACCCTGTAACTACCGCTGTCAGCAGACTATGCTTGTGTAGCGCAGTCGGTGCAGTCGATAACGGTTTGAGTTAGCGTGCGGGAGGTCGTGGGGTCGATCTGTCTTAGGGACCATTTTTTTATTTGCGAAGTGCGAGACAGGGGTTTCTTCGTATTATATCACTTCCGTTGTCGTACGACTTGAGACAAGATTAACTGTAAAAAAGCCTCACGGCGTTTATTAGATTACATGTATCCTAAATTCACAACATTTTGTAACGCTGAACATAACAAATACATGTTTAGACAAATAAGAAATAGACAGTTAAAACGAATGACCTGTCATAGGACAGACTAACTAAAAAACCAGTATAGATTCGGAGATGCTAAAGATGATGGCACAGTACAATAACACAACATCTACTTGTGATTTATACTACATGCAATATGAATGCTCAGATGTCACACATTACCAACCAGTGACAATAATAGTGTCCATATTAATGACCACATGACCTTCACAACAGAATATGTTGTCCTCAGGACAGATGGTCAAAGCGACCTTCCTACATGTCTAAACATTGCACAACCCGTCGGATCATTCAGCTCTGGACCCTTCGCAGCAAAGCTACGTCAACAATAACAAGAGCAGCATAAACACGCACTACCAGTTCTACATTCGTCGGCAGAGTAGGGTACACGTGCTCCTTTAAGTGCCCCCACAGGAAAAATTCCAGGAGAATCAGGTCAGGTGAACGCGGTGCTCATACAACTGGACCTCCCCGTCTGATCCATTTCCCTGGAGATGTTCAGTCCAACCACATTAATTCCAGAGTGTGGAGGTGCACCATCTTGTTGGAACCATATCCACTGCCGAACATGTAGTGAAACATCTTCGCACATCAGGCAGATAGTTTGAGGGGAATGCATGATACCTTCGTCCAGTCAACCGGCCAGGCAACATGTAGGGGCCCAAACACTTGTCTCCCAATATTCTGGCCCAGACATTGATACCAAAACGAACAAGGTATGGACGGTTGTGAATTAACCTCACCAATGTGGGCATTGTGCATATTGAAGACACCTTTACAAGTGAATGCTCATTCATCTTATGATATTACGGTGTTCTTGAAGTCATCGTTGACTTGCAGTTGTTGTTGGAATCATTTACAGAATCGCATCCGCTGATGGTGAACTGCAAGATGCAGGTGTTGCATGACAACATAATGATAGGAGCTGCACTCCAAGCTCGTGCAGTACGTTAACAACCCTGTGTTGCGAGACACGCAGCTGCCTTGCTACGCTACGTGTACTTTGCTGAAGTTCTTGGTGCATGACCTCCAGAATAGCTTCCTCAGTAGCTGGAGTATGGCGAGTCTGTGGACGAACTCTGGCACGTGACGGTGGATGGAGAGAACGTGACTCCCGAAGGTGCAGCTCCAGACGACGAAACACATTTTTGTCTGGATGGAGTAAACGAGAATATCTAGCAGCATTTTCACAAGTGGCAACAACAGCCCCGTTTTCAGATGCACCAAGGAGCAGAAGCATATCTACATGTTCATCATTTGTGTATGTCATGAGTCTGCCACACTGGTTTAGAAGTTTACAATGAGAAAATTCGGTACGTGTATACGTGTACATTGGAATCAGTCATGGGTGTCTGGTGGACAACACATACAGTATAAACACGCCATCAGTCCTGCACACTGTTCCACCTAACACGCAATAACCCCTCTGACAGATATTGTTCTGCATGATTCATCTCGACACCACTAATTGTGAAATATTCGGTTTCGAATTACACTGTTTCCCTAATGGTAATAGAAATGATGTTTTCACAATCCCCTAGACAGAATAATAATAATAATAATAATAATAATAATAATAATAATGGCCCGCTGCTGTTGCCGAGCGGTTCTAGGCGGTTCAGTCCCGAACCGCGCTGCTGCTACAGTCGCAGGCTCGAATCCTGCCACGAGCATGGATGTGTGTGATGTCCTTAGGTAAGTTAGGCTTAACTAGTTCTAAGTCTAGGAGACTGATGACCTCAGATGTTAAGTCCCACAGTGCTTAGAGCCATTTGGACCATTTGAAAAATAATAATGCATTGAGATACGTAGTAAACAGCATACAGTTACCAGATTCAGTGTTGAAATCCGTAATTTGTGTGACCACGGTGATACATTCAAGTAGTAACCGAGTTTGGATATTATTCGCAAAGCACGTTGCTAGTCCTAGTGGTAACGTAAGGTCCTAACGAAATGGACCTGAACGAAGCAAGAATAATATTTGTTACCAATCTATGGGACTTCCAGCAGATGAAGTGGTGGGAATAAATTCACGCCCACGAAGTGGAAAGGGTCTCTTTCAAAACTTACCAATCTTCCACTTCTACGGTTGTAGTGCAAATGTTTTCTATAGGACCCGCTGCCATCGCTGTTGACGATTCAGATGCCCGGTACCATACCACCTGATTTACATTTATCAAATAAAAAACGTATTCCCCAACAGAGGATCGAACCATCGACCTCGTGCATTCTAACCCAAAAATCTGTCCGCTGCACCAACTGTACAACACAGATATCGTGCGCTGACAGAGGTAGTCACCATACATGTGGTTAAAGTGTTGCCAGATTGCCACTCTTTAACGTCATTATCCTGCCAGATGTACTCGCCAGACGAAATTTTGTGGCAGACTTTTTTTATCGCTGGCATGTGGGAGCCACGCTGCGAAGCCCGAGTGCGCGAATTTCGCTTCACCCTGTATAAACAGGCAGAATATGGTGCTGCGGTGGGCAACACCTATATAATACAGTAAGTGACTGGCGCATGTGTTAGATCGGTTACTGCTGCTACAATGGCAGATTACCAACATTTGAGGGCGTTTGTACGTGGTGCTACAATCGGGTGCTACAGGCGGCCCGCAACCGACGGGACACAGCATCTCCGAGGTAACGATGAAGTGGCGATTTTCCCGTACGACCATTTCACGAGTCTACCATATCAGGAATCCGGTAGAACATCAAATCTCTCACATCGATGCGGCCGTAAAAAGATCCTGCAATAACGGGACCAACGACGACTGAAGAGAATCGTTAAACGTGACAGAAGTGCAACCCATCCACAAATTGCTGCAGATTGCAGTGTTGCGCTATCAACAAATGTCATAGTACGAACCATTCAACGGCCGAAGGCCCACTCGTGTAACCTAGATGACTTCACGACACAAAGCTTCACGCCTCGTCTGGGCCGGTCAACACCGACATTGGACTGTTGATAACTGGAAACACGTTGCCTCGTCGGACAAGTCTCATTTCATATAGTATCGAGCGGATGGACGTGTACGAGGACTGTGACTACCTCATGAATCCTTGGAATCTGCTGTGGCCGTGCGGTTCTAGACGCTTCAGTCTGGAACCGCGTGAGCGCTACGGTCAACATTATTGAGCATATGTGTGATGCCTTGCAACGTGCTGTTCAGAAGAGATAGCCTCGAGCACTACTTCAGACGTTATGAACGCATTTTATCAACACTACTTTTTTTTTTAGAAAGAGCACTCGTTGAGGTTATGTTTAGCGTAATTTTAAACCTCCATGTAAGCTCCAGAATTCTCTCAGCATTTTTTTAAACGAACTGGTACGTGCGTCACTTTTGCTTGCGAATGTTAGGCGAAACAATGACTAACACATCAGATGTTAATGCTTTCAATTCATCCAATTTCCGTGGTTTACACTTAGCTCACACCCAGTGAAAAAAATCGCAAGGCTTTGAATCAGATTTGTCGGCATCACGTTTCCCAATGAAACGAATTGTGGAATGATCATGCAGACTTTCGCGTACATCGCTTGTAAAATGTGCAGGTGCTCCGTCCTGCATAAAGTAAAGCGGCGGGTTATTTCTTTGTGAAAATACTAGCCATTCTCGGTCTTGCAGCATTTCCAGGATTTCCAGGTATCTTTCGCCATTCATTGTGCTCCGCAGAAAGAAAGGACCAACAACATCGGTTAACGTGATACCGCACCAGACTGTCACCTTCGGACGCCCCTGGGCTTTTCAAAGACATTCGTGTGGTTTTCCGGCTGCCTAATAACGGCTGTTATGCCTGTTTACAAAAACTCCATTGTTGGAAACAACTTCGGCAGCCCATAGAATTTTCTAAAACATTTCAGGGAAATCACCATTCCAACCCAACAAAATTTCTCCAAACATTATTCTTCTGTCACAGCTATCAGGAAACAAATGCTGCACGCAATGTGGGTTCCACGGCGTCAAAGTGAGATCTTCCTTAAGAGTCGTTGCACTTTCAGGAAATCCTGGACGCAGTGATTTGTTAGGACTCCTTGTGAACATTTCACAAACTCTGTCAACATTCTCTGGTGTCTTCTAAGTTGATGGTCTTCCTGTCCTTCTTGCATCGGCGACACTCCCTGTTGTTAATAATTTAGAACGGCAAAGTTTAACAGTGTCTGCATCCAGATTAGCATAGAACTCTCATTCAGCCTTCACTCGCACCAAAAATCCCCAGACCTTCATGGCAAGCTGCTATTTTTTCCCGTTCTTCCACAGCCAACACAGACGGCATCTTCCAACTGAAACAAAAGGAAAGAAGTTAAGCATAATCTCATGTAGTTCTGTTTGTAACAAAAGTAGTGCTAAAAATTGGTTCATAAATAAAGAAATCTGTTAAAAATAAGGAGTTACTTATCGCTCTGTAAAAGTAAACAACACATTTATGAAATGAAAATAATATTTCTGAATAGGTGCCACGAAATCCGTCAATGCTACATGTCCCTCGCAACCTTAAACCAGCCCTAATTTGGCATAAAGTAGCATGAAATATCCAGACACTTTTTCACTGACCACTATTAGCGGTAGCAGTGAAAAGTTAGTACGCATGACAGTGTGGTGTGGTCATTCAACCAAAAAACCTTATTGCAACCGACAATGGCGTATGCATCGGAACTCATATTCGAAACATGTTTGTCACTTCTACGGATCAGTGGTACTCATTGCAAGTATTCTTGGTAGAGATTACATTCTAAACCCTTACCGGCCAAACGCGATCAATTCGTGCAATCGCATCGTCCTGCAATTTCAGAAACAGGATGTTCGAGCTATTGTTTAAATTGTGACGTCACGCTGTTCATATTTTCATTGATGTTTGTAGCATATCCCTTCAATGGTCAGCGACTGTTTATAATAATGTCATAGAAAACAATGAAGGACAGAAATATGCACAGTGTAGAACAAGCCATCTCAGAGTTAACTGATGGTCAAAGACCTGCAGGTAATATTTGACAAGTTCGAGTCCACTAATGGAACCTTTTGTCAAACCTTTGAAGTACACTTGCAGTAGTGTTCAACGCTACAGATTCCTCTTGTGTTTTCTGACACCACTACAGAGTTTGTCAAGTGACTTTCCAGTGAGCCATTGCATTGTATGATCCTTGGCAAGTATCGCACCTTTTTAAAGAAATTAGATTTTCTCACGACATTTCTGTAGGCTCGTGCCCTGTCTCTACTATACGAAAGTGTACCAGGTTTTGAGGACAGTCTTTCTTGACGTTTGATTTGCAGTTTTACGAAAGCACTGCAACGTCTCTGGCGTCGCGCGAGATGCCTGTCGGTACCTGAAAGTCCATCCCGGCCGCAGAGGCAGATGAGGGGATATACGGGTACAATTGTCGGATCTTCTGTCTTATGGCTTCTTTAGTGCTACATCCCTCCATATCTATATTGTACTACTTTTCTCACGTCCACATAAATACTACATTGAACGTCTATTCCTGCCTGTTTCTAGTATTTTCCCCTCTACAATTCTTCCAGCGCCAAGTAGTTTTAGATTGTATGGGAACGCAGGTTTCTGGCCGACTTTTGTTTATCACATTTTCTCGGATTATCTGCCGAGTTGCGGCGTCGTATTGTCGCGACGTTTAGGTGGGCATCCTACTTGACAGAACATTCTAAGACGTTTTGATGTTAAATTAGTAAACTGATCGAAGCTACCTGCCCAGACATTTCTGTGACTATAGTGGCATTTAAACAGAGGATGAAACAGAAGAGATGGATATAGTAAGATTATTTTCTAAATTTTTTTCGCAGAGGAAGATCGCACTGTACTTCCTCTCTTAAATCGGCGCACGACAAAATGACAGTTATCGAAAGCAGTGGCCGATGGACAGAAAAGCAACTGATACCCTCAACAGAGGAAAGGGCACTGGACTGAACAGAGTAAAGGGCACTGGACCTTACAGGATACCAATTCGATTCCTCCTAGTGTATACGAAAGCACTTGCCCCTCTTTTAGGAGCAGTGTACGGTACGTATCGACAGCGGCAAAGCGTTCCGAATGATTGGGAGAAAGCATGGGTAAACTCGGTTTAAAGAAGTATTGTCGAACAGAAGGCACAGAGCTGAAAATAAGTGATATCTGGCGTTCCCCAAGGTAGTATTGTAGGCCCGCTGCTGTTCCTTACCTATCTATATAAACAATTCAGGTTGTTCGCAGATAAAACAGTCATTTATCGTCTACTATATTCATCAGAAGATAGAAAAAATGGCTAAAAGTTTAGAAAATATATCTATATGTCGCGAAAATTGGCAATTGAACCTAAATAATGAGAAGTGTGAGATCATCCAGGTGAGTGCTAAAAGGAATCCGCTAAACTTCGGTTACAAGATAAATCCAACAAATATGAATGCCGGGAATTCAACTAAAAACTTATTAATTACAATTAAGAACAACTTAAATAGAAAGGAACACGTAGAAAATGCAGTGGGGGAGGCGAACCAAAGACTGATTTATTGGCAGAACGCTTAAAAGATGCGACACATCTACTAAAGAGACTGCCTTCACTACATTTGTCGGTCATCTTTTTGAGTACTGCTGCAATGTGTGGGATCCTTACCAGACAGGATTAACGGAGTATATCGAGAAAGGTCAAAGACCCCCCCCCCCCCCACCACAACCCGACGGAGGTTCGAGTCCTCCATCGAGCGTGGGTGGGTGTTGTAAATAGCTAAGTTAAAGTTAGATTAAGTAGTGTGTAAGCCTAGGGACAGATGACATCAGAAGTTTTCTCCCATAGGAAATTACCACCAATCCGATGCAATCCAGTCCGTATGGAGATTTACACCATCTTCCTCCGGAATGCGGGTCCAGTGTGCTAACCATTGCGACACCTCGCTCACTCTGATGTCGGCCTGTTGTAGAATTATAGAACATGTTTTATGCCCGCTTATGACGACGTTTCCGAATAATCTCACTGGTTTCCGGAAACAGCAATAATGTGAAACCCATCTCGTTCTGTTCGCCCACGAGAGTCAGAAAACAATAGGTGCAGGCGGTCAGGTAGGTGTTGTATTACTTTGAATTCCTGAAGGCGTTAGATACAGTTCTGCACTGCTGCTTAATGAATATAATATGAGTGTACGGAGTAACAGACCAACTGTATGCTTGGACTGCAGAATATCTAGCAATCAGAACACAGCATGTGATTCTGAATGGAGAGAAGTCTTCAGACGAAAAGTAACTTCGGGTGTACTCCAAACGAGTGTTATAGAACAGTTCCTACTCACAATATATGTAGAGCTCCAAGTAGATAACATTGCAAGTTCCATGACGCTTTACGCGGATGATGTTGTTGTACACAGAGTAGTCGCAACGATAGAAAATTTTAGCGGGACGCAGAAAACCTGTGGAGGATTAGTACTTGGAGGTGGCGACTGGTCCTCAACAATAACAAATATAGCCTATTACGAATGTTTAGAGAGAGAGAGAGAGAGAGAGAACCTTTATTTTATGTCGAAACGACTGCAGAACTATCAGTGGAAGCAGTTGGTTCAATGAAACGTCTGGAAGTCTGCCTACGGAGCTATTTGAAGAGGAACTATCACGTAAAGCTAATCTCGGGTAAGGTTGACGCCAGCCTGAGATTCATTGGAAGAAACATCAACAAAGGAAGTAGCTTGTAAAACACTAGTTCGATCGATACTTTAATATTTCTCGTCATTTTGGGGTCCGTGTCAAACAGACTGGTAGAGAAAACAGAGACTAGCCAAAGAAGAGCAGCCTGTTTCGTTATAGGTTCATTTAGAAAGAGCGAAAGCGTCAGATAGACGTTCACAGTCAACTGCAGTAGCAGACGCTGCAAGAGAGGCATTCTGCATCGCACTATGAGCTACTAATAAAATTCCAAGGGCACACATCCCTAGAAGGGTCGAACTGTATGGTGGTGGCCCCTTCGTATAACTCGCGAAATGGCCATTAAGGTAAAATTAGAAAGGTTCGAGCCCACTCAGAGCTTTACCAGCAATAGTTCCGCCCACAGAAGGAAGGCGGAGGAAGTGACAGTGCTACATAAAGCGCCCTCTGTCACATATCGTGTAGTAGCTTGCTAAGATACCAGGTGCAGAAGCATGAAACTGGAATTTTCCTATAGATGGTGCTAGCCGTCAGTGTACGGCACGTGAGACTGCGTATGCAGCGCCATCTGGTTAAAAGACAGCGAATTGCATGCCTCATTGGGTGAAGATGATACTCATACTCAACAGGAACTCGCGGAACAATTGAATGTGACACAGAAAGCCATTTCTCTTCGGTTGAAAGCTTTGGAAAAGGTTCAGAAAGTGGGAAAATGGGTTCCGCACGAACTGAATGAGAGACAGCAAGCAACTTGAAAGACCACTTGTGAAATGCGGCTCGCCAGATACAAAAGAAAGTCATTTCTCCATAGAATAGTGACATGTGATGAAATATAGATATATGATGAGAATCATAAGCGTTATAAATCAAAGGTTAACCGAGGCGAACCATCGACATCCACTGCAGGACCAAATCGCTTTGGAAAGAAGACAATGTTCTGCATTTGGTGGTATCAGAAGGGTATCATCAATTACGAGCCGCTAAAACCTGGTGAAACCATTAAAACTGATCGGTACTGACAACAAATGATCGCTTTAAATCGAGCGTTACGTGAAAAAACGACCGGAATATGTAAAAAGACAACACAAACTCATATTGCTCCTTGATAATGCCCCATCACACACAGCAAAACGGGTCAGGCAAACGATCGAGACGTTCACTTTATCTACATCTACACCTACATGGATACTCTGCAAATCACCTTTAAGTTCCTGGCAGTGCGTTCATCGAACCACTTTCACAGTTTTCTATTATTTCAATCTCACGATATGTGGAAGGAACGAACATCTATGGTTCCCGTGCGAGCTCTGATTTTTTTTTTATTTTATCGTGGTGATCGTTTCTCGCTATGTAGGTCAGCATCAGAAAAACATCTTCGCATTTGGAGGAGAAATTTGGTTATTGGAATTTCGTGACAAGATTCCTTCGCAACGAAAAACGCCTTTCTTTTAATGATGTCCAGCCCAAATCCTGTATCATTTCAGTGACACTCTCTCCCATATTTTGCTATAGTATAAAACGTGCTGCCCTTCTTTGAAGTTTTTCGATCTACTCCGTGAATCCTACACCACGCAGCAGTATGCTAAAAGAGCACGACGGACAAGCATAGAGTAGGCCAGCTCCTTAGTAGGTCGGTTACATTTTCTAAGTGTCCTTCCAAGTGTCTTTGGTTAGTCTTCTCCAGAACATTTTCTACGTGTTTCTTCCAATTTAAGTTGTTAGTAATTGTAATTCCTAGGTATGTAGTTGAATTTACGCCTTAAGATTTCACTGATTTATCGTGTAATCGAAGTTTAACGGATTCCTTCTAACACTCATGTGGATGACGTCGAACTTTTACTTATGTAGGGTCAACTGCCAATTTTCGCACCATTCAGATACCTTTTTCCAATTTGTTTTGATCTCCTGATGACTTTATTACTCGGTAAACCACAGCGTCATCTGCAAACAACCTAAGACGGCTGCTCAGATTGCCTCCCAAATCGTATATACAAGGAACAGCATAGGGCCTATAGCACTGCCTTGGGGAATGCCAGAAATCACGTCTGTTTTACTCGATGACATTCCGTCAGTTACTACGAACTGTGACCTCTCTGCCAGGAAATCACAAATCCAGTCACAGATCTGAGACCATATTCTATAAGCACTCAATTTCACTACAAGTCGCTTGTGTGGTACAGTGTCAAGAGCCTTCCGGAAATATAGAATTACGGAATCAATTTGAGATCCCTTGTCAATAGCACTCAACACTTCATGCGAGTAAAGAGCTAGTTGTGTTTCACAAGAACAATGTTTTCTAACTCCGTGTTGACTGTGTATCAATAGACCGTTTTCTTCGAGGTAATTCATAATGTTCGAACACAATATATGTTCCAAAATCCTCCTGCATATAGACGTTAATGATATGGACCTACAATTTGATGGATTACTCCTACTACGTTTCTTGAATATTGGTGTGCACTGTGCAACTTTCGGTTCCCGGGTTCGATTCCCGGAGGGGTCAGAGATTTTCTCTGCCTCGTGATGACTGGGTGTTGTGTGATGTCCTTAGGTTAGTTAGGTTTACGTAGGTCTAAGTTCTAGGGGACTGATGACCATAGATGTTAAGTCCCATAGTGCTCAGAGCCATTTGAAACATTTTCGTGCAACTTTCCAGTCTTTGGGTACGTATCTTTTCGTCGAGCGAACGGTTTTATATGATTGTTAAGCATGTATCTAATGCATCAGCATAATCTGAAAGGAAGCTAAATGGTATACAGTCTGGATCGGAAGACTTGCTTTTATCTAGTGGTTTAAGTTACTTCACTACTCTGAGGATATTTACTTCTACGTTACTCATGTTGGCAGCTGTTCTCGATTCGAATTCTGGAATATTTACTTCGTGTTCGTTTCTGAAGGCATTTCGGAAGGTGTTTAGTAACTCTGCTTTGGTAGCACTCTCTTCGATAGTATCTCTATTACTATCGCGCCGAGAAGGCATTAATTGTTTCTTGTCGCTAACGTACTTCGCATACTACCGGAATCTCTTTGGATTTTCTGCCAGGTTTCGTGACAAAGTTTCGTTGTGGAAACTATTATAAGCATTACGAACTGAAGTCCGCGCTAAATTTCGAGCTTCTGTAAAAGATCTCCAATCTTGGGGATTTTGCGTCTGTTTAAATTTGGCACGGTTTGTTTCGTTGTTTCTGCAACAGTGTTCTGACCAGTTTTGTGTACCAAATAGGATCAGCTCCGTCGTTTGTTATTTGGTATAAATCTCCAATTGATGCCGATACTATTTCTTTGATTTCAAGCTACATCTGGTCTACACTTATGTTATTAATTAGGAAGGAGTAGAGGTTCTCTCTCAGGAAGATGACAAGTGAATATTTTACCTGTTTTTTGTAATAGGTTTATTTTTTGTTTATTTTTGGAGGATTTCGGGATTACGGTATTCAATCTAGCTATGAAAACCCTGTGTTCACTGTTCCCTGTAACCGTTTTGATGCTCGTTATTAACTCAGGATTATTTGTTGTTAAGAGTTCAATTGTGTTTTCACAACCGTTTGCTACTCGCGTGGGATCATGAACTAACTGCGCGAAATAGTTTTCAGAGAATGCGTTTAGCACAATTTCGGATAATGTTTTATGCGTACCTCCAGAATGAAACATGTATTTAAAGCAACATATCGATGGTAAATTAAAGTCATCACCAACTATAACTGCATGAGTCAGGTACGTGTTTGAAATGAAACTCAAGTTTTCTTTGAAACTTTCAGCAACAGTATCATCTGAATTGGGAGGTCGGTGAAAGGATCTTATTATTATTTTATTCCACTTGCCAACAATAACCTCCGGCCATACTAATTCACAGGAACTATCTACTTCAATTTCGTGACAAGATAAATTACTTGTAACAGCAGCAAACCGTCCACCGCCAACCGTGTTTAGCTTGTCGTTGCGGAACACCATTAGGTTCTTCGCAAAAAATTCGAGTGAGCTTATCTCCGGCTTTATCCAGCTTTCAGCGCCTATAAGGATTTATGCATCAGTGCTCTCTTATTAGCGCTTGGAGCACTGGGACTTTCCCAACACAGCTACGACAATTTGCAACTGTTATACCAACGGTTCCTGTATCTACGTTCTTCCTGTGTTCGGCCTGCACCTTTTGTGACTGAAGCCCCTCTAGTGTTTTCCCGAGACCCTCTAACTTAGAAAACCACCCAGACCACGCCACACAGTCCCTGCTACCTGTGAAGCCGCCTCCTGCGTATAGTGGACACCTGACCTATTCAGCGCAACCTGAAACCCAACCACCCTTTGGTGGTAAACAGTAGGGCATGCGACTTATTATCCAGACTTCGATCAGTTAGATTATCATATATTTGCATCACTGGGAGACGCCTTCGCTGAGCAACATTTGAATTCGTATGAAAATGTATATCTAAAGAAGTTCCAACTACATCTGAAGATGTGCGGGAGGGAATTGTCAGAGCATGTGCTTCAATAATTGCCGAAGTGATAACGAATACCACTCGATCCATGATAAGAAAATTGCAGCACTGCATTGTTACCAACGGTCGTCACCTTCTGTAAATGGACGTTCATGCCACCTTTGTGACCTTCGTTGAGCTTCAAAGACCTCACTATTACCCGTCACTGGATTCGTCTCGATAGCCGCTATCAGAAAAAAGTACCAAACTATAGCATCCCATTTAAAAAAAACAAAACTGAACTTCACATCTCGGACGCGACCCCATCTACCAACAAGAAACCAACGTCATATTATGGCCCCCATTGTCCCATGCAACTTTTGTCTCACAAACTTTTCATCTACTATCATACTTTCGGAGTTATTCCAGGTGGCAATAGTTAGTGACTCACCCTGTATATCACCTTAGGTAAGGTAACAGTTTCTTCTAAGAAGGCGCCCCTAGTTGCCGTTGAATACTAGTTAAAGAATTTTAAATTCTATTTGCAACCGGATGGCTGGAAATTTGTGACATTGTAATAGCAGTAATAAATTATGTGTGTGCAATAGAAAGTAGAGGAGGAGGGAGATTTGTGTTTGATGTCCCATCGTCAACGAGGTCATTTGAGACGGAGACAAACTCGGCTCAGGGAAGGATGGAGAAGGAAATCGGTTGTGCACCTTCTTAGGAGCCATCCAGGCATTTGCCTTCAGCGATTTAGTGAAATCAACGAGAAAGCTAAATCAGGATGGTGGGACACCGGTTTGAACCGTCGTCCTCCCGAATGCGAGTCCAGTCTGCTAATCACTGCACTACCCCACTCTGTAGTAGAAAGTAAAGTTATTCACACTGGATATGACCTATTTTTGGTGTATGGCTGCTATTTAATGGGTTTTGGATTATGACTTTTTTAGATTTTATTACCAAGACAACGATTTTGGTAAACCATTTGTCTTTATTTTGGTACACATGCAAGTGGAAATGATCTAGCTTGAAAATCAATAGCATCTAGCAATTAACATTAGTCAGTACCTCTGAAGGAACGTGAAAACGTATCACTTCTTTAATACTGAGCAACTATACCCTCTGGCAACAATGAAGATAAAAAATGACGAATCAAGATTTTTGGTAGATCATCATGTGCTAGCAGGCGCCATTCGACAGTAATTGCTGTGTTGAATAAGGACAATTTAACGGACTTTGTCGCAATCCATTCCCACGTAGAACTGTTACATTGTCACTCCCTTCACTCTAGTGGTGATGCAATTTTCCAGTTCTTCTGTGAAGTGGTGAGTACAGGAAAAATAGGTCAAGCAGTGGTTTACTGCTGTATACTGACTAGTTCCATGCTATATATTTCTACAATATAGGCAGTTACCTTGCCGTTTGCGTCACAGTACGGTATACAGTGCTCTGTTAAGCCCGCATGAGAGTGCCTTAGGGCCACGCGTCCGCTCTCCTTCGCAGCAGGTAGCAGACTGCCGACAGGGAGCCTCGCTCGTAAATCCGGTAGCCGGCGGTCGAGCCAGCAGCCACCTCAATTACGGCCGCTGCGACTGCTTCCAGCGCTTGCGGCTTTTTTTCCCCGGCCCTCGGCCGCTCTGCCACCGCCGACTGATAATTACGACGGTAAATTCTGCAGCCAGCTTTACTGTCGGTAATTGCGCGCCACCACTACCGTACCTTCCCATGTACACTTTGTACGGAATCTTCCGTACTCTGCCCCGCTTGCGGATGTTCATAGCCCGACACCGTACACAGTTAAGTGGGTATCCTGGATGGCTTGCTCCTGAGTTGTTAGGTGGAAAGCTCCTTTCTAAAGTGTAGTTTTCCGGAAGTTTTTAAACAGGTAAAGATATAGACCTGGCTATTACCATTTCTGGAATAGACAAGATTTTATTCGCTTGCGCGTGAAATACAGGGTTATTTCTAACTAAAGGTAAACGTGAACTCCGTCCAAGGGCCATGGTGGTTTCATCAGCAGCGACCCATCACTGTATCAGCCTCCGCCAATGGCGTCATTGGATGCGGACTGCAGGGTCGTGCTGTCAGTACACCACTTTCCTAGCTTTTGTGACTTGGAGCCACTACTACTCGGTCAAGTAGCACTTGTATTGGCATCATGAGTGCAGGTGCACCCCATTCCATTCCCAGGCATTACTGGAAATCTAACACGGGACATTTACAGAAAAGTCAGCCGCACTGACCATCAAGCTACTGAGACGGACTTATTCGTAAGCATCTCTAGGATTTAAGAAAACAACTGCACGAACACTACAAGGCATACAGAAAACGGACACACATCAATGGACAGAGCGTCTCTCCAAGATTTTATCTCAGAGTGCTGCTGAATTCGGGCACTGTTTCTGACGCAGCAAACGTCACTACAATAGTCAAACTCATGGCATTCACGTCAAAATACGTCATGATCGATCTCAGCCACCTAGCAACTCTTCCAAATTAAGTAGTGGTGTAAGCGAAACACACAAGCTATGGCAGATCCCCATAAGAAGAGCTCACATAAGGTAAGGCAGATGTGCCCGGCATTCAAGAAAAGAAGAACCACAGTGGGAAGCACGCTCAGTCCAACGTTGAGGCAGTGAGGCAATGAGCTGGTCACGAACGTCTGTAACAAAGAGATGGAGCACCATCTCATTTCAAATTGATGTATTCACTATCTTGCTGTAATTCTGGGCTAAACTATTATTGCAGATGACTAGGTACACGAAATCAAACACAGTTTTACCTGAAAAGAACTTTTGAAGAGGACACGCCGCAAAGATAATTTTTAGGTGAATCACAAATGTAGTGGACACCGAAAATTTCATACTGGAAACTTCTCCAAGGCTGTGACTAAGATAAGTCTCCGCAAAATCCTTTTTTCAAGAATATTAGCCCTTGAAGTTTCGCGGGAGAGCTTCTGTGAAGTTTGGAAGGTAGGAGACGAGATACCGGAGGAGGTAAATCTGTGAGGACGGGTCGTCGTTGGTGATGCTTGGATATAGATGTAGGCAGAGCAATTGCCTGCGAAAGGCAAAGATCCCGAGTTCAAGTCTCGGACCGCCACACAGTTTTAATCTATCAGGAAGCCTCATGTTCCATAATCCCGTTTGTTGTGTACTGTGCTCAAAAGTCATACACATTCACCTTTCCAGATACATGCAAGCTGGCTTCATCAATGAAAAACGGTCTTCCTCGAGTAACCACTGGATGTCATTGCAAAAATAAGGACCACCCTCATTGTCCCGTGCAGTTTGCTCGTGTAACAACTTCAGCCATTATGGTTTTACAGGCAGATGTTCGTCCTGACTGCGCCAAACAATTGGCAGCGGTTGGTGCAGTTCTCTGCTCCATCGTGTCGTCTATTTCTTTGCGCTACTGATGAAAGAGCCCCGCTCATCCTTCTCTGCAGACGATCTCGAACGTCCTGTTGTCACTGCACTGCAGGATCTGCCAGTCTCACGGAATGTGTTGTACCATCCTTGGACTGATTTGTCTGTTGGAACTTCTACCTGGTATTTAACATGGAACTGACACATATTCAGCGAACTCAAGGACAATAAGGTGTGCATCACTCCATCATATGCCATGTTCTGACACGCCTGCCTCGAAGTGGTGTACTAGGCAACAACGCCAGG
Organism: Schistocerca piceifrons; assembly: GCF_021461385.2. Taxonomy (NCBI): domain Eukaryota; kingdom Metazoa; phylum Arthropoda; class Insecta; order Orthoptera; family Acrididae; genus Schistocerca; species Schistocerca piceifrons. The sequence goes on from NC_060142.1 coordinate 451,317,251, forward strand.
GCGTGTACCCCGAATCGAAACTTGCAGATATGCAGTATCCCCTGACAAGTGTCATTTTCTGTAGATATTTTAGTTGCCATGCGATCATCTTCTGAAACCCAGCAGATATTTGTGAATAACTCCTTAAGTACAAGTTAAAGTGTTGTGAGGTACTACGTAGTTGCCTGGGATCACAGACATCTACTGGTAACACCACCACAAGCAACAAACAAGAGTTTATTTTGGAGTAACTCAGTTCGCGAAGCATTGTAGATGGAGTACCTGTGGTGATAGTTAAGTTATATTAGGAACATGTCCACTTGACATGGCAAAAATTTTCAGGTAGAAGTCTACGACTCCCTCACAAATATCAAACCAAAGCTCAATTTATGATGATCCCTCAAGAGAGTTAAGCCTACTTGTGATGGGCTCAGGTTCTGTAGGACACGTACGTACACCATATGAGAAGGAAAGTAACAAATGAGTGTGGATGAAGGGTTATTGGCACTCCAGACTGCACTATCTGAGAATGTCCTACATATGCGGACGTAGCTACTCTGGAGCGACGACAAATGAAACAGAACGGGGCACCAGTTGTTAAGACCAAACAAGCTTGAGGGGCACATCAATTAAATTTATCGCTCCTCCTACGATACTGGAATAGAAGCACCGCTAAAGTATTAGTCTACGCACCCCCCAGAAACTACCTCACGTCGTCAGAGTGCACAGGTGAACAATGTGTATCAGAGACTGCTGTCTGTTTAGTAATTTGCGAAGAATTCAGTCCCTCACAAAATTCTTTGTAGCGTCCACGCAGCTGACTATGCACATACGACGGCCCAGGCCGACACTGCGTGACTGTCAGGAATCAGTGAAGCAAAATATGTATTCCTATTACTAGTTTCGACAGAATCGTGCTGTCATCTTCAGACTGGCATTACACTTTGCGCATTTGTTTACCTGTAGGTATACTAATAATCGTGGAGACAGAGAAGTAGAGGTAGTAGTAATAACAGCGTTGGTGGTAGTGACAGAATAAAAAGTGGTAATAGCACATATTTTGTTTTATTTTTGACGGTGGTGTCGTTATTAATTAATCTAAACGGAATTAGACGTTAATGTAGACATAAAATACGACCTACAGTAGAATATTACCATTGGTCTATATAGTAGAATAAGTGAATGAATAATAAACATTATCGTTTTCTGAAGTAAACAGTTTTTTCTTTCCCATGATAAAGAAATACGCCTATCCACATAAGTGAATGGGAATTCGAGATTTACAAAAAGACTCTGCACCACTGTGGCACTTAGCGGATTAAACTATGACAGAAAAACACATAGAGTTGTAGACATGGCTTACCATTACGAGACTCCTTCAGCGCCTCCGTAGGCAGAGGTGTTGGCTACAAAGTTTCTGAGTGTGTGTTCTGTGCTGTTGACAAACATTATTCGAACATCAGACCAACAGGGTGCCAGACATTTAAATAAGAGTATTTGCGGCTGAATCATGGACGGATTGCAAACTAACCAGTACATTCAAGAAATTGAATTTTAGTGCTATCGAGTACCCGAGAGGAAACAATGTACGACAGCACGTGCGAGGCCATCTACACGATAAAACCCTGCCGAGCGTTTAGTTGTTTTCAGTTAGCCTAACACTCTAGGTAAGACTTCCAAAGTGACAATATGTCATGGCAGTCGTCTTCCACCAGAATCCTTCTTTTGAAAAATTTCTACAAACGCAAGTGTAATTGAGAATTGCTGTTACAAATGGTCTTGCTTCAATTTAGTTTACTTCATATAAAAAATAATTACTTCCGTCGAAAGGTTAACATAGTATGTAACACTAAATCTGAGGAAACGCGAAACAGAAAATTGTACTGCTGTCCTTTTAAAAATTTAAAACATTGTAGCCTCGGTACACTATTATGGCAAAACACTTCGTCGTTACAAATCTGGGCTAAGTAGTAACCTGCTCCGCCGGGTGAGATAATTATAAATCGTCATAGTTCCATAAATGGGCTAACAGTTTATTTTTTCAAATAATTTGAGCTTTCCTTTACCTCTACATAGGTCCCTTTAGAATCACTCAGTAAACGTGTTTCCACTTATTCTTACAACTCATCTTGTTTACTCTATAACTGCGTCGGTTTTCACGGCCAGCGTCAGTTGACTTAAGTTTTCTGAGCATCGTACCACGCAGGTCTGAAGGAACCAATTGCGAGGTGACGCCGTAAGGAGGGACAACTATATAGAAGCTCCGCAAAACTGGTGCCGCAAGCTAGCATCGGAGACTTAAGCCAGTCGGTCGGTCCCAGACCTATTTATGCCAAAGTGCATGCTTTGCAGCTACACAGACATTCTTTTATTATCAAGCAGCAACCAGTGTTTAGAATCTGTGGGCAAAGATATATGGAATGCTGAATATCAAGTGTAGTAAAAATGTTAGTAAAGATCAATCAGATGGGTCTCCATTGTGATTTTTCCCCTAGCACGATAAAAAAATCTGAGAAAATTTGAACAGAAGAAAGGAACTCTGTAGAAGTTAATGGAAGTCAAATGTTACATGTAAGTTGGATTGAGTGCCACCTTTCACTAGTTAATATTAAATTATCCACGAGATGTTCAATTTAGGCCACTATAACTCTGGATGTCGATGGCTGTTACATTTTCGCTGGCTATAGAAGAGAAAAACCCAGGTGTTACATTCAAACCGTCTACCACTTATGTTATTGTTTTCTAAAATGTTGTTAGCAGTCATCTTCATTATAGTGACCTGAATATGCATTTAATGTACGTATTAATTATTAGTCGTCATGTAGCTTGGCATCACTGGTTGGTCTCATTTTCACTACGCTAGCTGCAATAATGTTAAAGGAAGCAGGTACACGAGAAGGACGACACACGACTGCTCGAAGTGACTAATAGGCAAGCGGAGATGTCCTTGTTAGAGTGACATTTCGAAAGACGTTTTTAATGTCATATTTAATGTCAATAAAGACATATCGCACGAGAAATGCGACAAAATTATATAAACTGATGTGCGAATACGAAATATTTAGAGTAAATTTCACTGCTATACTGCAAGCCACCCAGTTCAGAATGACTCCTTTGCCTTTGCTGTCAGTTAAAATGATTCATTTGCATCTTCTGACAGTTTTGTTCAATTACAAATCATCCAGCTATAATGTATAACGTCTCAAAATTTTTGCTGAGCCCAATCGTAAACCGTGTTACATCATACAGCAAACAGCAACTGCGTTTATAATACAGTAATCATATTCTTGCCAGAATACATACACTACATAGTTCCACAAACGTTGGGCTACGCGCTGTGTACTCTCTTTCTGAAGTTAGACGGTTACAGAGACAGTCGCTCTGACATGACCTAACAGAGTACTATGGAGACCACTTACAGGACAGCTTGTCAGCAGCTACTCTCAAACATTCCAGTATGTCAGCAACAGGGCTAGGGCTAGCTAGTAGGCAAAAACTGAACACGTGTCTTTTCTATTCTTGAGAGATATCTTCACTGTTTCTAGTGAAATAGCTGACTTTGGTCGATGTACATTCTAAGCATTCTCCACTCGCATCAATGAATAGCGGAATGTAAAAGTCATTATAGAATGAAAACACAAACTGTCAGATGAAATTTCAGCGAAATGGCTAATATGAGTGAACGTACTACTGCTATCGATTATTGATGAAAACTTCTTACATCTGAATTACTCTACGTAGAACTGCTGTAATAATGATACATTTAAAGACTTCACCGCATAAGCAGTTTCCCAACAACCTCAAACTCAATCGATTTGCTTATCTGGAAAAGTAACGGTCTCCGTAGATATCCTTACGCTTTGCGACAGAAATTCGGTCCAGTTTATTCATCACCCTATTAAAATGTTTGATAATTAGCCATATTATTTTTAAATATATGAGTTGTGTGGGTGTCATTTATCATTTTCCTTTGTGAAAGCAACCATGCTTAGTTTACCACTTAACTATATGGTTTTATTAACCTCTTTATTTAAGCCTCGTTCTCTTTACACTAAATATTCAAACCAAAAACTTACATAAATGACGTAGAACGTAATACAGTCCCTATGTGTCTGCTGTTCTCACACCATGTGCAAGAATTCCCCACTTGTACTAAATATCTCAGCTTAGCCGGTGAGTTTGTAGACGGTGGTGGAAGGGGCGTCGAGTAGAACTTACCACGCTTTCCCACACGAGCCTTCCGATAATTAAGCCAGTCCGTCCTTGAACTGACTTAGTGAGCCGTCGCGTAGGAGTTCTTCCTACCTGTTGTGTGGAGATGCTTCCATAGTTTTATGTCCCCTTTCAGAGCCGTACAGCGCCGTCTCTTTGCTGATGTCACAGCGATGTGTTCATCGGCACTTCAACCCACTTGTTTTTAAAGTGCCACATGGCCATCCACCTCTGCTAGGGAGCGTTTGAATCTACCTCTCTCTCCTTCCTCGGTATGTACCGCAACGCTGATATATTCACTTCATGTATGTGAAATAGCAAACTGGAAATAAAGTAAAATGCGGGTATAAGTAGGTTGCTATTTGTGAGAAGCTGGAACTCACCCCGACTACTGTCAAGGGATTGGAACCTGCTGCGAATGGGTGTGTTGGGAGGGTGGGAGCGTTACCAAGAGATGAGTACCATAGGTACCAAATATGCCTCAAGTACTGTCTTCTCCTCCGCACACAGCTCTCCCGTAGGAAATACAAGCTGCATCATTACCTGTCCATTTTGACTGTGACTGAGTTTGGGTGTCAGTTTTGGCTCTAGGTGTCCTGTAGGGATAGGTAGGGAGTAGGGAGGACTCAGTTTGTTATACTGATTCCTCTGACGAGCAAATTAGATGTGCTGTCTTTCACTGACACTGAACCACTGGAACTCACTTCACCTGTTTAGGGGAAACCTTCTCTTCTCACGTCAAGAGGAAGCAAACACAAAAGGATAGGGGTATAATGAACAACGGCAGTTCAAAATTATGGCGAATAATGGTACCCCATAAGGAAATGGCAGCAAGGGAAGGGAAGGAATACAAGGTATACTCAGTGTGTACCGCTGGAGGCCCCATTCAGCACATTGAAGAGTATATTACGACAGCCATTGACGGTACAGGGTCCAACCAACTACACATCGAGGCGCACGTTGGAACAACGGCACCAAGGTCACACTCGGATCATTCCAGCGACTGGCAGAGAGTGTTGCCTTTCTCACGGAGCTTTAACGAAGTTCACAATCTGGAGTACTGTACCCAGAACAAATCGTGACCCCTGGTTCTTAATCGAATGGAAGACCTGAAATAGAGACGCCGAGAGTTCTGTAACAAGCTAGGCTTTGACTTGCTAGACTTTTACCACAGGGATAAGAGTTGCAGGGTCCCCCTAAATAGGCCAAGTGGGCACTACACAGAGGCAGATACGCAAATAACTGACTGTGTTCACAACGAGTTTTTAGATTAGGCAACTCACCGTCCAGTCCAAATATCGATAGCCATGGAAAACAAAACAGTATCAGTGTAAGATACCACGAAATGCTTCTCGCAGAAGAAGGCATGAACATCGTAGTGGATAACGCCGAACCATTCGCAACGAAGTGCCACAGTTTCAAGCGCTAATAACAAGCACTGACACTCACATAATTATTAGAACAGAAAGCAGGTTAAATCCTCAAGCTGACAGAAGTGAGATCGTTGGAAAAAATTTAAGCATGTACCGAAAGGATGCAAGTAATTTATTTGTCGCATTCGACAAGAAACTCAGATCCACTGACACAGAAATTAAATTTGCATGTGAGGTTGTTTGGATAAGACTCAGTGTCAAGGGTTGTAAATCAATTGTAACGGGTCCTTCTATGGACCACTAGATTCTCCTCCTGATATAGCCGAAAACTTTAGAAAAAACTCAGTAACGTTGTAAAAATGTTTTCTAATTAAAATATAATCATTGGAGAAGACTTAAATCATCCAATAATCAAATGGGAAAAATTATAGTTTTGTTAGTGATTGGCGTGACAAGAGATCCCATGAAACGTTATTAATTGTGTTCTCTGAAAACTAGTTACAACAAATATTTCAGGATCCCACTCATGATGGAAATATATTAGATCTAATAGCAACAACCAGACCTGGCGTCTTCGAGGAAATCCATATCGAAACTGATATCAGTAACCATGGGGCTGTTATAGGAACAATGAATACAAAAACATAAAGGACAACTAAAACAAGCGGAAATATTTATGTATTTGGAAAACTAGGCAGAGAAATCTTAGTGTCATGCCTTAGTGAGGAACCTGTCACTTTTAGCTCATACCGACATTAGTAAAGAAATTGTGGCTCAGGTTTAAAATGGCTGGTTCAAATGGCTCTGAGCACTATGGGGCTTAACTTCTGAGGTCATCAGTCCCCTAGAACTTAGAACTACTTAAACTTAACTAAACTAAGGACATCACACACATCCATGCCCGAGGCAGGATTCGAACCTGCGACCGTAGCGGTCGCGCGGTTCCAGACTGTAGCGCCTAGAACTGCTCGGCCACCACGGCCGGCTCAGGTTTAAAAGAATAGTTTACGGTGCACTGGGTAGATATGAAGCCAATGGGACAGTTTATAATGGGAGAGGTCCTATTGAGCTCATAGCCACTGTAAAGAAACTACTAAAGCAACAGTGAATACTGCATATTAGGTACAATACAAAGCATAGGGCTACAAGTAGAGATATGCTAAAATCAAAGCAAAGGTAAATAAGGTTAACTCTGTTTTAAAATGTTCCTTTACAAAGGAGATCCCAGGGGTACTGCGGCACCATAATTCTTGTTCCACTGAAAATAAGGGTAAAGTTGGTGTTAGTTTCAGCGACGTTGAGAAGAATTAGAAATCGATAAAAGCTGAACAAAGCAACAGGGCCCGTTGAGTTAGCCCCTGTGTTAACTATAATCCCTTGAACAAAAAACTGTGTACAGTAAATGAGAGGAAGGACAGGTCACACCTGTCTACGAGAAGGGCAGCAGAAGTGATCCACAAAAGTACAGTCCAATATCTTTGGCATCCATTTGTTGTAAAATCTTAGAAAACATTCTGAGCTCAAACATAAAGCGGTATCTCGAACAGAACGATCTCCTTCATGCCAACCGACATGGATTTCGAAAACAAATATGATGTGGAAAGCAACTCCTACTTATGACACATGACATCCTGAAAGCCATGAATCCATGTAGTCAGGTAGATGCATTAAGTCTCGATTTCCGAAAAGCATTTGACTCAGTGCCATATGTACGCTTATTATTAGAAGTACATTCGTATTGGGTATCAAGCGAAATATGTGACTGGATTGAGGATTTGTTGGTGGGGAGGACGCAGCTCGTTGTCTTGGAACCAGGCTTTGCGTCTGCTTCCTCCTGATTGGGAGAGACGCTTAGCATCACTGAAAATTCCCTTTGTCGATTGGTCACTTGGCCATCCCAAAGTTTTTTCTGTCCCTATTCAAAGAGTTAGGCCATGCTGAATTTTGTTCAGCGTTAGTAGTCACTACTCAGGGTTCTGTTGAGTATGACGTGCCTCTCCGATCCTAGCGTTTTACAAAATATATTAAGTTAGGGTCTACTTTGTCCCTTATCCGATTACGTTTCACTTCTCACATCCTGATCCCGATTACGTTTCATGACTTCCTTCTGCTGTGGGTCCCAGGCCAGTTTTCACAGCTCAAATGGAACTGCAGATTCTGAACTTTGCTTCCCTCATCTCTATTTTGTATTCCTGCAGTACCTGAGTGTCCACGTTGCTTTCTTCTCTTAACGTAATCGCCGCTGAAAGCTGGAGACTAACTTTGTGGAAAACAGATTAAGGTACTATTGCGATAGGATTTTAATCGTATTAAATGTTTCCTGAATGGAGGAGTTTGCTCTATTTTATGAATAAATGTAGCTTGTAATCAACGTAATTCGCTAAATATTCATTCCGGCACACCATCCAATATATCTGAGACTTTAACTCCATCTGTCATCCAATGAAAATGTATGAAAAGGCAAATATCGATATTCTTTCGGACCTCGCTGTTGTGCGCCCTAAAACACTAATCATCATCATCATCATCATCGATATTCTATCCCCTGTCTGAAAGTACTTGATGTAATTCCCGTTGTGTTATTTACTACAACTCTTAGGGCTAAATTCAGCCGGCTTGGCATTAAGTGGGAATTAGAGAATGATAGGCACTGTTCGTTCAAAAGGAAACACGCAACTGCGGAAAATACCCCTATATGCCGGAAGTTTGTCCCATAGTGAACTAAGTTACCAAACCTCTGATCTCATGCACGAGCGGGCCTGATGTTCCTAATCAAATCAGGTTAACAAATAAATAAAAAATTACATAATGCCAGCATTTATAAGCAATAAGAAGCTTTTACTAGAACTCAGACGACGTCAGTGAGTGGGGTAGCGCAGTGATTGGCGTACTGAACTCGAATTGGTGAGGACGGAGGTTCAAACACTCGTCCTCCCATCCTAATTTAGATTTTCAGTGCTTTCCAGAGATCGCTTAGTGCAAATTCCGGTGTGGTTCTTTCGAAAAGGGCACTGCCGCTTTCCTTCCCCATCCGTTCTTAATCCGAGCTTGTGCTCTGTCTCTAATGACCTCGTAGCGGACGGTACATTAAACACTGATCTCCTCTTCCTCAATCTACGTCTTAAAAACAACATGTTTGGGTGAAACTACTCTCTTTTTAAATTGTGCACTATACTTGTAGTCTTCGAGATGCAAGCGTAAAAGTCGCATGGGCGGTGTACAAGTACCACTACCCCCTACTTATGGCATTCGCGAAGAAAGATTCTCGGATTCCTGTTATGCCTCTGCGTAAGTGAGAATTTGTCTCATGACACTGGCAATAAGCGACACATATGTGGAAAAATGCATTAAGTTTCTTAATCTGACGATCGCGAAATTTTTAATCTTTCTTTTAATTATCTATTTTGTTTATCTATTTTTGAGTCTCCGGTTGTCATTCTGATTGTTTTCATGAGCGCCTGAGGTCTCCTCTAGAAATACTGTTCAGAAATACTGTTAATTAACTTAAAATGGAAACCTCCTGGCAGTGACTCAGAACTCAGTATACACGATAAGGATATGGTTTTGAAATAGCAATATGAGACATCCTCCAAATTATCATCTTCTCCACATTTGAGAGAAATCTTCTCGTTTCCGTAAATAAGGACGCGCGATTGTATGCTGTCTCTTTACTTACTTACTTATCCCTTGCTTGGGTCTTAGTGACCATATGCCTGCTCCACACTCCTCCTCCATCATTCCTGGTTACGAGCCTTCTGCCACCATTCGCCCGTTCCTAGTCCCATGTCCTCAGTGTCCTTGTCAACATGGTTCTTCCATCTTGCCCGCGGTCGTCGCCACTACATCCTTCCAGCTAGACCTCCCAGAAACACATCATTGGATCATTGGGTATCCTCCCTTCCTTCATCCTTATTAAATGTCCAACCCAGGTCAACCTTCTTCTTCTTATTCTTTTTATAATGTCAGGATGTGCATAAAGCTCTTTTAACTCTTTTTTTCGAATTCTCCATTCCCCTGTTTGTGAATCTGTCACAGGACCATATATTTTTCGGAGGATCTTTCGTTCGAGGACAAGTAGTTTCTCTTCATCTGTTCTCCTAAAGGCGAGGATTTCACACGCGTACGTTCCACTGGCATAATCATACTTTTGTACAGCCTGATCTTAAAACTTCTTGACAGGTATCTTTGCTTCAGCACATCCTGAAGGCTAAAGTATGGTCTGCTGCCTCCGACAATTCTTGCATTTATTTCAATTTCACAGTGGTTCTTATCATTGCAGAGACTACCAAGGTATTTGGAAGTATATGACCTTTTGAATCGGAGCCTGTCCACCTTGAGCGGGCCCCATCTCTCGCTGACTTGCTCAGAACCATGTATTCTGTCTTATCTTCACTGATTTTGTCTCTTTGCCTGAAGTAATTTCATTTTTGCAAATTCCCTTGCAATGGCGTCAGTAACTGTTGGCGAATCCCCGACAAAAGTCTGTGTGTCTAACGTTAAGGCAGTGATTTTCGAGGTAGGGCATCATGTACTGAATTTCATTTATCTGTGAGGAGAAATATAATTCATTTACCCATCAGAAAAAAAGGCCAGTGACACAGCTTGTGTTAGCAAACACAATTTCATAGACACCTGATAACCCGGAATCTATAAAAATTGCAGGTACAAACTTTATCAAAATGTCAGATTTACTGCAGACGACAGAAAGTTACACGCACATCAGCGCAGTGCTTGGAAAATAAAATGAACTCAATGACGGTAGTGGAAATTAACCGAAAGGTGTAAGGATGTCAAAGAAAAAATTGTTTGCTCAAGGCTGAATAATTTTTTTCACAACAGACACGGACAAAACGTGAGCTTAACCTCAAGACAAATATCCTTTCTCAATGATTTTCGTACAATTGGGGTTTTGGAGGTAGCCATTACCAGTGGAAGAGGCCGATAAGACTAAAGCGTTCAAGCGGTCAGTTTGCTAAAAGTGTATAGGCACAAACGACGAAAACACACACATGCACATATGTAAGCTGCTAACACGCTCTCTGCCTGCTGCTGGCGAGACAATGACCACTACGCAAGCTTGTCACCTGGACTGACAGTACTGCACACGCGAGACGTGTCTTCTCTGCCCATTCATCATGGTGTACAGAGCCGGCGAGGAAACGTCACATGGTGCCTGTCCAACGCTTCGCAACTGTTGCCGCAGTTTCTGCAGCAAAGTGGACGCTGTGTAAGCTGTCAGGTGTCCGCGTTCCCTGTGGAACAACAGCATCCGTGCTGCGATCATGGGAGGAATGCTACACCGCCTTATCTACAGAGAGCGCGATTAAGGAAGTTAACGTTTTCCGCATTGAGAGACAGTGGTCGAAGAATAAGCAGTTAACTGCGGGAGCTAAAGCTCAAGAGGGCCCCGAACTTATGAGCACATCATGGGCAGTACTGAGGACACCACCATTCGCCACGAGAAGCTAGTTGATGACTTCATTTTCGATCGTTATCTCTTGGCGAAAAGTCGTCATTTAGTTGTTGTGGATGCCGCCTTCAGGCCTGTGGAGTAATGGGGATGCTTCATCAATTAATAGTTCCATATTTCATCCACGACCTTCCATAATGGACTTTTTAACTGACGTAAACATCGACCGTGAGAGCTTAGGCTCTATAATTAGAAAAGCATTCTAACAATTTAACAGTGTGTTCACTAATAACCTCATGATAATGCCTCATTTTCTACGATTTATATTCTGTACGTCGGTCCTGCGAGCATTATCCTCAGTATCAACAAAATCTCGTTTCTCTTTCACGACTACACCGACAATAAAGAAGCTACGTGTGGCCTTTCAAAATTTCGAACCAATTCATCTTCATTTCAATCACTAAAACACAAATAGGTTCGTACAACCACATTCATACTTTTTTCCTTTTTGTGAAGTTTCAATGAACTCAGGAACGCCGGCCGGAGTGGCCGAGCGGTTCTAGGCGCTTCAGCCTGGAACCGCGCGACCGCGACGGTCGCAGGTTCGAATCCTGCCTCGGGCATGGATGTGTGTGATGTCCCTAGGTTAGTTAGGTTTAAGTAGTTCTAAGTTCTACGGGACTGATGACCTCAGCAGTTAAGTCCCATAGTGCTCAGAGCCATTTGACCATTTTTTTGAACTCAGGAACAAGAGAGTGTATAGCGACATATAATCCGTACAATGTGTCTCATCTCTATCCTCGTTCTCCACTTCTTCTGTTCCCCAATTTGTCTTGTGGATGAGTGTACGTGATACTCCTGCCCCTCAGGCGTTAGCTGGGATAGATACCGGGGAAAACATCAGATAACGCCCGAAGGCCAATACCAGGAATACGTGGAATTTGTGCAGAGTACGGGCAGGCACAGTTTCTCTAATAAGACTTTCTTTACATTTAAAATTTTACAGCTTTATTAACTTGATTTTAAAATAGTATGTTAACATTTGTCCTCCATGTAGTTTCTTAGTGAAAGAAGAATTATTTAACTAGCAGTCTCTATTTTTAATTAAAACAACTTAAATGCAATAAAAACTGGTTACCATCAAGGTACACTCAGACCTCGTAGCCTCTACCATACGTACCAGATCACAAAATACTTTCCTTCCTTTTAAACACTTTACACCATAAACCTCCCTACATGTGATGCAAACTACACCCAACGAAATTTGCCATGTAATTAGGCATATGTGCTATATTTAACCAGGAATGTAAAGCTGTTTCGTTCCAAATAAATAAAAAAAAAACACACACAAATCAACTCTTAAGGTCAATGGTTACATAAGTTAAAAAGATAATATACAATACATATCCTTTGATTTCGTCGTGGCCGGCCGGGGCGGCCGAGCGGTTCTAGGCGCTACGGTCTGGAACCGTGCGACCGCTACGGTCGCAGGTTCGAATCCTGCCTCGGGCGTAGATGTGTGTGATGTCCTTAGGTTAGTTAGGTTTAATTAGTTCTAAGTTCTACGGGACTGATGACCTCAGATGTTGAGTCCCATTCTGCTCAGAGCCATTTTTGAACCGTTTCGTCGTGGTCGTGCGCTATTGTGCGCCGTGCAGTCCTACAGGATCACTTGTGGCACGGAAAAGATTTACCACGACGTGCAAAACGTTAACAGGACGCAACCAACTTACACAAATGCCATACTGGGAATATACGTCGATATAGATGCGGCTGTATATCTTAAAACGGGCGAGGGAGTAGATGCGGTACTACTGAACACTTCGACTATACCGCACCACACCGAACAGCAGTAGTGTGGGGTAGGCAAGAGAGAAACCAATAAACGTTACAAGGCAGCCTCGGCAAAGGCAGTAAGAAAATATTTGGGGCTTTAAAGTCTTGGGAGGGCCACACCAAACCTCACAATGACGTCCCAAGCTACATTATGAAAATACTATCGGCGATTTCGACACGACACGACACAACACGATACGACACAACACGACACGACAAGTAGAACCGCAAAATACCATAACTAATGAACTGCAATTATCACGATTCATAAGCGACCGACAGAAAAGCTCCACAGTCAATCTTTCCATTACCACAAACTCTTAACAGTACTTCCAAAGTTCACTCGTGGACACTACCAGAGTGTCAAATTACTCGTTATCTGTAGATAACAGAGTTTAACACACTGGGAGGCCGACTTAGGTTTCTTAATAAGACGAGCAATGATTCGATCCATTACTTGGATTCACCTTCGATCCAAAACAGTCATTTACTTTAATGCAGTTAAATAGATGACAACACCGATATCAACGCTCTCCTCCCATACAGCGCCCTAACTGGACACTGCAGTGCCGAAGCAGAGCTTACACCACAAATAAGTCTGATATGCGCTCAACCAAAGTGCATCTTTTTAGAATTCTGATGTTCACCTCATACACCAAAATTGCCGTAATTCATCGTCGGAATCGAAGGGCAGAACCAAGAAATCACTTTTCAGCCCTTGAATGACCACACGATGACCGCCATAGGGACAACACCGGCCCTCCACACTAGGATCTTCAGGTACACGGCATTCCGTCGACAACCGACTGCTTCCGCGGGGCCCACCGATCAAGAGGCCTTGCCTTCCGACACGCGGCCATCCTGATTTAGGTTTTCCGTGATTTCCCTAAATCGCTCCAGGCAAATGCTGGGATGGTTCCTTTAAAAGGACTTCCTTCCCCGTCCTTCCCTAATCCGATGAGACCGATGACCTCGCTGTCTGGTCTCCTTCCCCAATCCAACCAACCAACCTTCCGACACGGACGTTGCTCCTCACTCACAGTCCAGATGTAACTCCCAGCAACCCACTTCTTTCTCGTTCTGGCGCCTCGTGGCGCGCGGGTAGCCAACTCGCCAAAGATATGCGGCGACCACAGACTCCAAACCGATCTCAGTAATGACATCGCTGCGAGTACTGAGAAAGTGGATGATTTCAAAACAAAACAAAAAAATTAAATAGCAAGCCGTACCGGCCCAACACCAGCAGCATTCGAAAATTGCAGCGACAGACAGGAAAATCTGCAGCGGATAGGCTCTTGGTGCAGGGAGTGGCAACTGACCCTTAACATAGACAAGTGTAATGTATTGCGAATACATAGAAAGAAGGATCCTTTATTGTATGATTATATGATAGCGGAACAAACACTGGTAGCAGTTACTTCTGTAAAACATCTGGGAGTATGCGTGCGGAACTATTTGAAGTGGAATGATCAAATAAAATTAATTGTTGGTAAGGTGGGAGCCAAGTTGAGATTCATTGGGAGATTCCTTAGAAAATGTAGTCCATCAACAAAGGAGGAGGCTTACAAAACACTCGTTCGACCTTTACTTGAGTATTGCTCATCAGTGTGGGATCCGTACCAGGTCGGGTTGACAGAGGAGATAGAGAAGATCCAAACAAGAGCGGCGCGTTTCGTCACAGGATTATTTGGTAAGCGTGATAACTTTACGGAGATGTTTAGCAAACTCAAGTGGCAGACTCTGCAAGAGAGGCGCTCTGCATCGCGGTGTAGCTTGCTGTCCAGGTTTCGAGAGGGTGCCTTTCTGGAAGAGGTATCGACCCCCTACTTATACCTCCAGAGGACATCACGAATGTACAATTAGATAGATTCGAGCGTGCACGGAGGCTTTCCGGCAGTCGTTCTTCCCGCGAACCGTACGCGACTGGAACAGTGGCACGTAAAGTGCCGTCCGCCACACACCGTTGCGGAGTATAAATGTAGATGTAGATGTAGTATCAGTTTATGGCTATTTCAGCAAGATGAGATATCCGCTCTGATTGGTAAGTGTAGGTGAGGATATACAGGGTGTTGTTTTAAGCCGGCCGGTGTGGCCGCACGGTTCTAGGCGCTTCAGTCTGGAACCGCGCCACCGCTACGGTCGCAGGTTCGAATCCTGCTTCGGGCATGGATGTATGTGATGTCCTTAGGTTAGTTACGTTTAAGTAGTTCTAAGTTCTAGGGGACTGATGACCTCCGATGTTAAGTCCCATACTGCTCAGAGCCATTTGAACCATTTTGTTGTTTTAACTCGAAGCTTCCAAATATCTTGAAAACGACGCATTGTGCGACAAATGTGTTCTAGGTGAAACGTTAATGCTAATAGAGGGACCAGCAGTCTGTATTCTTGCGTTTTACTCAAACCATTGTTTCCAACTCGTGGTAGATTGCTCTGCAATCTATAAATATGAAGTGAGCCTGTTTCTGCAATGAAGAAACGACGCATTTGATTCTAAATCTCATTTCCGGGGTTTGCGTTCTAATGGGTGATACTCGAAATTTACTCTAGTGTTGCAGATTTGATTATACAGTAAAATATGGTTAACCGTTTCAGAAAATACATTTAGCGAGATCGAGGAACAAAGATTTCGATGTAACATATATCTGTTCCCATCGGATTGCTTGATTTCGGTGAATCCATTTTCCTCTTTCCTCTCACCATTAGGATGTTTATTTTTCGGAGAGTATCCACGGCTGGCGCGCCTGCCACTATCACTTCACAGACATGTTACCTTATTGCAATGGTTGTGGTTCTATGCCGCCAGTAGCCTCGTTCGGGCCAGCGCGAGAGCTGCGGCGGTTGGAGGAAACGCACGCCGAAATCGGTCACCCTGATGGCAGGGTTCGAGGGCGGCCACCGAAATCAAGCTTTCCGATTGTTTGGGGACTCAGCACAATCAACCTCATAGGGAACAGGAAAACACGTCACCAAACAAGTAGCTTATTTGCCAGAAATGTTAATGTCTAGCCGTACTATCTGTATTACGATATATTAATAATTTTTACTTATGAACCGTCTCATTCCACAAGCTCATCAGAACATAAAATTCACACTTGAAAAAGAAAAAGAAAATCAAATAAATTTTCTTGACATTACAATTAAAAAATAAAATGGTAAACATACATTTAACATATTTAGAAAACCAACAGCCACAGACACAATAATACATTCCACATCCAACCACCCCCACAGCCAGAAACTTGCAGCACTAAGACACATGTTACATAGATTAAACATAATCCCACTCACCAAGAGAAACTATGAACAAGAAATGAGTACAATCATACAAATAGCTAGGAACAACGGGTATGACACACATGTGGTACACAAGCTCAATCAAAAAATAAAAACACAAATAAAAAACAAATACAACGGTTCCACAATACAAAAGAACTCACAAGCTGAAAACTTACAAACACACTCAACAAACACACACAATGACAACACCACACAGAAAAGAACCAGATGGTACACCATGACCTACACACATAAACTAACACACAGAGTTGCAAACATCCTAAAGAGACAGGGCTTCAAAATAGCATATAAGCCTGGGCAAACCCTTCAATCACACCTAAGCCAGCCAGCTACCAAGAGAGACAAATTCCAACAATCAGGAATATATAAACTTGAATGTCAAAGATGTGATGCAGTATACATAGGTATGACATGCAGGAATTTTCAAACAAGATACAAAGAACATATCAGTTGTTGGAAGTATGAAACAAACCATTCCACTTTTGCAGAGCATTTAAAACACTACAACCATCATCCTACAAACATGGAACAAGAAATGAAAATAATGAGAATAAGCAACCATGACAAACATCTTATACAAATGCAAGAAAACTTCCACATCCAGAAAGCCATAGCAGAAAACAAACATGTGATAAATGAACAAACACACATCAGCACAGGCTCCCTACTACACTTCGTAAAGGAAATGATAACATAAAACAAAAAATAATAATAAAAAAAAGAAAACTCTTCCCCACATCATCTGGACACACACACACACAGCACAAAAAAATATATATCACACCAAAACACACACACACACACACACACACACACACACACACAAACGCACACACAAATGCATACACCAACAGACCACAGATACTTCAATAGTTACACTCATAAGTTTGGCAATAACATTCGATCTTTGGCAAAAACATTTGACAGTCGGCAACAGAAACCAAAACATTGCTTTAAAACAAGCGTTCAGTGCATAGTGTTGTGGAATGGGGAAAAAAACCGCAAATTGGCGTTCATAAGAAGAAGAACAACACCAAAAATGCAACAGGAGCGTAATATGTAGGAAATTGTCCACGCAACCTGTAAGCACAGTTCAAAACATTACTACTTAATAGGAAATACCAACCACCAGAACTGTTTATAACCTATAGGCACAATGACAAAAATGTAAATAAAATAGCTAACATATGTACATATTCCAGGCCACTGATGATGCCTTGCAGAAAATAAAGGCGAAACGCGTATGGCACTAAAATTGTGTTTTATTCAGTTGCTGTCAGACGGTCCATAAGTAAAAATTATTAATATACCGTAATATTACACGCAACTGAGGAAGACAGGACTATAAAAGTTGAAGATGTCAATACTATCTGTACCTTACAGTCACCTTTGCAACACTCAAATAACGTTTAAACATCAGTATTAGCTACAGTCACAACACAAAGGTCTATATTTACATCGTAAATGAAACGTTGAATCACATGTGTCGGTTGCTAACTGCATAAACAGGAACAATTGTTATTTTGAGATTACAGTGCCATATACCACGAATGGAAAACAATGGTTTGAATAAAACGTACGAATTTTTTTGTTCGTACAGTCAGAATATTAATTAAAAAAGGGGTTCCCATTTGAAAATATAAAACTGATCACACTCACGCAAGACGGGCTATTAGGAAGTGGTCAGTTGCAGTACAGACAGATGTCCTCGTTACTAATACTAACTTCTCACCTAGAACATATTTTTCCACGTTTGCTTGACTTGTCTAAAGTTAAAACAAAGACCCTCCATAGTGATTCCTGTAGATAACTAAAATGCAGAAACAGGTTGCTATTAAATAGACCCTGCACTCACTGATTGTAATGTAACTATATAGTATATTACTTTCAAATGACGTTTATTCTACAACTACATAACAAACATAAACTTCGTGATTGTTATCACAATGGACAGACAATTCGTCAAAGAAACGGATGCACCTAGTCAATACCTTTTTAAAACAATTTACTTTATTTTCCATTCAAGTATCATCACTTTTTTTCTTTCTACCATAGAAATGTTCTAATTTCAAGTGTAGCTCAACCGTTGCTTCATCGAAGAGACATTTTTTTCTTCACGGTCTAAGGACTCGATTTGACTAATAAAATATCACATCGTTTCTCTGATGGAAATTCCTTGATGTGAGTCAGTTGATGATTCGTTCTATGAGTAAATACCATCGTTAATAATCTTTTGTGATTTATTATAATGTATGGCACTGTAAGATGTCTAAGATGTGTGAAGACCATTGCGGCTTTCTTCTCTTCAAATTATTGAAAGGCATGTGAGGAAGGATGACATACAACTGATCACCAAAAAATAAGAAACCACAATGCCCTCGAATATTGTACGTATTTGATGTAATTAGCAGTTTAGTAAAGTAAGCTTGAGGTTTTATTGATTCGTAGGTCACTTCTATTTTGCTATTAGATATGTCTTCGCCATCTGCTGGGGACAACTTCGGAGAACAACCAATAAGAGGACTCCGAATTTGTCACATTAATATCACAACCTGTCAAAGCCTGAATAACCACCTCTTACAGCGCGGACAGCAGGAAGAGAAGTAAAGTTCTGGAAGGTATCGACAGGTATGTGAAACCACACGACTACTGTCAGATGGTTGAGCTGTGTTGGCTCGCGTTAATGCCGTTCATAACTTGGCATCTTGTAATAGCGATAGTGGCGTCTCGTTTTCTTAGTGTATTAACTGGCGACACTACGTTTACCCGCCTTGTCTGTCCGTGAGTGGCAGCAACAGCGCTTATCGATAGCCCGTACTGTGGTACCATCTTTGGAGAAGCCTCTAGTACTTCCGGGTTGTTGTGTGTCGAGCTAGCTGGAGTTGGGAAGGAGCAGCAGTGAGGTCCGGACAGCCAGTACTCGCCCGACCGCAGGCGACATGCATGCACTGTCCGACGGAAGGATGTGGTCGCGAGAGTGCACGACCACGCCAAGTACAAGATTCAGCGAGTTTTAGTTGAATGGACCGTGAAATTAGTGTAGTGCAACTTTCATTTGTGGGTGGGTGTCCGCCCGTTGAAGTGACCTCAGGGCAATAAGTTGTCAGTTGACGATTTATATTGGGATCCTTCTTGTGCCTGATTTGAGTGGGGAAGACCGTTGATTGCTCGTTCGGTCGGTCGTCGCAGCGGACGACGAGTACTTGTTCCTCCGACCGCTTCTGGCTTCTGTGTGTTTGTGCCGACTTATAATTCGTCCGTGTTGTTTCACAGGGACTGGTTTTAGTATTGTGAGTTGTTGGTGGTATTGTTTTCCCGGATCCGTGTGTGTCCTGTGGTTTTGAATGAGTAGTTATTTTAATGCTGTCTGCGTATTGGATTTGGTGAGCAGTTGTGAACGGACATCAGTTCGGCTTGGGACGGAGCAGTGAGGAGGCCTGCGGCGCGGGGGCAGTCCGGGACCGCTGGCGGCGCGCAGGCACTGTCGGACCGAGGGGCTGCAGCCGACGACCGAAGCCAGGACGTCTGAAGTTTGAAACCTCCACCATTTGAGATCTCGCTGTTGTTTGCGTGTTGCTGCTCCCAGGATCGGTGACACCAACCGCAGCAAGTGCAGTCTATCAGGTTGGTTGGTTCAAATGGCTCTGAGCACCATGGGACTTAACTTCTGTGGTCATCAGTCCCCTAGAACTTAGAACTACTTAAACCTAACTAACCTAAGGACATCACACACATCCATGCCCGAGGCAGGATTCGAACCTGCGACCGTAGCAGTCGCGCGGCTCCGGACTGAGCGCCTTAACCGCGAGACCACCGCGGCCGGCTATCAGGTTGGTGGAAGCTATTAGTTGCCTATTGCTCCTTGATGTTAGTTTGGATTTAGTATTATTCTTATTAGTGAAGTGCAACCAGCGCTGTTTTCTACCTTGTGGCCGCTAACGCCCCAGTTACCTGCCCTGGAGATAACGTACTTTCCTGGCAGTGTACCTTTCCTCGTCGTGTTGATGCTGTCTGACACGGCGTGTAGTTGGACAGCCTCTTGAATTGTACTGTGCATATGCTTTTGGGAGGTCTACCTTGGTTCTAATTTTTCCTTCGGCCTTGGGTGTGTTTCTGAAGACGTGATGCTGTCTGTCTCTTCGCCCTTGCCTTAAAATATTCTGTCGTTGCACCGGTGATCGGACGTTAGGCGGATTGGTTAGTCGGTCGGTTGGCGCTTCAGCTAACCCTACTGTGAGTTGCCATCCTGTTACGTGGGTACAACTCTTGGTTGCCTGTCTCACCGCTTACACAGCTGTAGTCAACTTCCACAGGTCGATCCAGGGAGCACTGTCTGTGGATCACTCCGGCTTATTTGGACATGTTGCCATACTTGTTTAAAATTTACCCTAGTGTTTTAACATGTTATTGCCTTCCCCACTTGTAATTCTGGCCTTCAGCCATTAATTGTTTGTAACACTGCTTCTGGCCTTCAGCCAACAAATTATTTTCAATTTTCTCTTAATAAGGCCTGCAGACGTCACTATAGCCTGTTACAGTTCGTTAAGATTGTTTTAAAGAGGTTTTAGTATTTTAACACACAACTGTCTTCCTTACTTGTAATTCAGGCCTTCAGCCGTTGAGTATTCTGAAAATTGCTTCTGGCCTTCAGCCACCAATAATTTTGAATCCTTTCTTAATCAGGCCTTTAGCCGTTAATTGTTTGTAACATTACTTGTGGCCTTCAGCCGAAGATAATTTTCAATCTTGTTTTAGTGAGGCCTTCAGCCGTCAGTATAGCTTGTTACAAGTTATTAAGTTTATTGGAAAGGGTTTTTGTAATTGTCCACCTCATTTCTAATTCAGGCTTTCAGCACTTGTGTATTCTGAATTTGCCTGTGGCCTTCAGCCCACGAATAACTTTCAACCTTCTTAATCATGCCTTCAGCCGTTCATTGTGTGTAACATTGTTTGTGGCCTTCAGCCGACCAATAATTTGTAATTTTTTCTTAATAGGGCCTTCAGCCGTTCATATAGCTTGCTACCGTTTTGATTGTGGACCTACAGTAGGAATCCTCCCGGCACATGTCTAAAATGATATTGGGAAATGACGTAAAACGTAAATCAGATTAGCGGAGCGGATATTGGTTTGATCATCCTCCCGAATACACGGCCAGTATGTTAACAGCTGTCTATCGTTTGTGAACACTGATGCTATCTTTACGCATTCTAGCGAAGATGTTAAAAGCTAGTGTGGCTCTGTTGATTCATTTATCAACAATTCACACACTATCCACAGATTATATCATTACATAAAATGTCAGTGCTACGGTGTTCAGCAATTTCTGAACATCAGTCACCACTCACACTATACAGACCCTACAACTTACATCAGGACCTTGACGAAGATATTTGGTTACTTCCTGTCACACTTCTTCCAGTAGTTTACGACAATTGATTATCAGTGAAATACTTTACAGGCTATTTGGTAAATTGTGAACGTATTCTAAAGTACGAGCGCCGTTTGATAAGTAATGCAACACATTTTTTTTTTAAAGTAGGCTGGTTTCGCTCAGGATTGCAGCACACCATATAATTCCCCATCCTTTTGGCTACAAAACCCAATTTTTCTACATAATCTCCTTTCAATGCGCCGACTTTACGCCAGCCTTCTGGAAGGGCCTGTATGCCCGCATGTAACCACTCTATTCGTAGACGTCGAAGCCATGTCTTGCTGCATCAGTAACCTCCACATCACCCCCGTACTGCTCCCCGCGGAATGCGTATCGTCATTGCCCCAAACAGACACAAAGCGGGAAGTGCTAGACCTGGGTATAGGGTGGATGAGGAAGGTCAGTTCAGTGAATTTCCAAGAACTCCTCTCGTGAGCATAGACTTCTGTGTCGCCTTGCGTTGTCATGGAGAAGGAGAAGTTCGTTTGCAACCTTACGGCGATGAACACGTTGGAGTCCAACATTACAGGAGTCACAGCTGTCAGCAGGCCGGCACGCGAGATATCGGAGAGATTTGCGCGACCTTGTTGCGATGATGACAGATCCCCGCCCCCCCAACGAAGCAACGTGTTTTTGTCCACTGCCAGGTGCCCGTAGACATTCTGCAAACGCTAAGAATATCCGCGATGCTATGGTTTTCCGCCAGAGAAACTCAGTGACAGTCCTCTGCTTGGAACGAAAATCCGTTACAGATGCCATTTTGAATGCTACGTGCGGTGCCGCCACCTTCCGAAACTTCATGAAGCTATAGGGGCTGAAGCGGGAATATTTCACACTGTCCCATAACAAATTACGCATTTTTTTTCAAAGAAGGTGTTGTATTATTTCTAGAGCGGCGCTCGCACGTTTACCCAGAAATCTTTCTGTAACGAAGTATGTGCCATCTTAACGGATGTTATGTCTCTATGGTGAAGGCGCGGAAAGAAATGTCGGACAAAGTACTGAACGGCAGTGACGACACCGAAGATCCTCCAAGCTCCATCTCAATTAGTTCATCTCCTGGTGCAATCAGTGGCTCCTCAAAATCAGCCTTACCAAAATTTAGACAATTATTATTGGCCAAACTATGCGCAGCTTCCTCCCCACGAGTCTTAGCTCACCATTTACAACGGCCATATCCAGTTAACTAACACACTAAAAAACCTCGCTGTAACACTTGATCGGGGGTTAACATGGAAGTCCCATCCACTAACCATTCAACTGGAAGCCCACAATACTGTAAAATTATTAAAATTACTAACTGATCAAACACGGGGATTGCATCCTTCCACAATCCCCCACATCTATAAAGCTCTAAACCGAGCCATCCTCTGCTATGCCGATGTGACTTCCGCTCCTCCCCCATTTTGTCACGCCCTACTGATCCTCGAATGTCATGCACTCCACCTAGCCTTTTGGATCAGCTTACCCTCCTCCACTCCCATCCTCTAGCAACTTATAAAATTCCCTACCTTAACATTCCACCTTTAACACCTCCGAATACGCTACGTTACGTGTAAACTCGGCACTACTCACCGTCTAATTCCGCTGCTCACTGATCCTCTACCATCACGTTTCCCCCACACTACACCTCCACACCCTCCACATGCTCTTTCGACAAAACTTTAATCACCTTCCCTTACCCGACCATGGAATCCGCCCTGATATACAACCATGTACTAGAGGTAGGAGATCACTGCCACCCCATTGTCAAGGCACCCTTCCCCTCTAATCCTCTCCACCCATTTCCTAAGTCTCGGTTCGGAACAGCATCCCTTTCCGCTCTTCCCCCATCACTCCTGCAAACTTCCACCTACTCAAAACCATTGTAGGCAATATTTTTAAATGGTACTTTCCTGTGACACTCTTCCGTCAAGCAGTTTACATCTACTCATCTCTTCAGTCATCTGTGTATCCGCTTTAATCAATCGAGATATCGGTCTTTCCGTTTTAGTTCATGCAACTGTCTATCCATTTTCACACATTCGTGTGCGACACTCATTCTCCATTCATCTGTGTCTACATTTTAATTAATTGCCACCAAGACAACCGTTTACAATTTAACTTATATAGCTGACTATCTACCCTTTTATCGTACAAAACCTTTATTTCTGTCAACCACAATGTTCAGCTGTTATT
The DNA here is from genome assembly GCF_021461385.2 of Schistocerca piceifrons. Classification (NCBI taxonomy): domain Eukaryota; kingdom Metazoa; phylum Arthropoda; class Insecta; order Orthoptera; family Acrididae; genus Schistocerca; species Schistocerca piceifrons. The sequence continues at coordinate 451,340,968 of NC_060142.1, forward strand.
TTTATTTATTTATTTCCTTATTTTTACTCTCATGTGACTGAACTGCGGCATATTATATCCGCTGACAACCCGCCCCCTGCCGATATGTGCTGGGGTCTGTGAAATAACAATAAAGAAAAAACAAAAAAAAGAGAGATGGTGACAGTCAAGTGTCGCATAAGTGCCTCTTGAATAAACGACGAACCTTTCCTAGCTCGGTTCTCAGTAGATTGGCACCCCTGTCACGGTTATTGGCGGACGGTCTACGTTCTGCTGTTTGCGAACCGAGGCCGGTGCGAGGCAGCCAAGCCTACTACCGACCCTCGCCTCGCCTCGCACAGTGGCGGGCAGCGCGGCGTCCCTCCCGGAGGCACCGCCTGGCCTCGAGGCGCCGAGGCCCTGATTAATTTACGCGCCGGCCGCTGCTCATATAAGGCGCTGGCGGGCGCGATTAATCACGGTAACGCGACCATCAGTCAAACCGCGGCCCCCAGCGCTGGCGGCCACAGCGGACGCCCAAGCCCTCCTCTCCAGGACGTCAGCGCCGGCCGGTCGCTCTTCCTGTGCGCTTACCGATTCTACTGCCTAACGGGCAGTTCAGCAATACTGAACAGAATCTATGAAACTGAAGCGAAAATAATAACACTGGAAATATTATAAAAAGTATGTCTCTATTGCCAACAGCAGGTCTCTACAGTTCCAGTTATTTCGGGTATTCTATGTGGTGCAATTATAGGTTGTTGTTCCCTATAGATCTGAACTTGTCTGTTCTTGTCTTACCACACGTCCTCAAGATAGGGGTGCTATAATACATATATACAACAGCGACCTGCCCCACTACGCACGGATATCTCTAAGAAAATTCGTCAGGTTGACTTCTTTAACGCAGCGGCAATAAAATATAAAGAGAAACCTTCCTTGTGAGTCAGTGTATGTATTAACGAAAACAGTATCACAGTCCTTGCAGTAATGCGGTAGTTCCGGAGATTTTGTTTTTGTGAGGCATCATTCTTCTGACTGGCTTAATGCAGCACACAACGAATTCCCCTCTTGTACCAAACATTTCATTTAGAGTAGCACTTGTAACTTCCGTCCTCAATTATTTGCTGGATGTGTTCCAATATCTGTCTCCTTCTACAGTTATTGCTCTCCACTGTTTCCTCTAGTACCACGGAGGTTATTCCGTGATGTCTTAACACGCGTCCTACCATGGCGTCTCTTCTTCTTGTCAGTGTTTTCCACACGTTCTTTTCACCACAGATTCTTCGGAGGGCCTCCTCATCCCATTTTTTAATAAGTCCACTGGATTTTCAGTATTATTCTGTGGCATCACACGTCAATCGCTTCGATTCTCTTGTGTTACGATTCACTGCCATAAAATTCTGTGCTCAACACGTACATTCTTAGAAACTTATTCCTCAAATTAAGGTCTATGTTTGACACCAGTAGACTTCTATTGGACAGGAATTCCCTCTATTCCTGTGCTAGTCTGCCTTCACCAGTTTCGATGTTAAGTTTCTCGTTGCTCTCATTTTTGCTACTTCTCATTTCTTTGGTCGTTTTCCGATTTACTCACAGTCCATAGCCTGTATTTATTAGACTGTCCATTCCATTCATACATCCTGTAATTATTGTTCCCTGAGGATAGGAACGTCATCAGCGACTCTTATCATTGATATACTTTCACCCTTTTAATCTTACCCTTTCTTTTATTTCCGTCATTTCTTCTTCGCTGTATAGACTGAACAATAAGGGTGAAAGGCTGCGCCCCTGTCTTACGAAGTTTTTAATCCGAGCGCTCGTTCTTTATCACCCATTATTATTGTTTCCCCATAGCTTACCCCTATTTATCTCAGAACTTCGAGCATTATGCAACATTTTGTGTCGTCGAACGCTTTCTCCAGATCGACATTCCTATGAGCCTGTCTTGATTTTTCTCCAGTCTTGCTTCCGTTATCAAGCTTCAACCCAGGACCACCTCTCCGCGGCTTTCACGATTCATAATGCCAAACTGATCGCCATCTAAGAAATCCTGATATTTCCTTTCCATTCTTCTGTATATTACTCTTGTCAGCTACTTGATAGCTTGAATTGCTACGCTGATTTTGTGATAGTATTCCGTGCTTATCAGCTTTTGCTATTTTGGGAAATGTGTGGATGACGTTTCTCCGAAAATCTGGTGCTATTTCACCAGTCTCATAGATTCTCCACAACAAGTTGAATAGTCATTTGCTTGTCATTTCCCCCGATAATTTCAGGAATTGCGATGGAATGTGTTCCATCCCTATTGCCTTATTCGATCTCTTGTGTTCCAGAGCACGATTTCCATATCGACCCCAGTTTCTTCTTCTATTACAATGACATGAAAGTCCTTCCACTTATAGAGTCCTTCACTGTACTCTTTCCGCCCAACCATTTTATCCTTTGTGTGTGACACTGGAACCCCCACATAACTATATCGCTCTTAATGTTGCCACACTTGCTTTTAATTTCACCGAAGGTTCTTCTGACGTTTCTTAGTGCTGAATCAGTCTTCCCGACGATAAATTCTTTTTTTTATTTTGTCACATTTTCCCTGTAGGCTTGGCTCCCCAGCATTTTCTATTTATTTTATTCCTAAGTGATTTATATCGCTATATTCCTATCTTTCACTGACCATTTTTGTAATTCCTGTTTTCGCCCACCAACTTATTTCTTCTGCTACCCAAGGTTTCTTCACAGTTACCTTCCTGGTTCCTATGTTTGTTTGTCCAGGATTTGTGATATACCTTCTTACAGATGTCCATTCCTTTTTAGCTGAAATGTCTACACTCGTATTCCTTATCGCATTCCGTATCCTCATCCTTAGAAAACTTATAATGCGGCCCATAATTCGCCTGTACTTACGAATCCCAGTTCCACCGAAACTGATTCTTCCGGATGAGGACAATCCTATCACTGAATTGTTCACATTAGCTCATTCTTGCCCAGCTTTCCTATTAGCAACGAATCCTACGCCCATTATACCGTTTGCTGCATCTGCTGATTTACCGTATATTCGTCTTGGCGTCTAGTAATTCCAGGAAAACGTCTTCATCACTAAAACTTTATTTACGAGGCGTTTAGAGTAATCATCATCAGATAACTGTGGAAAAATTTACACAAAATACAAATTAGAAAATCTTATACAAATATTACAAGGCCAACATAACATCAGGAAGGGAAGTACATGCTGATCACATATACTTACAATTATCTTACGGGAACTTACACAAGAGTGTAATACAAGAAAAACGTACGGTCTCATGTGCAACTTCCGTTACGCTTATTTGAAAGAAATGTTAATTTGTGGGGTCGGATACCATACTGAAGGGCCGTATTACTTCAAAATGACTCTAGATACTCATCTGACCAGAAATCATTATCATCTTTCCATTTCACTTCACTGACCACCACTGTGTCTAGATCGGACCTTCGCCATTTCCTTTTTTAGTTGTTCTAGCTTTGCTAATTCGTTCAAACTTCTGACAATGCATGTTCGTAGAACGTTATCCCCTCTCCCCCTCCCCCCTTCTTTTCCTCATCGGCACTTCTCCCCCTGCAGTCCCCTCCTGGCGATTCGAATGGGGACTGAGCCGGAATCCTTGCGCAATGGAGAGATCATCACGACACTTTTTTTCAGGCAAAGGCAACGTAGATACACATTATGTATCTTTAATGCACTGGTTTCCATTGCCCTCTATATCCTCATGCCGTTGATCACTACTGATTCTTCCGATTTTTAAGGCAGTTCCCCACGAAAAGGGAAAAAGAGCGCCCTGAACCTCTGTCTGCTCCTCCACCCTCTTTGACAGGCCGTTGTCGCGTTAGGGACTTCAATTCATAACATGTATAAATAGGCATGGTGATTCAAAATTACATTACCTATCATGTGGTACCATTTTCGTTTTCCAGGTACTGAAATGCGTATTTCAATTAATTTAAATAAATATTGCCATGATTTACAGTTCACATAGTGTTCTCAACAAGTGCACCACCATGTGTAACAGAACCACGTAAAGTCCGTCCACCCCTTTCAGGGGCAATGGATAGTGTCACTTTTCGTATTGTATCCATCAGGTCATTGATATTAATATTCCTCTTATACATTCTTCTTGACTGTTCCTCACAAGCAAAAATTACATGGTATCAAATCTGACGAGAGAAGCCAGCAGAATGGTCATCCACAACCGATCCAAGTAGCGGGAAGTGTTTGGTCAATATATGCGCGAGCTGTGAATGCGTAATGTGATGGTGCTGGAAGAAACCTACACGTTCCATTTGTAGCGTGGTACGCTCTTATGCGCCAACGGCCTTGTCGCAGTGGTAACACCGCTTCCCGTCACATCACCGAGGTTAAGTGCTGTCGAGATGGGCTAATCCTTGGAGGTGACCATTCGGTCTGCCGAGCGCTGTTGGGAGGCGGGATGCACTCAGCCCTTGTGAGGCAAAACTGAGGAGCTACTTCAGTGAAAAGCAGCGGCTCCAGACTCGTAAACTGACATACAGCCGGGGAACCGTTGAGACGATCATATGCCACTCCATATCCACATTCAGTGACGCCTGTTGTCTGAGGATGACACGGCGGTCGGTCGGTACCGTTGGGCTTTCATGGCCTGTTCGGACGGAGTTTATTTCAATGCTCTTACGCTCTTGTAACGACGTTGAGTATACTTCGGCATTCACTGTAGGAATGTCAAGGAAGTGAGGCCGTATTACTCTAGTGGCGGTCGCAGCACACCATTCACGTTAGAGGAGTCACGTTCATGTTCACTGTCCCTAAATGAAATGGTGCTGTGATGGTTAATAAATTTGCTTGTGCGAACGGTTTCCTTATCGCTGAACGCTAATGCCTTTTAAATATCGTTCTAAAAATCACTAAACAGCGTCATGCGCAACGGGCAAATTGATCCTGAAACATTCGATGGAATACAGTTGGTATCTGCGTGGATGTAGATGTAGAAGTGAAATTTGTGACTGGATTGAGGACTTTTTTGGTACGAGAGTCGTCGTCATATGTAGAGATCTAGAAATAACATCGAGTGTACCCCATGGAAGTGTGTTGGGGCCCTTACTGTCCATTTTGTGTTCTAATAGCCTTGAACACAATATTAGCAGTATATCAACGTTGTAACAAGAGCAGTTCTCTACAATGAAGTACTGCCTGAAATAAACTACGTAAATATTCAGTCAGATCTTGACAAGATTTAAAAGTGGTGCGAAGATTGGCAACTTGGTTTAAATGTTCAGAAATGTAAAACTGTGCACTTAACGAAAAGGAAAAAGGAATATGATATTCTATGACTAGGCTCAGTCGTGGGTAAAGGAGGTGATAGATTTCTATTTATTCATAGAATTCTGGGGAAGTGCAATCAGTCTACGAAGCAGATTGCTTGGAAATCCCTTTTGTCACCCGTCCAAATAGGTATGTCAGGGGATATTGAATGTATACAGAGAAGGGCAGCACGAATGGTCACAGGTTTGTTAATCCGTGGGAGACAGTCACAGAGATACTGAAAGAACTGAACTGGAAGACTCTTTAAGATATACGTAAGCAATTCTGAGACAGTCTATTCATAAAGTATCAAGAAACGGTGTTAAATGGTGACTCTAGGGATATATTGCAGCCCCATAATATAGCTCATAGCGGGATGGTGAGAATCAGATTAGAATAATTACTGTACGCTCTGAGGCATTCAGTCAATCATTTTCCCCCCATGAACCATGGACCTTGCCGTTGGTGGGGAGGCTTGCGTGCCTCAGCGATACAGATAGCCGTACCGTAGGTGCAACGACAACGGAGGGGTATCTGTTGAGAGGCCAGACAAACGTGTGGTTCCTGAAGAGGGGCAGCAGCCTTTTCAGTAGTTACAAGGGCAACAGTCTGGATGATTGACTGATCTGGCCTTGTAACAATAACCAAAACGGCCTTGCTGTGCTGGTACTGCGAACGGCTGAAAGCAAGGGGAAACTACAGCAGTAATTTTTTCCGAGGGCATGCAGCTTTACTGTATGATTACATGATGATGGCGTCCTCTTGGGTAAAATATTCCGGAGGTAAAATAGTCCCCCATTCGGATCTCCGGGCGGGGACTACTCAAGAGGATGTCGTTATCAGGAGAAAGAAAACTGGTGTTCTACGGATCGGAGCGTGGAATGTCAGATCCCTTAATCGGGCAGGTAGGTTAGAAAATTTAAAAAGGGAAATGGATAGGTTGAAGTTAGATATAGTGGGAATTAGTGAAGTTCGGTGGCAGGAGGAACAAGACTTCTGGTCAGGTGACTACAGGGTTATAAACACAAAATCAAATAGGGGTAATGCAGGAGTAGGTTTAATAATGAATAGGAAAATAGGAATGCGGGTAAGCTACTACAAACAGCATAGTGAACGCATTATTGTGGCCAAGATAGATACGAAGCCCACGCCTACTACAGTAGTACAAGTTTATATGCCAACTAGCTCTGCAGATGACGAAGAAATTGAAGAAATGTATGATGAAATAAAAGAAATTATTCAGATTGTGAAGGGAGACGAAAATTTAATAGTCATGGGTGTCTGGAATTCGAGTGTAGGAAAAGGGAGAGAAGGAAACATAGTAGGTGAATATGGATTGGGGGACAGAAATGAAAGAGGAAGCCGCCTGGTCGAATTTTGCACAGAGCACAACATAATCATAACTATCACTTGGTTTAAGAATCATGAAAGAAGGTTGTATACATGGAAGAACCCTGGAGATACTAAAAGGTTTCAGATAGATTATATAATGGTAAGACAGAGATTTAGGAACCAGGTTTTAAATTGTAAGACATTTCCAGGGGCAGATGTGGACTCTGACCACAATCTATTGGTTATGCCCTGTAGATTAAAACTGAAGAAACTGCAAAAAGGTGGGAATTTAAGGAGATGGGACCTGGATAAACTAAAAGAACCAGAGGTTGTACAGAGATTCAGGGAGAGCATAAGGGAGCAATTGACAGGAATGGGGGAAATAAATACAGTAGAAGAAGAATGGGTAGCTTTGAGGGATGAAGTAGTGAAGGCAGCAGAGGATCAAGTAGGTAAAAAGACGAGGGCTAGTAGAAATCCTTGGGTAACAGAAGAAATATTGAATTTAATTGATGAAAGGAGAAAATATAAAAATGCAGTAAGTGAAACAGGCAAAAAGGAATACAAACGTCTCAAAAATGAGATCGACAGGAAGTGCAAAATGGCTAAGCAGGGATGGCTAGAGGACAAATGTAAGGATGTAGAGGCCTATCTCACTAGGGGTAAGATAGATACCGCCTACAGGAAAATTAAAGAGACCTTTGGAGATACGAGAACAACTTGTATGAATATCAAGAGCTCAGATGGAAACCCAGTTCTAAGCAAAGAAGGGAAAGCAGAAAGGTGGAAGGAGTATATAGAGGGTCTATACAAGGGCGATGTACTTGAGGACAATATTATGGAAATGGAAGAGGATGTAGATGAAGATGAAATGGTAGATATGATACTGCGTGAAGAGTTTGACAGAACACTGAAAGACCTGAGTCGAAACAAGGCCCCCGGAGTAGACAATATTCCATTGGAACTACTGACGGCCGTGGGAGAGCCAGTCCTGACAAAACTCTACCATCTGGTGAGCAAGATGTATGAAACAGGCGAAATACCCTCAGACTTCAAGAAGAATATAATAATTCCAATCCCAAAGAAAGCAGGTGTTGACAGATGTGAAAATTACCGAACTATCAGCTTAATAAGTCACAGCTGCAAAATACTAACACGAATTCTTTACAGACGAATGGAAAAACTAGTAGAAGCCAACCTCGGGGAAGATCAGTTTTGATTCCGTAGAAACACTGGAACACGTGAGGCAATACTGACCTTACGACTTATCTTAGAAGAAAGATTAAGGAAGGGCAAACCTACGTTTCTAGCATTTGTAGACTTAGAGAAAGCTTTTGACAATGTTGACTGGAATACTCTCTTTCAAATTCTAAAGGTGGCAGGGGTAAAATACAGGGAGCGAAAGGCTATTTACAATTTGTACAGAAACCAGATGGCAGTTATAAGAGTCGAGGGACATGAAAGGGAAGCAGTGGTTGGGAAGGGAGTAAGACAGGGTTGTAGCCTCTCCCCGATGTTGTTCAATCTGTATATTGAGCAAGCAGTAAAGGAAACAAAAGAAAAATTCGGAGTAGGTATTAAAATTCATGGAGAAGAAATAAAAACTTTGAGGTTCGCCGATGACATTGTAATTCTGTCAGAGACAGCAAAGGACTTGGAAGAGCAGTTGAACGGAATGGACAGTGTCTTGAAAGGAGGATATAAGATGAACATCAACAAAAGCAAAACAAGGATAATGGAATGTAGTCTAATTAAGTCGGGTGATGCTGAGGGAATTAGATTAGGAAATGAGACACTTAAAGTAGTAAAGGAGTTTTGCTATTTGGGGAGCAAAATAACTGATGATGGTCGAAGTAGAGAGGATATAAAATGTAGGCTGGCAATGGCAAGAAAAGCGTTTCTGAAGAAGAGAAATTTGTTAACATCCAGTATTGATTTAAGTGTCAGGAAGTCATTTCTGAAAGTATTCGTATGGAGTGTAGCCATGTATGGAAGTGAAACATGGACGATAAATAGTTTGGACAAGAAGAGAATAGAAGCTTTCGAAATGTGGTGCTACAGAAGAATGCTGAAGATTAGATGGGTAGATCACATAACTAATGAGGAACTATTGAATAGGATCGGGGAGAAGAGAAGTTTGTGGCACAACTTGACCAGAAGAAGGGATCGGTTGGTAGGACATGTTCTGAGGCATCAAGGGATCACCAATTTAGTATTGGAGGGCAGCGTGGAGGGTAAAAATCGTAGAGGGAGACCAAGAGATGAATACACTAAGCAGATTCAGAAGGATGTAGGTAGCAGTAGGTACTGGGAGATGAAAAAGCTTGCACAGGATATAGTAGCATGGAGAGCTGCATCAAACCAGTCTCGGGACTGAAGACCACAACAACAACAGGCTCAGTCGTGGGTAAAGGAGGTGATAGATTTCTATTTATTCATAGAATTCTGGGGAAGTGCAATCAGTCTACGAAGCAGATTGCTTGGAAATCCCTTTTGTCACCCGTCCAAATAGGTATGTCAGGGGATATTGAATGTATACAGAGAAGGGCAGCACGAATGGTCACAGGTTTGTTAATCCGTGGGAGACAGAGATACTGAAAGAACTGAACTGGAAGACTCTTTAAGATATACGTAAGCAATTCTGAGAAAGTCTATTCATAAAGTATCAAGAAACGGTGTTAAATGGTGACTCTAGGGATATATTGCAGTCCCATAATATAGCTAATAGCGGGATGGTGAGAATCAGATTAGAATAATTACTGTACGCTCTGAGGCATTCAGTCAATCATTTTCCCCGTTCTCCATACGTGAGTGGAACAAGAAGGAACCCTAATGGATGGTAGAATGGGACGTACCCTCTGCCATCCACCTCCTGGTGGTTTGCACAGTGTAGATGTAGAACTATACGCTTTCTTCACGTCTGCTATAACCCTTCCTTACTCCAACGGAAATCGGTAAGTCATTATCGAACATCACCTATCAAAAATAAATACAATAAAGTTCCTATACACTTAAATTCCACGTGAATGCAACAGATTCAAAAGAAATTACGTGAGAAAAATTACCTACATCGAACCATTAAAAGAAAGGGAGAACGGTGTTATACACGTTAAATGTTACGAAGAAAATTAGTGAGCTTATCCAAATCACAAAACGATGCCACGTGCCCGATCACTCAGAAGAAATAAAGTTTAAATAACGAGTTAAATAAATAAGCTTACCAACATTAGTTGCTTTGATATGGATCATGTGGCTTAATTAGAAGAGTCCTTGTCTCTGGGAGAGTCAGTTATCGTGAGTTCCTCAAGTTCTTATACATTGTGTGTCAGAACAGTTCCAAATAAGAATATAGTTAGTGTCTCGTTGAACTGTTTCACAAATTATAGGGAAATGACATAGCATAATAGTCAATTGGGAATATTAATATCTCGAAACAACAAAATAAAAAGAACATCAACTTAATTTGCAATACCTTCGACCTCGCAACACTGTCGGTTTCTTCACGGTGGGCAATGTGGACTCAACTAGCCCCTGAAAATGAATAACGGTCTCGCTATGCTTTGCATTTGTGGATTATGGCCTGAGCGACTGCCGTGCGCCTCTCGTCTCAAATGTCTTGGTTCACCACCGAGTCACTGATATAATAACGGCAAGTTAAGAAATGAATAAAATCATTGCGCCTCGGTTCTGCACATTCACAGGACGAGTGACTGTGGAGGACAGAAGACAAAATGGACTTCTTTTTCTATGGCGCAGTGTTTGTGTGGCTTGATGGTGTAGTGGACCGGTGACAGAAAACAATTTCAGCTACCTGCTACGATCATTAGCCACGGATGCAAGTAGCAACAGCAAGAAGTCAGATACAAGTCATGCAAAACAATCTCACTTGCACAGAAGAATTTTTACAACGACCTATTTCTAATTTCAAGCACTCGTTTTCTAGTTCGATGTTTGAGGCGCCAAAAGTACCACCAATAATTGTAACTTGAAAATCAGTCTTTGACAGTCAAAAAATAATTACGACTACAAAGATGCGGGGTTCAATCCCATGTCCTGGGAGGGGTTTTTGTCGATTGTTCACATCACGTTTAGAAGTAATTTATGTACTTAAAAAAGAACGCGTGAAACTGTATCTAAGAAGAAATTAGAAGAAAGCAAGAAAATACCACTTATAATAGGAATAGACGGATAAGGACCTGGGAGATCAAGCATAACGGAAGTGATGGCTCAGCAAGTGATCCTCACCAAACGATGTGGGCAAGAGATCCTTCACACGCTTAGCAATCCGGGGTGGAGCGCCATTCTGCAGAAAATTCGTACCTTCCAGCTGGTGTTTATCAGCCAGGCTGAGGACGATGACGTTCTGTAACATACCTGCTCATCTCGCACCCATCAGGAAGACACTTTGAAAAGCAGCACTCCGTATTTCTCTAAAGAAAAAGGGTCCGATCACGACCGATGTGGTAAATCCACATTACATCATAACTCTCCGACATGCAGTGGGGTTTTCACGACAGTTCTAGGATTTTCGACAGACCATTTCTATAGTTGTTTGTATTTTCACGTGGCGCCACTGGCGTATTGTAGTCCAGGGCCATCTATTGGCCGGTTCTGTATTCGTTTTTGGTTTCAATAAAACTCCATGGCGTTTCAGGTATGTGTGTCAAGTTTTAGCTCTCTGCCTACCCTATTCTGTGAATTAGTGAATATTCAAACGTTACAGGACTTTTGGGTCACCCTGTACCACCACCTTACTTTATTAACCTTAATTTCATCAGGGGTAATCTCGAAGTGAGAACTGAACGGAACTATTCAAATTATTGAAATAAGTTACATGAGAACATGCTACAGATTGGATCCCTGTAAGTGTTTCGTTATAAGGGTGCGTTTCCGTTTCGTATTGTTGTACGTCTCGCCGTATATCAGCGTTGCCGATCTGCCTTTTTGGCTTTGATATTTCGTAGTTTCCGCCCCAGGTTAGCTGGGAAGTTTGTGGTGTGCGTAGTCCTTTCGTGCTGGGTCCCTGGCTACGTCAGGCGGACCCATGTCCACCGTAGAGAAGTCCTCGGAGCAACCTCCGCGGCTCTCCGATATGTCCACCTCCGCCACTTGTGGTGAATCGCGACGGAGCCGTCGCTCACCCCGGCCTCCGATCGCACCTAATGTTCTGCCCACCTCACAATGGGCAAAGGATCGTTTGAATCGCGCCAATCTCCACAAATCGCCAGTGGATACCACTGGCACTGAAACCGACCCCCATGTCGACTGTCCACCTTCCCGTGTCAAGGACCGCTCTTCAGTATCGTCGTCTTCCGACGACTCCTCTGATCGCTTAGTAATAGATCTTTCCTGTGATGAGGCGGCGGCCACCGCGGCTGTGTCTGACCACCACTTCTCCGTACCCACGAGTATATCACTTCCTCCGTTGTCCCGCAACCGTGGCGAGTCTTCTGGGCGCCTTGACCCGGTTGTAAAGTCCTCTGGCCGTCGCTCTAGACGTTCCGGGAGCTCGTGCGCCCACGCGGGCCGTGGTGATCGCGGATCGATCTCCGACGCCTTCCTCCTGGAGGATGGCCCGGTGGATGCGGACTGGCTCTTGTTCCCGACCCTCCTTCGCAGGAGACACCATCCAGCCCTCTGAAAAAAGAGAAGATACGCCCTATTGTGGCTTATAATGTCACTAATAATACAAAACTGAACTCTGAGCACCAGCGGCTCATCTTCGGCCAGTTGCGGGCGGTATACCAAAATGATCATGTGAAATACGTGATCGACAGTAGGGCCGACTACCTTACCATTCTCGAATTTGGCCAGACGGTGTGGCCGAGCGGTTCTAGGCGCTTCCGTCTGGAACCGCGCGACAGATACGGTCGCAGGTTCGAATCCTGCCTCGGGCCTGGATGTTTGTATGTCCTTAGGTTAGTTAGGTTCAAGTAGTTCTAAGTTCTAGGGGACTGATTACCTCAAATGTTAAGTCCCATAGTACTCAAAGCCATTTGAACCATTTTTTTAAAGATGTGCCGTAGACCTCGCGCAGTGTTTGAGGCGCCTGTGATGTCGGCCGGCGCAGTTGTCGGCAAACACGTTGGGCGGCGTAAGTGACGCTTGCGCCTTTTGTTCAGCACTACTTGCTGATGCGGGACAGAGTTTTGAGGTTTTAGAACAGCTTGTAGCCATCTACATCCTCCTCGCATATTGCCTGTGTACAGTCATATTGCCAGCATTTGTCTGATAGAATTATAGATATCTTCTCAGTATCTACAGATGCCGCCAATTATTGACAGATTTTACAAATTCAGACAGAATTATGCGCCTTGCAAACTCGTGTCAGCATTTTGTTGGCGGGTTGATGGCGAGTCTGAGACTTTTCAAGGGAATCGGGGGATGGGTGTACAAGTAGGTGGTAAGAAAACTGATATTTTTAGGGGTGTGCTGAGTTACCGAATCCTTTGTTAGCTATCTTAAATGAATACAAGTCGCTGTCAGTAGAGCGTGGTCTAGCTGTGATAACGTTCTTTCAGTTACCTGTGAGATTAGAAGAACAGGCGCTTCTCATGCACCTGTCGCACGCATTTGTGTTGCAAATTATTGCAAATTATTTTCTCTCTGGTGAGGGGTCTATTGCACAGACTGTTAGTAGAAGGTATACAGAAACAAAATTCATTTTCTGAGATTCGTAAATTAATTAAGAGAGAAAGCACAGGGATTCGTATGAGAGACGTATTGGTTAGTGATTGTAGTTTCATGGTTCAGTAGGTGCGTGAAGATTTGACCTGAAAGTGGCGCATTTCTTGCGATGCCCGCGAACTGGATTTACCTGAAAGTGATATGGTTCACATAATTTTCGAAGGAATGCGACACAGGATCATAGTTGTCTAGTGGTCTGTGAAAAGACCATAATCATTTGGTGGTTTCTTTTCTGTGTTTTAAACAATAGAGAATGTTAAAATTGCAGGTAATACTCGTGGGAATTTTGTTATACCTGAGAAAAAGGCCTCGAAGGAGTGCGGCCACCCTTTTAAACTGATTATAAGGGCCGGTATTAGAGGGCATGCCATCAAAAGGCGCATTTGGTTATGGTTCGTACACAGTCACTGGGAGAGCAGTGACGCCAGGGGGGCGGGGCCGCGTAGGAAGCACAAACACGCGTCACTGCATCGCTTGTATGACACATGTGGCATTCAGGCTAATCCTTTGCTCGTATTTTGAGTGAGTCTGAGTTCCGAACTGGCGTGTGCACGACTGTAGTCTATCTGTTCGGTATCACTGATAACAGCAAATTTTGTCGTCGCAATGTTAGCATTGGAGGGTGCGGCCCCGTGACCCGTGCCAATAATGAATGTATAACAGTAAATGGTAGTGCCTTGGCTGTCCTAGGCCAATGTCTTCTGAAACTAAAAACGGAAATTTCTCTGGTCACTTTATTTTTTGATTGTTAAAGGACTTACTACTTCGGTCATTACAGACTGTGATTTTTTGCTTAGAACCCTTTGCGTTATTAATCATGTTGACGGCCACGGTTTTCCTTATTTCATATTTAAAGCAAATGTTAAGATTTCATTTTGCAAGTGTAGCATGGATGTCATGAATTCGGTGGAGAAGAGCGGCCCTTTGATTTGACTATCTAAGTCCTCCTCAGAGAGAGCGTGCTTTGGACATTTTACAACAGTTTCCTGATGTCCTTACTGACCCGCTACGGGTTACCATCTGCATTAAATATCAGAATCGGTTAAATGATACCATATCTATGAGGCAGATCCCATACAGGGTGTCATCTCCTAAAATGAAAGAGCTTCATCGAATTGTTGATCAAGTGTTGAAGCATTGCGTTACGTTCAGCATCGTCTTATTCTTCGCCGATTTTCCTATTTAATAAGGCTGGTGGCCAGGGTACAGACCAGTTGTTGATTACAGGGCTCTTAATCAAAAATAATATCTATCTCTTCATCTTCAGCTTCCGATATCTGCATCCATACCTGTCGTCGGTGTAGGTTTGCTGTCGATTCTGTTAGGAATAACCCTCACACTGAGCTGTTTACAGTAACACACTCTCTGCCCTACTTTCCTATTCGTAACGAATCCTACTGTTGTTATACCATTTTCTGCTGCTGATAATTCCCTGTACTCCTATGACGATTAATTCTTGTCTTCTTTCCACTTCACTTCACTAACCCCTACTATATCTAGATTAAGCATTTGCATTTGCCTTTTCAGTTTTTCTAGCTTCCCTAGGACATTCAAGGGTCTCACATTTCACACCCCGACTAGTAGAACGTTATCCTTTCGTTGATCATTCAATCTTTTTCTCTTGCTCTCCTCCCCCTTGGCAGTCCCCTGTTCGATATCCGAATATGGGACTCTTCCGGAATCTTTCGCCAATGGAGACGTCGTCATGACACTTTCTTCAATTATAGGCCACATGTTCTTGAATATATGTATCTTTAGTACAATGGTTTCCATTGTCGTCATCATCCTCATGCCTTTGATAGTTGCTGATTCTTCCACCTTTAGGGGCGGTTTCCCAGCACTAGGGCAAGAGAGGGCCCTGAACCTCTGTCCGGTCCTCCACCCTCTTTGACAAGGTCATTGACCGAATGAGGATGACTTCTTATGTCAGAAGTCTTCGGTCGCCAATGCTGAATAATAATCAAAATTTAAGGAGCGGCGGGTTTCGAACCCGTGACCGAGGACTTTTGTTTACGAATCAAGGACGCTAGGCCTTTTTTATCTCAGTTTGTCTGTTATTGGTTGTCGAATTTGTTCGGAGCGGACGTTCCACGACGTTTCTTCAGGTTCACTGTTGATCCATTAACTTAGTTTTTTTTTTAATTTAATTGCAGAGAGCAGCTAACCCTCTGACCGTAAATGCTAAGCTAGCGTGCCGGCAACACTTAGGCCACAGGTCTGTTCCAAGACTATAGGTTCCGATAATATGGCCACTTTCCTTTCGGCACTCTTCAAGAAGTTTTGTTTTGACTATGCTATCAAGCAACGTTACGACTATACCGTACTACCCCCAGTCGTCCTTCACCAAGCATATAAACCACAATTTAAAGGGGACTTTAATCATGTATCATGCCAAGTCTCAGTAATGCTAGGACAGGTCGGTAAAGTGGTTGGGGTTAACCTTGAATACCGCTCTTCATGAAGCACATAGACTTACACTTGCCCAATTGATATTGGGCTACCACCTTAACTTCCTGCTTTCCAATCTGTGGATGAGTGGTGATCTCCTACCATAGACGACTGACCCTTGTGATATTAACTTCAAGTAGAGTATGGCAAGGAGTAGCATTGCTCCAGTGCATCAGAGACAGACACGGAGGTGCAAAACGGGATGCCGAGAGTTCAGTCCCCAGATGAGAGATGTTATTTACATACGTAACTCCTGGGTTCAAAGCAAAGGCAGTGATGAGATAACACAGAACATGCTTCCCCGTTTTGTGGGTCCATGTAAGGTAGTGGAAAAGACTTCTCCTGTCAGTTTCTGGATGAAGCGTATTAAAACCAAGAAACGTATGCTTGTCCATATTAGTCAGATGAAGCCTCGTAGTGAAGACAATGTTAAAGTTACAGTGTAGGGAGTCATCGGTGCTTCCATCCAATAATTCCACACAGTTCCAGGCTGTTCTTGTTTTAGTGGAAGAGGCTGAGGAGCTCTGTGAACGATGACAGTGATTACTTCCTTACCCGCAGGGTTTTCCTCGCCGACAGAGGGCGCGTTGGGGGCCACAAAGGTTTTGAGAGCGGTCTCAGACTGTCTCGACACGATGTGTGTCCGTACCGCCAAGAGAGTCTGAAGGAGGTTTTCCTGGGAGAGTGCTCGTGGAACACGATACATGCTATGGAGAACTCTGTGTGGAACTGGATATATGATTAGCAGTGCCACAATGCCAGTGAACTTAGGTGAACCTGTTACACTGTACCTTTTCTACCAAAAAGTCACCACGACCGTTGGTTCGGCCCTGTGATGAGTCTGTGCATTTGTACGGAAGCAGACATCGTGGCCTGCTTAATTTCGGTGGCCTTCCCACTGTACTGCAGAATAGGTGCTATTCTGCGGAGGATACGGCACTGTATTTACCTTGGCTTCAGGATGGTCGGTGAGCGATGTTGGTGGAATCATTTGAGTTGTACTTTGCAGAACGACTGATCATTGTGAACACCTGTCCTAACATACTGATTCAAGTATCAGGCCTGTTGGCGCTGGAAATCTTTTGGTGCCTCCTGTCGGAGTAGTCATATTAAGTGATCGATAATGGTGTTAATTTTGATGTTTCAATGCTGTTGAGTGTTTTTAAATTTTAGGCTTGGAATCTTCAAACTTAGTGGGCCCTTTTAGTAGTTACGTCAATATCTGCTATCTGAATCTAATGTCTAGATTGTGCTACAGCGTATATTTGATTTCTTTTGTACGATTATAAATATGAAACACGAACTGGTTTAACTGAGCTTCGAGTGTTTAAGCAAGGGTGCTGTCGCCTTCAGCCACTGATGTACTGCCTCAACATTTTGTTCGGAGCCGGCTGCTGTGGCGGGAGTGGTTCTAGGCGCTTCAGTCCGGATCCGCGCTGCTGCTACGGTCGCAGGTTCGAATCCTATTTCGGGCATGGATGTGTGTGAAGTCCTTTGATTAGGTAGGTTTAAGTAGTTCTAAGTCTAGGGGACTGATGACCTCAGATGTTAAGTCCCATACAGCTTAGAGCCATTTTAACCAATTTCTCTCTCTCTCTCTCTCTTTTTTTTTTTCGGCCGGTCCTGAGTCGCTATCGTGGAAGTACAGCACGAATTGAATGGGAATAAAAAGAAAATTCCTGTTCAGTACCTTAGTACTGGACAATCCACGCTACATCTCCCTGTTTCGCTGCACATGTCACTCTGTAGCCAGTACCGGCCAGCCTGGAAGAGCATTAAGAACAAAAATTAAAATATACGTAGGAACTACAGAAGGTGAATCACAAATGTCGTCCCATGCAAAGACAAATGTGCAACAAGAATAGGACATTGTCAGCAGAGGATGCTCGTCTGGCGTTATGCGTGGAACAGTCCTGCTGTCGCCCAGATAACAGGTGTGACACATTGCACAACTGATATCTTGACGACCGGAAACAAAAATAGTTCAAATGGCTCTGAGAACTATGGGACTTAACATCTGAGATCATCAGTCCCCTAGAACTTAGAACTAGTTTAACCTAACTAACATAAGGACATCACACACATCCATGCCCGAGGCAGGATTTGAACCTGCGACCGTATCGGTCGCGCGGTTCCAGACTGAAGCGCCTAGAACCGCTCGGTCACAACGACGGGTGACTGGAAACATATTGTTGAAGCACAGAGGAAATTACGATTCTACTGGGAAAAACGTCTAAATTCCACACAGATTTATAGTGAAATTCTGGAGGTATATGGACCAAATGTAATGCCGCCTACAGCCATGGTGAAGTGGCGCCAACAATTTGGTCATGGTCACCCAGATATGGGTGATGCTCGTCGGAAAGTCGAGACCTAGAATTCTGGCATCTCTATCTCTCAGCATGCTTGCATCTGGGGAAAAGAGAGGAACTCAGTAGTAGTAGGACAGGTGCAGCATCAATGAAATTTGTTAGTTTCGTTTGTCTTCATTCAGGGACAAAGATATTGTTCTCTTTTGATTCGCAGGTCCTTAAACTATTGTCCCTCTAAGAGGATTATGAACCCCTGGGGATAATTCTTCTTTTTGATTGACATGCCGTCAACCCATTGTTCCCCCAAGCTTTCCCACAACCTCCTCCTACCAAACGCTCAGCAAACTTCCAGCCCTTCCCTTTGCCCTTTGCTGATACTAGTACACTTTCAGGCCTGAGTTATTCGAATAGCCCCATCTCACTATATTAATTTGCCTATGTAATTAAATTGATCAGGTAATTAACCCCTCTTCCTCTGGTAAACCCACAACCATCCCCTACCATCTCTCTGTCCCCCCCTGTCTGCAACTTTTTGGCTCTGTGCTGGAGACAAAGTTCTCACGACACGAAATTCAGTAACATAGCGGAAGGTATATTGTTTACTTATAAAAAGTTTGGCTGCAGGGATTGGATCTCGCTAGTTCACCATTCCTGCTGTTTGAGGAGATGTGGGTCTTGCAAAATACATCCAAAGGAGCAATTAAATCGATCGCTTTTCTTTACCCAAGTCGCACAAGAAATACCATCCTAAAAGAGTAATTACACCTAATCATACTGTTAAATAATTTTTCGATTATGAAGCATGCGCTGTTCACTGGTCCACACAGAACACTAACCACGCAGGCTGCCCATAGTCAGGGTGCACCGTAGGCCCCAGGAAGCTAAGTGACCATTAGTGGCCACGTCATGCGCTGGTGTCCAAGAGGTGTCCACTTGGACCCCATGACGCAAAGACCAGATATCACGCTAATCCCTAAACAAAAGCAGCCTAGAAATTCCTCTCTCTCTCTCTCTCTCTCTCTCTCTCTTTCTCTCTCTCTCTACCATCAGTCATCATCAGACCAAACTGCAAACAAACGCCTGCAGAATGCTGTTGACAGGCATGTCACTTTTGCAGGGGCCGCGGTGCACCCTGACTCCAGGCAGCCTGCTATTGGTGGCGTTGTGTGGGGCCAGTGGACAGCACATTCTTCGTGATCGAAAGATTTTTAAGAGTGTAATTATGTGTGATGACTCTATGATGTCCATATTCCTTGTGTGAGAAGGATAAAAAAGCGATCGATTTAATTACATCTGTTTGATGTATTTTACAAAACCTGTATCTCCCCAAAAACAGCAGAGAGTGATGAGCAAGCGATATCCAGCCCCTGCAAACTGAATTTTTTATTAATAAACAATATACATTCTGCTATGTACTTGAATTTCCAGTTTTGGGTTTGTTTTTCTCCAGCGCAAAACTGCCAGTTTCCAGGTGGAGGAGGGGCATAGGGGACGATTGGGTTCTTACCAGAGGGTGAGGGGGTTAAGTAATTGATCAATTTGTGTTTTTGTTAAAAGATAAAAAGGTGATTTTTTCGTGAGAACATGAATAAAACTGATCGCTTCCATTGATGATTGAAATTTTTAGTGATGAGCAAAGTCTATGATTTTGGGACTTGCAGCGAATAGGCATGGATGAGAAATGGAATTTGATGATTCTTAGAAAGAAGTGAGCTGTAGATAACGAAGCTTTTTTTGAGAAAGCCTTTCGGAAGGGATATGAGATGGAGGTGTTGTTGGTTTAAGTCCCAAACCAGGCCACTGGACATGGAGGCATGTGGAGAGGAGGCCTGATACACACAGAAGAAAGAATATTCTATTACATCTCGTTAGACGAGCTGTTATCTGGGCGTATTTCGATCTCCAGTAGGAGGAATCGTTGAAAATTTCGTAGGAATCAAATATGGAGACTGTGCAGGTATTAAGTCTAGTGACATATCGTGCTATAAGAATGTGAGAGTAGGGAGGTTGTTAATCTGAGATGAACAGCGATGTGTGTGTGACGCACGTGACAGAATTTGACACTATTGATTCTGCTAATGAATTGGGTGTGGTGTGACGTTTTATAATACTCGGACACATTGGACTTGCCTGCGGGAAGAAGATTCAAACCTGCATGTGGCCATGCAGAGTTAGGTTTCCCACGATTTCCCTTAGTTTCTCTGCGCCAATGGTGGGATGGTCCCTTTGAAAAGGGCACGGCAGACTTCCTTCCACATCCTTGACCCAATCCGAGCTTGTACTCCTTCTTTAAGGACTTCCATGTCGACGGGATGTTAAACTAATCTTCCTTCCTTCCTTCATTTTACAATAATCTGTATCAAGTTAAAATTTGGCACGATGAAAAGTGTATCTGACAGGGATTACTTAGTTTGTCACGAGAAGACTCTGACATTTAAAGGTGATAAAACGCGGGTAAACGTCCCTGAAAGTTTATGCTTAACGGCTTGTTGCGTCGACAACGAAACGTGTAGTGCCCTGTCGCCTCGTTCCAGGTGGCCACCAGTCCGCAAGATAGATTACCTGGCCTGTGTACACTCCAGTACCTTTCCGCTTATCTTGTTCCTTCTGCCTCTCTGCTCCTTGACATTTAGCGGCGGCCGGCGGGACAATGCTGTAAGAATTGTTTCCCAGCGGCCGTGCCGCCGCCGGGAGAGCAACGTCCCGCGCAGCCAACAAACGTCGCCTCGCACAAAAACGGCCTTTTTATCCCGCGAGAGGAGCCGGTTGGGGGCGGGCGGGAAGGCGAGAGGCGGCTGGCTCGAGGAAGCGCGGAGTGCAGCGAGGGGGCTGCAGACCGGCGTACCGGCGACCAGGGTCTGCAGGTCGCGGGTCGCGCATCTGATAGTGGGGGCCCGCCGCTGGGCGCGTGGGCGCCCGCGAGACATCTTTAATAGCCGCTGGGGGCGCGCGGACGGGCCGCGACGGCGCGGCTCGCAGAGGTCGCCGCCGCTGCGCCGGCGCGCCAGCCGTAAATCCGCCCGCGCGGCCGGCAGGGCTTACCGTTTCAGCGACGGCCGCTCCGCGCAGATGCAAAACTGAGCAAGCTGCTCATGAGGACTTTCATCTAAAGTCCTGCCTCTGCCACGGCGGCTGCCAGCGTAAACATTGCCAGGCCCACCTGCCAGAAGTCGGATGTGCTGTGCACACGAACTCTCGCTCATTATGTGCTCCTTGGGTATAAAGATTAGCGCTTGGGCACGCCGATTATGCTTTACTCATAAAACCACCGCGAGACGCGGTCAGAGGAGTGTTCTGTTAAGAATCTCGAGTGCTTTCGACACTTTGTATGGTCCTGGGAATTTTCCCTATAGCTAAACTACTCGCCATTAAAATTGATACACCAGGAAGAAATGGAGATGATTAACGGGTATTCATTGGCCAAATATATTATACTAGAACTGACATGTGATTGTATTTTCACCCAATTTGGGTGCATAGATCCTGAGAAATCACTGCCCAGAACCACCACCTATGGCCGTAATAACGGCTTGATAGGCCTGGGCATTGAGTCAAACAGAGCTTAGATGGCGTGTACAGGTACAGCTGCTCATGCAGCTTCAACACGAGACCACAGTGCATCAAGAGTAGTGACTGGCGTATTGTGACGAGCCAGTTACTCGACCACCATTGACCAGACGTTCTCAATTGGTGAGAGATCTGGAGAATGTGCTGGTTAGGGCAGCAGTAGAACATTTTCTGTATCCAAAAAGGCCAGTACAGGACCTGCAACATGCGGTCGTGCATTATCCTGCTGAAATGTAGGGTTTCGCAGGGATCCAATGAAGGGTAGAGCCACGGGTCGTAACACATCTGAAATGTAATGTCCACTGTTAAAAGTGCCGTCAATGCGAACAAGAGGTGACCGAGACGTGTAAACAATGGCACCCCATACCATCACGCCGGGTGATATGCCACTATGGCGATGACGAATACACGCTTCCAATGTCCGTTCACCGCGATGTCGCCAAACACGGATGCGACCATCATGATGCTGAAAACTGAATCTGGATTCATCCGAAAAAAATGACGTTTTTTCATTCGTGCACCCAGGTTCGTCGTTGAGTACACCATCGCAGGCGCTCCTGTCTGTGGTGCAGCGTCAAGGTTAACCGCAGCCATGGTGTCCGAGCTGATATTCCATGCAGCTGCAAACGTCATCGAACTGTTTGTGCTGATGGTTGTTATCTTGCAAACGTCACCATCTGTTGACTCGGAGATCGAGACGTGGCTGCGCGGTCCGTTACAGCCATGTGGATGAGATGCCTGTCATCTCGACTACTAGCGATACGAGACCGTTGGAATGCAGCACCCCGTTCCGTATTAACCTCCTGAACCCACCGATTCCATATTGTGATAACAGTCATTGGATCTCGTCCAAATCTCGTCCAACGCGATCAGCAGTGTCGCGATACGATAAACTGCAATCGCGATAGGCTACAATCTCACCTTTATCAAAGTCGGAAACGTGATGGTACGCATTTCTCCTCCTTCCAAGAGGCATCACAACAACGTTTCACCAGGCAACGCGGGTCAACTACTGTGTGTGTATGAGAAATCGGTCATTGTAAGTGTCGCCACTGGCACCACCCTGGTGTGAATGCTCTGATAAGCTAATCATTTACTTATTACTGCATCATCTTCCTGTTAAATTTTGCGTCTGTAGCACGTCATCTTCGTGGTGTAGCAATTTTAATGTCCATTAGTGTATTACAGTTCGCCACAGATTAGCGGCTTACTGGCTGAAGAAGGGAAGACGCGACAAAACAATATAAATAATTGAACAAGACATAAACAACAAACGGAAATTAAATAAGTGGATGTGCACACTTTCTTCCCCAGTATTCGAGAACAGACGAATTTGGAGCACATAAAACCAACTCGCGGCATGGTGCACTTTCTCACGTGCCGCAGTCTCCATCCTGTGCCCCTCCACAGATTTGCCATAAAACAGACTCACACATGTGGCCGTGGTGAGGATGGCTCACCTGAACATATAGTGCACATCTTCAATGCCCTAAGACATATAAGCCCAAGGCTTGGGAAAAAAGACATCGGACAGTTAAAACGCAGATAGGACGACTGAAACTCAATAAACAACATTGGAGACGAAGTACCGCGAGCACTGCAAGCGGCGAACAAACAGGAGACCATACATTAGAATGAAGTCCAGTCAAATAGTAGATATACCTTGCAAAAGGTGGGGTAGAAGATTTTATTTTTTCAACTCGTTCATATGGTTGGAAAGATTAGAAAACCGAGTTTTGCCAACAAAATTTCGCTTGGGAAAACTTTCTGCAGTCAAAAAACTTCGAAAATTTCGGACTTTTTTCAGTTTTTTCAAAATATCTCAGTTTCATTTGCTCCTATCGCTTTAACGTCTATTTCCTTTTTTTGAAGAGCACAAAATTCTCTACAAATTTGATGCTTGCCATTTTTTTCTACTCCCAATATCTAAGGCGCTACAGCGCCTCAAAAAATATCAATTTTTCAAATTTTGAGCATAGTGGCAAGTTACCTAATTTTTGAACACTATTTTTTCAGTTTCTGTGTGTGTAGTATAAATACATTATACATCATGTTATAAGTTGGAATTTACCACCTCACTTTCAGGTATTCAATTTCTCTGTATGCAACATGAAGATTGCTGGGCACCCAACTATTGTGATTCTTACATCACTACCTGAAGTTCACTATGGGCCACCTCATCCCTGGTATTTGTAAAACTATAAATATAAAAATACATCATTAAGAGACATAAACACACACACACACACATACACACACTCACACACACACACACACGCACACAAAATAAATTGCCTCAGGAAACTGAACTATTATTAGCTGCAATAGGCAACCTAATTAGGCAGGTAATTATTCTTGTGTATAAAAGCCACACAGTTGACATTAAAAATAAGTAGCTTTATTGCAATTAAATTGCATTACCAGTTACTAAAAAATGTTGACAGTTCTGGGTGTGTAATACTTGTAATATTGCACTTGAGCGCACTTGAGACAGATAAGAGCATCACTTCCAACGTTTTGATGGTCCAGGTTCCTCAGTGTCACCAGAAATACCTTGAGTTATGGATTCAGGGTCTGTACATAGAGTTGATCCCAGATTGACCTCTTCTTTAAACAGCGAGTCACCCTCAGCAAGTTCGTTGGTTTCGTCAGCGGTTTCCTCAACATCCTCCATAACATCTTCTTCACTGTCTATCATATAAAAATTTTGGCACGTTTTCACAGATGATCCCAATACATTTCTTGCAAATTGAAGAACATTTCAAACCCACTTTTCTGTAGGAGCACGCTCCGCCACAGTTCAGCTTGTATGAGCATGAAACAACGTGAAGAAGCGCTTCAGGTGCTGGATCTCGGCTCATTACAACGGGTATTGGACCGTGGTCACTGTGATCCAGCCCCATTTCTCAGGAAGTTCCCAGTTTCCCATCCAACTTCGGACTTGTTGGTAAGTCCGCAACGAATGATGATGTGCAGCATCTTGTGTAGGTGGCAACCGTGCAAGATTCAGTTTGCTTTTTGTGGCAGACTTGGCGAATAGCTGGTACCGCAAATGGTCTAGTGTGTGGGAACTGCTGACACCTCCACTATACAATGCGATAGTAACCCGTTCTCCTGCAGTTATTATTTCTTCACGGGTAGCATGTGGTTTATTGAACATGCAAAGCGCTGAGGTTAGGTGTTCATTTTTCGCAACAATATTGCAGCACTAAATTTTTCCTTGACCAAAATAAGCAGATGTTGTATCACATCCGCTATTAGCGTGAGTGAACAGAATATATTCACTGTCAAACTTGTAAGATGCAGTGGAAAACCACTTGTCTTCTGCATTTCCTCTTCCTGGCTTAAAGAAAAATAAGTTTTCATTGCCTTGCCCCAAACCGGTCATGAGCACAAGCAGGTCAACATCTTCTCCTACAATGACAACACTTCCAAAATCTTTGGTTCTTGAAATGGCAGATGTTACAATTATAACGTCAGCATCTTCTTGTGCCTGGTGCACTTCAATGCTACACTCCAGAAATTCCATTTTGAGAAGTATGATCAAACGCATCTTGTTTCGTTCGTTGTACAAGAATTTGTCCTGAGGGACCTGGTTCACCATCTCTGATTCAACCACAACGTCAACCGAAGAATGTTGTTTGGACCTACGAATCCTCTCAGCACTCTTTGTGCTACATTTGTCTCCTTCACATGGATACCCATCAAATATAATAGCAAATTGAGATCCAAAATGACGTTGCAGGTAAGAAACATAGATTTGGGCTATTGACTTGAAGCAAACATTTCGAGTTCAAAAAAATGGCTCTGAGCACTATGGGACTTAACTATTGTGGTCATCAGTCCCCTAGAACTTACAACTACCTAAACCTAACTAACCTAAGGACATCACACACATCCATGCCCGAGGCAGGATTCGAACCTGCGACCGTAGCAGTCGCGCGGTTCCGGACTGCGCGCTTAGAACCGCTAGACCACCGCGGCCGGCGTAAACATTTCGAGTCCAAGTAACTTTGTGGATAAGGTACCCTCCATCAAAGACAAAAAATTTACTCGGTCCACCTGACTTCACATCTTCCACTGGAACGAAGGCCAAAGAATAAATACGCTTTTGTCCGCTAAAGAACAATTCCTACATACTTTTCTTATAACTGATCACCTGTAGAAAATGTACGGCACCTGCATACAATCGTATTACATATTGTAACACAAACTTCACACAATCCGACGTCCCGGTCGAAGTGGCCGTGCGGTTAAAGCCGCTGCAGTCTGGAACCGCAAGACCGCTACGGTCGCAGGTTCGAATCCTGCCTCGGGCATGGATGTTTGTGATGTCCTTAGGTTAGTTAGGTTTAACTAGTTCTACGTTCTAGGGGACTAATGACCTCAGCAGTTGAGTCCCATAGTGCTCAGAGCCATTTGAACAATCCGACGTGAATGTGTAAGTAGTTACTTAATATGATGCTGTTTGTCCTGGCCCTGCAGCAGAGTGAGATGGTAAATTCCAATGAATAACATGATGAGTAATATGTTTATACTACACAAATAGAAACTGAAATAAGTGTTCAAAAATTAGGTAATTTGCCACTTTGCTCGAAATTTGAAAAAAATGGTATCTTTGACGTGCTGTAGCGCCTTAGATACTGGGAGTAGAAAAAATGGTAAGAATCAAATTTGTAGAGAGTTTTGTGCTCTTTAAAAAAGAAAATAGACGTCAAAGCGATTGGAGCAAATAAAACTGAGATATTTTGAAAAAACTGAAACACGATATTTTCGAAGTTTTTTGACTGCAGAAAGGTTTCCCAAAAGAAATTTTGTTGGCAAAACTTCGTTTTCTAACCTTTCCAGCAATATGAACGAGTTAAAAAAATAAAATATTCTACCCCACCTTTAGCAAGGTACAGGCTTTTTTTCTGACAGTTCCACTGGACTAATAGGACAGGCTCCACTTCTGACTGTTCAGAGTACATAGTAAACGACACGTATACAGAGCCGGCCGGCGTGGCCGAGCGGTTCTAGGCGCTACAGTCTGGAACCGCGCGACCGTACGGTCGCAGGTTCGAATCCTGCCTCGGGCATGGATGTGTGTGATGTGCTTAGGTTAGTTAGGTTTAAGTAGTTCTAAGTTCTAGGGGACTGATGACCTCAGAAGTTAAGTCCCATAATGCTCAGAGGCATTTGAACCATTTTGAACATATACAGACACAGACAGGGATGGTATGTCACGCACAGGAAGTGAAGACCAGATACACGTACCAACATAGCAAAAGTAACCTGAGGTTTTCCAACACTAAATCGAATCACTCTGAAAATAAAACTCTCAATTTAGTTGGTTGTTATACTATTTCATAGAATGTAACACTATCGGGCTATGTGATATATCCCGCACAGGAAATGAAGACGAGGTACAAGTACAAACATAACAAAAGTAAGTTACGATTTTCCAACACTAAATATCAGTCTGAAAATAATATTCTTAATTTAGCTGGTTGTTTTACAATTTCATAGCATGTAACACTATCGGACAATGCGACGTTTCTTCTTCTTACGCTGCATCAGGTGTGACTCACTCGAAGTTGCTCCGAGCCCTCGGACTTGATACAGCTCATTCTGACATATTAAATCAACTCTTAATCCCTACTGTTACCAGTTCGGAAACACGTTGTAACCTAATTAATCAATGCATTATTACTTACCTCAGTCAAGATAGCATATGTAACATATGTTTACCAGACACGTAGAAGGTATAAAGGGAAGAACTATCACATCATATCTAAGTCAAAATAATTCTCATGCTTTATTTCTTGCATTAAATACAGTTTTAACAACTTAAAAAGATCTGTGCTTTATTATGTATCTTATTTATTATCATTGACTATGTTAGCAAAAAATTTAAACAAAATTATGTACATGCATTTGCACTTTTTATATATATCTTATTTATTTTTTATTTACCCTCTTGTAACATTCTCAAGAAAATGTACTAGTAATAAAACTGAAACTGTATGACATAGCAAGTAAAATCACAAATGTCCTGCTGTATAGTAATAGGCAGCAGATCCTTACTTGAGATATAAATACAGACTGGTGCTGCATCTGTCACCCTAGATCATATAAAAGATAGATTACCCCCGATGAAGCTAATAGGCTACATGAAAAAAAATCAGTGGCCACTCATATAATTACAGGTCTCGTCTATTGCTTATCGCTGGAGTACCTCAGCACTTCAGTAGAATAATTTACTGTAATGGTTGCTTTACGATAGAGTTTGAGCTTGTAAAATAATATTTATTCATAACAGTGTGAAAACATCACTGAGGATATACAAACGTCGGGGTTATTAAACAAACTGAGACTGAATTTACATATGTAAAATAGAATAATGATAAAAAAACGAATGATTGTTAGATTGGCTACCAGCATGATGCTGGACAAGTACGATTGAAATGGTGCCCCGACACATAAAGGAAACAAATTACGTTTTCAACAGTGACTGCAAATTATGTAATTACACAAACATGGTATGAGTTCGAACAAATCAATGAATAAGGCAAAAATCAGAAGGGGACGTCATTGGGTGCATGAGATCGAACGAGTTAACTCGATTACAACACAAACCGTGAGTGTTTACGAAAAGAATCCCCTTTGAGGCAAGAACCAGACTGCAGAAAAACTTGCATACCAGTGCGTGAAGCGTGTTGATCGAGTTAGGAAGACTGAAAAGCTAGAAACCTGAAATGAACTCCTCTTCCTTCGAAGACTTGGCTGAGGGTCGAAGTCAAGAACAACAGGTACAAGCGCGGAGTCCAGAGTAGCATCACCAAGCAGAAGCTCGAGTCAGGAAACCTATACCAAACCCAATGCACTCCCTACTTTTGACAGCCTTCCTTTACACCTCGGAAAGTCACCATGCACAATCTTTTGTAGCCAGTAGCAGAAAGGGACCAAGTACTCCTATAATTAGGGATATGGAAGTACGTTCCCTAGCTCCCACCATGATGTTAAAGATGTCTCCAGCACGGAGATATGGATATAAGGAAGTGGGAAACGAGAGTTTCCCCGTTCCCACGTACAGACCTGTTTGCTGGAAATTCTGGAAATTTCGTTGGACTTCCCACAGAGTATCCACGGGAAGGGCAAGGTTTGGAAATTTACAGACGCACGAGTGCCTGTATATTTTGTTCAAAGAAATATGTCTATAGACCACACACAGCAGGACAACGTATGTGGACAGCTGAAGAATCCAACCAAAGGATACTGAAATCCAGACTTCTCACCCCTTCCACCAGGGGTTTCCTGTTCTGCTATAGAGGACAGCAGTCTTCCATCCCTCCGCTCTTTGTCTGCGGAGGCTGAGCCAGGACGATAGTCCCTGAAAGGCTTACCTGACTGTCTGTGCGTTCTTCTAGCATAGAAGCTGCATTCTGAGTGACCGGCAGCTCTTTCAAAGCATGTGAAATCAACTCATGTTTTCAGCCTAGCGAAAATGAGTTTCTCTGGTCAAGACCAAATGCGTTCGAAGGGAAAACTACAAGAGTGAGATGTTAGCCTAGGTACAGAGATGTGGACGCCCCACTTTGCTAGTAGCTTTCCCTTAACCACTCACGTAAACAGCGTGCAATGCTGGTGAGAAGTTGACAAATAGAAACTGAATCGGAAAGTAAATGAAGCAAATACGATAAAATTTGAGTTGAAAGCCTCACACAGGCCCCCAACTGAAACACCCACAGAGCATAGACGTAAGAAGAGGGGAATTTCACGTGGCGAACGACAGAAAGGCGTGCGCTCCGACCCCTCACTTACTGAGTCTAGTGCAGCACCAGTCCCTCTGCTGTTTATTCACTGCCCCATTTCGTCTTTTTATCGGGCTTGCGTGACAATTGTTAGTTTTCAAGTTAATTAAATAAATGAATGCATGGTTTCCGTACAGGTCTGAGTAAACTAGCGCAAAGAGGATCCGAGCAATTAGTTATGTATATACAGGATGTACCATAATTAATGGCGTAAACGCATACAGTTGAAAGCACACGGTACCAGAAGCAAAAAAGTCTCAGTAAACATAGGGTCGAAAATGCATACCTTATGAGCAATTTTTCATCTTCGATACTGTGAAACAAATCTCTTCTACTGCAAGTTCTTTGGTTTCCATACTTTTTGAACTGGTTGTATGGACCGAAGCAGAAGGAAGATTATTATTCCTGGACGTCACGGTAAAAAGAAGAGCAGATGGCATCCTGGACCACAGGGTATACAGGAAAAAAAACCTACACCGACCTGTATTTGCATGCGGATAGCTGCCACCTCCCTTCGCAGAGTAATGGGGTGCTAAAAACACTGGTGCACAGGGCGCGCACCGCCTCTGACGCAGAGAGTCTGCCCCATGAGCTAGAATACCTCAAAACTGTATTCCGGAAAAAAGGGTACTCGGAATGGCAGATCTGGCGCGCTCTCTGCTCCTCCTCTTCAATACAATCTGTAGAGCAGGAAGAAGTCACGGAGAAAGAGACAGCCCTTGCCTATATACCGTATACTGGCGCACTATCGCTGAAAATAGGACCAATATTGAGGAAACACCGAGTAGGAACTACATTTTGATTACCCAATAAATCACAAGTATTATTGGGAAGTGTCAAAGACGATATTGGTTTGTAGAAGGCCAGCATATACCAGATTCCGTGTCAGTGAGGGAAGGCTTATATTGGACAGACAGTACGCACAATCGAAGACCTTTGCCGAGAACATCAGAGGCACAGTTGACTTAGGTATCCCAACAAGTCGGCTGTCGCAGAGCACTGTTTGTCCGAAAATCACGAAATGGACTACCAACATGCCAGGGTCTTGGTACAGATATCTAAATACCGGGACAGTGTCGTTAGAGAAGCTATCGAATTTCGTACCAGGGACGGACTCATCAACCGAGATTGCGGCTGTAATCTCAGCAAGGCATGGGGACCAGCACTGAGTCTAATTAAAAAGACGCTCAGCAAAGAAAACGAACAGGCGACCAGGGCGGACGAGGCAATCACACCGACGCCACCACAGGCGCCGACGCCAGCGTCTCAGCTCCCGCCAACGCGCTGCCACGGCCGCGGAACACGGAGAGAACGCCTCACAGGGGGAGGGGATTTAAGACAGCCGCCCGCCCTCAGGAACTCAGTTCGTCAGCGCACCTGACGATGGCGACATGTCTGATTGCCGTAATATTGTGCCAGTTGGACACTATGGACCAGCAGTATACTCGTGGTCTGTTCGAGCAAGAAATACGCCGGGAGAAACAGAAGAATCACATGTATATAGATGGTTCATCCATCCCGTGAGTCGAGACTTTCGACGATACTTGCATGTTATCAATCAGATACTGTATTAAAATATGGCAAGATATTAAAATATATGGCACAAATGGCTGTTCCTTTTGATCGCATTGACGTACAAGCTTACATTTTTTACACCGCCAAGTTATCGTGGAATTTAGTGCTTGAAAGGAATTTCAAATGGATGCGTCTACACTTTCCTGAGATAAACGAGTCTCAATAGACGGACAGACGGACAGTCGTATAAAACGACAAAAAAAATTTTATTCTGAGATTCACTTACAAATTAACAAATGTCGGAAGTTTTCCTTGTGCCCTACAACCTTCTTTTTGCCAAATTTAGGGATTTTTTGTAAATTTGTGTAAAGTTTCCTTGGCTTACTCACTACTTAATCTAAGTTAAACTAACTTACGCTAAGGATAAACACACACCCACGTCCGAGGGAGGACTCGAACCTCCGACGGGGGGAGCCGCGCGAACCGTGACAATGCGCACCTGACCGCGCGGCTACCACGCGGGGCCAATTTGGTGATTCTATGTCAATGAAGCACGGTACCAAATAGGTTTTCACGGGTGACTTTATGAGTGCACAATATGTGGCGTAAGTGGTAGTATCTTTTGACTGGATTGAGTACAAGCTTACATATTTTCATTTCCAAGTGACCATAGACCTTAGAATGTGACATACATTTCAACTTGGTGCCTCTACGCGTTCCTGAGAAAAAGGGTTTTTAACAGTCAGGAAGAGACACGGATAACATAGTTACCTCATAAGACACAGAGACAATTTTTACCGACTGAGATACGGAACACTAATATCATAAAGACAGCGTCATGATCTGATGACTGGCGGTGTCGTTTCTTTTAATTAAGTTTTTTTTTCGTATCCAGTTTATCTTTGTGTCGAAGAAGAGAAACATGAGACGGCTCTATATCCAGCATAGCTGCCAGCAACAGATGCGCGTGTGGCATGTAAGTCCCCATCTCGCCGCAGACGATCTCCAGTATATCTCACGTGCTTTCTCAAGAACGAAAAGTGGTATGCTCCTCCTTCCATCGTTAAAAATAATTTCGATATATTAGATATATTTTGTACACGGTAATGTATGGCATAAGATGCTCCAAACATAAACTGGCCACAGACTACGTTGTTCACTGCCTGCTTTTCAAAATATGCACGGTGTTGTACTTTACTTTGAAGTATCAGTATAACTATGGACAATAATGAGAAGAATAAGTTCATGATAAAGCTGTAACATGTACTATAAGGCGTCAAAAATAGTTTTTTTAACTGAATAATTTCTTCAAAACAGAATGAGAAAGACTGCATGAGGGGACACATGTGATATCTGAAACAGTTGTTTTCATTTTTTTTTTTACTAGCAAAACACATGTTTTACTGAGACACTAACCACATATTCGGATGCAGCTTTGCTTCATCTGTATAAAACAGTATTTTTCCGAAAATCGGATTAATTGAAATTTTACTTCCCGTGTGTCGTACGAATCGACTTGTGAAGTGTGACCGTTGCTGGTATCCAGAAGGCGGGGGAAGCGTGACTCACATCGTCCGTCCTGAAGGCAACTCTACTTACTTCTGTGCTCTCTACCTCAATACGCTGAGGTATAGCTGATACCTAGGTCGAAATCCAACGCTCCTGTTAGTCATAAATCAGTTCCCAATACGCGTGTAAGGCTACAC
This sequence comes from Schistocerca piceifrons, assembly GCF_021461385.2. NCBI lineage: Eukaryota > Metazoa > Arthropoda > Insecta > Orthoptera > Acrididae > Schistocerca > Schistocerca piceifrons. Next base: position 451,373,600 of record NC_060142.1, read on the forward strand.
TTGCACTAGACGCGGGACCCGACTAGACTTCACCCGACCAGATGCGACCCGACCCGACCCGACTCGACTCGACCCACGGAAGTCGGCGCAGACCGATGTGTTGCCAGTAGTATCGTCTCCTCCCAATCAGACGTGGTACTAAATTTTTCGGCGAGATCTTGTGCCGTATACAGGTGCAGTCGACGCTGCCAGAGAAGCTTTCAAGGTGCATGATCCAGATGATAGGATCGATATTTTACTGTATGACAATAAAACTGCTTTATACACTGACAGAAAAAATTGCAGCGCCAAAAAAACAGTTAATGTAGAGCAATGAAACTTCGGGTATGCATCTGTCTAGGTAACATATCTAAGTCATTAACATTATAACATCACAGGATAATGTAACTGCGAATTAAGACATTGCAGATGTGAAATGTTGGTATATTAATAACGGGTGTAGCCGCTAGAATGTTGAATGGAAGCATGCAAATGTGGAACCGGATCTCTGTTTGTGGTATGGTGTTTCATGGTTGTTGGATCGGCGGTCAGTAAAGGGACGGTTAATGCTGTTGGAGGGATGAATCTGGAATTGTCGTCCCATGATCTTCCATATTTCCTCGATTCGAGAGAGATATGGTGATCGAGCACACGATGGCAGCATGTCGACACTCCGTAAAGGATGATGTATTACAACAGCGGTAAGTAGGGAAGCGTTATACTGTTGGGAAACATCCCCTGGAATGCTGTTCTTGAATGGCAGCACAAATGATATAATCACAAGACTGCCGTACACATTTGAACTGAGAATATGTGCGGAAACCACGAGAGTGCTCCTCCCGTCATACGAAATCGCACCCCAGATCATAATTCCACGTTTAGGTCCAGTGTGTCTAGAACGCAATTAGCCTGGCTGTGTGCCCTCAACTAGCCTCCTTATAACCAACACACTGCCATCATTGGCACCAGACAGAGCCAGCTGTCATTAGAAAACAAGAGACTTCCACCCTTTCCCGCAAAGTGGCCTCTCTTGACACCGCTGAAGTCGCAAATAGCGTTGGTTTGCTGTCTGCGGAATGCACGCTACAAAGATTAGATTAGATTAGGTTACATTAATTATTCATTCCATAGACCCATAAAAGAGGGAATCCTCCTGGGTGTGGAACATGTCAGATAAACACATTACAAAAATGTAATTATAAAAACTTGAGTTTCATTAATTTTAATGATCCTCAGTCAATAAACAGTAAAATTATGTACATGGTTAAAATTAAACTTCTAATATTTACAGGTTTAATACTTACACCTGCTTTCATAAAAATCCATCAGTCACACAGTAGCAAATTACTAGGCTATTACAACCAAGTATTGTCAAAAATTAAAGTAAATTATTCATTTCAGTGATCGTCAGTTCAGAACAGTCAATCTATGTAGAAGATTTTAAATTAAACTTCCACTATTTACAGACTTAAGACTCACATCTGCTTTCCCTATATCCATCATTCACACAGTAGGTAGTTATTTGGCTCTTACAACCAAGTATTGTAAAAAATTTAAGTATAATAAATTTTCATTAAAATGGTCTGCTGCACTTGTTGAGAAATTCGTGGATGGAATAGGAGTTGGCCACCAAAAATTATTTTAAATTATGTTTAAATTGTGCCTTGTCTGAAACTAAGCTCTTAATGGTTGCTGGTAACTTATTGAAAATATGCATTGCTGAATACTGGACTCGTTTTTAGGAAAGAGTAAGTGATTTTAAATCTTTATGTATATTGTTCTTATTCCTAGTACTGATACTGAGTACTAAGCAGTTAGTTGGAGCATAATGCACCTAATATGAAAAACATATGTTTTTTTGGGTGTCCGGATACTTTTGATCACATAATGTATGTATATAAACTGATTTCCACACACACAGGAGCATAGAACAAAATTTATGTCTATCATTATTAATCTGAATGAGACGTATTTGTACTTTTTCCACCTCTCTAGATATTTGGTAACTGACATGTCATTCCGCTCAATTGAACAACAGCTCCGATTCACAACACAACTGTAGGAAAATAGTCTGCTAAATTATCGATGTCATCTGAGAGAAGCTTTCTGCTAAGCGTTAAGCAATAACACAAGACAAAAATTGGACAGAAATTGCAAAGGACTCCAAAGAAAAATTGAATTTGTAAAGTGCACTGAGCCGGCAAGGGTATGAGGTTTAATTGTCTTACTAATAGTGCAAATTTACATTGTAACTGCAAAAGGTTTTTTCAATTATTTTGCAAGCTGTGGCAGATCAAAACTCTATATTTACTTTCATTGATATTGGCGGATATGGGAAACAAAGCAATTGACGACCTTTTTATGCTTCCAGTCCGTACGAGTTTCTTCAAAATTAAAAAAGTAAAACATTGACATTGCCTGCTAGCTTCCCGGGGAGAGCAGCTAACATGCCTTTTGTTTTACTCCGTGATGACGCCTACCCGCTGAAAGAGTGTCTAATGAAACTGTCAACCTGTGCCACCCAAAATGTGAGAGTAGGTTTAAAGCGTTCTTTCAAGAGTCTGCAAGGTTAAGTTCCATGCAAAATTAGTGTGCAAATATTCAAATCAAATTTTTGCGATTATTAGTATTAATTTTCTAATGATCTATGGAGATTCCATTAAGCTGGAGCTTCATATTGTGAAATAGCTATTTTGTACTATTGTATTTAATAAACTGTAAATACACAGCAGATACCTTTAGTTTCATTCTTATGTTTTCCCAGAGAGCTGGTGTGACGGCGCGGTTTATTGCAGGCGATATTGGTCCCAAAATCCTCGCCTGGTTGACACTACGTCTATTAAAGCACTTTCACCAATTTCCACGCATAAATTCTCGTGTAACGCTACCACAGCATTTTACGAAGTCGTGCTGAATACTAATGCTAAAGCAAACACGTTTGGTTAGTTCACACCATTCGTTGGCAATCGGCATGACAAGGCCCATCCTATTAGTTGGCATTGGCTGTACTGTAAAATCACCCATTCACAGCCTGACATGTCGGCGGTTCACGGCACACTGCAACTGCATAATGGGCCCAGCCTATCTGCACTACCCGAGTATGGAATTTCAAGCAGTTTCGGGCAAGTAGGTAGAGGTCTGCCAGCAAACTGGCGTACCTGGACCACAGATTCGTCTGTTATAAAGCTGCTCAAACAAAGTTGAAATCTCCAATCCCAATAAAATATGTCTTACTAAGGTTTTCATTATTGATATAATTTTGGTCACAAATTATACATTATCGGATTTATGATCATTTAAGTGTTTTTAAATTCGGATTCCTATTACCGGATAGTAGTCAGGATTAAGTACAATTCGATATAAGAAGAAACATACTTTATCTGCTAAGTACTTTTAATAGATAACATACAAAAACCTTACTTACACAACATAAAGACGTTATTCATTTTTTTACCGTGCATTACTTGATTTAATTTATTGCAATGATAACACCCAAATGTTTTCCATCCCTTATTGGCAACGCCACAACAGAATTCATCCTCCCCACGAAGACATTTTAATCTACGGATCCACTGTTCGCCACTTGTGTCTAATTTGCAAGCGTGATTGCAATATAGACACTCCTCATCTGCACTGTCTTTGTAATCACTGGAGACGAGAGGAGCACAATCATCGTTAGATAAGGAGGAAGGTGAGTAACGCTATCATTTGATTCCTTTTTTCTGTTTTGTTGTAGGCGTTCTTGATGCTGCAGCTGTTGACCATTCCGAATACGAACGTTTTGACAGGGCTCTGGTTGGCTTTGTGTTTGATGGACCTGGTTTAGCCCTAGGCTTTTCTGTTGGGCCTTGTAACTACAACTTTTCTTCAAGCGATTTTTTGAAAGGCGAGATAGTGATTGTAGCGGCTTTACCAGTGGGGCGTGCTGTTGCATTTGTTTGGCTGACTGTTGGAGGTGGACGCACATGGAAAGGCGAAACAACTTTTTTTCGTTTGGCTAGCTCCAGAAGTTCAGATCATTGTCAGGATTATTTTCGTGCCCATCACCCAATTGCATAAACTCGAGGAGCGCCGGCCGGAGTGGCCGAGCGGTTAAAGGCGCTACAGTCTGGAACCGCACGACCGCTACGGTCGCAGGTTCGAATCCTGCCTCGGGCATGGATGTGTGTTATGTCCTTAGGTTAGTTAGGTTTAAGTAGTTCTAAGTTCTAGGGGACTTATGACCACAGCAGTTGAGACCCATAGTGCTCAGAGCCATTTGAACCATAAACTCGAGTTCTGAACAAAACATTCCTGATAGAAGGGACTATGACGCATTTTTTGAAACCACTCATCGCAATTTCAAGATTTGCGCACTTAGCAACACCTTACCCATCAGTTCCCCGACTTGATATGCTGTAAATGCCCTAAAGGGATGGTTAGACAACCAGGACTCTGTTTCTTGTCTGTAATATGTCATGAATGGTCCTATGAAGGCTACATCTAATGGCTGGAGTTTGTGTGTTGTGTGTGGTGATAGACTCACGGTTATTACACCATGTTTCCGAGCTAGTTCAATTACGTCGATGTTTCTCGTGTGGGAGAAATGCTTGTCCAATATCAATATAACTGGGGTGTCGGTAGACTGTTTTGTAAACTGTAAGAAGTGGTTGAACCATCCTGTAAAAATATTGAGCTGAATCCATTCTGAGGGATGACAGCTTGAAATTGTTCCTGGACAAAAACCGTTCAACAATTCGGCTTTCATATTTTTACGAGCAAAGACAATCAGCGGAGGAAAAAACATGCCAGTTGCACTCACACAAGTTACCGGTGTCATCAGGGATCCTCTTTCTTGTGATGACAAACTTTCTACCTGCTTTTGGTCCTTTAAACTAATAAATTTTATACGTCGATTTTGAACAACGGTTATTGCCGTTTGATCTACGTTAAACACTTTGGCGGGATTGAAACCGATCTTTTCTAGCTCAGGTTCCAGAAGGTAGAAAACGGGAATGAAAGTTTTTCTTTGAAAACCTTTAGCTCTAGCCAAAGAAACGGACTCTGGTCTTCTTACACCAAGACAGGGATGACGTTTTATAAAATTTCTGAGCGTTATATCCCCGCTGTTCATTTTGAAAGCGCGAACAGATATTCGATGTCATTCCTCGCTGCTAACTGGAAAGCAAGTTTTCTTACGTCACATGGCCATAACCCAAAATACCTACTTTCCATTATTTTACAATAACGTACCAATTCTTCTTCCATGTCATTTCCTAAAATGTTTTGTGTTCTTCGGACATGTCCGAAAGAACAGATACCATCTTAATACATCTAGTGGTGATTTCCCGTTCTCTACTTTTATGCTATCGATACAGGGCTCACTGCTAATGAAACACCAGATACTACTTTTGGTCGATATTTGCCGATTCTCGGGTTTTACTGCAGGTGTGGCTTTTTTATTGGGTTTAATCGTCATTTCTGTTGCTTTATTTTATTGGATAGTTATGAAAATATTCAGTAAGCATTTTATGCAAAGTATGTGCTCTCTTGGAAATTGTGGATGTACTTTTGCATCTAACTTAAACAGAATAACATGAATACAATTATTCATGTTATTACAAATTACTTTTTAATGTACAAAATTAATTCCACAGTGTAGATCAGTGTAACTTTTTGGAAAATTCTCGTTAGTGTGTTACGGTCTTTGGTCGTAATTTGGCACCATTTCAGGCAGTCTGAGTTAAGTAGTTGTTGTGGTTGTGGTTCTTTTCTGTTAAGTCATGTTTCGTATGTGTTTTGTAAAGGTATAGTCTACTTACATTGTTTGTTGTGACTGTTAAAGATACAATTTGAAATCCTATGCGAATGAAAGAATTGCTATGTGATAAAAGTGTGATATGGAGTATATATGCGTTTAAGAAAATAGAGAAGCAACTCAGCAACAGAAAACAATTAGTATTCATTCTCCTAAAAATCAAAACCCGTACATTCATGTTGCAAATTTTTGATAAATGAATTTACAACATGGACCACTAAAGCCATCAAAAAGGCAAGTATTGAACAAAGTTTTATGTAGTTATCATTCAAAGGACTAATTTTATTTTGTAAGCTATTGATGATTAACTGAAGTTGTGTTTTACATATTTTTCACTTTATTATCAGTAACACTCTTGTGTCAGGCAGTAACAATGTCTGATGCAAAGAATGTCTGAACCGTCACGCAACATCATGTTCCGGGAAATAGAGGACAAACTGGTGTAGATGCAGTGGAGTAGCATAACAATTTACATTGAACAACAGACACTGCATAACTCTTCTGGGAATATTTTATTTTCAACAGACGATCTGAAAAAATAAAGAATCATCCCGAAGACAAGGTCACTTCCTACACCTTCGTCAGGATGATTACAGTTGCTACTCTCTGTGAAAGATAGAACGGTCGGTTACCTGAGTGCATTAGTTTTGTTCGTGATCAGTTTTGGCACCGATCCTCTTAGGGTCTACAGTATAACGCGTGTGAACAGCGTCAGATTTTGAGTGATTTGTGTGAAACATCTCTATCAGCAACTTACAGACTTTAGGAAGAGACTCTTTACCGATCTCCAACTGCCCACCTAGTGAAATCTTGCAGTGTCCAGATTTGTGGGGCATTGGGGCGTGACAGTGGCCCGAGACTGCACAGGAAAGTGAGAGCAGCCATAATCGTCGTCAAGGTTGCAGTCGGCCGCCACAAGAAAGGATCGCCTTATTGTGCAGCAAACACACTGTAATCCCATCACATCTGCGCCTGCGACTGAGAACAACCAATGGGCTCCCTTCGACTTTCTGTGTCATCGCGCACCATTCCTTGGAGGCAAGCAACAGCCACACTATGGAATTACCGCCCAATGCCAGGGTTTCTGTTGACAAAAAGAAAAAAAAGAAGGCTACATTTCGAGAAGCGCCGTGACCGGGAAGTACGGACTGCTGATGAAAGGTGTCGCATTGTGTTCAGCAGTCAGTTGTGGGTCTGCACTACCTCGGATGGCCATGGCGTGTATGGCGGCGACCTGAGGAGGGGTCACCTTGAGAGGGGCAATATTTGTGGTTTACTTATTCTAGGACTGAAGACAACTGTGTAAGTTGGAATGACATGTTTAATGTCGCAATATTAGCACACAAATACACGCTTTTACGAAGTTTTTAGTGTGACAACACGAAACAATTGTCATGACACTGCATCTCGCCACCATCAAAAAGTGAAATAATTCTAAACACAACAATATTAATTAATTAACTCTCGGAAGGTTAAATTATGCTAAACATTACAATATTAAAATTTAACCAGAAGTTTCTTTACAAAATTGTTCCTACACTTACGTTACGATGTTGGTCAGTGCCACGAAAATCGTCCGATTCCGATTCAAAGTTCGGTAGTATTTTTAGGATGACAATCAAGTCTACGGTGAATAGTTATTTATGTGACAAATTGAGAAAAGATTACCCAAGGTAGCTCGAGTTTACAGTGGACGCTGGCTGGTGAACCAACAATTTTACGCCTCTGCACGCGGTATTTACCTTAAGCTGGGATGAGCTGTCGTCTGCTAGGCCGCTCTCTTCCGCTGAAATGCCTGTAAAAGTAATTACACCTTTGCTGAATTTTCCAGCAGAAACTTTCTCTATGTTTCTCGTTATGCGAGGGAATATGTAGGCATCCCTAGTCTTAGAATGTGGCTTTATACACGCACATGGTTGGAGCAGTATGCATATTAAAATGCCATCTCAGTCCTCGCAGGAACAATTAACTAATTGGCTGGTTCTCCACAGTTGGAGCTAAACGATACTACAGCTAATTTCTAGCTGGATATCAGCTACTGTGAGCGCAGTGTTCACACAATTAACTAATTGGCTGGTTCTCCACAGTTGTAGCTAAACGATACTACAGCTAATTTCTAGCTGGATATCAGCTATTGTAAACGCAGTGTTCACACAAATTATTCCTCTGCATTGTACAGAGCGTTATCCTCTCCATTCTTCACTTCGCGCCAGTTCAGAGGAGAGTCCACGAAAATTTCCGTCTTGTGTTACTCATAGCCGAATTGTCTCCCGACCTGGGTTCTTTCGTACTTCACGTCACGGTTTTTATCGACCAATGGGAGTGATCCTCTCATTTTGCGGTAACTCTCTCTTCCAATCGAAAGGTCCCTACCATTAAATTGCTTCAAAACTTTGGCTCTTTTCTCCTTCCTAGCGCGTTTCCGCCGATCGGACATTTTGTGCCCATTCCAGACGCCTAAATGCAAACATTGACACTCTTACGCGTGTTCCACTCGCTGGACCCGTGATCAACAATGCGTCACTGGTCTTGTTTCGCAATCATTTGGAATTCCGAAACACAGTTTTCTAAAAGCTTTCTTTCCTGTCCTCCCTCAGATGGGCCGTTATACTCGCTCTCCCCGTCTATGTCACCTGGTCGGTCGTTGACTTTCCACCTGGGACACCCTTCTAAGTGGTGTCCATTGTACCCCCTGTAGCACAGCCTTGCCTCTGCCCTCGTCCCTCTGAATTACAAACTAAAACGCCTCTCGCTGCTTGTTTCACCATCTGCTCAAACATGCATTATGGGAACGGTGTGTTAATTACCATCGATTGAATTTCATCCCATTTTGCATTACATACTGCTAGGCAAATTTTCTCATTATCCCCGAATTAAGTTAGGTGTCATATCCACATTCCCGTTGCGATGTATAAAGCTCACATGTAAGGTGCGAATCTGATCTTCATTTATTCTGCCACCTTACAACCTTCTTTCAATATTTTGGGAAGGCACAGTGGTGTTACTCCTGGTTCATGGTGTGGCGAGCCATCAGTTATGATTTCAGGTCACGGCTGTCGTGCTTGAGGGAAATCTGATGGGACAACGCTACAAAACGGGCATTCTGCGTCCTTATGTTTCACTTCCCGTGCGACAATATCGTGGAGCCCTTCTTCGTCATGAAAATGCTCGTCCACACATCATACGGCTCTCCATGAACTGTTTGCGTGATACTGAGACACTCCAGTAACCGTCAAGATCTGTCAAGTCTGTCTTGATAGAATGTTTGTAGAACGAATTCGGACGCCAATTCCGTCCCAGCGTCATTATCTAGGATATGAAGAAACATTTAATAAAGTCGTGGGCCACATTGCCTCATGAGAGGATGCAAAGGCTGTAGGACATCCTTCTCAACCGTATTACAGCATGCATACAGGCCAAGACCGATAAATCATCGCACTGATAAGTGGACGCATACTTCCAAGTTCTTTGTAAATTTGACTCAATTTCGTAAGCAGTACAATAACATCATATAACCCGTCAACAAGTGAATTTTCGTTTTGTCTTCATCTTGTGCGTGCTTCAGTTTCTATTTCAGGCAGTGTAGTAGCCGTTAATATTTATTGTAAAATAGTCGTTCTATTATATTCTCTCTGGAGTGATGCATTTGTGTTTACGCCAGGCCAGGGCTATTGCAACTGTTAGGAAGTTTAATACTACGGGGCTTCGTGCCAGTAATGCTGTGTATAACTTATTCGTATCAAAGCCTGAAACTTCATTGCACAATATATACAAAATAACATTTGTAACCTAATTGCTAATTTCAAAGAAAACTGAAGAGAATCTTATATCTTAGGATCATAGTTTACATTGGTACACATTAAATTAATATTTAACAGAAGAAGTAACGACAAAGACGACAATGTAAGCGATTTTAGCCCAATATTTCGCAATCACAAAAGCTTCAGAGCTTGCGGACTTAAGGACATAAATGTTACATCTTCCAGGTCATGGTCTACATTGGAGTAAGTACTCCGTAGTTTGTTGAACGCCATTGTCACAGTAGGTTCATCATTTAGGGTAATCCGATTTCTGAAAATTGTTTTAACTTCCTGCCACAGTTGTAAGCGTGTTCAGTATTTCCCACATGAGCTATTATTCACTGAAGCCAGCACCTATATTTTCCGCTGGTATCATCCAGTGATGTTCAGACCTCATCTTCCACACGGACAATCGTGAACACATCTGGTGTACAGTGTTTTCTATTGTCCTCATGAAACTTCTTTCGGGCGTCAGTCATGAAGGAGTAGAATGGTGACTATACAGGGTGTTACAAAAAGATACGGCCAAACTTTCAGGAAACATTCCTCACACACAAATAAAGAAAAGATGTTATGTGGACATTAGTCCGGAAACGCTTAATTTCCATGTTAGAGCTCATTTTAGTTTCGTCAATATGTACAGTACTTCCTCGATTCACCGCCAGTTGGCCCAATTGAAGGAAGGTAATGTTGACTTCGGTGCTTGTGTTGACATGCGACTCATTGCTCTACAGTACTAGCATCAAGCACATCAGCCCGTAGCAGCTACAGGTTAGCGTTCATCACGAACGTGGTTTTGCAGTCACTGCAATGTTTACAAATGCGGAGTTGGCGGATGCCCATTTGATGTATGGATTAGCACGGGGCAATAGCCGTGGCGCGGTACGTTTGTATCGAGACAGATTTCCAGAACGAAGGTGTCCCGACAGGAAGACGTTGGAAGCAATTGATCGGCGTCTTAGGGAGCACGGAACATTCCAGTCCAGCCTATGACTCGCGACTGGGGAAGACCTAGAACGACGAGGACACCTGCAATGGACGAGGCAATTCTTCGTGCAGTTGACGATAACCCTAATGTCAGCGTCAGAGAAGTTGCTGCTGTACAAGGTAACGTTGACCACGTCAGTGTATGGAGAGTGCTACGGGAGAACCAGTTATTTCCGTACCATGTACAGCGTGTGCAGGCACTATCAGCAGCTGATTGGCCTCCACGGGTACACTTCTGCGAATGGTTCATCCAACAATGTGTCAATCCTCATTTCAGTGCAAATGTCCTCTTTACGGATGAGGCTTCATTCCAACGTGATCAAATTGTAAATTTTAACAATTAACATGTGTGGGCTGACGAGACTCCGCACGCAATTATGCAATCACGTCATCAACACAGATTTTCTGTGAACGTTTGAGCAGCCATTGTTGGTGATGTTTTGATTGGGCCAGATGTTCTTCCACCTACGCTCAATGGAGCACGTTATCATTATTTCATACGGGATATTCTACCTGTGCTGCTAGAACATGTGCCTTTACAAGTACGACACAACATGTGGTTCATGCACGATGGAGCTCCTGCACATTTCAGTCGAAGTGTTCGTACGCTTCTCAACAACAGATTCGGTGACCGATGGATTGGTAGAGGCGGACCAATCCCATGGCCTCCACGCTCTCCTGACCTCAACCCTCTTGACTTTCATTTATGGGGGCATTTGAAAGCTCTTGTCTACGCAACCCCGGTACCAAATGTAGAGACTCTTCGTGCTCGTATTGTGGACGGCTGTGATACAATACGCCATTCTCCAGGGCTGCATCAGCGCATCAGGGATTCCATGCGACGGAGGGTGGATGCATGTATCCTCGCTAACGGAGGACATTTTGAACATTTCCTGTAACAAAATGTTTGAAGTCACGCTGGTACGTTCTGTTGCTGTGTGTTTCCGTTCCATGATTAATGTGATTTGAAGAGAAGTAATAAAATGAGCTCTAATGTGGAAAGTAAGCGTTTCCAGACACATATCTACATAACATTTTTTCTTTCTTTGTGTGTGAGGAATGTTTCCTGAAAGTTTTGCCGTACCTTTTTGTAACACCCTGTATATATCAGTTCATGACATCCAGTCTTACAAATTTACTGTCTCTGATGGACACACGTCCAGATCATCCGCTCTCAAAACTCCGCCATCTCTTTCCCAACATCCACCACTGCTGGCGGCTCACCTCCAACTGCGCAACGCTACGCGCTGTTAACAGCCAACTGCCCAACACTACAATAGCGACTATTGTAGCAATGCCAACCAGCCTCAGACTGCACACAGCACAGCCAGTGATTTTCATATAAAGCGCTACGTGGCGTTACCAATAAAAAAAACCTAAACAGCCTCCTTAAGTAGACTGCCCAACACTACAATAGCTATTATTGCAACAATGCCGACCAGCCTCAGACTGCACACAGCATAGTCAGTGATTTTCATATAGAGCGCTACGTGGCGTTACCAATAAAAAAACCTAAACAGCCTCATTACAGATTGAGAATCGGGAGAGACAGTTTAACGGCCACTGCTACGGAATATTTCGTCCTACATTTCCCTCCGTTAATAAACTGATGATCCATTATTTTAAGTGCACAGTATATTTATTTTCTCCGAAGTTCAATGTAGTATCTCGAAGCCTTAATGATCTGGAGCTACACGAGGATGCTGATAAAGTAAGAGATCAAGTTCTCCTCAGAACAGTCGTGGAGGGGAACATTTGCCAAACATTCCCAAAGATAATGGGACGGGATGATAGGACATGCCCTAAGATAACTTTCTTGGCTTTTGAGGAAGCTGTAGAGGGAAAAAGCTACAGGGAAGACGGAGACTGGAATAAGTCCATCGTTGGTGCAAGTGGTACTCAGAGATGCTGAGTGGTACAAGGGGTGGGGGGGGGGGGGGAATCTGCGGCTGGCCGCATGAAACTAGAGAGAAGACAAGTGCCCCTAATAAGGAAAAAATAAAAGAACCTCATTATTACGACCAACCCATCTAATCTTCAACTTTATTCTGTAGCACTGCATTCCAGTAGCTTGTCTTCTCTTATTGGCTGAACTGTTCGTCTGCCTCGTTTCACCTCCATACAAGACTACACTTCAAATACTTTCAGGAAAGACTTCCCACTCTTAAATATAATTTTGATGTTAAGAAATTATTTTTCAGGGACGGTTTCTTACCTCTTGACAGTCGGCATTTTATCTCCTTTCAAAGCGGTTGTTATTCAAGATGATTTCAGATACTATTGCGCAACGTTTAAACTACAAATGGCTATTACAGTCTGGGAATGGTAGAATAGATCATCTGAAATGCTGTTTTTCTGATGAAACATTTAATTACTTTTTGAGGGAACTGTTTTAAAATATGGATACTCACTTATTAGGAAATACAATGAAGTACGAGCTGGTATTAGGCTCATTGTACCCTTCGCTGAAAAATCAGCATTTCAAAGCTTTCCCAAAACTCTCCATTGTTCTCCCATTAACTACCTGTTCCGTTTCCTTTACAGCTTCTAACATGTCAAATTTTCCGTTGTTTGTTAATGACTAATGCAATGATGGACTGAAAAATGTTGGTAGATTCAGCTTGAAGATTTTTGTTGGAAGAGGTAACAGCGTGGTTTGCACCCTGGACTCACGTTTGGGAGAACAACGATACAAATTCCCTTCCTGGCATCCAGGATCTCAGTAAATCACTCAAAGCAAGTGCCGGGATGGGTCCTCTGAAGTGGACACAGCCGATTTCCTTCCCCGTTTGTCAATCATCCGAGTTTTTGCCCCGTGTCTATTGACTATGAAAGGTACATTAAACTCTAATCTTACTTCTTCCTGCGGCCCGTCCCACCGGAGGTTCGAGTCCTCCGTAGGGCATGGATGTGTTTGTGTTGTTCTTAGCATATATTAGTTTAAGTAGTGTGAAAGTCTAGGGATCGATGGCCTCAATAGTTTGGTCCCTTAGGTATTCACACACATTTGAACATATTACTTCTTCTGTCTCGAAGATTTTCCGCAGTAACTACAAACGTGGTTTAATTATTCCGAGAGACCTTTTGTCTTGCTGATTACGTAGATGTTACGTGATTTTGAATTTCACTTAACGGCTGGTCGGTCGGTTGGCTGGTTCGTTGACTGATTTGGGGGAGAGGACCAAAGTGCGAGGTCATTTGGTACCATCAGATTAGGGAAGGTTGGGGAAGGCGGCCGGCCGTGCCCTTTCAAAGGAACCATCCTGGAATTTCCCTGAAGCGTTTTAGGAAAATCACGGAAAATCAGGATGGCCAGACGCGGGTTTGAACCGTCGTCCTCCAAATGCGCCTCCAGTGTGCTAATTATTGAGGCAAATCACTCAGTTTTACATAACGATTTTGCTTTGTGAACCTACTCTTCGTCCCAGATTGCTGTAATTCACAATTGTAATGTTAAGAATCACTCCCTCGTGAAACCTGATTTATTTTTATGTCATCAGCCATTTTCCCAATTTGATGCCATCCTGCTCCTCTTCTCATTTTGTGCCAAACTTTTTAATTTTACGCGCTACTACAAAAGCATCTTCCGTAACATATTCTGCATAATCCAGTACCGGTCTGCCTTTTCTAATTTCCCCACCTCCTTGTCCTACCATCGCCGAGTTAACTACTCCTGGTTGCTATAGCAGATGTGTGAGTAACCGATTCCTTTTTCTCGTGTCTTCCAAAGATTTCTAGCCACAGCTTATCTACTACTCCTTCATTTCGTACTTCGTATCAATATTAGTGTCCCGTCAATCTTCGTTAGACAATTATAGACGTCTCATTAACATTTTAAGTAGGGCGTCAACATTATGTAAGCAAGGCTGCTACGTATTTCTTCCACGAAGTATCATATCAGGTTTACGCAAGATCCCAGCTTTGCACCCGACCTAGCATTAAATGTCAACTAAGAGTGAGTGTCCTTAGAACAGGCAAGACCACTCTCCATTTGCTACTGCAGAAAGAAGACAGAGAGAACTGTAATGTCTGCTTGTGAGATCCCAGTAACATTACGGTACAACCAAAGCAAAGCAACGGGCACGCCTCGTTTAACAGAGCAGGTATGTGAACCGCAATATTCTCTTATGAGAGACATAATGAGATTAAGCAACCCCACTCTCCCCCATCTAAATGGTAATGCAAACGACTGAAGTACTCATTACTACATCCTTTTTTTATTATGCAATAAAATACACTTCGCCGTAGGTAATCGCACGCCTACTGTAAATACAATCTTTCCCAAGTGAAGTGCAAAAAAGACAAACCTTCTACATAGAGCAATAGAAAGAGTCGGGAAGTTAATGTCGCCATATTAATTTATAAGCAGAAATAACTAGCTACCTACACTTTCTTGGTCTTATTTAATTAGTTTCATGTGTATTAGCAGGTAGCCATCAACTCAGATCTAATCGTATGGTAGATCAAATAACAACAGACAGAGGACCTGAATGGCATATCCATTTAAATAACTTACTAGTGTCAGGGCCAGGCTTTGCACGGGTAGCAGTAAGTATCTACGGCTGAATGACTTGACTGCCGTAGTGCAATTTGTTTGGGGGCCCACAAATAGAATTCAGAGAATAACTTTAAATGTGTGAATACATCGCTTTCATATGGCTTATGCGATATAAGCAGTTCACTCCAGGGAAGTTTTCTGCAAACATGAATATAATATTTTCCAACTGAGTTGGAGTTTGGAGTGACATATCGTGGTAGTGATGGGAGCACATCGTGATCAAAGTGATACGCCTACAACCAATGTAAACAATGTATTCGAATCATGGGTGTTTGTTTGTGTAAGTGGTTCAGTATGTACCGAAGGCTAACTAACGTGGCACAAATAAAAACAATAAGAAAAAGCATGAATGATTTACATGTTTAGCTCGTGGTTCACCACTCAGTTGTGAAGCTTAGTACGCACTGCGATGCGTTGTCGAGACCCATTGCCGCATAGTTTCTCATGGACGTTTCATGGCAGACTTCTTCGCTGTGCTACGCAGACAATCGGGTCCATATGTAGGCTCGATTCAAGGAAAGTAGAAAGCTGAGTGACGAGTCATCTGCTGCACTGCTGAAACAAAGCACTGTGTGAAACGAAGCAAAGTTGCTGCAGTACTTTTACGGAAAAGGTTTTACTTGAAGCTAACTGGGCAACTGTTCTCAAACAGCTGCAGAGAAACTATTGGTAAAAAATATTTAATAATTTAAAATTGTGAGTTTCACATCATAAGCTGATCATGAGGTGGTTACCTTCCCGTTATTGCTCATACTTATTATGATACTTCAAATCTGAGTAACTCACTGCTCGTTGTTCGAAGACTTTCCAGTGCATTAAGAGTTAGTCATTTGACGATCTGCTGCAAAATTTTCTTTACATAAACAAAGTAAAGCTACACCCAATGTTGTGTTTTACTCCATGCATAAATAACTGAAAACCACAAGTTTTCGACTCGCATGATTTCCCTGTGCAGTTGTTCTGAAACGATTGCAATCAGTAGGATGTCACTTATAAGTATGTGACTTGCCAATCCCTACCCTAACCAGTTATTAAACAATGAAAAGGGAAGCTGTCGTGCAACATGGAATCCGAGCCATGTTTCGTTTCTATCAAATCTTCACACCACTGAGAGGTAAACGCTAATTTAAGAGCCAGAATGCAAAAAAAAAAAAAAAAAAAGACTGAGCTCGTCGATTTTCGATCAGTTTCTAGCCAAACGCTCTTACTATTGAACACTTCAGCAGGCATTGGGCTGAAGCGATTTGGGAAAATCATGGAAAACCTTAATCAGGATAGCCGGACGTGGGTTTGGACCGTCGACCTCCCGAAAGTGAGTGTTTATTAGAGAAAGCCGGATCAAAACTCCTACAGCAATTCCTTAGATTAGCCTGCAGATACAGACGGAGGCGAGGAAGCGGCTTCAGCTTAAAGGTATAGAGAAGAGATACAACATCTAATATGGACATGGTTTAAGGCATTTATCGAATATGTTGCAAGTCAAATTAACCACAGCGGGAGAGCAACTTGTGTTAACCAGTTTTACGTAGAAATCAGCAAAAGTTGCAAGCATCAGTTTTTTGTTAATTAAAAGATGACAATTTTCAAATCCTTATGTTTGTCCTACCAGTGGTCATTGAAAAACTTGATTTAGATTCAGGTCTTTGTACAATCTTAACATAGGTTTGCATGCTATTATGGAATATGCCTTTTTGTCTGTCTGAATTATTTGAAAATGGGATCACGTAACTCGAAACTAGTCATCAATTAAATAAAAATACTGATTCTTACGATTTTGGCTGCTTTATACATAAAACTGATTTTTGTTAATTTGTCTCGCCAGCTGAACAGCCAGATGACTACACGAGCCTGTATTTACTGTATACCCTCGAGCCCACCAGTTAGCCCACCCTATACTCTTTAGCGAAGCATGCGTAATACGTGTGTTTCATACGTAATTTCAGTTTGCAGTCGCATTGTAGATTCCTAATTCCCGAACATTTTCTTTACCTTCACAGTTTATCACTTATTACTTCGATTCAATTGCTAGCGATGTCGAGCAATAGAACAGCTCAGTAAACGTAATTATTGTATTTCACACTTGTATCCTGCCAAATACATTTATTTTGTGTTTACCCATTTATCTAAATTTTCGTTACTTTCAGGTAACACATCCAGGCAATGCAATAATAATAAATGTTTATCAAGATATTCGGTCTAAATATCCTTGCATAAAATGGCTAGAAACAAATAAATCAGAATACTTTCATTTTGAGAACTCAAGTATCTATTTCATACGTTTACAAACAAATGGTGGAAAGTACATCTCCTTTAATGTCAGGCAATGCGTCAGTTTGGTGGACATTGTGGAGGAAATTTGGTTGGTATGGCCATAAGTATTTACCTCACAACTGGAGTACAGAATGCGCTATGTAAGTCTACAACTAAGCCCGACCGGCTAGCCGCCCGGTCCAACGCGCTGCTTCCCGAACGGGAAGGTGTACCGGTCCCCAGAGGCGGTGGGGAGGGTGGACTGCTGTAGCCTGTTGTAGGGTTGTGAACCACTGAGGGCCACGGCGGGAGGAAGCCTCTCCGTCGTCTCTAGGTCCCTGTTTAATATACAATACTCACATAATACTCTACACTTACATGTACACTATATAATCAAAGTATCCGGATACCCTTATCTAATGCGGAACTGATCGATAGATGTCAAGAGAGGTGGATCCGCCACTATTAAAGGAGGTGGGAGTACTGTGTTGTTAGAGGAGCAGTAACAGGGTTGGTCAGGAGAGGTCAGGGACATTGAACGTGGACTAGACATTGGATCTCATCTGAGTAACAAGTCCATCAGGAACATTTCATCCTTTATAAAGCTGTCCATGTCGCCTGCTGGCGACTGTGAAGTGGAAACGAGAAGCAGCAGTTATAATATAAACTAATATTAGGTACACCTTGTGTAATGGCGGACAGGGACCGCCGAATCTGCAGAGGGCGGTTGTGGATTGGTTGGCTGATTTGGGAGAGTGGACCAAACAGCGAGGTCATCAGTCTGATCGGCTTAGAAAGGGATGTAGAACAAAGTCGGCCGTGCCCTTTTCAAAGGAACCATCCCGGCATTTGGCTGAAGCGATTTGGGAAAATCATGGAAAACCATAATCAGGATAGCCTCCCGAAAGTGAGTCCTATGCGCAAACCACTACGCGACCTCACTCGGTAGGGCTGTTGTAAAAATTAGTTTGAAATTAGCGGAAGGAATCACTCGAGAGTTACGTAGTGCTGCCAACGATCTAGCTAGTACAATGACTATTGCGTGGGAGTTAAAAAGAACTCCTCACAGGGCGATACATTCCTGTAGCCAGCGCTAAGCTGTGTTTTGAGGTGGTCTAAAGAGCGATGGCTGGAGCTGGAGCGACGACTGGAAACGAGTGATTTGGAGAGATGAATCTTTCTATAATCAGTTGCAATGACGGGTAGATGTAGGGTACGAAGAAAGGTTAGAGAGCTTTACCTGAAATCATGTGTAGTACCAACACTGGAGTACAAAGGTGCTGATATTGCGACATGGTGGTATTTATTGCGTTTAGGGTACTGTCCCATTAGCACGCTTTAAAGAAACGCTAAATGCGTAAGGATACGAAGAAATTTTGCAGAGTTGTGTACTGTGTATAGTAGAGTAACAATTCGCAGACGGTGATTGTATCAGCAACACTGTGCGCCCTTTCATAAACGTGCATTTGTGAGGCAATGATTTGTGGACATATGGACTTGCCAGCCACAGTTGCGACATGGATTCAATGGCACACCTTTGGAATGCCTTAGCTCAAGACACCAGCCAGCGTCCAACTTTCTCTGGCTGCGGCTCTTGAGGAAGAATGGGCTGCCATTTCTCAAAATATATTCAGACACACCAATGAAAGTGTGCCCAGCACAGTTCAGTCCGATGAAGGTGAAGAGTGCACAACTCACATATTTCAAATTTTTATATTTTATTTTTAAATTTTTTTCTTTTCTTTTGAATCACAGATTTCGTTGTTGTTCTTCAACTCTTATTGTTCCCTCTTGATTCGTGAACTTACTGTACATTACCCGTCTTTCCATATAGAATATCCCTATTTTTCTCAATATTTCGAACACCTTGCACCATTTGACATTGTCGAACGCTTTTGAAGGTAAACAAATTGTATGAAAGTGACTTCAGTTTTCTTTAGTCTTGCTTCCATTATTAACGATAACGTCAGAATTGCCTCTCTGGTGCCTTTATTTTTCCTGAAGCCAAACGTATCGTTATCTAACACATCCTCAATTTTCTTTTAGATTCTTCTGTGTATTATTCTTGTCAGCAACTTGGATGCATGAGTTAAGCTTTTTGTGCCATAATTCTCGCACTTGTCAGCTTTTGCAACAATCGAAATTGTGTGGATTATGTTTTTCTGAAATTGTGATGGTCTATCGCCAGACTGAATAATTCTACACAATAGGGTGAATTGTCATTTTGTTGCCACTTCCCCCAACGATTTTAGAAAAATGGAATGTTATCTATTCGTTTTGTCTTACGTTATGTTAAGTTTTCCTAAGCTCTTTTAAATTCTGGTTCTAATAGTGCATTCTCTGTCTCTTCTATATACACTCCTATTTATTCTTCCATTCCGACACCAGACAAGGTTTTGCCCTTCAGTGTACCCTTTCCACCTATCAGATTTCTTCTCTGTACTTAACAGTGGAATGCCTTTGCACTCTTAATGTTACCACCCTCACTTTTCAATTCACCGACGGCTGGTTTGATAATTCTGTATACTGAGTCCTTCCGACAATCATTTCTTTTTCGATTTATTCACATTTTCCATGCGGCCATTCCATCTTAGTTTACATGCTCTTCATATGTTTTATTTTTCTTTCCAACATCTAAGACTGCTCTTTTTTAGGGGCGTCCATTTCTCTTCAATTGAACTACCCACTGAGCCAATCCTTATCACAGTATCTACAGCCTCATAGAATTTCAAGCGTATCTCCTCATCCCCTACCGTATCGCAGTTCTCTGCACTAACTAGCCTCTTAATAACTACTAAATTGTGATCTGAGTCTATATCTGCTCTCGGGTACGCGTTACAATGCATTATCTGATTTGAGAATCTCTGCCTGGCCACCATGTACTCTGAAATCTTCCCGTATTTCCCAGCCTTTTCGAAGCATAAATCCTCTTCTTGTGATTCCCGAACAGAGTGTTCGCTATCCCTAGCTGAAATTTATTGTAAAACTCACTTAATCTTACTCCTATCTCATTCGTAATACCAAGCCCATATTCTCCTTTTTTTCACACCTTCCTCTATAAACGTAGACCAGTCCGTCATGACTATAAGATATTTATCTCCCTTTACGTACTGAATTACCCGTTCAGTATCCTCATTTAATTCCTCTATATATGCATCTTCCGCTAGCGACGTCAGCACATATACCTGGACTATCGTTGTCGGTGTTGATTTGCTGTCGATTCTGATGAGAACAGTCCTGTCACTGAACAGTTCCCCGTTCCCAGTAACTCACTGTTTGGCCTGCATTCCTGTTCACAACGAATCCTACTCCGTTTATACCATTTTCTGTTGCTGTTGATATTGCTCTATACTCACTCGACCAGAAGTCTTTGTCTTCTTTCAATTTCACTTCACTTACCCCACCATATGAAGGTTGATCCTCAGCATTCCCTTTTTAGATCTAGATTCCCTACTACGTCCAAACTTCCAATAATCCACGCTCCGACACTTAAAATGACATCGTTTCGTGCGTTCTTCAATCTTCTTCTCATGACTGAGATCCGAATGGTGGACTACTCCCGAATCATTTGCCAATGGGAGATCATCATGACACTTTTTGACTACAGGTTCAAATGGCTCTGAGCGCTATGGGACTTAACTGCTGTGGTCATCTGTCCCCAAGAACTCAGAACTACTTAAACCTAACTAACCTAAGGACATCACACACATCCATGCCCTAGGCAGGATTCGATCCTGCGACCGTAGCGGTCGCGCGGTTCCAGACTGTAGCGCCTACAACCGCTCGGCTACTCTGGCCGGCTTGACTACAGGCACATGTGCTGTGAGTACATATTATGCGTCTTAATGCCATGGTTTCCATTGCCTTCTGCATTCTCATGCCATTGATCATTGCTGATTCTCCGCCCTTGGGGACAGTTTCCCACCCGAAGGCCAAGAGACAGCCCTCACCCTCTGTCCGCTCCTCCGCCCTCCTTTGACAAGGTCGTTGGCAGAACGAGGGTGACTCCTCTTGCCGGACACTAAAGATTTTTGAACTAGCATCTTGAGTCAGATCGCCCTTTTCCAGAACTCTCTGCACACGTATAAATGCTCAGGTCACATTACGAAATACTCATTTTACGTATTCATGCCTGTGTCAGTTCTTAGTATTACTCCCATTAATTCAACGAAATGTGACGGGCTTCATAAGTTTCCTGTGTTCTTGCAATCGACCACTGTTATTTACTCTCAGCGTCATAGAGAAAGCTGTATCCAGGAGGTCAAGGAGGAATGCAGCTGCTGTTGGCAAGGATGTATACAGTAATACGCATAAAAAATGATTACATAAAAAATGATTGCCCTTTCAACTTGTAAGGACCAACATGTGTTTTGCTACAAAGTCACGGAACATTCGAGCTAACATGGCGTCAGGGCTCAATAGTTTTGAACGTTAGCATCCAGACGTGTGGCAAGTGAGGAATGTAGCCCTTTGAGATTCCATCCCATGCTGCTTCCTACATACACATCCTACAGATTGATGGTTAGAGATGGAGTCCTGATGACACTCCATGGCACCCAACACAATTTCGATCAGGGCGTGATTGAACTGAGTACACACAGGTGCAAAGCTGGGTGTCAGGGGCTTGAGTTGTATAGTTGAAATGGGTATGGCGGTATGCATTCATGAACTGCATACCCACTGCTTGGAGGACCTCTCACACGTACCCTGCAGCTGCCACCGAGCCAACGAGAAACACTAACGATGAATGGGCACCATAGGATAACGTATCCCACACCACGGTGAGACACTGACCCTTTGTTACCTCCAACACAGGAAGCAGGACTCGTCACGGAAGATGACTTGCTGCCAGTCTGCAGAGCTCCATGTATGTCTTCGTTGGCAGGAGGCGTGTCGGGCGCTAGTCTGTGGGTATATTAGTAGCAGGCGCCATAACGATTGGGGTGCGGTGAGACCTGCAACATGCGACCACCTGCAGACGTACTAGCACTTACGGTATGTTTCACAGAAGGCAGAGAAGGCCACTGAATGGCTGTTATCGTTAGCGTCGCACCTGTTCACGTGTGGCGGTCAGTCCGTCGGTGTTCCGTCCTTGTGGCACGTGTCCAAAACCTATATGTCGTGCATGCGCGCTTCCTGTATCTATCGTCGCCAATTCTGGGCCATTGTGATGTCCGTACGTCCAGTGTGGTGCGCGATACGACGATAGGTCCACGCAGCCTTCAGCAGCCCCATAATGAGGCACTTATCGAACTCGTCAAACGGATCACCTGGTAATACTGCGTGTTCAGGCGACGCCCTAGTGACGCTACCCGGTGTCTGCTGGCCGGCACGGCCGTTTAGGGCCTACTAATATCAACTTCAGTGCACAACATCACGGTCCCACCTACGCTCCCCACCTAGTTTACAGTGGACCGGTCGGGTCCTTCTGGATGCAGCTCCTTCTTGTGACAACGAGTGCATTACGTACGATTTATACACATTTGAAGAGATTTGCCATCCATATAACAAAGTGGACGTTATATCCAAGTGTTTCAGCATTCTCTAACGAAATTTTCTACTAGACGAGAGCAGTGTCTGTGATCTGTCTAATGGTGCTGTTTCTCCTGTCTGATACATTGGTCAAATATGCAAAGTAGACCTGAGTTACTGTTAATATTGCTGGACTACAACTAAACTTTGCGCCACTGTACTCCTGCCTGGTAATGAGAGTTAAAGGTTTCTGAAAGGTGCGGCGATAACTTAATACTAACAAATTATGTAACTTAGTACAACAGAACAGCCGCGACTTGGAGGCAACCCACACCTAGAATGACTATCGTGTGCATAGACTGCACGCTGCAGCACAGCATATATAAATTCTAATATTTGCTAGCCAAATTACCTTGTGGAGCCAATCATTTTCTATTACATCAGGCCAGTGAGTAGTTTGTCGGGCGTCATTATTCGCACATAGAATCCAATCAGGCTCGACTAATTTTTCCTTTACAATATTTCGTACAGGTAACTAGGCGAAAATGAGGGGAGTAAATATCTCAACGTGTTCTGTTCCGTAATAAGAAAACTCTTAACGAAAAAACACCAACAGAGTCCTATCGTTCGTGTCTGAACAATCCACGGCCGACCTCGCCTGCTTTGTCCCTGAAACATTACAAATAGCAACATAAATGATTAGGATACAAGGTGGTGGCGTGAATAAAACACGGAGCCAACACAGTAGATAGATTGAAATAACCTTTATTGATCATATATATATATATATATATATATATATATATATATATATATATATATATATATATATATATACAAGTACCGAACTTACACCTGTTAGGGTACAGCTCCTAAGAACAAAAAGGCTATATAGTAGGAATAAGATAAACGAAACCTCTATTTTCAAATTTTTCAGCGGCTTTGCATCTCTGGAAGGTAACTATCTTAAAAGAAGCCTTTGAACATTTCACAGTTATGTTCATTACAAACTAGATTTTTACAATGAGTCATCATCATTGTTGTTGTTGTTGTTGTTGTTGTCGTCAGCCCAGAGACTAATTTGAAGCAGCCCTCCATGCTACTCTTTCCTGTGAAAGCTTCTTCATCTCGAAGTAACTACTGCAACCTATATCATTCTGAATCTGCTTAGAGTATTCATCTCTTGGTCTCCCTCTACGATATTTACCCTTCACTTTCAGAAAAGATCTCCACACCTCTCTATATAAGAAAGTAAATATTAGGTATAACTTACTTACATATATGTCGAACATTTGCCGTCTAGTATAATGTACCGGGTTTTAGAATATAATATACTCGGTTTTATTCGTCGAAAAGAGGTTCGAACTGATCCCATATCAGTGAAGATAGTACACTTGAGAATGCGTTAGGTAATCCACCCTCCTAACTTTTCTGACTGAAGCGAACTTCTATGCGCATGAGTGGTCTTCCGTTGAACTCCTGCTGATTCTATGACAGGAACTTCATGATAATGACACAAAGCGCAGCACAGCTTTTAATCTTCCGTCCTCTTTTGTTTCGGAACACTACCAAATCTAATTGCAGGTATGTGGAGGCAGGGCTTAACTGCTGTACTGGAGAGCGACCTCGCCCAGGCCAGACATTCATTACTCCCGAGACTTTTAAATATTCATGCAAATGATAATTTCGCCTCATTAAACAATTTGGCGTTGCTCTGTGCCCCAGTGGCAGTCTTCCAAACCTCTACGCGACGCAAAGAGCGCTCTCCGGTAGTGGATAATTTCGCCATATATTTCCGGCGGCCAGCCGAGAGGTTAAGTGTAACGTCGCTTTCTTTGAAGCCAATGACTTCTAATTCTCCTCATGAGTCGTTAATGGCGGCCCGGGGGCGCGAGAGCGCCAACTTGACTCCGGCAATTAATGTGGCGCTGCCGGCGCGCCGAGCAGCGCGAAAGGGCGGAAGAGACTCCGCTCTTTGCTTCAGAGAGCAGCGCTTCAGTGCAGCTGCAAAACAGCACTTCTCCCGTCTTCCATAGTATCCCTGCTCTACGTAATATTTAGTTGCGAGGAAATCATTATTTCAAGAGCACTGAAAACAATGTAGCCTTTGTAAAGCACATCGGTGCATATCAAATTAACATACAGTTTTAATCAGAGCTTCAAATAATACTATTGCAAAAACTGAGCTTATCGCCGCGCATCGAATGTTCAAGCAGCTTCCGGCAATGCATCCGGTAACGATATCGAGAACTGCCGATATTTCGGGAGATGAACATCATTCTATTTTCAAGGAACAAACGATACGAGAGTTCGCTGCTCATGGTGAATTCTCCCTAAGCGGTGCCGTGTCAGCTCTGAATCGAAAGACGATACATGCAGAAAAACATTACACACCGTGAAAGGTGTACATAGAAAGGGGAGGCACACCATGAACAATTAGTGCCAGCAAACGTTAACGGGTAAGCGCTGCGCTCCACGATTGCGTGTACTGTAGAGGATGCTGTAACATTGCAGCCTTAGCCAACATTTGCAAACTTTTGCAACAGTACTGCAGAAGTTACTACTTTAAAAAGGTCCATGTATGAGTGTGGAAAGAAGATGTTGGAAGCAAAACTGCCTGTTTTAACTGGCAAACAAGACCAATATCATTGTATTGTACCTGATAAACTAGACCAATACCAGAGTTTAAATAGCCTGCATCTGTATGGGGTAACAGAAAAAGAGGAAGAATACACAGACAACCAGCACATTAACGTCGCGCGTCAGGAACTAGACATAAAAGTAAAAAGAGCAGACACCGGGAGGAGCCTTCCGCTGGGATGAGGATTGAAGAAAAAGTTAGGAAAGCCAATATAAATTATTAGAGCAGATTTGGCACGCAAATGACTAAAGTATAATCAATACTATATTCCGTTTGGCCTTCAAGATGGTAGAGTGATTATCAACGCAGCATGTCATTCTCAATGGAGAGAAGTCTTCCGAAGTAAGAGTGATTTCAGATTTGCCGCAGGGGAGTGTCGTAGGACCGTTGCTATTCACAATATACATAAATGACCTTGTGGATAACATCGAAAGTTGACTGAGGCTTTTTGCGGATGATACAGTGGAATATCGAGAGATTGTAACAACGGATAATTGAACTGAAATGCAGGAGGATCTGCAACGAATTGACGCATGGTGCAGGGAATGGCAATTGAATCTCAATGTAGACAAGTGTAATGTGCTGCGAATACACAGAAATAAAGATCGTTTACCATTTAGCTACAATATAGCAGGTCAGAAACTGGAAGCAGTTAATTCCATAAATTATCTGGGAGTAGGCATTAGGAGTGGTTTAAAATGGAATGATCATATAAAGTTGGTCGTCGGTAAAGCAGATGCCAGACTGAGATTCATTGGAAGAATCCTAAGGAAATGCAATCCGAAAACAAAGGAAATAGGTTACAGTACACTTGTTCGCCCACTGCTTGAATATTGCTCACCAGTGTGGGATCCGTACCAGACAGTATTGATAGAAGAGATGGAGGAGACCCATCGGAGAGCAGTGCGCTTCGTTACAGGATCATTTAGTAATAGCGAAAGCTTTACGGAAATGATAGATAAACTCCAGTGGAAGACTCTGCTCTAGAGACGCTCAGTAGCTCGGTACGGGCTTTTGTTGAAGTTTCGAGAACATACCTTCACCGAGGAATCAAGCAGTATATTGCTCAATCCTACGTACATCTCGCGAAGAGACCATGAGGATAAAATCAGAGAGATTAGAGCCCACACAGAGGCATAAAGACAAACTTTCTTTCCACGAACAATACGAGACTGGAATAGAAGGGAGAACCGATAGAGGTATTCAAAGTACCCTCCGCCACACACCATCTGGTGGCTTCCGGATTATGGATGTAGATGTAGAACACAGCAGCTGGAGAGAAGGTAGTTAAAATGTAATAGAGCTCAATAACATTAAACAAAGGCAAACTGTACACTTAACGGTGCTTGCCTTAGTTTGCTACCAAACCAGTGAAACACCCTTTATTCTCAATCTTATTCTCCGTGTGTATGACTGTTGCAGTTACGTCTCCTTACACTGTTATTATTACATTATGCTTAATTACTAATTAATCTTAGCTACTAGTAACGCACTAAAATTCACTAACCGTAATACACTGCGACAAAAGTTATGGGACAGCGATATCCAAGTATATAGATGATGGTAGCATGGTATACATAAGGTGTAACATGGCAGTGCATTGGCGGAACTGTCATTTGTACTAAGGTGACACATGTGGAAAGGCCTCCGACGTGATTATGGTCGCAAGATGGGAATAAACAGACTTTGATCGTGGAATGGTAGTTTGAGCCAGACGCATGGGACATTCTGTTTCGGAAATGGTCAGGATATTCAGTATTCCAAGACCCACAGTGTCAAAAGCGTGTCGAGAATAGAAAATTTCAAGCACTACCTTTCACTACGGATAACGCAGTGGACCACGTACTTCACTTTGAGACCAGGATCAGCGACGTTTGCGTAGATTCGTCAGTGCTAACAGAGAAACAACACTGCTTGAAATATCCGCAGAAACGAATGTGGGACCTATAACAAACGGATCCGTTAGGACAGTGCGGACAAATTTGGTTTTAATTGGCAATGGCAACAGACGACCGACGCAAGTGCCTTGCTAATGGCACGACATCACCTGCCTGCATCGCCTGCTAATAGCACGACATCGCCTCCAGCATCTTTCTTGGCCTCATGATGATATCGGCTCCACCTTAGACGACTGAAAAACCCTGGCCTGATAAGATGAGTCCCAGTTTCAGTTGGTAACAGCTGATGGTAGGTTTCGAGTGTGGAGCATACCCCACGGATCCGTGTATCCACGTTTTCAACAAGGTTCTGCGCAAACTGGTGGTGTCTCCGTAATGGCGTGGGCTGAATTTACATGTAAAGGACTAGGTTCTCTGGTCCAACCGAACCGATCATTGACTCGAAATAGTTATGTTCGGCTGCTTGGAGGTCATTTGTAGCCTTTCACGGACTTCATGTTCCCAGACAAGGATTGAACTTTTATGGATGATAATGTGCCATGTCACTGGGCCAAAATTATTCGCGATTGTTTTCAGAGATATTCTGGATAATTTAAGCGAATGATACGGTCACTCACGGAAGTTTATGGGACCTAATGTAGTGCTCCGTTCGTGCGTAAAATTCTGCACTAACAGCAATAAAGACCCTATGACGATATTTCTGCAGGGGACTTCCAACGCCTTGTTGAGCCCATGCTATGGCGAGATGCTTCACAACGCCGAGCAAAAGGACACGATATTAAAAGGTATCCCTTGACTTTTATCATCTCTGTGTAGGGGAACTGTGTTTATTGCTCTTTTTATTTCATTAAGCTACACATATGTCCTGTTGGTTATCTGGCTTCGCAACACACAATTAGAAGAAGAATAACTCGTATCATTATAGTAAATTACAATTTTTTTATTGTGACTGTGTTAATGATGTAGTCGCTAAATTTAACTGTTTGCATTTTTCAGGTAACAACTTTACTAAGGAACGGCTGTTATGTAATAAAGAATGTTGATAGCACACACGAGCAGCTGGCACAATTCGGTTCTAGTTTATTTCGTTAAAGAAACACCGTTACCGGTTTCGAATTGAATGTTTATCGAAACGCTGGAGCGTTCTTTTGAAGATATGTTGCTGTGAAGTGACTACCAGGAACGTTTGTTTCTGTCGCCGTTCTTCAACGAAAAACATTTTTGTTGTCTCTCATGTTTAAACATACACTCACTGGGGTATACATTAACATCCATTTTCGTTCAGTAAAATGGTTCAAATGGCTCTGAGCACTATGGGACTCAACTTATGAGGTCATCAGTCACCTAGAACTTAGAACTACTTAAACCTAACTAACCTAAGGACATCACACACATCCACGCCCAAGGCAGGATTCGAACCTGCGACCGTGGCGATCTCGCGGTTCCAGACCGTAGCGCCTAGAACCGCTCGGCCACTCCGGCCGGCTTTTCGTTGAGTAACTACACACAGTATATCGACTCAGCACATGTTATGACTCATTTGTAAATTATTTTAGTATCCCTTCAGAAGTTTATTATTTGTAAATTCAGCACACGAATAGGGTGTAACTTTGCTTGAGCACAATAACTGCTCAGAAAATACTGCAGGAAGACTTGCTTCTGTGGCCTCCGAAAGTTTCGAAACATACTTTGGTGTAAAAAACTTAAGAAACTGAAGTAACTTTCGCCTGATTTGTCACTGTCAAGTAACACAGCTCGGCCAGACTTAAGACTATAATGGAAAGAACTGCTACAGTATAGTACACAGAGTAACTGAAATAAATATTCAATGAGACGACCAGAAAATGAGATAATTATAATGAAGTCACCGTGATTCATGATGGTCTTGTGGACATTACAAAAGAGGATGCGTGCTTCTTAACAGGGGACATGATCACCAAGGACAGCAAACCATGCTGGCCACAAGTTTGGTAAGTAATTCTTGGGGTACGACGTTCCAGTGCTCCACCTTCGCTGGTGACAGTTTTTGGATGGTCGCTGGTGCCTGTGGATGTGCTGCAATACGTCTCGCCAATGCATATGTTGTAAGTGTATTCAGGACACCATAAGTAAAGCTTATTATAAAATTCTTTATTTACTGCTCTGTAGAATATTACATCAGACACAATGTAGACCCACTGTGAATGCTACTCTCGATTACGAGACTAGTTAGTTGACATTCGCAAGCAGCTGGAAATCACTCTGCCGTGAAACGATTGGAAGACGATGCGAATGAGTATGTTTAGAGGGCTTCCGAGAGTCGTTTTAGTCGTCTTCCAGAGATACCAAAGGTACCTCGATAACTGTCCCCTGCCGTGTATAATACAGGAAGCACATCATCCACCACTAGTTGTCCACTTGACTGTGAGTGGCGTGTCGGGGGAGACAGGGCCAGAGTGACTTAACAGTCTAAAACCCATCCTCCTAACCAGCAAGTGAGAGGTGCCGACGTTCATCGAAACCGAAACGGAGCCAGTGAGACTCACTCCACATGCTGGGAAACCAACTGTGTCCTGTGTGAAGAGGAAGCAAACGCAAAGAGGTAGGATCTATTGACCGTAGCTAGCTCAAATACACGGCTCAAATATGGTACCCCTTACGGAAACGAGGGCATGCAGCTTTACTGTATGATTACATGATGATGGCGTCCTCTTGGGTAAAATATTCCGGAGGTAAAATAGTCCCCCATTCGGATCTCCGGGCGGGGACTACTCAGGAGGATGTTGTTATCAGGAGAAAGAAAACTGGCATTCTACGGATCGGAGCGTGGAATGTCAGATCCCTTAATCGGGCAGGTAGGTTAGAAAATTTAAAAACGGAAATGGATAGGTTGAAGTTAGATATAGTGGGAATTAGTGAAGTTCGGTGGCAGGAGGAACAAGACTTCTGGTCAGGTGACTACAGGGTTATAAACACAAAATCAAATAGGGGTAATGCAGGAGTAGGTTTAATAATGAATAGGAAAATAGGAATGCGGGCAAGCTACTACAAACAGCATAGTGAACGCATTATTGTGGCCAAGATAGATACGAAGCCCACACCTACTACAGTAGTACAAGTTTATATGCCAACTAGCTCTGCAGATGACGAAGAAATTGAAGAAATGTATGATGAAATAAAAGAAATTATTCAGATTGTGAAGGGAGACGAAAATTTAATAGTCATGGGTGACTGGAATTCGAGTGTAGGAAAAGGGAGAGAAGGAAACATAGTAGGTGAATATGGATTGGGGGACAGAAATGAAAGAGGAAGCCGCCTGGTAGAATTTTGCACAGAGCACAACATAATCATAACTAACACTTGGTTTAAGAATCATGAAAGAAGGTTGTATACATGGAAGAACCCTGGAGATACTAAAAGGTATCAGATAGATTATATAATGGTAAGACAGAGATTTAGGAACCAGGTTTTAAATTGTAAGACATTTCCAGGGGCAGATATGGACTCTGACCACAATCTATTGGTTATGACCTGTAGATTAAAACTGAAGAAACTGCAAAAAGGTGGGAATTTAAGGAGATGGGACCTGGATAAACTAAAAGAACCAGAGGTTGTACAGAGATTCAGGGAGAGCATAAGGGAGCAATTGACAGGAATGGGGGAAAGAAATACAGTAGAAGAAGAATGGGTAGCTTTGAGGGATGAAGTAGTGAAGGCAGCAGAGGATCAAGTAGGTATAAAGACGAGGGCTAGTAGAAATCCTTGGGTAACAGAAGAAATATTGAATTTAATTGATGAAAGGAGAAAATATAAAAATGCAGTAAGTGAAACAGGCAAAAAGGAATACAAACGTCTCAAAAATGAGATCGACAGGAAGTGCAAAATGGCTAAGCAGGAATGGCTAGAGGACAAATGTAAGGATGTAGAGGCCTATCTCACTAGGGGTAAGATAGATACCGCCTACAGGAAAATTAAAGAGACCTTTGGAGATAAGAGAACGACTTGTATGAATATCAAGAGTTCAGATGGAAACCCAGTTCTAAGCAAAGAAGGGAAAGCAGAAAGGTGGAAGGAGTATATAGAGGGTCTATACAAGGGCGATGTACTTGAGGACAATATTATGGAAATGGAAAAGGATGTAGATGAAGATGAAATTGGAGATACGATACTGCGTGAAGAGTTTGACAGAGCACTGAAAGACTTGAGTCGAAACAAGGCCTCCGGAGTAGACAATATTCCATTGGAACTACTGACGGCCGTGGGAGAGCCAGTCCTGACAAAACTCTACCATCTGGTGAGCAAGATGTATGAAACAGGCGAAATACCCTCAGACTTCAAGAAGAATATAATAATTCCAATCCCAAAGAAAGCAGGTGTTGACAGATGTGAAAATTACCGAACTATCAGCTTAATAAGTCACAGCTGCAAAATACTAACACGAATTCTTTACAGACGAATGGAAAAACTAGTAGAAGCCAACCTCGGGGAAGATCAGTTTGGATTCCGTAGAAACACTGGAACACGTGAGGCAATACTGACCTTACGACTTATCTTAGAAGAAAGATTAAGGAAAGGCAAACCTACGTTTCTAGCATTTGTAGACTTAGAGAAAGCTTTTGACAATGTTGACTGGAATACTCTCTTTCAAATTCTAAAGGTGGCAGGGGTAAAATACAGGGAGCGAAAGGCTATTTACAATTTGTACAGAAACCAGATGGCAGTTATAAGAGTCGAGGGACATGAAAGGGAAGCAGTGGTTGGGAAGGGAGTAAGACAGGGTTGTAGCCTGTCCCCGATGTTGTTCAATCTGTATATTGAGCAAGCAGTAAAGGAAACAAAAGAAAAATTCGGAGTAGGTATTAAAATTCATGGAGAAGAAATAAAAACTTTGAGGTTCGCCGATGACATTGTAATTCTGTCAGAGACAGCAAAGGACTTGGAAGAGCAGTTGAATGGAATGGACAGTGTCTTGAAAGGAGGATATAAGATGAACATCAACAAAAGCAAAACAAGGATAATGGAATGTAGTCTAATTAAGTCGGGTGATGCTGAGGGAATTAGATTAGGAAATGAGGCACTTAAAGTAGTAAAGGAGTTTTGCTATTTGGGGAGCAAAATAACTGATGATGGTCGAAGTAGAGAGGATATAAAATATAGGCTGGCAATGGCAAGGAAAGCGTTTCTGAAGAAGAGAAATTTGTTAACATCCAGTATTGATTTAAGTGTCAGGAAGTCATTTCTGAAAGTATTCGTATGGAGTGTAGCCATGTATGGAAGTGAAACATGGACGATAAATAGTTTGGACAAGAAGAGAATAGAAGCTTTCGAAATGTGGTGCTACAGAAGAATGCTGAAGATTAGATGGGTAGATCACATAACTAATGAGGAAGTATTGAATAGGATTGGGGAGAAGAGAAGTTTGTGGCACAACTTGACCAGAAGAAGGGATCGGTTGGTAGGACATGTTCTGAGGCATCAAGGGATCACCAATTTAGTATTGGAGGGCAGCGTGGAGGGTAAAAATCGTAGGGGGAGACCAAGAGATGAATACACTAAGCAGATTCAGAAGGATGTAGGTTGCAGTAGGTATTGGGAGATGAAAAAGCTTGCACAGGATAGAGTAGCATGGAGAGCTGCATCAAACCAGTCTCAGGACTGAAGACCACAACAACAACAACATACGGAAACGGAAGCAAGAAAATGGAAGGAATACTGGGGAACGGAGTACATATGCCACGGTGCCTCATTCAACATGTTGAAGAGCCTATTCCTGCACACCATTGAGAGAAAGGGCGCAACTAGCTCCAGCTTCTGGCGCACGTTGGAACAAACGCTGTCTGTATTCTGGGCTCCGACGTCGTGCTTGAATCGTTTCAGCGAATGAGGGAGAAGGTTAAGGCCAGCCTTGCTCACGGAGTTCCAGTGAAGCTCGAAATTTGCAGCACTTTCCCTCCTAATTCTGTGTGGGTGAAAGGAATGAATCACAAACTTCTACCCGTTAAACGATAAGCCAGGCAACGACTTCCTGGACTTGCGCCATAGGGTCGAAAATGCAATACCTCCCCCCCTTAAAGAGCCAGGTGTGCGCTACCAAAGTAACTGACTCTGTGTGGAGAGCACACAAGCGTTTCTGTTAGGCTTCTCTCCATCTGAACGATAACTCTACAGGACTGGGAAGTGTAATAGTAAGTAATGACCCCTAGGTGCGAGAGTATTCAAATCCTAGTGATTAACAGCAAAACTGCCAGCATTTGAGGCACTCCTAAAAAGCAATGTAAGTCGCAAATGCTACGACCAAAAAGTTAAAACCCAAAACTGACAGCATTGAGATTTTTCTGTAAAAATGGAAGCGGATATCAAAAAGATAGGCTAATGTTAAAAGGAGGGCGTGTATTTGTTGCAGTAGACAAGGTGCTCAAATCCATCGAGATAGAAACTGAACATCAGACTGTATGACCAAGATTTAGCATCAGAAGTTGGCATAAAATTATGACTGGATTCTTCTGTTGACCACCAGACTCACTTCCGGATATAACTCAAACTTAGAGAAACCCTGAGTTCACTAGTTCATAAGATCCACATTCTTACTGTCATTATTGGTGATGATTTTAATTATTCACAAATCAGTTGAGAAAATTACAATTTTGTAAATAGTAGGCCTGGCAAGACGTTCTGCGGAACACTACTAAATGCATTAGTTTACTGATCTTGATTGGTAAGGGGCGATCTGTAATTATTCAAGAGAAGGTGAACTTCTCAGCCCAGATCGATTTTAAACAACCTTTCTCGTCGATGCCGGTTTCGGTAAGCATGGTTACCATTTCAGATCTGTGACTGCATTCATTCAATGCGAAATTATACTGTGATAAAATTAAGTATAATGGGAGGTGCAGTTGATCTGCACACTGCGCGTTTTGCAAATCTGTGGTCCAGGTATACTGCGTCTAGTGAAATAATATGTATTTCAGAGTCTCGTATGTTCGGCTTACTTAGTGGATAATTACAAGAGATAATGTTTTGTATTTGTTAACCAGATGAAACACGACATTGAGTTTTGTGCCGGAATTTGTCTAATCCACAATGATAACTCTTTCTAGCATATCTCTACAGGCTGCGACCTTTGCAGTTTAGTTGCATATTCCCACTACTCCTGATTTCAGGTCGTTTGTTAGCCTATGAAAATAACACACTCTGAAAAGGTGCGGTGGTACCCTTACATACGTAGACATCAGGTTACACATCCTTCGACACCCAATATCGTTTGGACATTGCGTTTTCTCTGTACCAACATAAGATGATAGTAACTGCGGGCAGTGAAGATATATACAGCTCGCAGGAAGATACCGTTAATAAAACAAAGTAAACGAGTATTTTGTGGGGACGTCATGTGTCTTACACGTGAATTTAGTTTGTTCACAGTCTAGAGTTTTTTACGTTTTTCATTAACGTATTGTTAACTCAATGACATTATCCATTAACGTCGTCGCTGTGAGTCTATATATATATATTTTTTTTTAGTAGTAGACACCTGAAACACAACGTAAACCAGATCATGATACATTTATGTGCTGTCAGATCGTCTAATTGTTATTACTACATGAATTGTGTTATCGTCTGTCAGGCACCCGTGGCCTCTGGCAGCGTCTTTGATTAGTAACCAAACACTTTCCGTCTCGGGTTCGAGTCCCGCGACTGCTAAGATTTGGAATGAAAATTCAGCAATGGTGGCTGAAGACTTCCGGCATAAGAAGCCACTCCCATTACACCATCAGAATTGTGAAAGAGAGCTGAAGAGGGGATAGAAGTTCAGGGCATTCTCTCGTTCTTAGGGTGGGAAACAGCCACTAATGGCGGAAGAATTAGCAATGATCAATGGCATGGGGATACAGAATGCAATGAAAACCATTGCTTTAGAGACACATAATGTGCATGCACAGGAGATGTGCCATGTGAATGAATAAGTGCCACAGTGATCTCTCCATTCGCAAAAAATTCCGGAACTGTCCCCCATTCTGATTCCGGTAAGCGACTGCGAAAGGTTAGGTGACAATGAGAAAAAGATTGAATAACAAAGGAAAGGATAACATTCTACGTCTCGGGGCGTGGAATGTCAGAAGTTTGAACGTGATAGGGAATCTAAAAAATATGAAAATCAAAATGCAAGGACTTATTGTAGATACGGTGAGGATCTGTGAAGTGAAATGGAAAGAAGACAATTATTTCCTGTCAAATGAGTATAGAGTAATATCAACAGCAGCAGAAACGGGAGTAGGATTCGTTGTAAACAGGAAGGTAGGACAGAGAGTGTGTTACTGTGAAGAGTTCAGTGGTAGGGTTGTTCTTTTCAGAATCGACTGCAAACCAACACCGACAGCGATAGTTCAGGCATACATGCCAACGTCACAAGCTGAAAATGAGGAGGTAGAGAAAGTATATGAGAATAGTGAAAGTATAACACAGTACGTAAAGTGAGACAAAGGTCTAATAGTCATGGGGGACTTCAATGCAATCGCAGGGGAAAGAACAGAAGAAAGGGTTGTGGGAGGATATGGGCTTGGTAGCAGGAATAAGAGAGGAGTAAGACTAATGGAATTATGTATAAGTTTCAGTTACGAATAGCCAATACTCTGTTCAAGAATCACAAGAGGAGGAGGTATACATGGAAAACGGCGGAAGATACTGAAACGTCCCCTTAGGAAAATTAATGAATTACTGTGCTGATAAACCTCTTATATTATTTGCTTTTCAAACAGTTGAGCAAAACTGAACGTACTCAGACATTACTCTCTTTACTTATTCTGATCAACACTAAACTGACACACAATATTTTTAGCGCAACGCAATCTGACTTTCAAAAATCCCTATAGAAGAATGGCCCTGACTAACAATAACCTATACCTTTCATGAATCACTTACCTCACAAAAATCTTCGTTACTCGAACTACTGCAATTTTGGTAAAGAACAAACAAAGTATTTACCTTAATAGTGTTCAAAAGTCATACATATATATAATCAGTTCATGACATCCAGTCTTACAATTTACTGTCTCTGATGGACAGACGTCCAGATCATCCGCTCTCAAAACTCCGCCATCTCTCTCCCCACATCCACCACTGCTGGCGGCTCACTTCCAACTGCGCAACGCTACGCGCTGTTAACAGCCAACTGCCCAACGCTACAATAGCCAACAATGCCAACCAGCCTCAGACTGCACACAGCACAGCCAGTGATTTCATACAGAGCGCTACGTGGCGGTGGCGTTACCAACATAAAAACCTAAGCAGCCTACTTACAATACGGAAAAATTACAAGTTAGATTACATCATGATCAGACAGAAATTCCGAAATCAGATACTGGATTGTAAGGCGTTGTTGTTGTTGTGCTCTTCAGTCCGGAGACGTTTGATGCAGCTCTCCGTGCTACTCTATCCTGTGCAAGCTTCTTCATCTCCCAGTACCTACTGCAACCTACATCCTTCTGAATCTGCTTAGCGTATTCATCTCTTGGTCTCCCTCTTCGATTTTTACCCTCCACGCTGCCCTCCAATACTAAATTGGTGATCCCTCGATGTCTCAGAACATATCCTACCAACCGATCCCTTCTTCTAATCAAGTTGTGCCACAAGCTCCTCTTCTCCCCAATTCTATTCAATACCTCCTCATTAGTTATGCGATCTACCCATCTAATCTTCAGCATTCTTCTGTAGCACCACATTTCGAAAGCTTCCATCCTCTTCTTGTCTAAGCAATTTATCGTCCACGTTTCACTTCCACACATGGCCTCACTCCATGCAAATACTTTCAGAAACGACTTCCTGACATTTAAATCTATACTCGATGTTAATAAATTTTTCTTCTTCAGAAACGCTTTCCTTGCCATTGCCAGGCTACATTTTATATCTCTACTTCGACCATCGTCAGTTATTTTGCTCCCCAAATAGCAAAACTCCTTTACTGCTTTAAGTGTCTCATTTCCTAATCTAATTCCCTCAGCATCACCCGACTTAATTCGACTACATTCCATTATCCTCGTTTTGCTTTTGTTGATATTCATCTTATACCCTACTTTCAAGACACTGTCCATTCCGTTCAACTGCTCTTGCAAGTCCTTTGCTGTCTCTGACAGAATTACAATGTTATCGGCGAACCTCAAAGTTTTTATTTCTTCTCCATGGATTTTAATACCTACTCCGAACTTTTCTTTTGTTTCCTTAACTGCTTGCTCAATATACAGGTTCTATAACATCGGGGATAGGCTACAACCCTGTCTCACTCCCTTCCTAACCACTGCTGCCCTTTCATGTCCCTCGACTCTTATAACTGCCATCTGCTTTCTGTACAAATTGTAAATAGCCTTTCGCTCCCTGTATTTTACCCCTGCCACCTTCAGAAATTTGAAAGAGAGTATTCCAATCAACATTGTCAAAAGCTTTCTCTAAGTCTACAAATGCTAGAAACGTAGGTTTGCCTTTCCTTAATCTTTCTTCTAAGATACGTCGTAGGGTCTGTATTGCCTCAGGTGTTCCAATATTTCTACGGAATCCAAACTGATCTTCCCCGAGGTCGGCTCCTATCAGTTTTTCCATTCGTCTGTAAAGAATTCGTGTTAGTATTTGGCAGCTGTGACTTATTAAACTGATAGTTCGGTAATTTTCACATCTGTCAACACCTGCTTTCTTTAGGGTTGGAATTATTATATTCTTCTTGAAGTCTGAGGGTATTTCGCCTGTCTCATACATCTTGCTCACCAGTCGGTAGAGTTTTGTCAGGACTGGCTCTCCCAAGGCTGTCAGTAGTTCTAATGGAATGTTGTCTACTCCGGTGGCCTTGTTTCGACACAGGTCGTTCAGTGCTACCATTTCATCTTCATCTACATCCTCTTCCATTTCCATAATATTGTCTTCAAGTACATCGCCCTTGTATAGACCCTCTATATACTCCTTCCACCTTTCTGCTTTCCCTTCTTTGCTTAGAACTGGGATTCCATCTGAGCTTTTGATATTCATGCAAGTGGTTCTCCTCTCTCCAAAGGTCTCTTTAATTTACCTGTAGGCAGTATCTATCTTACCCCTAGTGAGATAAGCCTGTACCCCCTTACATTTGTCCTCTACCCATCCCTGCTTAGCCATTTTGCACTTCCTGTCGATCTCACTTTTGAGACGTTTAAGGCGTACCCGAGAGCAAATATAGTCTCACGTCACAAAGTAGGCTGAAGTTGAAGAGATTACTCAGAAAGAATCAATACGCAAAGAAGTGGGAGAGGGAAGTACTAAGGAATGAAGAGATACGCTTGAAGTTCTCTAAGGCAATAGATACCGCAATAAGGATTAGCTGAGTAGACAGTACAGTTGAAGAGGAATGGATATCTCTGAAAAGAGAAATCACTGAGTTGTAAAGAGAATCATCGGTACAAAGAAGATAACTGCGAAGAAACCATGCGTAGCAGAAAAAATACTACATCGATCGATGAAAGAAGGAAGTACAAAAACGTTCAGCGAAATTCAGGAATACAGAAATACAAGTTACTGAGAAATGAAATAAATAAGAAGTACAAGGAAGCTAAGACGAAATGGCTACGTGAAACATGTGAAGAAATCGAAAAAGAAATGATTATCGGATGGACTGACTCAGGATACAGAAAAGCCAAAACAACCTTCGGTGTAATTAAAAGCAAAGTTGGTAGCAATAGGAATGCAATGGTAATTCACTGTTAAATGCTGAGGACAGAACTAACAAGTGCAAAGAGTACACTGAATGCCTCTTTGCTCTTTGTTTGTGGTGGGGAATGGAAGAAGGGGGGGGGGGGGTGATGGCAACTTGTCTGCAGACGTGATAAAAGAGGACACATGAGTCTATACAGGAAAGGCAGCGGATCCACTATTAGAATCAAGAATCAGAATTTGAAAGAGCTTTGGAAGGCTTACTATCGTATAAGACAGAAGCGACAGATACCATTCCAATGGCAAGTGACAACAAAATGACTATTCACGCTGGTGTGTAGAATATATGGGTCTTGCGATACAAAATCTAACTTTCATAGAAACATTATCCACACAATTCCGATTGTTCGAAGAGCTGATACGTGCAAGAATTATCGTACACTTAACAGCTAATGCATCCAAATAGCTAAAAAGAATAATTTAGAGAAGAACGAAAAAGAAAATTGAAGATGTGTTAGAGGAGGATCAGCTTGGCTTTAGGACAGGTGAAGGCAGAAGAGATGCAATTCTGGCGTTGCAAAACTAAAGAACAATGATGACACGTTCATAGGATTTTTTGTCGT
This sequence comes from Schistocerca piceifrons, assembly GCF_021461385.2. Taxonomy (NCBI): domain Eukaryota; kingdom Metazoa; phylum Arthropoda; class Insecta; order Orthoptera; family Acrididae; genus Schistocerca; species Schistocerca piceifrons. The sequence goes on from NC_060142.1 coordinate 451,413,245, forward strand.
GGAAAAAGCGTTCGACATTGTCAAGTGGTTCAGGATGCTCGGAATTCTGAGGAAAATTGGGGAATGCTATAAAGAGAAACTGGTTGTATACAGCATATACAAGAGCCAGGACGGAATAAGATGAGTGGAAGACCAAGAACGAGGTGTTCGGATTAAAGAGGTTGTGAGATGGGTATCTAGTCTTTCGCCTCTACTGTTCAACAGCAATGATGGAAAAAAAAAGAAAGGTTCAAGAGTGGAATTAAAATTCAAGGTGAAAGATATCAATGATACGAGTCGCTGATGACATTGCTGTCCTTAGCGAATGTGAAGAAGGATTACAGGATTTGCTGAATGGAATGAACACAATAATGACTACAGAATACCGATTGACAGTAAATCGAAGAAATGAAAGTAAGGAGAAATTAGCAGAAATGAGAACAGGGAGGAACCTAACATCAGGATTGAATGTCACGAAGTAGACGAAGTTAAGGAATTCTGCTACCTAGGCAGCAAAATAACCAATGACGGACGGAGCAAGGAGGACATCATAAGCTGACTAGAACAGGTAAAAAGGTCATTCCTGGCCAAGAAATTATACTACTTGCAAACATAGCCTTAATTTGGGAAAGAAAATTCTGAGACAGTACGTTTCGAACACAGAATTGTGTGGTAGTGAAACATGGACTCTGAGAAAACCGGAAGTAGAGAATCGAAACATTTGAGATATAGTGCTGCAGAAGAACGTCGAAAATTGGGTGTACTGGTAAGGTAAGGAATGAGGAGGTTCTGTGGGGAATCAGGATAAGAATACATCGAAATCACTGACAAGAAGAAGGCACAAGGAGATGATAGGGCACGTGTTAAGACATCAGGGAATAACTTCCATGGTACTTGACGGAGCTGTAGAGGGTAAAAATTGTAGATGAAGACAGAGACCGGAATATATCCAGCCAATAGCTGAGGACTTCGGCTGCAAGTGGTACTCTGTGTTGAAGAGTTTGGCAAGGAGAGGAAGTTTTGGTGGGCCGCATAAAAACCAATGAAAAGACTGATAATTCAAAAACGAAAAACACTCAAGCACTCTGATTATTTTATTATTTGTGTACGTGGTTGTGACTTTGACTGTCTTTTCTACCGATTTGACACAGCGGAAGCCCACCTTTAACTTTTCTTCTGCAAATTTTTATCATGTTGTAATTAAGTCTGCGGATTTTTATAAATACCAAAATGTTCTCATACGACAAATTGTAGTCTATAAGTTTATTGAAATTGCACCGACGCTCATTTGTGCATCGAGGCTCGGCTCGAAGGTAGTTGCAGCGGTTCGAAAACTGATTACTGGCGCAGTTATTCCCGTGGAATTCAAAAAGCAAGCACTACCTATATAAACCGCCAATTTATATCTCAGTTGTCGCTTGTCATCCACTATGGAGGCAACGCATAACGACACACGACACTGGCCAGATGCACATACCCTTATGATATGACTCCCACACTTCCGAGGAAGGGGTCAATCCTACTCGGAGCGGGAAAAGCCTTCCCGACTAGGGAGCTGAAAAATCCTCCCTGGTCAGTCTCCCTGACAACAGCATTACACGGTGATTTTATTTATATTGGCGGTATTTATGTTTATATACTCTGCGTGTCGTTTTGTAATGGAAACATATGAGGGATGGTCACTTCAGGATCTATTACAAATTGAAATCTACCTGTCTTGGAATAGCAGCACGCCGCTTGGGAATCCAAAACAAAGTCGTGCAGCCCATTGATAAAGTGGAGTAAGTAGGCGGTGTAGTAACAAAATTCTAATCATCATATTGAGAAAAGAAAACTATGCGATTAATTTTTCCTTTGTTTGAAGGTACTGGTCTGCTGCCCCGGCATATATTAAAACACCCGCACCACAGTAACCCAGCAGGGCGCTAGAGGATAACAAAAATGGCTCATCCCATTTCCATTATATCAATGGCCTGCTCCATGCTACTTTGCACCTGGAGAGGGGTGCTACAGTACTGTGTTTAATCTGTACCGTGGTAGCAGATATGTACCTTCAAAGAAAGGAAAAAAAAAATATGTAAAGATTTTTCAGACACTGCTATTAATTTGTTATGCAGAAAATGTATTCACAGATGAGGATATGAACAACCTCCAACTGTAGAATGAATTGACGACGCTGAAAATTTTTGCCAGACTGACTCGAAACCCTATTTTCTGCTTGTCACGAGCGGTCGCCTTAACAATTTTGTCTATAGCACGCTTCGCAGCCAGACCAGAACCACCATTTGTCGTGGTCCATGCGTCATGCATGTAAGCATGTATGTCCAAAGGAATATTGCATCCTACTTTTACTAAACACAGGCACTGCAATCTCGCATTTACTTACCGATACCAGACTAACGACTATCGAATGAAATGTCTCCCCTGTACGGGAGTTGCAGTATGTGTATGAGGGCAGGTCAATTACGCATTGGCGACGACATAATATGGAAGTTTGGGTTTGACCGTGAAGCGTGCTCGGATAGATGAAGTGATTAAGGCGACCATTCGAGACAAACAGGACATCGAGATCCGGCCTGGCACAAATTTTAAATGTCGTCATTCCATTCTACAGTTGAAAGTTGCTCATATTCGCAATGTGAATACATTTGCTGTATTTCGTAACGTCTGCAGTTTTCACACTGTCCGTTACTTCGAACATGCATGTACGAAGGAACATAGCATCGGACTTCTTGCAAACACAGTATCGTAAAAAAGTTATCTGCTTAAAATATATAACCAAGCAACATGTTACGAGACATAATGCAATACAATACAGGCACTACAATCTCCCGTTTATCTTCCGATACCAGTCAGCGACTATCGGCTGAAATGTCTCTCCAGCACGAGATTAACAGGAATGGTAGTGTGTGAGGACAGGTTAGTTACGCATGGATGGTCGATAAATAGTCAATATGGCTTTATAGAGGAAACAATGTTTACGTTGTTTTATTTTTTCGAGGTCGTGGTTAAAATTCAATGCTTATACATCACACCGTACTGTAGGCTAACTGTAAAGAAGATACCCGTTGTTTTAAAATGAATATTGGAGTTTTAAGGCTTTGTATCATTTATTACACTCAACTTACGATTTCAAATAAAGGGGCAAATGAAATAACAGTTCAAACAGTTTTGTTTGTATCCCTGTGCGCATGTACATGCACTCCATCCTGTATTTTCCATTAGAAAGCTCTTGTAGCGAAGAAAGCGACTAAAGAACAGAGAGATTTTTGCGCTTCGCATTTTGCAAGTGCTGAATCTCTTGTTGCAGTGGAACGTAAGTCCCACAGTAATTTCCCAAGAGATAATAACATCCGTAGATAACATCATCAGTTTTAAGATACTAGCTGTGTTTGCTAAGGGAAGAGTATGGGGACGACCAAGAGTAACTGAAGAACGTGAACGACTGGGAGAGCTCTTCCCGTGCAGCCACAAGAAATCAGTTCAGAAGGCAAGTCGTGATTGTCAGTTTCAGTTACATCTGCGTAGAGACTTACGGAGTCTTTTATATGTAAGGCCTTATCGTTTGCAATGCAACGTAACCAGCCTACCGATGGTACTGATAAAATTCTACACGGTAGGATGTTTACATTCGCTTATCGTGTCCTAATGCTTCTTCAAGTTACCCTCTGTAGTACTAGTTTACAAAACTGCGAGTTACTGCTGGGGTATTAGTAATCTTGGTAGGTTTAACTTACCAGTAAAAACTGGAAGGTAACGGATAACACAGTCCTTATAACCACTACAAAAGGCACCTATGCAGGGATTAATGGGGAGAATCATTTTTATTTGTTGACCCAGCATGCGACTGAGGTAGGGACTAATTTCTTGGGGTTTGCCTGTTATCTCTAAGGGATATTTTTCAGTTCCTATTTTCCATTTTCTAGGGAGGTTTTTATACTTTAGGATATACCTATTTTTTAAGTTGTTAATGATAAAGGGAGAAAATAATCAGTAGAGAATCTCGATTAACTGATATTTATTGACTACCTGTAGGATTTTAACAATGAGCCATGTATCTAATGAAACTACTTACTGCCCATTATAGCAACAGCAGGGACTCTCATATTATACATCATGACAAATGGTCTCTCTAATAAACAGGATTTACTTTCTCCACGTAATTATTGAAAGGGAGAGGAGAGCGCTGACCTGGCTACAGTGGAATTTTATGCTGTTACACAATTATACCTAAACCCATGCCTTCTATTGCTATTAAATTTAATTACTATAGGTCACGCAGAACAAGTTCAGGAAAGGACACTACAGGTGGACGAGTATCTGCCTAATTATTTCAAATATCGTTAAAACGTGCGCCAAAGAGGGCGTATCAAATAGTCGACTTGACTCTGAATGGAAATTTTGGTTTAATCCTGCGTTCCGAAACAACACCACGTTACTGAACTAGTGACGCAAGAACATTTACTGTCATGTGGGGGGAAAATTTTTCAAGTTTCCATCCCAACAGAATAAATGTCAATAAAATGGCGACTTTCAGCGATACAATAGTTTACCCTGATTGTTTGGTAGCATACTTCATTGCATTTAAATCGAAGTACTTATGGGAGCACAAGAAGCACTATCATACGGAGGGAAAAATTATGCGTGTCCCCATTTCATCAACAGGCGTTAAAATCGGAACTTTTCGTAGATACAGAAGTTTAACCCGTGTATTTTGGGTAATAAAATTCATTACAAGCGAATCAATTTGTTGTGGGGGCACAAGAAACATTTACTGATTATCACCTTCTTACTAGTTCACACACGTGGCCAATTTGCGGTAGCGAACAGAAATGCAAAATTTCTGATACACAAGATTATTTATATCGTAGCTTCCACTCCCGCACTACTGTACAGTTATTTACTCGTACCTTGTATCAACTGAACGCGCCAAAGTGAATACGCGCACATTTCATTTTTCTGAGCACAAATTTACTATTTCGGAATTGAGTTACACGAAATTGGAGTGAAGATACTATACATTTTGGAACGAAACTGCACTTTAGTAATGTGGCGGTTGCTCCAACCAACCACATGGCGGGAATCCAAGTACACAAAGCAAACATATCGGAAATCATAAAACTTCCCCAAAATATCACTGTGAAAGTAACACCACATTTTTATTGTTGTGGTCTTTAGTCCAAAGACTGGTTTGATGCAGCCCTCCATGCTACCCTACCATGTGCAAGCCCTTTCATCTCCGAGTAACTACTGCAAACTACATCCTTCTGAATCTGCTTAGCGTATTCATCTCTGGTCTCCCTCTACGATTTTTACCCTCCACGCTTCCCTCCAATACTAAACTGGTGATCCCTTGATGCCTCAGAACGTGTCCTACCAACCAATCCTTTCTTTTAGTCAGCTAGTTCCACAATGTCCTCTTTTCCTCAATTCAGTTCAGTATCTCCTCATTAGTTACGTGATCTACCCATCTAATCTTCAGCATTCTTCTGTAACACCACATTTCGAAAGCTTCTATTCTCTTCTTGTCTAAACTATTTATCGTCCTTGTTTTACTTCCACACATGGCTGCACTCCACAAAATTTCTCTTCTTCAGAACCGCTTTCCTCGCTACTGCAAGTCCACATTTTATCTCATCCCTACTTCCACCATCATCAGTTATTTTGCTCCCCACATAACTAAACACATACTACTTTAAGCGTCTCATTTCCTAATCTAATTGCCTCAGTATCACCTGATTTAATTCGACTACATTCCATTGTTCTCGTTTTGCTTTTGTTGATGTTCATCTTATATCCTTCTTTCAAGACACTGTCCATTCCGTTCAGCTGCTCTTCCAGGTCGTTTGCTGTCTCTGACAGAATTACAATGTCACTGGCAAGTTTCAAAGTTTTTATTTCTTCTCCATGGATTTTAATTCTACTCCAAATTCTTCACTGTTTCCTTTGCTGCTAGCTCAGTATATAGGTTGAACAGCATCGGAGATAACCTACAGCCCTGTCTTACTCGAATCTCAACCACTGCTTCCCTTTCATGCCCCTGCATGCCGCTTATAGCTGCAGTCTGGTTTCTGTACAAATTTTAAACAGCCTTTGGCTCTTTGTATTTTTCCTTTGCCACTTTCATAATTTGAAAGAGGGTATTCTAATCAACATTGTCAAAAGCTTTCTCTACGTCTACAAATGCTAGAAATGTAGGTTTGCCTTTCCTTAATCTACCTTCTAAGATCAGTCGTAAGGACAGTATTGCCGCGCGTGTCCCAACATTTCTACAGAATCCAAACTGATCTTCCCCGAGGTCAACTTCTATGGGCTTTCCATTCGTCTATAAAGAGTTCATGTTATTATTTTGCAGCCATAACTTATTAAACTGACCGATAATTTACACACCTGTCAACACCTGCTCTCTTTGGGATTGGAATTATTGTGTTCTTCTTGAAGTCTGAGGGTATTTCGCTTGTCTCACACATCTTGCTCACCAGATGGTAGAATTTTCTCAAGGCTGGCTCTCGCAAGGCTATCAGTAGTTTTAATGGTATGTTGTCTACTCCTGGGGCCTTTTTTTGACTCAGGTCTTTCAATGCTCTGTCAAATGCATCAAGCAATGTCATATCTCCTATTTCATCTTCATCTACTTCCTCTTCTATTTCCATAATATTGCACTCAAGTACATCGCCTTGCGTAGACCCTTTATATACTCATTCTAACTTTCTGCTTTTCTTTATTTGCTTGGGACTGGTTTTCCATCTGATCTCTTGATATTCATACAGACATTTCTCTTTTCTGAAAATGTCTCTTTAATATTCCTATAGGCAGTATCTATCTTACCCCTAGTGATATATGCCTCTGCATCCTTACATTTGTCCCATAGCCATACCAGCAGTGCCTTTTAGCACTTCCTGTCAATCTAATTTTTGAGACGTTTGTAATCCTCTTCGCCTGCTTGGTTTACTGCATTTTTATATTTTCTCCTTTCATCAATAACATTTAATATCTTTTCTGTTACCCAAGGATATCTTCTAGCCCTCGTCTTTTTATCCACTTTATCACCTGCTGCCTCGCATCAATCTTGGCAACAGTAATGCGTTCACTACGCTATTCATAGTAGCTTATCCGCGCTCCTGTTTTTTTTATTCCTTATTATACCTGCATTACACCTATTTTATTTTGTATTTGTAACCCTGTATTCACCTGACTAGAGGTCCTGTTCCTCCTGCCATCTAACTTCACTGTATCCCACTTTATCTACCTTTAAGCTATCCATTTCCCTTTTTAAATTTTCTAACCTATCTGTCCGATTAGGGGATCTGTCATTCCAGTCTCCGATTCGTAGGATGCTAGTTTTCTTTCTCCTGATAGCGACATCCTCCTGAGTAATCTCCTCCTGGAGATCGGAATAGGGGAGTATTTTACCTTCGGAATATTTTACCCAAGAGAATGACATCATGATTTAACCATACGGTAAAGCTGTATGCCCACGGGAAAAATTACGGCTGTAGTTTCCCGTTGCTTTAAGCCATTCGCAGCACCAGCACAGCAAGGCCGTTTTGGTTAATGTTACAAGGCCAGGTCAGTCAATCTTCTAGACTGTTGCCCCTGTAACTACTGAAAAGGCTGCTGCGCCTCTTCAGGAACCACACGTTTGTCTGGCCTCTCAACAGATACCCCTCCGTTGTGGTTGCACCTACGGTACGACCATCTGTATCGCTGAGGCACGCAAGCCTCCCCACCAACGGCAAGGTCCGTGGTTCGTGAGGGGGTGGTGGGGGGGAGGTAGAACCACATTAATATGCATTAAATTAATTAACTTCTGTTACGCTCAGAGCAATAATATAACCGTGAGCTTAAGGCCCATGGTGCGCGCCTGACCAAGGCACAAACGCTAAGTTCTTACTGAAATTTAATCAAATTACGAAAATAAACTCCCTTATGGGGTTTTCGCGGTAATCTCACACTTCATTTCAACACCTGGACTTAAGTAACGAGCTGATTTGAAACATTCTAATACCTTCGATAATATAACCATAAAAGCGAGAGCTAAGTCTTCAACATCTGCACAGCGCCTATAACCAGGAAACAGTGTCCTGCGGGCCATATTTACAAACAGTTGTACGTTCAAAAGGAGGGGGGCGGGGGGGGGGGGGAGCATGGAATAGTTGGTTCGACAACCTGACAGAGCCAATACTCGTGCCTTCGCGACCTGATTTGCACACTCTGACCTTGCCAAAAATGTTCTCACTCAAACAGCCCAGGTCGCACAAGGGAAAGGATTCAGGGAAACGTGGTACACACTAAATAAAATGAATAAATAAATAAACAAACGCCGTATGGGTCATTCTCTCGTGCTTGTTACCAACCCTCTCGCTATAAATTCTCATGTGCCGGAAATTTAATGAGAAAAAAATATCGAGCTGTACACCAAGTTCCGTTTCAGCAATTGTTGCAAGCTCTGAAGCCTACAGAGTACTGTTTTCGTGCCAACTTCGCAACTTTGGTTACTCCATGACGATGAAGGTTTTCTGCCTCCTGTCGTCTTCAGCGATGAGCCGACATTCTACCTAAGTGGCAATGTGCCCATCTCGGGGTCAGAAAATCCTCACGAGATGGTACAGGTGAAACAACAGACTCATAAATTGATTTTTTTTTCTTTTTCCTTTTTTTGTGCCATATCTCGGAGGGAAGATCATGGGCTTTTCTTTTTCATCTTTTTCCTCAGATGAAAAACACTGAACTATGGAATCGCGAAATATGGGAGAGAGTGTCACTGAAATGATACAGGATTTAGGCTGAACATCATCAAAAGAAAGGTGTTTTACGTCGTGACGGAATCTTCTCACGAAATTCCAATCAGCAACTTTCTCCTCCGAATGCAAAAATATTTTGTTGACACCGTCGTACATAGGGAGAAACGATCACCACGATAAAATAAGGGAAATCAGGGCTCGCACGGAAAGATATAGGTGTTTGTTCTTTCCGCGAAATATACGTGACTGGAATAATAAAGAATTGTGAAGGTGGTTCAATGAACCCTCTGCCAGGCACTTAAATGTAATCTGCAGAGTAGCCACGTAGATTTAGATGTAAATGTAGAACTTTATTTGGCAGCAAGATGGTGCACCGTCTCACTGGCATAACTTAGTACGCGACTGGTTAAACGACGTTGCATCCGACCGCTGGACTAACCGCAAGGGACCAGATGATATAGCTTGTTTCGTATGGCCTGAACGTTCACCCCATATGACACTCTGCGATTTTCACCTTTGGGGATTAATTAAGAACCTTGTGTATCTGCCTCCACTAGCAACTGATCTACCCGACTTAAGAAACAGAATAGAAGCAGTTTTTTTAGAAAAATTACTCCAGATATGGGTCGAGGTTTGGGAACAAACATATGAACTCGATATGTGCCTTGTGAGGAATGGTGCTTACATTTAACTAAGTAAAACTGTTTGAGTTGCTCTTTCATGAGATATGTTATTTATAACTGTAAGTTCAATGTAACGAATGCTGCAAAGGCTCAAAACCCAATATTTGTTTTGAAACACGTGGTACCTTATCTGATGTCAGCGTTTCCAGATAGCTTCAGACAATGAAACGTGTAAAATGACTAGCGTCATTTCAAATTTATTGCACACCACACATGCACGACCGTTAGGATGGCGAGTTCACGTTGAGATTCGTGTCTGTTGTGAGCGAGACTTTAGAAGTGAGGATAGTAGTGTTTGCTAGTTCGCGTGGCTGTGTCGTGAGCAATTCATTTTCAAAATGGAAGCTCAAACCGAATCAGATCGGATTACACGTAATGACCAGCGTCCCTACATCAAAGTCGAATCCCTACGTGGAAAGAACTGAATGGAAATTAACAGTATCACGATGTCTACTCATTTCCGTGAAATTCGGGTAAGCACTTAGGGCAACTCAAGAAATAGAAGGCCATCAACTGCAACAGACCACAAAAAAAATGGTTCAAATGGCTCTGAGCACTATGGGACTTAACATCTGACGTCGTCAGTATCCCTATACTTAGAACTACTTAAACCTAACAAACCTAAGGACATCACACATATCCATGTCCGAGGCAGGATTCGAACCTGCAACCGTAGCAGCAGCGCGGTTCCGGACTGAAGCGCCTAGAACCGCTCGGCCGCAGCAACAGACTGCATCTCTCAGGCCATTTTTAATGACATTTTGAGAGAGTATCGACGAAAAACATGTGAGAAAATTTCGTATGAGGCCAGCATGTCTATCACTTTAGTTTACAAAATAATATTGAAAAGTTTAAAATGAGAAAAGTTATTGCCAGAAGGGTTGCAGATGATCAGACTGAAGAGCAGAAAGCAACTCGCAAAAGAATCGCAGAAAACTTGCTTAACCGTTATCAAACAGAAGGTGAACAATATCTGGAAAAGACTGCTGCACGTGATAAAAGCTGAATACGAGATTTGAGCCAGACACTGAAGGCCGGCCGGTGTGGCCGTGCGGTTCTAGGCGCTACAGTCTGGAGCCGAGCGACCGCTACGGTCGCAGGTTCGAATCCTGCCTCGGGCATGGATGTGTGTGATGTCCATATGTTAGTTAGGTTTAATTAGTTCTAAGTTCTAGGTGACTGATGACCTCAGAAGTTAAGTCGCATAGTGCTCAGAGCAATTTGAACCAAGACACTGAAGTCTCAACCGTGACAAAGGAAAAGTTCCGACCGACTCTTCACGTCCGAAAATCTTCCGCCGCGATCAAAGGTGAAACTGATGATAATTTGCTTATGACACGAATGGAGTCAAAGCAACGGTCGTCTGCAACTGGCGCGGGACTACAAGCTGTTTTTGCGAACTGTTTTGCACCAGATAATTCCTCGAAGAAGGCCTGACATCCTTGCAGCTGGTGCCCTCAAAAAATATTCAAATGTGTGTGAAATCTTATGGGACTTAACTGCTACGGTCATCAGTCCCTAAGCATACATACTACTTTACCTAAATTATCCTAAGGACAAACACACGCACCCATGCCCGAGGGAGGACTCGAACCTCCGCTGGGACCAGCCGCACAGTGCATGACTGCAGCTCCTAAGACCGCTCGGCTAATCCCGCGCGCTGGTGTCCTCATTCTGCACGATAATGCATCACCGCATATTGCTAATCAGGGGCAACCGACTAGTTTTAACAACCGATTGGCCAATCAGTTCTGTTTTCGTTTAGTCGATATCTTCATTCGAATGAAACAACCGAATAAAACTGGTCTCTACGATCATGTCGAGTATAAGAATGGTTTCACTTAGTCTCCGGATTTTAGTGCTTTCGTTTACATACTTTTTCAGCGTTTTCGGTTATACGTGATCCATGAATCACGACACAAATAACGTATTTTAAGGAGATGTGGGAAAAAGCAGATTTCTAAAACTGAAGGTTTTTGAAAATTTATGTATTTATTTGATTAAACACGAATGTTTCGTATTTATAACATCAAAAACTCATTTTTGGTTGGTATGCACTGGTTAATAATTAGTGCTGCATTATAAATTTATGTCTAAATAAATGAGCAGCTAGTTTATTATTTTAATTTATTGAAACTCTGTCTCCATCTTCCTTTTGGATTGCACCCGCCACCTATAATTCTATTTCGGTAAATGCTGAGGTGACGTAAACAGAAAGCGATACTTTTTAGAGTTATTTGGTCACTTGATCACTTCGTTTTTAAGCACACAGTATCACTTGTCCGAAGCATTTTTTTTTTCGCGAGATGGATTTGTCATTGTTCGTTAATTTTCTTTGAATTTCTTTATTTAATGCAATTTCACAATATAAATCATCCTTTAGGATACTGTATTTTTAATTGAGTTTGTCTGGATTCTAGAGAGTCGCTTTCTAACTCCTCATATGATTTCTTCCATTCCCACACCACTGAACATTCTGGCGTTTGATATAGACGGAGAGATCACTATTAAGAAAATGCCTGTTTATGAACATGGACGCCAAAGTGAAATTTAGCTACTTACTGGCAGCCAATACAAAGCAGGCTGGGATCAGCAGTAACAGTGGCCACAGGAGGTAGCAGAGAAGGGCCAACAATAATGATTTGACAATGGCAAAACTGTCGAAAGTTTCAGCTCAAAACAGAATGCACCGGACTGCGTCGACTGTTTTAATTCGGTGGCTCTCACAGACTGGTTTCAGGCGAAAGAAATGAAAAAATAATCGAACAGCCACGTAAAGCTACAATTAACAGTGGCCACAGGAGGTAACAGAGAAGGGCCAACAATAATGATTTAACAATGGCAAAACTGTCGGAAGTTTCAGCTCAAAACAGAATGCGCCGGAATGCATCGACTGTTTTCATTCGGTGGCTCTCACAGACTGGTTTCAGGTGAAAGAAATGAAAAAATAATCCAACTGCCACGTAAAGCTACAACCGAGTAAGTCAATTGTTTTCTAACAAGGGATTTAAATGGTTGTTTTCGTTTCGTTGCTTCCATAGATGGTTCCTTTCAAAAGAATAAATTAGTAATTCAGCTGATACATAAAACTAGATCCGAATGAGTCAATTGTTTCCAACAGCCGGCCGAATCGATTGTTGTCATTCTATTGTTCCCATCACAACTTATTAACCTACCAGTGAGAGATACGGTCGAAAAATATGGGCAAGAAATGCTTCCCCAGCCACCATACTGTCCTGATATGAGTCCACCAGGCTGTGATTTATTTCCAAAAGTGAAGGAACAACTCCGTGGAGAACACCTTGATGCGGTTTAAGACGTCCCGAGTAATCAGACAGCTCAACAATGAGGGTGCCCTTTCCCGATTACGGAAGTTGCCAAAACCTTGGAAGCTGACGTAAACGAGATTGGAGATTCTATTAGAGGACTGTAAATCTATTTTGTTAAATAAATTATTTTCTACAGGTCTATCTTACAGTTCGCAGAACTTGTGAAAAGACGCATTTCACCGTTAAGTCTCCGAGAAAACGAACTCTGGCTGTGATAAAAGTCCACGTAGAATTCTGGTTTAATGTTCACAGCTTTAAGTAAGTAAAATTCTTCTGGATTTGGGACCGCATTACCAACTATAAAATTACGACGTTTCGGCCACTACTGCAAGACGCCTTCCTCAGGGTGCATTGCTAACTGTTGTCCCCAACACAGAAGAATTTTATTAGATGTGACAACGGCCGCGGCAGCCTGCGCTTACGTTCTCACAGCTTTAAATTTCAGCAGTGTATTGCCCTCCTCTCTCGCCCAATGCTGTGCTGCCGTGCTGTGTCTCTAATGGAATGTACTCGTCCTGGTCCCACTGTCACCGCGCGCGCTGTGAGGTGACGCGTCTCCCGCAGCCGTGCCGGGCGGACGCATACAAACCGCGCTTGCCGGCGAACGTTGATTAAGCCCCACGGCCGGCGCTCTGCCATTATGGGCGACGACAATTACCGGCAGGAGGCACAGTTGCAGGTGGCGCTGCCGCTGCGCGCTCGCCCCGGATCACATCGCCTAACTGATAATGGTTATTACTCAAGAGCAAATTAATTTAACGTTTTAATCAAGTCGCGAGTCCCGAGCGGGTGCTGGCGCGGCGATAAAGCGGCCTACCAGCCCCACGCACTCACTCGCAGGCACGCACACACGCGCTGCGCACAGTGTCTGCAGAGGCAGACCTGGACGCGTCCAGATTAGGCCGCTCAGTTTGGCCCGCCCGTCGTCCTTGGGGCGACCCCAGGCCGGCCGAGGAAATCATCATCTGGCCGCCGATAGCGCTGGTGCGTGGCGTCGTAACATTTAATGGCGCTCAGTCCGGAGGAACACGATGTGGCGATAGGGAAAAACGGTGCGGTGCGCCCTCCTCCGGCGTCGTGAATCCTCGGCGTCGGCGGCCCGCCCCTCCCTGAAGGAATCTTGGCCGGGCTTCGCTGCATTTCGGCTGTGCTCCCCATGCCATTGTGTTCCGGGGCGGCTGGGCCGAACGAAGGTGCTGCGACGTAATCGTTCGGCCAGATGAAAAGTTGTTAACACAGTGGGAGGAGCTTTTTCCACCACGCGGCGCAGTGAAAGTGCAGCAGGTAGTTGTGCGTCGCCGTCGTATGCTTGGTCACCTCCCTCAAAGGAACACACCGGTCCCTTTGGAGCGCATTGAACCATCGCACACGGACCGTGCTTTATAGCGTTATCGCCGATCGTGCCAGCTTCAGCATGCTGATGAATGCTCGGGAACGATGCGACCTGCGCGTTCGGTACGTTTGCTTCATCGTGATATATGCGATCGCAGCGTGCTCTAACGGCAGGTGTCGGCTCTGTCTGGCTCTCAAATCACACTATTTAGGAAAAGGATGGGCGTAAAATTCCTACAGTGTTTGCTCTATGAAAACGCATATTTCCTCTATTGCCCATACGCTAGTCATTTTGTCCTGTTCCATACATAAATATAAACATCAACGTCCATCAACATTAAACTTCCTGGCAGATCAAAACTGTGTGCCAGGCCGAGACTCGAACTCGGGAACTTTGCCTTTCGCGGGCAAGTGCTCTACCAACTGAGCTTCCCAAAAGCGACTCACGACCCGTCCTCACAGCCACAGTTTCGCAGGAGAGCTTCTGTACCGTTTGGGAGGTAGGAGACGAGGTACTGGCAGAAGTACGGCTGTGAGGACGGGGCGTGAGACGTGCTTGGGTAGCTCAGTTGGTAGACCACTTGTCCACCCAAGGCAAAGGTCCCGAGTTCGAGCCTCGGCCCGGCACACAGTTTTAATGCGTCAGGAAGTTTCATATCAACGCACACTCCGCTGCAGAGTGAAAATCTCATTCTGTGTCCATGAACATGTTGAAAGGCGAAAAGGAAAGTGCTATGTCTAGCAAATGAGGACATTGGCTTATAGAAGTTATATTAGAAATAGTGTGATACGAATTTACAGTTGTTCTTCACGCAAAACAAATTGTTTCATCATTCTCACAATTTAGTAAAACCCTAAGGTCATCCTTACTTGATCACTGTTCCTATTCAGCAGCAGAATCTTTACGACATGTGTTATACAAAACCTAAAACAACAAGATGCAAAATATCTTGCTGGGGGTAGTCCAAGATGTCTTTTAGACAAAGCTAATAGAACAAATTCATTCCTCAGAAAGAGCGCACTTATATTTACGTCATATCAAATATTATAGAATACAATTTTTTTAAACTAATAAGAAAGTATCAGAACCTATGAGAAAATGCGAAGGTTAGAAAAAAAATTTGTAACTAGTGAGATACGAACCGGAAACACATCACATGACACCTATATTTCTACAACCCCGTTTATTACGCTACATCTGCCACGAAAAAAACAAAAGAAAAAATCCATGACCACGCTTAGCAAGCCAGCATCTACTGAAAGCCTTAACCGTAGATATCTTAGTAAATTGCATGATATTGCAACAAACTGTGCCAAGAACAAAGCGTTTCTTATGGATCCTCGGTGTACCGTTGACTTGAAACGGCATAGTTTCATAAGATAAAGGTACAACGATTTTTTAACCATCAATATAAAATAACCCGTTATTTACTCGTATTACAACAAATTATACAGTTAATGAAGAGTTTTCGAGAGATACTGATTTTGCTGATGTTTAGAAACGGTATATCTACGCACGGGCTTCAACTTCTAACCAATACTGGAGACAGATGGTGTGCGTGTGACTTAGGTCGTGTTCTTCCATGTTATTCGTCTACGTTGAAACGCGCATACAGAATATCTGCACGCTAGATACTGCTCTGCGCGTTCGGGAAGACTCCAGAGTGTACTTTTGACGCTCTATGATGTCAGTAACTCGTCACCCTCAACACTCAATGTCCGAGTGCACGTTCCGTGGAACGGCGGTTTTAGACGGTGATCCTTCACCGTTGGCATAAGTTGTGACAGTGAAGCGGTGTCAGCCAATTGTAGAGCATCAGCGCAGTAAGACGAGTCGACGTGGAAACATGGCAGAAAGGAACCGTCGTTTTTGACCGTGCCCATGATCCCACAGTGAATAAAGTTGCCCAATTTGTTATTGTATCGACGCCGACCGTCTAGCGTGTCTCCTAGGTATGGCATACCATTGGCATTCATGTAATACGGCACATGATCAGTGGTTGTATAAAGATCTTAACCGGCAGGGACTAGAGACGAATGTTAGATCTTGTCAATAACGATCAGTCTCAAACTTTTCAGGATTTCGCCCAGTTTTCGAGCCATCATAGTGAAGGGAACAAGGCATCTACATGAAACGGACATTTTGTGATGCAAGCAAGTCAATAACACAATAAGAAAAGTCCGTGACTAGCAGGCATCGATATCTACAGTTAAATGTAAATAATTTTACATGTACACATAAACACAAAAATCAGTTGTTTCATATTATGCGTATCAGAGTTAATATTTAAGCATTTTATTTCAATTTCAGTACTTTAAATTTCATTAATTATTCCCAAGACATACCAGCGATTATTATCGACGTGGCGACAGAGAAGTTGTAAATGGAGATCCTTGGCGGGAATGTGATGTGAAATGGACAGTTGTAGCGGGAGAGCTATTGGAATTTGTAGATAATGAGTTTTTGTAGTACCACTAAAGGCAGAAGTATCTTTCGTTCATAGGTGTGTTCGCGTATTAGTGAAACTAGTTCTTTCGAAGTTCAGATACTTCATTTCATTGATTAATAAGTGGAAGCCACCTCAAAATCACAATATTTTGACCATTTAATGTTTCTTCGGATCAGAAATATGATCCGAGACCATCATCAAGTCCCATAGAAGACGATGTCTCCACCAACAAAAGAACAAGTCATGCTGAATGCTACGTCGACGGTATGAATATTACACGGATAGTACCTGAAATGAGATCAATGAAGAGCAAACGGAACAAAAATTATCAATGGTGAATCACGTCGCCATTGTGTGGGACTGATTACACAAAAACACAGAAACGGCACATTGAATAAATATTCCTCACTCAGTCAGCATTACTCCCAATCCATTTCACATAGCTACTATTCAGTATTCCTGTCTGTTATGATTATTCTTGTCCTATGCTGAGTAATACAATTAGTTTACTTGGTCTCGTCTGCTGTGCAAGTATCAAACATGGGGCAGAAGGGTATGAACAACATTGTTTAGTCCTTCCACAAATCTGTTGGCATCCGTCGAGATGACTAACACGAATGTTACAAATGTATGGGTTTATGAAAACTGATAGAGCTGCAGACTTCCATTGTTTTAATTCTGCCCATCAGTATTCTTTTATCACAGCAGCAATTACTAACCGGTTGGGAAACAAACGTATGATTGACTTATTGGTAGGTACCCGAAAATGCATAACAACAGTAGATGACAACTTATCAGAAATCAAACGAGCCACTAAGCGTGTAACAAACTTAAGCAAACTATAAGCACTCTGCTCAATTTATGTTAGGTGTCGGTTATGGATGTGCCACATCAACAAATTCTTTGATGGAAGACAAATCTGTGTATACTAATACACAATGTAATGCTCTGAGGGGGAGAAGGCGGCAGTCCCTGACACGACTGGGAAATAGAAGAGGAGCAAGCACAAGGTGATTCACGAAGAACAGAATAGGTTTTACTGACTTTTGAGCAAGTGAGACGTAATAGCATCGTAAGGATATCAGACTCCCATAAATCACCGGTCTTTTACCAAAGTGACGTGAACTGGTATTTACAGAGGTAATTTTCTTAAACGATTGTCTAAGGATCCATACCGATCGTGAAAGTGTTGTAACAATAGACCACTAGTTTCTCGACCGTCATACTCGGCTACAGAAATCTGTTTTTACATAATTGGATCATTGGAAGAAGGAATGAAGGTTATGGTTTAACGTCTCCTTTAAGTACATTCATTGGAGACACAGGATAAGAGAAAAGTTGCAAGGACTTGAACGAATTAGTCAGTGTGATTTTAGCAGGGACTATTCTAGCATATGCCTCTAGAATCTGAAGAAAACGCGGAGAATATTGAACTATATAGCCGGACGGGGTTTGGAAACATCCTCCCTAATCCGACTCAATTTTCTTAAGCACTGCTTACCTCCATCGATCATTCTAGTAGAAAGATATCGTTGCTGGTGATAACTTGTCTTCTTTAGTGATTTCATAATATATTCTAAGCCTTTCATCCGGGATACTGATTATACGACTACAATAAAGGCATCGCATTATACGAACGTGTAGTGCTTAACTGTTTGCAGAACAAGTCTTTTGGATATTACATATACTGCTCAGGTGATCGGAAGATATATTAAATGAGACTCACAGCGGTTAATGAAAATACACGTGTCTTATGTTTGCTTGACTCACGGGAGAGCGTCTTGGAAATGCTGAAGAAGCTGAAATGGCAGACGGTTGAAGATAGTCAACTATCCACCGAATGACTAGCTACAAAGTTTCAAGAAGCAGTATCAAGTGAGGAACCTATGAATATACTACAGCTTCCGATGATTCGGTGGGGACTGCGAAGATATGACTAGACTATTTACGGCGAATACCTCAGACATTTAAACAGTCATTTTGCCGGCGCTCCTCGGGCAAATAAGAAACGTGCAAATCCTAATACTTGATGGAGTGGGAAGTTTCCCGTGCCATGCACTTTACAACGGTTTGCAGAGTATGGACGCAGGCACAGATATCGATCACATTGCTCTCCATTGCAGTGTCTGCAGTATTACTGAACACGTTACGGAATTTGTAAAATTAAAACTGTTTTTACGAACACTGTACTTATTACAGTCGACGTTCAAGCTAATCCTAATTGCCTGTAGGCATTACCACTGTCTAAGCTCTACTGAAATTTTCCTTCCATTCTTGTGCACAATTATCATGTCACTAACCTCTAATTTAGAAAATGATAATTACTAGGCCTTCTCTTGTAACAGCAGCTGTGCTTTCCGGATTATTGTATGTAAATATACTGTGAAGCGATAGTCAGAATGCCTAACTCCTTACACAGATGTCTACAATATGACCGTGCGTGAACACCACATAACTTCACAGAACTCTTTTGAGCAGTGAAGACTTCCTTAAAGATGAGTGACCCCGGAACATTATTCCATACTATATTATTCAATGAAATAATGCAAAGTATGTTACTGATTTGTCCCTCGCCAAGATTTGCAATGATTCTAAATGTGAATGCCACTTAACTAAGTTGTCCTAGGAGGGGAAAAATATGATTTTTATAGTTTACATTCTCATCAATACGGGAAAATTGTGTTACACCTACCAATGGTGTAGCACCTACAGATGCGCAGAACTGAATACGTTGGGCCTTTTTGAAGTTGAGAGTGAGATCATGCACAGAAAACAATCAACGATGCTTTTAATAACATCAAAATAAACGACGATTAACCCCACAGAAATACGTTCGAAAAAACCGTATACAAGCCAGTTTGCTTAGCAAAGAGTCTAGTATCGGCAGACAAAATGCGTTTGCAATACACTGACTGTTAACTGCCGTTGTCTACGACAAAGATCCAGTAAAGCAAATAAAATAAAATATGAGAGGTAGCCTCATGCAGGAAACTTCAAGGAAATCATATACAATAAACAAGTCAATCTGTCTGCTTTCGTCAATTTGGTTTCGTCAGTTCCCGTATTCTTACAATGCCAGTCACTTACTGTTGTTATACACGTCTAGCGGAACAAAACATTAAACACTATTACATTTTACGTATGTCAAGTGGAAAACTTATTCGATGCTGGCACAAACTCGACGTAGATCGAGAGTGGATGAAATGGTCTATCATTTTTAACACATATGGCACCTCTGTTTGTAAAACAAATAATTTTATCGTTTTTGAGGAGCCTAAAAAAATATAAAATCTACCGCAGAAAGTGTCGCACGTGGGAAATGCCGGTTACAGGTCATTTTAACAAATTTTCTTTAACGTCAACACTGTTTATTAGACTGGAGTTCATGACGCAATATTTTCCACTCTTTCTGCTCTTCAAGTTAATAATTAACGTAGATATAATGTCAAGGGGAGACGATTATAGAGCGAGGAACCTAGTGAATGCTTTATTGACAAGCTCCCTGACGTCCAACAGCCAAACTCTCTTTTGTAAAATCTGGGAAGGAATACGGATTGAGTTGGGAAGGGTGCCCTTGAATTATAATGGAAAAAGTCTGGGAGGGGATGAAATGTATACGGTGGCACTGGTGGAACGGATAGAAGGGAGACGAACAGGGGGGGAGAGTCGGGGGGGGGGGGGGGCAGGCGCGACAAGAGGAAGGGGTATAGGGTGGGGAAAGGGGAAGGGAAGTAATGGATGGATCCGATACAAAAACCCTCTTCATTATACCAGCCACGTCAAGCAAAGAATTAAAATAAATGAGTCTCTGACTGACTTATTGACTAGGGTTTCGTTTTACTTACCGAGATTAAGGTAATAACGATCAGCATCGTTATTATTCGATGTGAATTATATTTACCGAGAGTATAAAGCAGCTCCGTATTAGGAGGTAAGGATCAGGCAATTTCCGCTGTGACACAAGGCTTCATGATATTCCCCTCAGTAACGTATCTCGGTTGCGTCAGGTAGTGTGTATTAACACAGCCATGTGCTGAGCATTTCAGAGTCACAACATTCGTTTTTAGGGTCCATTAAGTATCGACTGAGAATAAGCGTAAAACGCTAATAAGCGGAAGTCGTCTTCAAAACTGCCACGGAATTAATTTTGTATTAAAGAAGTTGCTGCAGAGGACAAAAGCTGTACAACAAAACAGAAATTTAACTGTGTGAAACAGAAAATGGACGATATTTTTTGTAATTGCTAATTTGCGATGAAAACGTAAGTGCAGGAAAGGGACTAATTGGAAGACTAATTACGTCCTCGCAGGCAAGATCATCGACGCCCTTCAGTGTAGTGCTAATAAATCGGGAGAAGAGGGGGCGGTAACTATTTCAGAAATTAGAGATGACACAAAAGATGAGTGTCAATACTTGGTTATCAAAACGGGAACTGGTGGCGGAGAACACGTCGTGATAACCACATACTGCCACAATACACTTTAAAACCCAAAAGTTTCGAGTATTGTGGGTTGTAAACTGGAGCCACTATTGTTGATGCTGCGTCCCTTAAGGGAAGAAGAAATTTTCAAAGTAGTGTTATTAGGGAACACTAAGTCTGTGTGGTGTCATCTGTTTCATCCATCTTTTCTTCCTCAGACTTGACAGAACAACCTGAGCTAGACTGCACAACATATAATTACAGCCATCCGTATATTAGACAATCACGCCGTTGACACATAATCACTGACAGGTCGCCGCAAGCAACGAAATACCATCACCATGGACGCTCTTCTGAGGAAGAATTATACACAAAATGCAGGATATAATTGGAAAATTTAATGTAATTAGTTACCACTTGGTCAGCATAAGTCTTACGAAATTTATTTGTAGCTTCCATCAAACAAAGACCATGAGTGGGTAATATTTGGCCACTTTTTTCACACCAAGGAATAGCCTCTTCAGTGGCCCACAAACCAATCGCCTATCGACTTTCTACTTTCGTTCTACCAGGAAACGCAAGGAAGACACAAAGTGTATTTACACCAAATATCTTTAAACTTGTGTCCAGAGTGAATAACGGTGGAGTTACCACACAAAACGAGTTACATGAAAGGCAGTTGGATCAGTCTAAGTGTGTTAATCCAATTTATTAAATACAGTTCTTGTGTTTCCGTCAGTGTGTACAGTAGAGTTACATAATGTGTGAGTGATCGTTCATTGGCATTAATCATTTAGTCAGGCAGCAGCCGTCCGCCGATATACAGCAGCAAGAGGAAGTATCCAATTTCGTAACATTTTGCGAGGATCTAACCAGGAGCGATTTATATAGCTTCATCTGTGTGCTTTGGTAGTTTAGTTCTTGGATGTCTGCTTGTTAATTTTAATATTTACTAGACACATTTCTCGACTTTTTGTGTGTGTCGGAAAGTAAACTGATTTTGTGCCATTTTACAAGTTCCTATCCAAGAGTGAATTATTTGGTCTCATCTGTGTTCTTTGGTTGCTTAGATTTTCAGTCTCTGTGTGTTAATCTTATTTTTTGAATACATCTTGCGTTTTCGTCAGAGTTCTGCAGTGCTTGTTGATAGTCTATGTCCTGTAGTTTTCCACAACCTTTTGAATGGATAGGGATGGTGATTGCTGTATGTGAATGGAAGCTGAGTTGGCGACACTTTGCTCTCAGCTCCAGGCTGTGTTGGCTTCAGTCACACAGCTTGAAGCTACAGCGGTTGGGCATCACTGTTGTGGACCGGTCATGGGGATCTAACGTCATCCAGCACGACCCATGAGTCCGCTGATTAGCCTGCATCAGTAGCCAGCCCACTAAGGTGGACTGCTCACCTGTCGCACAGTGGGAGGTCACCTTGTGGCCTGGCAGGCAGCAAAAATCTTCCATGGGGCCAAACATGAGGCACCCCCATTTAGTCTCACAAACACATTCTAGGTAGTGCCTGTGGCTGAAACTGTCTCCCAGTCAGACACAGTCGCTTGTCCTATTTCAGAGGAAACCTCGCACCCTGCTAGATTTGGCCAGTCACAGGGGGTAGGATTATTCATAGTTGGGAGCTCCAATGCTAGACGCATCATGAGATTCCTTAGGGACATGGCTGCTAAGTAGAGGAAGAAAGCCAGTGTGCACTGCGTGTGCATACTGGGTGGAAGCATTCCAGATGTGGAACGGGTCTTTCCAGATGCCATGAGGAGCAAATGGTGCAGCCAGTCACAGGTGACAGTTCACGTTGGTACCAGTGATGTGTGTCACTTTGGATCGGAAGAGATTATCAATAGTTTTGGAGCTGTGTGGAGAGTCTGAATCAAAGGCTCAGACGATTCTATGACCACGTAGCCTGCAGATTCCTAGAATTGCGCAGTAGGGTGGTGGTGGTGTTTCGGGTTCTGCTGAATAGATCGGTAGTGTTCCTGGGCAAGTCGATGAACATCTGGAAATATCTCATCAGACCATATCTACAACGCTGTCAGGAACATTATGTAACAAGTGGATATAAAACTTTGAACATAGCTGCTAAGGTTCAGTGACCGTGTCAGAGTTATATTAGAACAAATAAGCCCTCGGTCACAAATATTAAGTCAAAATTGACCAGGTTTCGACGCTACTATGAGCGTCGTCTTCAGAATTAGACTAACTGTTCTAAAACATATTAGGTATATAATACATTAATAAAATTAAAGTTTGAACTGACTGGAAAAGATGCAGTACTTACAAGTCACACATTAAAAAAGATCTAAGACGGAAAGGCGACGTCATGAATAGTTGTGAGTTGGCGAGCCGCTAAGGGCTGCTCGTACTGTGAACAAGGGGCTATTCATGACGTCGCCTTTCCGGCTTAGATCTTTTTTAATGTGTGACTTGTAAGTACTGCATCTTTTCCAGTCAGCACAAACTTTAATTTTATTAATTTATTATACACCTAATATGTTTTAGAACAGTTAGTCTAATTCTCAAGACGACGCTCATAGTAGCGTCGAAACCTGGTCAATCTTGACTTAATATTTGTGACCGAGGGCTTGTTTGTTCTAATATATGTAACAAGTATGATGGTTGACTACTATTGGACTTCACTGCAGGATAGTAGTGCCACACGTAAGAGGCGTGGCAAACGTCCAGAAATAATTTAGGTACGTATGAACACTTATTTCATTAGCATTTCATGCTCTTTGTGTTGATAACTTAGCATTTACAGACGAAATCGTATGGTTTAAGCAAGCCAAATTAGATAGTGTCTAGTATAATTCACACAAAAGCCGTGGGTGCTGTGGGAAAACCAATGCCAGATTCGTGATCAGCGTGTCAAAATACTAGGTGAGTCAAAGGTCGCACTTTTACGTCAAAAACATTGCCAGAATGGGGAAACCTGAATATTCGAGTAAGTTATGGGTGAGGTGGTCTGTCTTTTACGGTATGTACCGAACATGGGTGCCATCTAGAAATCCCCAAATTTTTTTAAATGAAAGAGGGTCGTGGGTCACATCAGAGAACATCAGCAGCATCTGTCAAGTTCATTCCTGTAGACTGATTCTAAGTAGCAGTTTTGGTTCAGAAGTAACAACACAGTTTGGTTGGATTGCAGGCTGGACTGCTCTCCATAAATGACAGTCATGTAATGTGTTAAGCATGATGTCCCTCTCAGTCAACACACATTGAAGGCGCTGAATCCAGTCGTCATGCTCTCGGAGAAGGATTTCCACAGGAATGGTGGCACACGCTTCTTCAAAGCGTTGCTGAAGATGGTGTCTGTTTCTTATTGCCTCTGGATATACTAGTTGCTTTAAATGACCCCACAGATAAAACTCAAGTGGTGTGAGATCAGATGATGTGGATGGCCATTCCACCGAACCACTTTGGCCAATCGAGTGACCAGCGATTTGAACATCTAACCACTGACAAGCAACTGC
Source organism: Schistocerca piceifrons (assembly GCF_021461385.2). NCBI lineage: Eukaryota > Metazoa > Arthropoda > Insecta > Orthoptera > Acrididae > Schistocerca > Schistocerca piceifrons. The sequence continues at coordinate 451,437,658 of NC_060142.1, forward strand.
TCTGTAGTGTGGTGGAACTGTTGAAAGTAAGAAGGAAAGCCCCCATCTTCATTTAGAACTAAGGTAAACAGCACTTCTTTCAGAATTTCCATGTAGCGTTGAGCATTTAGCTTCTGGTCAACGAAAATGGATCCAATTGCACGGGTACCCAGTATTCCACACAACACCGTAATCTATACATCACCAGCTACCTTGGAAGGTTCCACTCAGTGTGGATTCTGGTCACTCCAGTATCAGTGGTTGTGACGGTTGACATCACCATCAGCAAAATGTTTACACTTGCTGTGGGGCCTACGTGCAAAACAGAATACGTCTGTCTCAGTCATCCTTCGCTAGGTGCTGGAGTAGCTGAATCTTGAATGGATGCCGTTGATAAGAGCGACGGATTCGTACAACCGACGACTCGGTGATTTCACATCCTACTGAAAAACGTCGTGTTCTGCGATTTGGGCTCTTCACGAAGGTGATAAAAGCAGTGTTACGGTTGTCTCGTCAGTAGCACTTTTTGCGTGCCCACTTCGTGCTTTATCAGCCATAGTCCCAGTTTCTCAAAATTTGGAAATTAAGCGCCTGAAATTGTTGTGTGGAACTGGGGGTCTTTCTGGGTGCTGGTTGTTAAAATATGCCGCTATGACACGGAAACTACCTCCTCCAGACAGAAAAATGACCCCAGTGCTTACCTCCTTGGTCAAAACAATATTTAGTTACCTGCAACAAATAAAAGTATTGTAACTTTTGAACTATAAATGCTACTTCAAATCATTTTTACAGAAAAGAACTTGTCATAAAATGCTGATGTCATTTGATATATCACACTACCCCCTTTCCAGTAATTAAAAAAAGAGTTGGATTCAAGACAACCAATTTCAAGATGGCGCCCGCGTTCGGTCACACCTTAAAAGATAGACCACCTCACCCTTACCTTACGGGAATATTTACTCCAGCATGGTTTTTGACATAATAAAGTATACTGCGACTTTTGACTCGACCCGAACGTAAGGCTAAACTATTTTGGTGCTCGAAAATTGTAGTGTTATCAATTGATGGGTAAATCCCGAAACGAGTAGCGACAGTTGATGAACAAATTCAACGGAAACATGTATCGTTTTTAAGCCACCGCACAGCCTTCTTAAATACTTTCCAATAATTATACAAACTCTCCCGATGTTGACAATCATGAAGTTATCGTCACACTATAAAACGAGCGAATACAGATCATTCAAGTTTGCTCGGAGTCCGCGTTGCAACGCTGGGGCATTTGAGCCTGGGTGTGGAGCAGTGAATAGTGTGTAGGTGGAGTGGGAGTGTGGCCACGTGGAGGCAGCGGCCTTCACCGGGACCCGGGGGCAGCCACGAACGCAACGGCGGAGTCCTGGGAGAGACTGTGCGTCCCAGGCGAGTGACGAGTGCTCACCGCAGAGACCGAGTACCCAAAATCTAAGCGACACAGTACCTACAGGGCACTGCGACTGCAGAATGAGCCATGGAAAAGCGCTCTAACCTTCTAGAGAACTGAATAATTTAACTCGAAAGTAGGTCCACTTGTTGGGGCCTCTGGAATTCAGAATGGTCGATGAGAAGAGGAGAAGAGGCTGACCATGTCTTTCTCCAGGAAGATCCACTTGCCGGAGTCCAAAAAGAACTTAGAGATGAGCTGTATTAGAGTGCAAATGTTCCATGCGATTTTATGCATATGGACGTCACATTTTCCAATAAGTAGCTCGTTCAATACCAATATGTATAACAGAGGGACCAATATATATATATTGGTCTTCTGACTTACCTGACGCGGCCCACTACTAATTTCTCTCCGGTGCAAACCTTTTCATCTCAGAGCAGCACTTGCAACCTACGTTCTCAATTATTTGCTGGGTGTATTCTAATCTCTGTCTTCTTCCTCTACTGTTTTTACCTGCTATAGCTCGTATCATGGAAGTAATTCCCTAATGTCTTAATAGATGTCCTATCATCCATTCCCTTCTTCCTGTCTGTGTTTTCTACATATTCCCTTCCTCGTCGATTTCGCGGAAAACAACACTTCTTACGTTATCCCTCCAGGTAATTTTCAACATGCTTATGCAGCACCACATCTCAGATGCTTAGATTCTCTCCTGTTCCGGTTTTCCCACAGTTCAGGTTTAACTCAAAACGTACATTCACAGAATTTTTTTCCTCAAACTGAGGCCCATGTTTGATGTTGTCTTGGTAAGGAATCACATTTTTGCCTGTGATAGTCTGCTTGTTCATTCCTCTTTGCTCTCTCTGTCATGGGTTATTTTGCTGCCTTGGTACCAGAATTGCTTAACTTCGTCTACTTCGTGATCCCAATTCTAATGTTAAGTGTATCGGCTTTTATGAGAAGAGAGACGAATTGGGATTAGAATTTCTGGAAGTAGCAGTTATATAATGTTAATGGTGACTGAAGGGAAGATGGCACAAAAGCAAATATGGACGAGCGCGGACATGGAATCCATTCTACCAAAGCTGAATCAATGTGGTTTTGTAGCTCTAGTGTAATTTTAAGTAGTTGGTTTACGAGCGCGTTTGTTATTGGAAGTATTTCGATGTGCTTTTCTGCAACCAGTCTTATCTGAGTTTTTATCACTTCTTCACCGGTCCAGTAGCGAAACAGTGGATGTTCTAGAATGACTTTTCAGAGAGCGTAGAATATTTAAGAGGGAAAGGTTTTGTTTCAGGAGTGATGTACGCGTCCCTAATATTTAGTCCTCGGCGTATGCAGAGAAACAGGCATCCGTCTAACAATATGTTCGAGGCTCTGATTCGTGTCTCATGTCTAAACTGCCGTTCGTTCGATACAGTATACGAGCCGGGTAGAAGATAGGTAAACTGCATTCCCTGCCACCTGGGAAGACGTTTGTGAAATTATTGTGCGATATCAATGTTATTGGCTGTTACGAATATAGTGGCTGGGATAGCAACAAACCAAAACTACGTGCTGTAGGAAGAACCTCTGTACGAAACACTGTTTCAATTCAGACAGAGGTACGTGAGAAACTTTTCAATGTTAATAAGCATAAATTCAAAATCAAAAGATCATAACATCTGGAGACACTCGTATATAACAGGGCGAAGATTCCATACTTGCTCATCGACACGTCTGCGCGATTCCGGGATCTTAGGGAGTATACTGATTACGCCACGACCCGATCGTTGCGAGGATACGTATAAAAAGTTCTACTAACTGATCTTTAAGTTTGAAACTGCTATATGACTTTAAAGCTTCTAATGATGTCTCCAGCATTATGAGACAAAAAGTGACGGACAGAAATGTGCCTTGGACCACCGCTTAATGCCTAGAAACGGTAATACAGCTAGGATACGTTTTTCTATATATTTTTATCGTGCTGGCCCCTTTATGGTGTTGATCTTTATGCTGTACTTTAGAAAACGTACGCTCAAAGCAGACCCTGTTGTTCGCCTAAACTGCAGTTCTGCTCACGTAAAATATTTCACATGCCACACGATGTTTAAGACGGACGTCGCAATCACTGCGGGAAAAATACTACGCTCCACTGTTACAACATTGTGCAGAAACCAAAGTTCTGTACTAACAACAACGAGAATTTAGCCAAGTTCTGCTATATCCGAGGCAGGGCGCGGAGAGTCTTCGAGACTGCGTCGATTAATAAACGTGACTCCTTCTCTAGCAATTCACAGGACAAATTTCATTCACGGGTGCAGAAGGCTCTGAAGAAAGCTCTGTATAGCGAGTGCCCACAGCTGCCTCTAGTAATATATCCATTTTGAAAGCTAAATTTCATCATTGCTTTCCGATTCGGTACTTTGTAGTGACCCAATAATTTTCTACTATAAATTGGAGCGTACTAAAAAGTGTTACTCTATCTTGTACGATAAAAAGAATAGAATTTTGTAAGCTTTGACGCGAAGGGTGTCTTGCACTGAAAGTGTCATCAAACGTGGATCGCAACTAAAGCGTTTACGATACAGTGACCAACAGGCACACCACATTATTGTATTCCTAACTCTAAAGCACATTACAATACAAAAATTGTAACTCAAGAACTCATCTATTGGCACACAGTGAGCACGGATTCAGAAAATATCGTGTGCGACTGGTTTCTTGAGTTCCAGTCAGAAAGATCATCGAATAAAACAAAAGTAAAATCTGGCGCCCAAAAGGAAGTGTTACATGCCCTCTGCTGCATATAATCTGTTGAATCGTTTCGGGAGGGAATCTGAGCAGCCCCTTATTTTACAGTTGATGCAGTCAATTATCACCTAGTAAAGTCATCAGAAGATCAAAACCAAATGCAAAATGACTGCGAAAAGGTGTCTGTGTGGTGCGGAAAGTGGCAGTTGTGGCAACTGACTGTAAATTTCGCACACACGATAAATCACAGAAATCTAAAGGCTGTCCGTTCAACTGAATACCTAGAGATACAATTACGAACAACTTAAATAGACCCGGTCACACAGAAAATGTAGCGGGGAGGGCAGACCGAAGGCTGCATTCTTTGGCAGAACCAATGAAGCTGCCTCACTAATCTTGTCCGTCCAACACTGGAGTATTGTTGCGCGATGTGAGATTTTAACATATTGTTCACTTATTGTTATCATAAAACAGGGGAGACAGTGCCACCAACATGATACGAGAGTTGGGGTGACAAAAATTAAAACAGGTACGTTTTTCGTTGCTACTAGATTTTTTCCATCAATTTCAGTCAGAGACTTACTCTTCCAAATGCGAAAATATTTTGTTGACGGAGACTGTCTCTCCGCAATACGAAACTATATTGTTGACACTCAAGCAAGTAGGGAGAAACTATCATCGCAATAAAATAATGGAAATCAGAGCTCGCACGGAAAGAGTTCGTTGTCCTGGGCGCTGTTCGCAAATGGTACGATAGAGAAATAGTCTACAGGGGGTTCCAAGAAATCTGTGCCCGCCAGGCAGAGTAAATTAGAGAGTAGTCATTTAGGTATAGTAAATGAACAAGTCTTGCATAATCTACACTGGTTCTACAAACTGTTGCAGTGAAATGGTTTTTACAGAAATTATTATGAATATTGTAAATGCGAGGGGCGTTCAGTAAGTAATAGAACACATTTTTTTATCGGCCGATTTCGGTTGAAAAAATGCAAAGTTTTTTGTGAGACAGCCGGCTGCTGTGGACGAGCGGTTCTAGGCGCTTCAGTCCGGAACCACGCTGCTGCTACGGACGTAGATTCGAATCCTGCATAGGGCATATATGTGTGAGATGTCCTTAGGTTAGTTAGGTTCAAGTAGTTCTAAGTCTAGGGGATTTAAGACCTCAGATGTTAAGTCTCATAGTGCTTAGAGCCATTTGAACCATTTTTTGTGAGACATCTTCGATTATTCCCGCTTCAACCCCTACAGTTTCATGAAGTTCCGATAGGTGGCGACGTTCTAATGTGTGCAGTGGAGGTGCCTTCCAAGCAGAGAGCTGCGTTTGCTTTGGAGAAAAACACGAGCAACCCAGATATTCATAGGTCCTTGCAGAACGTCTACAGGGTCGTAGCTGTGAACAAAAGCACGATGAGTCTTTGGGCGAGGCGTCTGTCACTATCGCAAAAAGGTCACGCAAACCTGTCCAACCTCCCCCGTGCGGGCCAGCCGCACACGTCTGTGATTCCTGCACTGTTGGAACGTGCGGACACTCTCATTCGAAATGATAAACGGATCACAAACGAACAATTCGCTGTTCAGCCGGATGTCTCTGTTGGTAGTGCTGACACACTCGTCCAATATTTGGTGTACTCAACAGAAGACCATAAAGAGAAAGGAAGAATCGAGTGTGTGAAATTGCTTGGCCTATAACAGATTGATCGTGTTAATAATGGGGAGGCTGTTTATGCCGAAAGACCTTGGCTCCGACGTCGACTAGTAGATGATGATGATGATGATATTCGGCTTGCGGGGCGTTCAACTACGCGCTCATTAACGCCCATATAAAGTCCCAGTTTTTACACAGTCCATTTCTTTTTTTCCAGAATCCAATCTAGTCACTGTCACACATAATGATGTTGGAGAAATGGTGAGGACAACACAAACACCCACTTCCCGGGCAGAGAAAATCCCCAACCCCGCCGAGAATCGAACCCGGGACCCCGTGATCCAATCTACTAGTAGAGTGGTGCCATGCGCGGGTATGGTGGCATAATGACGCGGAATTCAACGGGGTTTATGTTGAAGTATATGGTTCTGGAGCAAAAAGAATGTGGAATAACGTGGTGCACTGGAAACCTGAATGAAACCAACCTGCTTTTAGATAGAAAAGTGTTGCCGTACTTATTGAACTTCCATCGTAAAATAAAAATTCAACTGAATGGAAGCGTTTTGGATGTCAGGTGACAAGCTTTCGCCAAAGTTGAACTTCCAACATATGTTTTCTTCCGCTCGTATAAAACACACCGGGAAATGTGTAAGAACTATAAAAATAGCCTTTTAATCTTCTTGAAGTTATAAAAACTTCACAGTTTTCATTTACTATGTTGTTTTTGTTGTTGCTGTTGTTAATGTTGTGGTTTTCAGTACCGAGATTGGTTTGATGCAACTGTCCATGCTACTCTATCCTGTGCAAGCTTCTTCATCTCCCAGTACCTACTGCAGCCTACATCCTTCTGAATCTGGTTGGTGTATTCATCTCTTGGTCTCCCTCTACGATTTTTACCCTCCACGCTGCCCTCAAATACTAAACTGGTGCTCCCTTGATGCCTCAGAACATGTCCTACCAACCGATCCCTCCTTCTAGTCAAGTTGTGCCACAAACTTCTCTTATACCCAATTCTGTTCAATACCTCCTCATTAGTTATGTGATCTACTCATCTAATCTTCAGCATTCTTCTGTAGCACCACATTTCGGAAGCTTCTATTCTCTTCTTGTCCAAACTATTTATCGTCTATCACTTCCATACATGGCTACACTCCATAGAAATAGTATCAGAATCGACTTCCTCACACTTAAAAATACACTCGATGTTAACAAATTTCTCTTCTTCAGAAACGCTTTCCTTGCCGTTGCCAGTCTACATTTTATATCCTCTCTACTTCGACCATCATCAGTTATTTTGCTCCCCAAATAGCAAAACTCCTTTACTACTTTAAGTGTCTCATTTCCTAATCTAATTCCCTCAGCATCACCCGACTTAATTCGACTGCATTCCATTATCCTTGTTTTGCTTTTGTTGATGTTCATCTTATATCCTCCTTTCAAGACACTGTCCATTCCGTTCAACTGCTCTTCCAAGTTCTTTGTTGTCTCTGACAGAATTACAATGTCATCGGCGAACCTCAAAGTTTTTATTTCTTCGCCATGGATTTTAATACCAACTCCGAACTTTTTCTTTTGTTTCCTTTACTGTTTGCTCAATATACAGATTGAATGACATCGGGGAGAGGCTACAACCCTGTCTCACTCCCTTCCCAACCACTGCTTCCCTTTCATGTCCCTCGACTCTTATAACTTCCATCTGCTTTCTGTACAAATTGTAAATAGCCTTTCGCTCTCTGCATTTTACCCCTACCACCTTCAGAATGGGAAAGATTATATCGCTGTCGAATGACTGAGCAATGAACGTGATGTCACGTTGCTTCGCTACGAGCGGACCACGTGAGGGAGCACGCATTCTGGTAATCAAAATCATGCCGAAGCGGACATAACACAGATCGACTTACAAACATCAGAAAGTCAGGTATAGAAGGCAATAATTACTTCTCCACAGTGACTTAAAGGCTAATACGTGAATGGACGCGGATGTAACAATGGAAGATTGTCGTTCATTGAGGGCGCAATATGGAAACCAGCTCGTCATCTATACCAACTTTTGACATTTTGTCTTTGAAAAGGAATATGCACCTTTCGTTTCCAATTACTGCACTTTATTGAAGGCAGTATATGGTAGTTCTGCACGTGTGTCACAATAGCGGACACAATAACGTGGCGTGGACCTCTCCCGGCGCCACGTGGCCGCAGGTGTAGCAGCGGCACAGCGCTATGACGCGGCAGCTTTGGGAGTGCGCCGCATCCCGCGCGTGCACGTGTCTGCCGCGGGGTCACGTGTGCAGGCCCTTGCGTCACGCCGCGGCTGCGCGGCTCGCTGAGTCAGCGGCCGCAGTCAAAACAGCGCAGCTGCCCCTGGCTGTGCCCGCGCCGCGGTGCGGTCACGGCCAACCCCGCCTGACGAAACTCCGGGCCTCTCTCTCTCCGGGCACTTGCCACTCGTCACGGACTCCCATTGCAGTCGCAACGAGACACTGAGCAGCAACACTATCTCTTGTCTAGACCCACGATCTCTTACACGGAGGTACCTGCGAGCTACGTAGGTACGTAACGCACGAGAGGGTGATGGAACCCTTTCACAATATCCGCTTGGACCTTTATCTAAATCCACACACACTGACTGAAATGAGAGCTGCTATACCAGTCCGTTATTTATCAACTTCACGGATGTCGAAACCGCCTTTTAGAAAAATTTATGAATTACTGCGCTGGTAAACCCCTTACGTTATTTGATTTTCAAACAGCTGAGCAAAGCTGAACGTGCTCAGACATTTCTCTCTTTACTTATTCTGATCAAAAAAAATTGACACAATATTTTTAGCGCAACGCAACCTGACTCTCAATAATCCCCTGACTAACAATAACCTATACCTTTCATGAATCACTTACCTTATAAAAATCTTCATTATTCGAACTACTGCAATACAGCGAGCACCAATACTGCCAGCTAAGTAAAAGATTCTAACTACTGAAAGCACTAACTACTGATAGGCATATTTATCAAATGAAAGATTTTGATAGAGAACAATGTATTTACCTTAATACACTCCTGGAAATGGAAAAAAGAACACATTGACACCGGTGTGTCAGACCCACCATACTTGCTCCGGACACTGCGAGAGGGCTGTACAAGCAATGATCACACGTACGGCACAGCGGACACACCAGGAACCGCGGTGTTGGCCGTCGAATGGCGCTAGCTGCGCAGCATTTGTGCACCGCCGCCGTCAGTGTCAGCCAGTTTGCCGTGGCATACGGAGCTCCATCGCAGTCTTTAACGCTGGTAGCATGCCGCGACAGCGTGGACGTGAACCGTATGTGCAGTTGACGGACTTTGAGCGAGGGCGTATAGTGGGCATGCGGGAGGCCGGGTGGACGTACCGCCGAATTGCTCTACACGTGGTGCGTGAGGTCTCCACAGTACATCGATGTTGTCGCCAGTGGTCGGCGGAAGGTGCACGTGCCCGTCGACCTGGGACCGGACCGCAGCGACGCACGGATGCACGCCAAGACCGTAGGATCCTACGCAATGCCGTAAGGGACCGCACCGCCACTTCCCAGCAAATTAGGGACACTGTTGCTCCTGGGGTATCGGCGAGGACCATTCGCAACCGTCTCCATGAAGCTGGGCTACGGTCCCGCACACCGTTAGGCCGTCTTCCGCTCACGCCCCAACATCGTGCAGCCCGCCTCCAGTGGTGTCGCGACAGGCGTGAATGGAGGGACGAATGGAGACGTGTCGTCTTCAGCGATGAGAGTCGCTTCTGCTTTGGTGCCAATGATGGTCGTATGCGTGTTTGGCGCCGTGCAGGTGAGCGCCACAATCAGGACTGCATACGACCGAGGCACACAGGGCCAACACCCGGCATCATGGTGTGGGGAGCAATCTCCTACACTGGCCGGACACCACTGGTGATCGTCGAGGGGACACTGAATAGTGCACGGTACATCCAAACCGTCATCGAACCCATCGTTCTACCATTCCTAGACCGGCAAGGGAACTTGCTGTTCCAACAGGACAATGCACGTCCGCATGTATCCCGTGCCACCCAACGTGCTCTAGAAGTTGTAAGTCAACTACCCTGGCCAGCAAGAGCTCCGGATCTGTCCCCCATTGAGCATGTTTGGGACTGGATGAAGCGTCGTCTCACGCGGTCTGCACGTCCAGCACGAACGCTGGTCCAACTGAGGCGCCAGGTGGAAATGGCATGGCAAGCCGTTCCACAGGACTACATCCAGCATCTCTACGATCGTCTCCATGGGAGAATAGCAGCCTGCATTGCTGCGAAAGGTGGATATACACTGTACTAGTGCCGACATTGTGCATGCTCTGTTGCCTGTGTCTATGTGCCTGTGGTTCTGTCAGTGTGATCATGTGATGTATCTGACCCCAGGAATGTGTCAATAAAGTTTCCCCTTCCTGGGACAATGAATTCACGGTGTTCTTATTTCAATTTCCAGGAGTGTAGTTTTCAAAAGTCATTATATATACAGGGTGGTCAGAAAATGTGTGAAATGCTTGTAGACATGTTACAGGGCAGGTTGTACTGAGACATAAATGTTAAGAAAAAAGTTCGATACGTTGCTCCGTTTCCGAGTTATTCAGCGTAGAATTTAGCCAATCGGGGCGTCGTGCGCTCTTACTCAAGCGGCCTGCCAGGGGCGGTACGCCTAACGAGTGCTTTGTCTCGTCAGCTGAAACTTGAATTTACGCGCGCGACGATCTGATTGGCTAACTTCAATGCTAAATAACCTGAAATGTTATCGAATGTTTTTCGTAACATTCATATCTCAGTACAACCTGCCCTGCAACATCCCTACAAGCGTTTCAGACATTTTCTGACCACACTGCCAATCAGTCCATGACACCCAGTCTTACAAATTTACTGTGTCTGATGGACACAGGTCCAGATCATCCGCTCTCAAAACTCCGCCATCTCTTTCCCCACATCCACCACTGCTGGCGGCTGACCTCCAACTGCGCAACGCTGCGCGCTGTTCACATCCAACTGCCCAACACTACAATAGCAAATATTACAACAGTGCAAACCAGCCACAGACTGCACACAGCACAGTCAGTGATTTTCATACAGAGTGCTACGTGGCCTTACCAACATAAAAACCTAAACAGCCTACTTACAATGTGTTCATAACACAGTGTCTACTAATTCAGGCAATTTTTGGTGACCCACCGTAGTATTCACATCCCTACCTACGTCCGCGGAAGATCATATCGCATGATATTGGAACAGCGCTCGTAGCGCATATAGGCAAAAATATAGAGTCCGTGACGTTAATGAAAATGGGGTAACGCACTAATATGAATGGCAGTCATTTCCTGACACATCATCGCAACATATTATGCCTCAGATCATACATTTTTGAGATCTAACGTCTCTTTTTCGTATATAACACTTATATTTTGTAATACAAATATCATACGACAATAAACAATGTAATAAAATCAAAGAGACAATAGGAAAGTAAAGTACATGTAATTAAACCAGGGCAAATGATCTAAGTCTTTGATAATGTTATCGGTTTTATAAACCAATGTTGAGTTCTATCCGACTGAATGTGAGGCTAATTAGACTCTTGTATTTCCCTGGATGTCATCCGTTGCTTAAGTACTCAATATTATTGAAATAATAATCGTTGTTTTAAACACGTACATGTTTCTGATTTAATCTTATCCTCGCCGACAGTACAATGATTTTCTGGATAAAGGTAAGATTTTCTGCGTAAGAGTAAATGTGGCTGGCTTTCATAGACGGTATCGATTCGTAATTTCAACGAAGTCCTTGCTGAGCGCCATTACGCAACATTTTCACTTTCTTAGCACTTCCCAAATAGTACCTGCCATATTTTGTAAAAAAAAAGTTCGATTGCGTTGAGATTAAATTCTTTCCACACTGATTATCATTCTGTAATCGCTTGTGTACGCAATTTCAAAAAGAATTGATATCAAGCAGATGATAAGCCTAACTGTGAATATGAATATTCGCTAAAAGGAATTTCAAGTGAATAAAGGCTTCATTAGAATTGTTAACAGTATCTTTTTTTGTGGTAAGGTCTTATGGGACCAAACTGCTGAGGTCATCGGTCCCTAAGCTTACACACTGCTTAATCTGACTTAAACTATCTTACGCTATGGACAACACACACACCCATGCCGGAGGGAGGACTCGAACCTCAGACGGGGGAGCCGCGCGGATCGTGACAAGACGCCTAAGACCACGCGGCTACCCCGCGCGGCGTAACAGTCTCTACAAGCCATTGTACATCGGCTTGAAAAGTAAAAGCAGAGGGAGACAGTATTTTGTATGCATTACTGGCTAACCCTGTCAACAATAATTTCAATTAGAAACGGGTGGGAACCACAGATCTTGTAGCATGCGAGCCAAACAATAGAGAGAATAAATTCATTTTACGTTCAACCCGTCTTAAGAAGTTCACATTTATTTAGTCGTCGCCAACATTTTTTCGTTGTGTATGAGTTTTCACGATAGTTGTTTTAGATCTTCGGCTTAAGCCGTCCAACGTCGTTAGTAGAGAAACGATGTTCACGACACGTACATAAACGTAAACCTCTGAAGATAGGATGCAACGTATCTTCAAATGTCAATATGAAAAAACAAACGCTTATAAGGAAAACTGGTTGCAGCTAATTTATTATGAACTACCTTTAGTTTCGACAGTTTCAGATGTCCACAATGGACAGGAGTTGTTTACTGATGTTAGGACGAGAAAGAACAGAAAAACAAAATACGGCAATGAGATAGGGAGTCGCAGTCGAAAAAGTAATTAGGAGTAACATTGTGACTTTTGACCACAGCCATTTCATTCGAGGGTTTAAAATTAAATTATTGTGAAGAGTGACTGCATAGGCATGGGTTTTCTCTGTAAGCTAAACAGATTAACATTTATTGCTCTGCGTTGTGAGCCGCCAAACAGAAGCGAGCCGTGGGTCGGTGGAAATATTCGAAAATGCCTCCCGGGCACAGTATAATACGAATGCCTCGCTCTTCCACGTATTTCTTCCACGGGTCGAGCTGAACCCAGTCGCGATGACTCAAACGTGATTTAATTCACGAGGAATGTGCTAATCCTTGATCCGCCTGTCCAGTCCTCTGGTTGGTCATTCACAGAGGATGTCTCGAATGGTACAGAAAAATGTGTACTAATATACCCGCCTCGATGTAGCAGTCTTCTGACACAGCATATATTCCAAGCAAGCCAAGAAATTTCTCAAGACCACATTTGGAAGCTGGTTTCATGCCACATTCCCTTGTGGTATGAACTGCGGTGTGGCATCTTCCATTTTAATGCTGAAATATACCATTTGATAGAACAGAACCAAGATTTGTCCCTATCACAACTCCGTTGTGGTGGTCAGATGTTGTAGACTGGCTCCACCATGCCTGTCCTCACGTTCCCATCCAGTCTAATATTGACCCACTGTCACACACAAATTCCCCCTGCCCTTTTTAACTCATTAGTCTCCTCACTGGTTTGTTGCAGCACACCATGAATTCCTCTCAAGTGGCAATCTCTTCATTCAGAGTAACATTTGCAACATACGTTCAAAGTTGTTGCTGGATGTATTCCACTGTCTTGTCTTCCCTTACAGTTTTTTACCCTCTACAGCTCCCCCTACTACAATGGAAATTATTCCCTGATGTCTTAATACATGTGAATGTCTTCCATATATTCGTTTACTCGCCTATTGCCTGAGGAACCTCCTCAACAAATCCTATAAATATGTCGTAATTGTTCACTAATCTTGCTTCCGTTATGAACCGCAACGTCAAAACTGCCTCTCTGGTGCCTTAGCTTTTCCTGCAGTCAAAAATGATCGTCTTGTAACACATCCTTAATTTTCTTTTCCATTCTTACTTATATTATTCTTGTCAGTAACTTGGATGCATGAGCCTTTAAGCCGATTGTGCGATAATTCTTGCACTCCTCGGCTTTTTCAATCTTCGGAAGTGTTTGGATGATGTTATTCCGAAAGTCAGATGGTATACCGTCAGACACATGCATTCTGCACGCCAACGTGAATAGTCGTTTTATTGTCACTTGCCCCAATGGTTTTAGAAATTCTGATGGAATGTTATCTTTCTCTGCTGCCTTATTTGATTTTAAATCTTCCAGAGCTATTTCAAATTCTGATTTCAATACTGGATTCCCTATCTCGTCTCTGTCGACTCTTGTTTCTTCTTCTGCCATTCATCAGTCCTTCAGTGAACTCTTTTTCCTCAGCCAACCTCTCTGCATTTAACAGTTGAATTCCCATTGCTCTCTTACTGTTGCCACCGATGTACCATAAATCTGTATACAGTACGATTCGACGATTCGGCCACATGAAGACCTACAATTAGGTTGTTCTATTTATCTGGTCGGTAAAACCTCAGTTAATACCCTTTTGGACGTTCAGCTATGTCTAAGACGGTAAGTTAGCCAATAATTACCCTGCACAAAAGGTACACGTTAATTCAAGTGCAATTTCAAGTAAATATACAATTACTTCTCTTATTTTCGAGGAAATGCATCGCCTGATCAAAACGAGAACATTCCAGACTCCGTCCGGCGCTGATAATTCTGTACAGTTCACGGCATCTCTGTATCCAAGACAGTGACCATCCATCGACACTGGTCATGCCCCGCATATACTTTACGAGGCCTGGCAACCACACCAAACACGAACAGCTCTGTTGCACACTGGTCGTCGTTCTGCGTGACACAGAGAATTGCAACTCTAACCATTTAAGTTACAGCCGGTATTTTTTACAAGATTAAGGTTACATGGGCATCCAAACATGTCTTCTGGAATGTTCTCGTTTTGATCAGGCGATGCATTTCCTCGAAAATAAGAGAAGTAACTGTATATTTACTTGAAATTGCACTTGAATTAACGTGTAACTTTTGTGCAGGGTAATTATTGGCTAACTTACCGTCTTAGTACCCTTTTGGACGTTCAGCTATGTCTAACTGAGGTTTTACCGACCAGATAAATAGAACAACAGATCATTAGTTCGGAATTCTACTCAAATTCGTCAGTGCCATTCAGTGTAGGGAACTAACAGCTCTAAACTAGTCTTATTTGCAACATACTGAACAGCTGATAGACTACTTTCATGTGTTCTCGGAGGACTCTAGAAGCAGGATTCGCAAAATATATGACGGTATCCCACAATATTCTGTTTTGGTTCCTCTCCTTTTTAATTTGAACATATACGATCTTCCAGAAGCAAAGGTCAGAAAATTCGTTTACGCCGATGACATGTTTGACCGCTCAGGATCAATACTTTAGGACGTCTGAAGCAACAATCACGTAAGATATGAAGACGTCGGATGAATACTTCATACTTATCTCCAACTGAACCCTCAAAAGATCTTTGTTTTAAATTTCGAAGTATGGAATTATCAAACTAAAACATGACATCACATTTAGCGATCAAACTTTCCTATATTACACCATTGCAGGTGTGGCACAACGCTTGACACATAAAATCAATCTCTGGAGTATGGTAGCTAAAACCAAAACTTGGAACAATATAACCCACGAGTTAACAAGAATTGCCTGGTATGCCATTCCAGCGTTTCTCATCACAAGCTATTGCTCTTTCATAAAGCAGTATACTGCTGTTCCACACCGCTACAAAACAGTCACACTAAAATAATTGACACAATTTAACCCCGCAGCTCGTCTCATGCAGGGTGTATTTGTCCCGCTAACAAGCATGGCTACGGTCCTTAGTAAAATTTTCCAACCATCCGTAAGCACTTCACAGTCATTGCTAAACTTGTCGATAAGAATAAAATCAACCCAGAATTACCAATTCAGTCAGAATTTTTGATCAGAACCACAGCGATTCATGTCAGGAAACCACAGTGGCTCGCAGCCATTAGCCTGCAGAACGGTCATGTCAACGTGAAAGATTCCTGGGACCACCACTGGCAGGAGCAAACTTCCATGACGCATCACCAAGTAATTAAAATTGCCTGGAAGCAACCAGCAGGTTTTCATCCAACCCGACGACACCGGTGCATACTGAATCGGATCAGCACGGATTGGGGCAGATGTGCAACATTGCTGCATCAATAGCGCTGGAAGTCATCTTCCTAGTGTGAATGCGTCGCAGAGCGGGAAACAGTATAATAACATTTGAATGTTCCGTCACAAAGTACAAAGAGACGGTTTAAGACTGTCAGAATTTGTCCACGGGAACTTCTGACTGCATTTAAAATCTGGAGTTAGGGCTATGGAACCATTTGAACATGAGATTGTCTTTATCTGTGTAGAAATATATGTATTCGTTGTAAGAGATTGTCAAGTATTTTTTTCTATTCATCGTAATACAACTAAATAATCAATTACATTTCTGTAAAGTTAATAACAACTCAAGCTTCACTTATGTCATTAATGTCTCTTATATAAAAATTGCTTTAATGTTCTTATGAATGTTAATATATAAATTTATTACGTTACTTTAAGATTATAATACATCTACATGCTATGTGTCGAAAATGTAGGTTTCCCCACACTGACCAAAACGCATTCTTATAAAGCTGTACTAGTGGTACTTCACTAACGTCATACAAATTCTTATTGTGTCTTCTTAACGTCTTAAGACGATACATGTGTGAGTATTGCAAAATTTAACAGCAAAAAATACGGTTATGCAGCACGTAGCTGTGAGGAAACTCGTAAATGTAGATGTTACTTGACTTTTTGCTTAAGTACTGACAGCTAAAACTTTCTGAGTACTATACCTATCTTCATTGGGTAGAATTGGTGGGCAGAAACCAGTAGTTCGGTTCGTTAAGCTCCAGACTGGACTAAATTTATCAACATTGAGTGTGGAAAGAGACACAGTAATAAGATTATTCAGTTGTTAAAATGTATTTTACCGTTGACGACTCATAACTGTACAAAAGTGTAGTATTCAATTATTTCATTTCTGTGTATAAAACCGCAAGTGTCAGTACTTTCTAGTACATATTTTATTTTCATTGGCGCAGAGCGACTTTTTTAAATTTTATGTTTCATATTGATAAGCTAGTGAGAGAGATAACGTATAGGGCGCTATAAAAATATTGTGAGCGTATTTTGGATTTATGTTATGACAGTTTCATGAGCGTGGTCAACACATACCAGTGGATCAATACTCGGATAGTCAAATGCGTTTCATGTACTCTTTCCGTTGCTACGCAGATTGCCTGATGATTATTGTTTCTATCGAAACTCATAGAACATGATACCTTATCACCAGTTCTCTGTGTTACATAACAGTGACATTCGTTGAAAAGTTAATTTCAATAAAAAATAGTATTCTTTCTGCCTGTTTTACTTTGCAGTTATTCCAGTTGTTTCCACGAGCCAACCTGTCTGTTATCTTTAACTGGCACAAAATACAGAGAACTCTGTTATGGTGAAACCCAATTATCTGCCTGAAACACTCCTGACTGACTTCAGTGATAAATTCAATCGATAATATTCGGATAATTAATACGTACTGTCTTAAGACTATGTTGACTAACGACTTATCAATGGTTTGTACAATGTTTTGGACACTTAACAAACGTACGGATGCTTTTATCTGAAGAGTTGTTGTCTGGAAGAATGTAATCTCAAAGCTATTGAATTAGAGGTTCTTACGAGGGAAATATTTAAATCACTGTTTGCACTCAAACTCTGTAGACCTTGTGAACGACAGTTAACCAATAACGTGGTTTCCATTGTCTTAGTTTGAGACCAATTTTTGCGACCTTTCGACACTGAAAATCACCCAAATGAATCAACTGTTCGTGATTCTCACTGTCGTCGACGGCTACTGCTGGTAAAAGTGCCCATAACACTGATTTAGGCCGTCGCTGACGCTGCGTGAAAGTAAACGTTTAAGCTGGCTGCTGCGTAAATTTGCTCCGTTGAAAGTGACTATAACATCCAGAGCCATTAATGTGGATTTACGGTAAAGAATAATCCGGAGCGGGATCGTGCTGCTGTTTGCTGGCGGCATTAACGAGCAGACATAATCTGCCGAATGGCTGAATGCTTGCCGCTAGGTCGCAAGTCGCATCGCGAAGGAAGAATGATGGCTGTTCCTGCCCAGCGTCGTCGAATATTGCGACTCACTTCAAAACAGGCCATGGTTGTTACCGCTTTTCTGAGATAATTACTAGACTTTCAAATGAGTTCTTAACATAATATTAACCGGGAAATTCCCTAAGAACTTCAGCTGAAATGAGACACCAGCTATCGTGTTGGCGTTCGAGAAAATGAAACTGCACTGCTCTTGAAGAGAAAACCGTTCAGACTTCTACGTTGTCTGTTTTGAAGTGAAGTACGTACCTAAATAAACGCAAGAGCATTTTCGTAAGGGTAACACTGATACTTCATGGCCGTTTACCGATCTTTTTTGAGATTAACGGAATTTACTCTGCACTACACGAGCGGATTTATTACGTACTTATCTGTTTAAATGACCGTGATGTGGGATACATGTTACAATTACAGTAAGACATATATGTTACAATTACAGAAAGATATCCTTATTGGATTGCGTTTTATTCAAGATCCATAAGAAGAACTCTAAATTGCGTAATACACAGACGAAAAATGGAATTTACATAACCCTCACCCGACCTGTAAGTGAGTACTATTCGACAGTCTGAGAACCTTAACAGATATGATTAATATAGGAGCTACGGAATGTAACGATAGTAGCGCGTTTTCTTTAGCAAACTCGAGAGCATCACAAATAACCACCAGTGTCAGGGGTTACAAGAGACGCTTTTTGCATCGCCGAAAGACGTACTGTTCAAACTTCGAGCTTACGTTTCAAAAGGTGACGGGTACCAAATAGGTTATACGATTTGAACAGAAATGGTGGGTCTGTTAGTGGTAGCTCACAGGGAGTGTACCACAAGGCAACCTCTCAACTTAGATTTGAAGACTTGGGTTTATCACTCAGTTTTTTCAGTGCTGCTGAAGGCCTCGTAAGAAAAGAACTTCCATATAGAGCACATCTTTCTGTGAAATAGTTAAGGGAGTGTTGCCCAATTAGAAATCACTTTTCCGTCCAGTGTTCACCGAGCAAAAGCTGCTATTCTTCTGAATGAGTCGATAGTCGTAACAAGGAATCCAGTATAGCCTATGTGTAGGGGGAAGACAGAGATAGAATTCTGAGACACTAGAATAAGCGAATTAACACATCAAACCTGTCTGCCCTAAGAATATTCTTGGTGGGTGCAAAGTGTTGCCACAAAATATATCATAGGGAATAATAGAGCAAAAACAAAGAAAGTGGACAGCCCTTCGCGTTTCATTGTCGAATCCTGTGGAGCTTACCCTTATATTAAAAATGGCTGTGTTCTGGTTTCGCGTAAGACACTGAGCGTGATACTTCAAAGGAAGCTTTTCATCTACCATATGTCCTATGAATTTAAAATGGTTAAGTCGATTGTTTTAAATTATTAGGACCTAGTGTAGACGAAAAGCTGACGACGACACTGGGACAACGAAATTTCCATTTTACAAAATCTGTATGCATTAACACAATGCATACAGATTTTGTAAAATGGAAATTTCGTTGTCCCAGTGTCGTCGTCAGCTTGATGCAGTTCTCTGAATGCTGCGTGCGGGCTGTATTCTCTCGATTGTCAGTCTTATTTTCATTTGAATAGTCACATTCTCTCCAACCGCGGTAATCGAAAACCACTTGTAAATGAAAGAGATATTTATTTATTTGATTATTAGTGCTTACAATTTCACAACCTCCACCTCGAATCCAATGCGGATCGTATACTCACATAGCTAGAGAACATTCTATGTTGTTGTTGTTGTTGTCGTCGTCTTCATGCTGTTCATATTGTTCATCCTGCTCATCTTGTTCATACAGTTCTCCATGCTATTCTGTCGTACGCAAACCTTTTCATTTCCTGATATCTACTGCAACCTGCATCCTTCTGAATCTACTTCATGTACTCATCTGTTGGTCTCCCTCTACTATATATACCCCCTGACACTTTTCTCCAGTACTGAACTGGTATATCTTGATGCCTCAGAATGTGTCCTGTAAGCCGATTCCATTTCTAGTCGAGTTGTGCCACGGAGTTCCTGCCTCCGCTATTCTATTGGAGTATCTCATCATTAGTTACGTGATCTACCCATCCAATTTTCAGAATACTTTCTGTAGCACCACATTCTCTTCTTGTCTAAATAGTTTATCATCCCGTGTTGAAGTATATATCTGATGTAAATAAATTTCTCTTCTTCAGAAACGCTTTTATAACCATTGCCAATCTATATTGTATATCCTTTCTGTTTTGGCCATCAACAGTTATTTTGCTGCCCAAATAGCAAAATTCACCCACTGCCTTTAATGTTTCGTTTCCCTCAGCATCACCTGATTTAATTCGATTACATTCCATTGTCCTTGTTCTGCTTTTGTTGACGTTCATCTTATTTCCTCCCTTCAAGACACCATACATTCCGTTCAACTGCTCTTCCACGTCCAGAATTACAGTGTCATGACAAACCTCAAAATTTTTATTCCTTCTTTCTGAACTTGAATTCCTACTCCAAATTATCCTTGGATTCGTTTACTTGTTGCTCAGGGTTGTTGTTGTTGTGGTCTTCAGTCCTGAGACTGGTTTGATGCAGCTCTCCATGCTACTCTATCCTGTGCAAGCTTCTTCGTCTCCCAGTACCTACTGCAACCTACATCCTTCTGAATCTGCTTGGTGTATTCATCTCTTGGACTCCCTCTTCAATTTTTACCCTCCACGCTGCCCTCCAACACTAAATTGGTGATCCCTTGATGCCTCAGAACATGTCCTACCAACCGATCCCTTCTTCTAGTCAAGTTGTGCCACAAATTTCTCTTCTCCCCAATCCTATTCAATACCTCCTCATTAGTTATGCGATCTATCCATCTAATCTTTAGCATTCTTCTGTAGCACCACATTTCGAAAGCTTCTATTCTCTTCTTGTCCAAACTATTTATCGTCCATGTTTCACTGCCATACATAGCTACACTCCATACAAATACTTTCAGAAATGACTTCCTGACACTTAAATCTATGTTCGATGTTAACAAATTTCTCTTCTTCAGAAACCCTTTCTTTGCCATTGCCAGTCTACATTTTATATCCTCTCTACTTCGACCATCATCTGTTATTTTGCTCCCCAAATAGCAAAACTCCTTTACTACTTTAAGTGTCTCACTTCCTAATCTAATTCCCTCAGCTTCACCCGACTTAATTCGACTACATTCCATTATCCTCGATTTGCTTTTGTTGATATTCATCTTATACCCTACTTTCAAGACACTGTCCATTCCGTTCAACTGCTCTTGCAAGTCCTTTGCTGTCCCTGACAGAATTACTGTGTCATCGGTGCTCAGTGTATGGATTGAATAATATCTGGAATAGGCTACAACATTGTCTCACTTTCTCCTCAACGACTGCTTTCCTTTCACGCCCCTCAACTCTTACAGCTGCTTTCTGGATTGTGTACAAGCTGCAAATAGACTTCCACTACCTGTATTTTGCCCCTGCTAGCTTCAGGAATTGAGACAGACTATTCCAGTGAACATTTTAAGAAGCTTGCTCTTAAACAGAAGTCTAGAAATTCAAAAGGGGCTAAGTACCATTTTTTTTTCAAAAACGAAATATGTGTCAAGGCCCTTACCTAATGAGAGGTGCTATGCCCAGAAGTAGTCCCGTTAGTTCCCTGTGGCCAGTCGTAGATGGCGTTCAACTCACGAGGAACGCCGATACGCGCTAAATCCACGTTCTACCAGTGGCGCCCTGCTGTTCATCAGTTGACATTTGTTAATGAAGATGGCTGAGATTATGATCGTTGTTAGTGTGAATAGTGTGATGTTTCAGAAGCGATGAAGAGATAATGTGAAATCATTAGTAAGAGAGTGTTGGAGAACAAAAGAAGTTTCTGGTTAATCATACAAGGCAAGAAAAGGAAAAAAAAGCTTTCCCAGCCAGCAGCCAAGTACACAGGTGAAATGTCGTGTGGCTAGGGCCTCCCGTCGGGTAGACCGTTCGCCTGGTGCAGGTCTTTGGAGTTGACGCCACTTCGGCGACCTGCGCGTCGATGGGGATGAAATGATGATGATTAGGACAACACAACACCCAGTCTCTGAGCGGAGAAAATCTGCGACCCAGTCGGGAACCGAACCCGGGCCCTTAGGATTGACAGTCTGTCACGCTGACCACTTTTTTTTTTAATCTCATTTTGTTCGTGTTTGTTCGTTGTATCTGCTCGGGGCGGACATCGCAAGACACCCGTTTCAGTTCGTAATTGATCCATTAACTCATTTTTTTTATTACAGAACCACTCAGCTACCGGGGGCTGTATGGGATCAGTACATCAAACGCTCCACAATAAATCTACGTGACACTCTTATGACTTAAAGTAAATAATATAATACTGTAATATTATAACGTGTCACAATATTTGTCTTCAGTTAACTGCAAATATGGGTATTATTGTCACTCCTTGTCAGAGAAACGTAAAAGGAAATTGTTTACTACGCTATACCAGCAAGATGAGTAGACATAACGTACGTTCTTAATTGGCCTCATGGACGTTATTCCGTCAGAATGTAGGCGAAATGGAGAGTACACTGATCCAATGGAAATGTGCGCCAATGTACACTGATTTTCATGTTTACTGGTTGTGAACGTGCACATGAACAGGTATGCAAGTAGAACTTCTTGGATGTTTTAGGTATTTCAAAGAAAAAATGGAGGTCTTGGCACAGAAGAGAAAGACCGGTGATAATGTTTTCAAAGACAAAAGAAGTGGAGTATTTATTAGAAAATACACAGAAGTAGTCCCGTTAGTTCCCTGTGACCAGTCGTAGATGGCGCTCAACTCACGAGGAACGCCGATACGCGCAAAATCCACGTTCTACCAGTGGCGCCCTGCTGTTCCTTTTCTGTAATATTGCCTTCAAGTTCGTTTACCTTGTGTACCTGTAGATCCTACACATACTCCTTCCGCTTTTCAGGTTTCCCTTCTTCGTTTAGTATTGGATTTCCATCTGAGCTTTTGATATTCACCACAAATATTTTATTTCTGATTATAGGTTTATGGCATGTGATCGAGTTTTTACAACCAATGAAAAGAGAAAGTAGATAGTGAAACGTTTTGTCTCAGGTGATCAAATGAAGCTAGCGACTTCATCACGTCATGCAAAGTCGTTTAAAGTTATGGAAATACATGAATCGCACCTTATTCACTTTTATACAGCAACAGAAAATTTGATCACCATCAACAAATTCTTGATATCAGCTGTACCTTGGACTCTAATAACTGCCCCTGAAGAGATCACAATATGGAGAGCACTTAAGGAGCTGGAAGTAGACAACTGTCAGTGTCCTGAAGAATAAATCAGACTCTGGTTTTCAAAATACGGAACAGAAGTAAGTTGACCATCGCCATTGCTCATCGCGGGAGAAGAAGAAGGACCTGTTAAGTATGATACCATTTTTACCCGAAGAAACAGGAAGTTTTATCAGAACATCTGTAGTTAAATGCAGTAAAATGTCACAAGACGGTGTTTGGTACTCTCAGTCCGCGTCGTCTTGCCATTGTAAACATTGCAAAAGAAACACAAGAACAATGGACGTAGCCCTTTTTCCAAACTGTCGGTTTCTTAATGATACTTCGGGCTTACTAGTTATTCAGTTAAGTCTGCGTTACGTATCGGGGCGCAGCGGCCTCCAGTGTGACTTACTAACTTGTTATTTGTATCAAGGTATTCTACAAGGAAATAAATTGGTTTTCTTTCAGTCCTTTTGGCTACCTAGACCCGTTTGAATTTCTGGCCTTCAGCTGCTATAAACGAAGATTTGTCTTTCCTTAACCAACATCTAAGAGAATTCGTATGATATGTGTTGACTCGCGAATTCATACATTTCTCTGGAATTCAAACTTATTTTCCCCGAGGTCAGTTTCTACTAGTTCTTTCATTCTTTTGTAAAGAAGTACCATACCTCACATCTCATCTTCATGTATTTCCTCTTCCTTTTCTGTAATATTGCCTTCAAGTTCGTTTACCTTGTGTACCTGTAGATCCTACACATATTCCTTCCGCTTTTCAGGTTTCCCTTCTTTGTTTAGTATTGGATTTCCATCTGAGCTTTTGATATTCATGTAACTGCTTCTCTTTCCTCTAATGTCCTCTTTAATTTTCCCGTACTCGATATCTCTCTTTTCCCTAGTGAAATATGCTACTGCATCTGTACATTTGTCCTCTAGCCATTCCTACTTACCCATTTTGCTCTTCCCTTCAATCTCATTTTTTTATACCTCTGTACACTCTTTTTTCTTGACGCTTTACCTGTGGTTTTCTATGTTCTGTTTTCGTCAATTATATTCAATATTTCCTGCGATAGCCAAGGATATCTACAAGGCCTTATCTTTTTACCTGTTAAATCCTCTGCCGCCTTCGCTATTTCATCTCTCAAAGCTACCCATCCATCTTCTACTGGATTGCTTTTTCTAGTCAGCTGTTGCCTAACGCTCACTCTGTCAACAATATCTCTTTCTTTCAACTAGTCTAGGCGCATCTCCTTGATTTTCTACACTTTTGTAATTTAGTTAGTTTTTATGTACACTTTATTACCAATAAAATGTGGTCAAATTCCACATATACCTCTGGAAATGTCTTACAATTTAAAATCTGCTACCGAAATCTCTGTGCTGCTTCATTCCCGTTCCCCAGTCTAGTTCTTTTCCTTCAGTCGAATTGCAGTCTCCCATCACAATTAAATTTTCGTCTCCCTTAATTATCTCAGCACTTTATATCATGTATTTCTTCAATCACTTCATCATCTGTGGAACTAGTTGACACATAAATTTGTATTACCTTCGTGTCTGTGGGCCTAATGTCAATCTTCGCTACGATAATGCATTCACGATGTTGTTCACAGTAGCTTACGGAGTTCCTGTTTTCTTCTTCATTATTAAATCTACTCCCGCATTAACTGCGTGTGATTTTGAATTTGTGACCGTGTATTCACCTGGCCAGAAGTCCTGTGCCTCCTGCCACTGATCTCATTAATTCCCATTAGACATAATTTCAGATTATCCCTTCCTCTTTTAAATTTTCTAACCTAAGTGTCCTATTAAGCCGGCCGGAGTGGTCGAGCGGTTCTAGGCGCTACAGTCTGGAACCGCGGGACCGCTACGGTCGCAGGTTCTAATCCTGCCCCGGGCATGGATGTGTGTGCTGTCCTTAGGTTAGTTAGGTTTAAGTAGTTCTAAGTTGTAGGGGACTGATGACCTCAGAAGTTAAGTCCCATAGTGCTCAGAGCCATTTGATTTTTGTCCAATTAAGTCATCGGTGCTTGACCGAAGATGGTAATAGTATTAAAAGGTAAAATACTTCCTAATTTTCTGCAAAATTATATTTTTTTGCTCATGAAACGGTTTCCGGTACTCAGGCCGTCGTCGGGTAACAAATGAATGTTCCTGACACAGGTAAACGTGATTCGTCTTTCTCAGATGCTATTTGTTCAAAATTTAATAAAGACAGACTGTTAATAAACGAAAATATCACAGTAAGTACATAAACTAAGAAGGGGTTAATAAAGGTTGTATGTGGAGATATAGTTCACAAATGATGAGAAATGCGATGAATTTATAGTTTGAATCCAGTACTTGACACCTGTATTTAAATGATCAGAGTCAACTGGGTCTGCTCATTTAATACTCTCTGTGTGATCTGTTTGTTGATTTTAGTATTTGCAGTAGCGTCTTCTCTCTGCTTTCCTTCAGACAAAGTAAAACTTCACATTATACATCACACGAAAGGTTTAGCGGTAAAAGAGCATGGACAGAGGTTGAATCTTTCTTCTTTAATCGCCACCTTCTCTCATGTTCACATAGCCTTATTGCTACAACTCTGCCTGGCTGATCAACGTATACTTTTTCACAGTACTTGCAAGTGACTTCAGTATTTGTAAACCTAGTATTTTAATAATCAGTGAGTTTAACCATAGGGGTAATACATATACGAAGATATATTCTTCTCAAGCCCCCGTAGCTGAATTCGACATTCGTGACTTAGTTCTGTCCTTGTGAGTCCCCGCTTGCCGGAGACAACATGCCAGATCTCTAGAACTGGAGTTCCAGGAATTCCGTACCACCCCCTAAACTATTGGAATCCCTCCGTGTGTCAGCCCTGACACGGGGCCACAGTCCCAATGCAGTCATCCAGTGTAATTTAACGTATTCACCACATCGTACCCCCGAAGACTTATCTTGATGTGAGATTTACGAGTCAGTTATAAGTTCTACATCTACATCTACATTTATACTCCGCAAGCTACCCAACGGTGTGTGACGGAGGGCACTTTACGTGCCACTGTCATTACCTCCCTTTCCTGTTCCAGTCGCGTATGGTTCGCGGGAAGAACGACTGTCTGAAAGCCTCCGTGCGCGCTCTAATCTCTCTAATTTTACATTCGTGATCTTCTCGGAAGGTATAAGTAGGGGGAAGCAATATATTCGATACCTCATCCAGAAACGCAGCCTCTCGAAACCTGGCGAGCAAGCTACACCGCGATGCAGAGCGCCTCTCTCTTGCAGAGTCTGCCACTTGAGTTTGTTAAACATCTCCGTAACACTATCACGGTTACCAAATAACCCTGTGACGAAACGCGCCGCTCTTCTGTGGATCTTCTCTATCTCTTCCGTCAACCCGTTCTGGTACGGATCCCACACTGATGAGCAATACTCAAGTATAGGTCGAACGAGTGTTTTGTAAGCCACCTCATTTGTTGATGGACTACATTTTCTAAGGACTCTCCCAATGAACCTCAACCTGGTACCCGCCTTACCAACAATTAATTTTATATGATCATTCCACTTCAAATCGTTCCGCACGCATACTCCCAGATATTTTACAGAAGTAACTGCTATCAGTGTTTGTTCCGCTATCATATAATCATACAATAAAGGATCCTTCTTTCTATGTATTCGCAATACATTAAATTTTTCTATGTTAATGGTCAGTTGCCACTCCCTGCACCAAGTGCCTATCCACTGCAGATCTTCCTGCATTTCGCTACAATTTTCTAGTGCTGCAACTTCTCTGTATACTACAGCATCATCCGGGAAAAGCCGGATGGAACTTCCGACGCTATCTACTAGGTCATTTATATATATTGTGAAAAGCAATGGTCCCACAACACTCCCCTGTGGCACGCCAGAGGTTACTTTAACGTCTCTCCATTGATAACAACATGCTGCGTTCTGTTTGCTAAACACTCTTCAATCCAGCCACACAGTTGGTCTGATATTCCGTAGGATCTTACTTTGTTTATCAGGCGAAAGTGCGGAACTGTATCGAACGCCTTCCGGAAGTCAAGAAAAATAGCATCTACCGGGGAGCCTGTATCTAATATTTTTTTGGCCTCATGAACAAATAAAGCGAGTTGGGTCTCACACGATCGCTGTTTCCGGAATCCATGTTGATTCCTACATAGTAGATTCTGGGTTTCCAAAAGCGACATGATACTCGAGCAAAAAACATGTTCTAAAATTCTACAACAGATCGACGTCAGAGATATAGGTCTATAGTTTTGCGCATCTGCTCGACGACCCTTCTTGAAGACTGGGACTACCTGTGCTCTTTTCCAATCATTTGGAGCCTTCCGTTCCTCTAGAGACTTGCGGTACACGGCTGTTAGAAGGTGGGCAAGTTCTTTCCCGTACTCTGTGTAGAATCGAATTGGTATCCCTTCAGATCCAGTGGACTTTCCTCTGTTGAGTGATTCCAGTTGCTTTTCTATTCCTTGGACACTTATTTCGATATCAGCCATTTTTTCGTTTGTGCGAGAATCTAGAAGAGGCATATGACCGTGTTCCTAGGAGGAAGTTATTGTCTGTTCTACAAGATTATGGAATAGGAGGCAAACTTTTGCAAGCAATTAAATGTCTTTACATGGATAGTCAGGCAGCAGTTAGAGTTGACGGTAAATTGAGTTCATGGTTCAGAGTAGTTTCAGGGGTAAGACAAGGCTGCAACCTGTCTCCACTGTTGTTCATATCATTTATGGATCATATGTTGAAAACAATAGACTGGCTGGGTGAGATTAAGATATGTGATCACAAAATAAGCAGTCTTGCACATGCGGATGACTTAGTTGCGATGGCAGATTCAATTGAAAGTTTGCAAAGTAATATTTCAGAGCTAGATCAGAAATGTAAGGACTATGGTATGAAGATTAGCATCTCCAAAACGAAAGTAATGTCAGTGGGAAAGAAATATAAACGGATTGAGTGCCAAATAGGAGGAACAAAGTTAGAACAGGTGGACGGTTTCAAGTACTTAGGATGCATATTCTCACAGAATGGCAACATAGTGAAAGAACTGGAAGCGAGGTGTAGCAAAGCTTATGCAGTGAGCGCTCAGCTACGATCTACTCTCTTCTGCAAGAAGGAAGTCAGTACCAAGACTAAGTTATCTGTGCACCGTTCAATCTTTCGACCAACTTTGTTGTATGGGAGCGAAAGCTAAGTGGATTCAGGTTACCTTATCAACAAGGTGGAGGTTACGGATATGAAAGTAGCTAGGATGATTGCAGGTACTAGTAGATGGGAACAATGGCAGGAGGGTGTCCACAATGAGGAAATCAAAGAAAAACTGGGAATGAACTCTATAGATGTAGCAGTCAGGGCGAACAGGCTTAGATGGTGGGGTCATGTTACACGCATGAGAGAAGCAAGGTTACCCAAGAGACTCATGGATTCAGCAGTAGAGGGTAGGAGGAGTCGGGGCAGACCGAGGAGAAGGTACCTGGATTCGGTTAAGAATGATTTTGAAGTAATAGTTTAACATCAGAAGAGGCATCAATGTTAGCACTGAATAGGGGATCATGGAGGAACTGTATAAGGGGGGCTGTGCTCCAGACTGAACGCTGAAAGGCATAATCAGTCTTAAATGATGATGATGATGATGATGATGATGCGAGGATTTAGAGAAGGAACTGCAGTGCGGTCTTCCTCTGTGAAACAGCTTTGGAAAAAGGTGTTTAGTATTTCAGCTTTGCGCGTGTCAACCTCTGTTTCAATGCCTTCATCATCCCGGAGTGTCTGGATATTCTGTTTCGAGCCACTTACTGATTTAACGTAAGGCCAGACTACCTAGGATTTTCTGTCAAGTCGGTACATAGAATTTTACTTTCGAATTCACTGAACGCTTCACGCATAGCCCTCCTTACGCTAACTTTGACATCGTTTAGCTTCTGTTTGTCTGAGAGGTTTTGGCTGCGTTTGAACTTGGAATGAAGCTCCCTTTGCTCTCGCAGTAGTTTCCTAACTTTGTTATTGTAGCACGGTGGGTTTTTCCCGTCCCTCACAGTTTTACTCGGAACGTACCTGTCTAAAACGCATTTTACGATTGCCTTGAACTTTTTCCATAAACACTCAACATTGTCAGTGTCGGAATAGAAATTTTCGTTTTGATCTGTTAGGTAGTCTGAAATCTGCCGTCTATTACTCTTGCTAAACAGATAAACCTTCCTCCCTTTTTTTATATTCCTATTAAATTCCATATTCAGGGATGCTGCAACGGCCTTATGATCACTGATTCCCTGTTCTGCACATACAGAGTCGAAAAGTTCGGGTCTGTTTGTTATCAGTAGGTCCAAGATGTTATCTCCACGAGTCGGTTCTCTGTTTAATTGCTCGAGGTAATTTTCGGATAGTGCACTCAGTATAATGTCACTCGATGCTCTGTCCCTACCACCCGTCCTAAACATCTGAGTGTCCCAGTCTATATCTGGTAAATTGAAATGTCCACCTAAGACTATAACATGCTGAGAAAATTTATGTGAAATGTATTCCAAATTTTCTCTCAGTTGTTCTGCCACTAATGCTGCTGAGTCGGGAGGTCGGTAAAAGGAGCCAATTATTAACCTATCTCGGTTGTTGAGTGTAACCTCCACCCATAATAATTCACAGGAACTATCCACTTCTACTTCACTACAGGATAAACTACTACTAACAGCGACGAACTCTCCACCACCCGTTGCATGCAATCTATCCTTTCTAAACACCGTCTGAACCTTTGTAAAAATTTCGGCAGAATTTATCTCTGGCTTCAGCCAGCTTTCTGTACCTATAACGATTTCAGCTTCGGTGCTTTCTATTAGCGCTTGAAGTTCCGGTACTTTACCAACGCAGCTTCGACAGTTTACAATTACAATATCGATTGCTGCTTGGTCTCCGCATGTCCTGACTTTGCCCCGCACCCGTTGAGGCTTTTGCCCTTTCTGTACTTGCCCAAGGCCATCTAACCTAAAAAACCGCCCAGCCCACGCCACACAACCCCTGCTACCCGTGTAGCCGCTTGTTGCGTGTAGTGGACTCCTGACCTATCCAGCCGAACCCGGAACCCCACCACCCTATGGCGCAAGTCGAGGAATCTGCAGCCCACACAGTCGCAGAACCGTCTCAGCCTCTGATTCAGACCCTCCACTCGGCTCTGTACCAAAGGTCCGCAGTCAGTCCTGTCGACGATGCTGCAGATGGTCAGCTCTGCTTTCATCCCGCTAGCGAGACTGGCAGTCTTTTACCAAATCAGATAGCCGCCGGAAGCCAGAGAGGATTTCCTCCGATCCATAGCGACTTACTTCATTGGTGCCGACATTAGCGACCACTTACAGATGGGTGCACCCTGTACCCTTCATGGCATCCGGAAGGACCCTTTCCACATCTGGAATGACTCCCCCCGGTATGCACACGGAGTGCACATTGGTTTTCTTCCCCTCTCTTGCTGCTGTATCCCTAAGGGGCCCCATTACGCGCCTGACGTTGGAGCTCCCAACTACCAGTAAGCCCACCCTCTGCGACCGCCCGGATCTTGCAGACTGAGGGGAAACCTCTGGAACAGGACAAGCAGCTAAGTCAGGCCGAAGATCAGTATCAGCCTGAGACAGAGCCTGAAACCGGTTCGTCAGACAAACTGGAGAGGCCTTCCGTTCAGCCCTCCGGAATGTCTTTCGCCCCCTGCCACACCTTGAAACGACCTCCCACTCTACCACAGGTGAGGGATCAGCCTCAATGCGGGCAGTATCCCGGGCAACCACAGTCGTAGTCCGATTGGGGGATGCGTGGGACGAGCTGGCTGTCCCCGACAAACCCTCATCCGGACCCCCACAGTGATGCCCATTGGCAACAGCCTCAAGCTGTGTGACTGAAGCCAACACTGCCTG
The DNA here is from genome assembly GCF_021461385.2 of Schistocerca piceifrons. Classification (NCBI taxonomy): domain Eukaryota; kingdom Metazoa; phylum Arthropoda; class Insecta; order Orthoptera; family Acrididae; genus Schistocerca; species Schistocerca piceifrons. The sequence continues at coordinate 451,468,695 of NC_060142.1, forward strand.
AAGCTGGGAGCGAAGGGATGCCAACTCAGCCTGCATCCGAACACAGCAGTTGCAGTCCTTATCCATGCTAAAAACTGTTTTGCAAAGAACGTCTGAACTAATCTACAGAGAGCGCAAACAAATCGACACAAAATTTAAACAGTTATTAAAATACAATATTGCCTAGTAAAAGCGGTAATGCTGCTACTTGCGCACTGCTGAAACACTGCTCGGCGGCGGAAGGAGACTACGCGATTTTACACTATTCAGGTACTAAAACGCGATGCTACAACTCTCAAATACTATAATACGTCCGAAATTTATGAATTAAACAATGCAAGTACCAAAAACACGAAAAGAAATTAAGGATTAAACTATGTAACAAATGAGTGAGCTAGGAGTATACGACTTTCTGCTGCAGCTGCTTATCCAACGGGGCAGGGAACATACTCCCATTCATTATGCCGGTTCTGACATAGCTTCCATGTTGTTGATCACACACCCACTGCTTCATTGACTAGAGTTGTGCTCTACCAAAACTACGGTTCGGTAGCTTTGGTTTATTACATAACTGAAATAGTAAATGGTGGTATTACAGGTAGTGTTCATAGCATTGTTAGGGAAATAAACATAAATGAGTCTGAGAAAGAAACTAAGAGCTCACTAATTCTCTTTGTTTGTTTTGCACGTAGTTAGAAGCCAACTCGTTCAGTGTTAGTTCATTGAGTACTTTGTATCCTTATAAAACATGACTTGAATTTTGCAAGTGATTGGAACTAGTTGATCACGTTACTTCTGCACTTTTGCGTAACGAAAGACGTTATTTTTGATCCAAGTTCAGTTTACTTGCACAAACACAAAATACTCTACATAATTATTGTCGTTAATTTGTACTCAACAGAACGTTCTACAACATGATCAGAGGCAAAATTTGCTGCTACAATTGATAAATGCGAAAGTTGTATATGAATAACGAAAGCATGTTTTATGTTAGCTCAAAAAAAGTAGTGAAACAGTGTTTAATATCATTTTGTTTTGTGTTTTTAAATTTATTTTATCTTGTTTTTTGAGGAAATTGTGTTTTCTAGCGTTATATGGTAAATCTGTAATTTTTTTACTGCAACATCCCTCTGTTTCAACTTAGAAAGCAACAATTTTCAAATAGAACCAGAATTAACAATTGATAGTTTCAGTTTTGCTATAAAGGATAGGAGGATAACAATGTAGAACAAAAATATTACATAGATTATGCTGTCATTTATACACCCTCATTAAGTTTCTAAACGGTTCACCGCTGCCAGTTTCTAGGGGAACCTAGTAAGGGACTGGCCACCTGCGCAAGCTAAGCGAGCGAAACAAGGTGACGCCCAATAGATATGCAACACTCCTAACATACAGGTAGCACGGTTACAACCTTGACTGACCAAAGTTTGTAGGAAAACTGTCGTAGTCTACGCCTCTTTACAACAGTCCGTGGTAGCCCATGGTAGCTTTTCAGTTCTATCGGTGACCTATCGGTGTCGACAATGACTCAGTTCCTGATATTCTGAATGTTTTCAAATGAAGTTTTAAAATGACGCGGCTAGAAAATGAAGATTTCATTACCTGTCTTTGGACGCTGGCTGCGTGTACCACTTGACTTCACTTCCTCCACATTTTCGATAATATTACCGATCACGGACAAACATTAGGATGTGTGGCAACGATGAGCGATCTCAGCGACACTGCGAAAGAAATACTTTTCAGAACGCGTTTGCATTCGCGAAAGTCGTTATGCGACGGTTACACATAATCAGCCGAACCTCCTCCCATTCCCCCCTCGCACCTTCCCTTTCCTTCAGCCCTACCGGTAATTCCTCAGCGATGGCGGGATTGGTTTAATGGCGGCGGCGGTGCAGGCTCGGGGCGCTTCGGCCGCGCTGTCTCAATACGCGCGCCAACCAGCCGCCCCCCTCCCAACACGCTCGTAAAGCAGCTTTCCGGCCGTAAAGACGAAAGTTTTAGCACCGGAGGAACAATCATCATTGTAATGATTTGAGCGTGTAATGAAGGCGGACTTTTTGTGCGCCCCCGGCTGCCGTGGGCGGGGCGGGGCGCCTGCGATATGGTCCGCAGAGCCAGCGCCGGCCCGGCCGGGCCATAAAACCGCCGCCGTGCTGTTGGCCTCGCCACGCCTGGTCTGCACTCGCCTGACTCGCTGCAGTTACCTCGGCGCTCCCAGCAAACACTGCGCAAACAGGGAGGCGAAATTTTTCACAGTTGAAGAGGCTCTACAAAAGGTGAATCACCTAAAACGCACCGCAAATATTGTGGAAATACACTGAAGAGCCAAGTAAATTGCTGCACCTGCATAATATCGTGTAGAGCCCCCGCGAGAACGCAGAGGCGCAGCAACAAGAGGTGGCATAGACTCGACTAATGTCTGAAGTAGCGCTGGATGGAACTGACCCCAAGAAACGTGCAGGGCTGTCCATAAATCAGTAAGAGTACGAGGGGTGGAGATCTCTTCTGAAAAGCACGTTGCAAGGCTTTCCAGATATGCCCAATACTGTTAATGTTTGGGGAGTTCGATGGCGAGCGGAGGTGTTTAAACTGAGACAAGTGTCCCTGAAGCCACTCTGTAGCAATTATGGACGTGTGGAATGCAGCATTATCCTGCTGGAATTGCCCATGTCCTTCAAAATCCACGATAGACATGAACGGATGCAGGTGATCAGACAGGATGCTTAAGTACATGTCACCTATCAGGCTCGTATCTAGATGTATCAGGGGTCCCGTATCACTCCAACTGCAGACGCCCCACACTGAGCCTCTATCAGCTGGAACAGTCCCCTGACATGCAGGCTCTATGGATTCATGAGGTTGTCTCCATACCCGTACACGTACATCCTCTCGAAACAATTTGAAACGAGACTCGTCCAGCCAGGCAACATGTTTCCAGTCATCAACAGTCCAATGTCGGTGTTGACGGGCCCAGGCAGGCGTAAAGCTTTGTGTCGTGCACTCATCAAGGTTACACAAGTGGATCTTCGGCTCCGAAAGACCATATCGATGATGTTTCTTAGAATGGCTCGCACGCTGACAGTTGTTGACGGCTCAGTATTGATATCTGCAGCTATTTACAGAAGGGTTGCACTTCCGTCACGCTGAACGATTCTCTTCAGTCACCGCTGGTGCCGTTCTTGCAGGAGCTTTTCCGGCCGCAACGACGTCGGGGATTTGATGTTTTACCGGATTCCTGACATTCACGGCACACTCGTGAAATGGTCGTACGGGAATATGCCTAGCGACCTAGCGTCATAGCGACCTCGGAGATGCTGCGTCCCCTCACTCGTGCGACGACTATAACACCACCGTCAAATTCACGTAATTCTTGATAACCTGCGATTGTAGCAGCATTATCCGATGTAACGACTGCGCCAGACACTAGTTGTCATATGTAGGAGTTGCTGACCGCAGCGCAGTGTTCTGACAGTGCACGTATCTCTGTACTTGAGAACGCATGCCTATACCAGTTTCTTTGGCGCTTCAGTGTAGAAAATATTATTGATGTGCGGTTTCCACAGAATGGATTGGTTGCTTGTCATTGACTCCTATCGTTAGCCAATCAGCAGATTGCAATAATACTAAGAAAGTTTTTTTTTGCGCAAACATACACGTTTCTGAATGAAACTATACCTGTTGACATTAACAAATTAAGCCGGCCAGAGTGGCCGAGCGGTTCTAGGCGCTACAGTCTGGAACCGTGCGACCGCTACGGTCACAGGTTCGAATCGTGCCTCGGGCATGGATGTGAGTGATGTCGTTAGGTTAGTTAGGTTTAAGTAGTTCGAACTTCTAGGGGACTGATGACCTCAGAGGTTAACTCCCATAGTGCTCAGAGCCATTTTAGCCATTAACAAACTAAGAGTAATGTATCCAGAATGAAATTTTCACTCTGCAGCGGCACACAGTTTTAATCTGCCAGGAAGTTTCATATCAGCGCACACTCCGCTGCAGAGCGAAAATTTCATTCTGGAAACATCCCACAAGCTGTGGCTAAGCCATGTCTCCGCAATATCCTTTCCTTCAGGAGTGCTAGTTCTGCAGGGTTCGCAGGAGAGCTTCTGTAAAGTTTGGAAGGTAGGAGACGAGGTACTGGCAGAAGTAAAGCTGTGAGGACGGGGCGTGAGTCGTGCTCGGGTAGCTCAGTTGGTAGAGCACTTGCCCGCGAAAGGCAAAGTTCCCGAGTTCGAGTCTCGGTCCGACACACAGTTTTAATCTGCCAGGAAGTTTCATAAGAGTAATGTAAATTAGAATATCGGTGGTGTTATTTCCCACATCGACGCATGTACAATACCTGCTGCCGCACACATTAAAGAACAACACAAGAGCATACACTAGTGAGATCTTAGTGTGCGCCTCAGCATACGACAGCAACGTAACGGGTGGAAGGATTGTGCTGACTGGGTTTAGGGAAAGCCGTTTATTGCTTCACAATAGTTGGTAAATCTTTATTTAAAAAGATATACTTAAAACATCAGTAACTCATAAATCATTAGCAACTGCTTGAGACTGATTTCAGGGCGACAATCCAGAAAGACAAAACTTACAATAAATATTTTTCTTTCTTTTCGAAGCAAGTAATTCCTCTTTAATTTAACAAGTTCAACATTCTTGAGAACGCTTGCCTATACCAGTTTCTTTGGCGCTTCAGTGTAAAAGCGGATGATGCTGTAGTATACAGAGAAGTTGCAGCATTAGAAAATTGTAGCGAAATGCAGGAAGATCTGCAGCGGATAGACACTTGGTGCTGGGAGCGGCAACTGACCCTTAACATAGACAAATGTAATGTATTGCGAATACATAGAAAGAGGGATCCTTTATTGTATGATTAGATGACAGTGGAACAAACACTGGTAGCAGTTACTTCTGTAAAATATCTGGGAGTATGCGTACGGAACGATTTGAAGTGGAATGATCATATAAAATTAATTGTAGGTAAGGCGGGTGCCAGGTCGAGATTCATTGGGAGAGTCCTTAGAAAATGTAGTCCATCAACAAAGGAGTTGGCTTACAAAACACTCGTTCGACCTATACTTGAGTATTGCTCATCAGTGTGGGATCTGTACCAGGTCGGGTTGACAGAGAAGATCCAAAGAAGAGAGGCGCATTTCGTCACAGGGTTATTTGGTAAGCGTGATAGCGTTACGGAGATGTACAGCAAACTCAAGTGGCAGACTCTTCAAGAGAGGCGCTCTGCATCGCGGTGTAGCTTGCTCGCCAGGTTTCGAGAGGGTGCGTTTCTGGATGAGGTATCGAATATATTGCTTCCCCCTACTTATACCTCCCGAGGAGATCACGAATGTAAAATTAGAGAGATTCGAGCGCGCCCAGGGACTTCCCGGCAGTCGTTCTTCCCGCGAACCGTACGCGACTGGAGCAGGAAATGGAGGTAATGACAGTGGCACGTAAAGTGCCCTCCGCCACACACCGTTGGCAGGCTTGCGGAGTATATATGTAGATGTAGATTCATAAGAATACAACTCGAGGTCCCTTTAGGCACCTGAAAATCAAGCAAATGTGACTTCTCCGCAATTACAGAGAGAGCATTTTCGTAACAATTAGAGAACTATCATTAGCAAATTTCAAACAAGGAAGGCAGCCCTTTTTTTAAAAAAATTTTACACGTTGTGATTACGATTAAAATAACTTGAGGGTACCGTTGGCGCTAGCAATTTAGAAACCGAAGGATAGCCCCCTTTAAAAAAATTTAAAGGTTCAGCATTTCACAAACTGGCGGAGCTCTTTGGCATTAGTAACTTTTCAACAGGTGGTAACAACATTCAAAAATTTTAGAAGTTAAACATTTGACAATATTATAAAATTTTCAGTCCAGTATTACGATAAAAACTTTGTAACACCAATTGGGCAGTAATAATTTTAGAACAGAAACATAGCAGCGTTTTTAAAATTTAGAGCGATCTGCAATCAAAGATCGAAACAACTTCAAATCAAGGAAACCTTAAAGCACCAATAATAAGACAATACCGGGTTGGCGGAGGCAAGGCTTGGCGCAGGGTAGCGGACACTCCGTGGCTTGACAGAGCAATAGAATGTGCGACTGAACAAAGATATAACAGCTTGAAAAACGAGCGACACGGCTCAAGTAGTTATGTGGATTCTGACCAGTAAGGAGGCAACTGACTGTCACAGGCTGTGTTCAAAATGACCACCGGAAATGGCGATACAAGCTTCTAGTGTTATATGGAATGACTGCTGCGTATTTGTTCGCATTTCAGCGGAGATATCCGAACGGGCTGCAGTAATACGTCGTTGCATACATCCAGTGTAGCTGATATGTCCTTGTAAACGTGGATTTCAGGTTTCCTCACCAAAAAAGTATACAGGCATCAAATCCGGGAAAAGACCCAGCAAAAGTACAGGTCCTCTGAGTCAGTTCCAAAGATGCGGAAGACATACTGTAGTTTTTCGTGCATTATGTGCTGGACGAGTTTGTGGGACTGGCACGGAGTGACGTACGGAGAAGGAATGTGTTGAAATTTGTACGGAGTCCAGGACATCGTAGGTAGTGAACAGGGTGTTCGAGGAGTATGATACGCTGGCCTGTTCGCCATTACCTGCCACGTATTCAGGGTAAGGCCAAAGAACATTTCATGCACACTGTTCCAAGTCCCCGGCTATTTCCTACTGTGCGTGGCTTTCTCCCAGAGTTCAGTACTGCAGTTGACCTCCGACTGGCAAGCAGTGTTACGTGTTTTACTGCTGAGATAACAGGGTTCACCGAGAATCCTAAATGGTAGCCTTTATTGATTTACAACGGACATCAATGTATAGTGGACTATGGAAACGAACCAGAAGTGACATTCTGACGTTGCGTAAAATAAAAAGAAGGACCGCAAAGGATGACTATCCACAAAAAATTACATAGTTTTAGGGGAAGGTAGCAATTTTTGCGTTCCAGATGAGACAGAAAATGGAAAGCGAAAACATTTTCTCAGATCAAAGAAGGAGGCAGAAAGACGCTACAGTTGCATCAGGGCGGCTCTTCAATCGAGGCTAACACCTAGTAACATCGTTAACGTCAGACGGAAGTGCGGAACAGTCGTTACATTCCAATAAGACAAAATATTTCGGAACTACGCAAGAGCCCACCGTTTCTGGAAGAATATTCTTCCAGGAAAATTTACCGAAAAAAGCTATATTTTACTTGCAGATAATAACAGGTGAAAAGGGTAAAGCGTATTTATCAAACTGAGAATCATTCTTTGCGGATGGAACGTTCAAGAGTTCGAGAAAGCAGTTCGGACAGTTGTTTGCACCCCACGCCAACCGTAATAGTTCTTTGGAGAAAACAAACATCATTCTCGTTGTTTACGCTATGCTGCCAAATAGATAAGAACGTTTTCTTAAGGAGTAGTTTCCCTTTGAGAACAATCAGTTTCCTGAGCGATTAAAGTAATCAGTAGTAACGATTTTTCATAAAAAGGGAGAAAGGGATAATGTAGACTTCCCCTTTAACAAGTAAACAAAGGCGCACAGATTTTCGCCTGTCCCTGTTGATATATACCAACGCCCGTCAGCAGCTGATGGTCTTAATATAATTCTAATTTCGCTAAGATGAAGAGTTTGGCACAGGGGGTAATTTTTGACGGACTGCGTCAAACTAGTCAGAAGGCTGATGATTCAAAAAAAAAAAAAAAAAAAAAAAAAAAGGAACTTTCAAATTGGGTAATGTTTACAATTACGTTTAGGAACAAAACTGTCATTTAGTTTTTCTGATATGTTCAATGGCCTACCACCACACGCATATCAAACGCCCGTAGTCCACTTTTGTCAGAATGTGTGGATTTACATAACTGAATGCTTTGGCAATGCGGCGTCATATTTCATCCGACGTCGTTGCAAGGGAAGGAACATAGACGAAGTCTTTCACAGTCAACAAAAAAATCACATACCGTGAGCTAAGGCGGTCTTGCTGACCATTGTTGCATTGTAACATTTTTACGCTCCTTAAAGCGGATGCATAATCGAGACAGTTCGTTGTTAAGAAATGCTCTTAAATGCTGACGTGAACCAGCAAGTTGCCACTAGAGGGAAGGTTATTTTTTAAGTTTCGATTGTAACCTCTCCGCACAAATGTATAACAATGTTAATGAAAATGTTGTCTTCCCACAAAACTGAATAATTAAAAATGAACCAAGCGTAACCTGCTTGCAAAATTAAGAATAATAATGGCCCAAATGTAAACTCCCCACAAACATTAATTAATGAAGATTGCTCATTAAACCCACAGTAAAATTAATTAAATAATGAAGCATAAACTATGTGTAACATCTAAACACAAATAATTAAGCCTGACAAATTTTATAAGGGCAGCGGCGCTGACCTTCGGCCCTGTGCAATAGTTAAACCTGAACAAAAAACCCAAAATTCTTACATCAGTAAACTCCATCAATATCTGCTCTTATTTTTCGGCACAGCTTCGTGCAATGCTGGCCCATGTTTAGTTTTAATTCTTGGAGGGAATGCATAGGAAGTATTACTTGACTTGAAATGAATCTTTTTGTTTAAAACAGTTACTTTATAAGAACATTATTATTGGGGCAATTCTTGAACAAATTAATTACAATTAACATATGTCATTAGCTGAGCGCAATGCTGCTTCATTACCTTCTATAACAATATACCTCGTCCCGAACCGTGACCAGAGATGGAAGGAGAGCACGCCGCCGATGCATGCCGACGCCCGCTCAGTACAACCGTCTACTCGCTACAGCTACTGCCGACAGAGTGCAACTCGCAACTCACTACTCGCAACACAACACTCGCGCGGTCAAGCGCAGACTAGCAACGATAAATAACTCCCTGGTCAGAGATTCTGTCATGCCTCGCCATCGCTGGTAATGAATACATATGAAACGTACGCGTTTCATAACCCTCCACTGGGGGGCAAAAAATTTGGCAGCGATGGTGAGTCATTTGGACTTGCCATGAGCAACAAATTTTTCTTAACTAATTGACTTTACAAACAGACAATATACAGATGTAGAGCATGAAGTAAATATAGTGCACATGCACCGAGTACAAAACATATTAGGCAATAACAAAATGTGAGTACAAAACATATTAACAAATGACATAAGTGCACATGCACTGAAAAATTCTTCAAAGTTTTCACAACAAATAGACATAATGAGTACAAATCTCATTGACAAATGACATAAGTGCACATGTACTGAAGTAGTGAACATATCAGCAAATCAAAAGAAAAAAAAAATGTACATACAATGAGTAGAAATCATGTTAGAAAAATAACAAAAGTGCACACGCACTATAATGCAGAATATATCAGCAAATCAAAAAAAAAAATGTATTGGTCATGAATACAAATCATATTAGCAAAAAAAAGTTTTCACTATGTTACAAGAATTAGGATAGGAAAGGGAAGGATTGCATCATGGTTGTAGCACATTGGGTTGCACGCAGCTGCACTGAAAGTCCATATCTTTCTACTGGAGCACAACACCAAGTGAAACAATCTGAAGTTCTTTTCCCAGAAGTATTTATCAGCGTAGCCAAGACACTGTAATGTCGTAGTAATATTCCATGTTATCATTTTGGCAGTACATTAGGTACACCAAACAGTGGGACCATAATAACATCTCCATCGCTTACAGTGGTGGACAACATGTCGTGTCAACACCACGTTCTTGTAAGGTACACCAACGTAGAATTAGTGCAAAAACCAAATATAGTGCTTCATTATCAAGAGGATATACAAGACAAACGGATATTGCAGTAATTCAAGGTAGTTAGGTCAGAAGGTGAAGGACGTTAAGTCACATACTAGTCTTCACTGAGATTACATTAGTAGTTTGTGGCAGTCATTGCCCAGTTATTGAACATTTCTGTACCATGTATGTAGTATTACAGAATAATGTCCATAGATTGGCGTTTTACAGAGAACATTGGCACTCATTGCCTAATTACAAATCATCAGGAGTCATTACATAATTACATTCATGTGGTGTTTTACAGAGAACATTGGCACTCATTTCCTAATTACAAATCATCAGAAGTCATTACTGAAAACAGGAGGTAGTCAATAACATAGTATTACAGAATAATGTTCATAATTAATCATTAGTCATCTCAATACAGTAATCACTAGCATTCATTTCCCAGTTACAAGGCATAAAACAGGAGGTAGTCAATAACATAGTATTACAGAATAATGTTCATAATTAATCATTGGTCATCTCAATACAGTAATCAGTAGCATTCATTTCCCAGTTACAAAGCACTATTATTATACTGTAACCATTACTCAAAGTCTGTGGTTGGAAAACATCATTTAGTATTACTCATAACTCTTTTAAATTGGTAGCATTATTTGGGACTGGTAATACTTTCCTTTTTTGTGTTGGGTAATTACAGGGAAAAGAAAAAAAAATTGCTTTTGGGTTGTTGCTGTAAATGAAAATGTGTAACGTCCTTCGTCATGAGTCAGCTGTAGCAAGATTATGAAACAAGTAGAGTATATGTAATCACCTTCATAAAGGACATAGACTTAATGAACAACTTCTTATAGTACATTAATTTCATAAATAATTTCTCCTGCAAAATATACAAAAATGGATTATTAAACTGAAAGAAGAAACGCATTTTATGCTGAAAAGTAGTGAACTTCGAATTAACAGGTAATGAAATGTGTATAAATATGTGTTCCATAGCTGTCCCTTCCAAAACCTTCAGTCATCATACTATGCAATATAATACCTACTGTCAAAACGAACTGCAACAAATACTTAAATAACTACATAGAATAAATACATAACTTCAACATCATCCTCATCTGTAAAGAAAAAACTTCATTATCCATCACTTCATTATCTATGTTATCATAACTCCATTATTATCATCACCTGTAAAGAAAAACTTCATTATCCATAGTAGCATATTCTTCATCATTTTTCATCAGCATTCAATATCATCTGCAAAAAATCATTTCATTACTCATTATACAATTATTCCTTATTTCTATCATATTTCATCACTAAAACTAAGATGTGTAGTTCTGTCTGACAGCCTGCATCAATCGCCTCGTATTCTGAAAGAAAAAATTAGTTAAAACTGCTATTCTACGATGTGTATAGTATATTCCTGTTAATGCTTGTTAATTCTGATCCATTTACTCTTCCTCATGCGGTATTACATCTTCTTTCGTTTATTCCGTAGGTGAAATTCCCATTTCTGTTTAATTTATTTCGTTTGCACGTTATTTCTTTCTGAAAATGATGAACAGAGATTAATGTCTAGCATTTACATAATATACTCACTAAATAATGACTCGTTTATGGTAACATAATTAAGCATACAGCATAACACGACAGAAAACGTAATATGTGAAAAAAATAGATAGTGTTCAGAGGCAAAAATGTACCCAGTGTATCACAATGTAGCAGTAAAGTAGTCACAATGTTGAGATATCGTAAGGCAAAATGTCAAAGTCAACTGGTGTTTGCTATATCTTAACTACTTCATAGTGCATACAAACAAAATATGAAAACAATCGTACAGCCATTAAAAAAAAGTGACAAGAAATGTGACCTTCTTTGAGTTCATCTTGTATGTTGTGTAGTTAATAGAGGCGAGAATTAAAGACTTTAATGGAGGGAGAATTTAGTAAAATTAATATGTCACTAGATAAAATTGCATAATTATTCATCAGATACGTAAGTTTATCTGGAAAAATGTGTACAGTCTGATATGTAACGACAAGAAGAGCGACCTGCTAACCTTACCTTGCCGGGCACTTGCCAAGAAAAAATACGATAATCATCAGTAAGTGTTCATGTGAATATAATTGCATAAATGTACATAAAAAATTAGGAAATGGCATTACAGTGTGATAAATCATAAAGTATCTTCATTCAATAAAAGGTTTGATGTTTGACCAGCGGTGGTTTCCTTTCGGTATTCTGGTTCTCAAAGTTTCGACGTGTACAACATTAGGGTGAGGAATGCTGCGAATTCGATATGGACCTGCATATTGAAGCTCAAATTTACTGCACCTACCTTTTATTTTGTTGGATAAATAGTGTGTACGTACTAATATCTTCTGTCCAACGTGAAAGTCACGGCGTATACAAACCTGTTTTTGTTGTCTTCTCCGGCGCTCTGCGGCACGTTTGATGTAGTTCAGCGCAATGTCAATTATTTCATGGTGTCGTACTCTACGAGATGTAGGAAAGTTTACAAATTCTTTAATTTTGTTATATGGTTCAACATTTTTCAGTATAACAGACGGAGTGTATTCATTTGGTATGGAATGAATTACATCCTGGAATGAGTTTATGTGTGTATCCCAATCAATATGTCTTTTATGGCAGTATATTCTACACAGTTTACCAATTTCTTTCATTAATCGTTCACAAAGGTTCGAAGAAGCATGGTACCTGGATATATATATCGGAGAAATGTTTCTAGCTCGTAACATACGTGTCCATATAGCAGATCGAAATTGTGGTCCATTGTCAGAAATTACTTTCATCACATGCCCAACATGAAATAGAAAATGTTTTACAAATGCTTTCGAAACAGTTTTAGCAGTAGCTTTGCGTAACGGAGTGAAGGTAACAAATTTTGAAGTGAGTTCAATAGCGACAAAGATGTAGCAAAAGCCTCTATTAGTTCTGGGAATCGGACCAAAAATGTCTACAGCGGCCATATGTCTCAATTTAACAAGTACAATGGGATATAATGGAGGAATATGGGAAGTCGTATCTGACTTAGGTTTCTGGCAGATTTTACATGACGCTTAAACTCGTCGAATACGTTTCTCCATGTTCGTAAAATAACAGTTCTGTCTCAGTATAAGAAAACATTTTCTAGCTCCGTAATGTGCGTAAATTAAATGAGTATACCAGATTAATTTGTTAACAAGTTCATCAGGAATGCATAATAACCAATCGTTGCTGTCAGGATGAGAGCGGCGAAACAGAATGTCATTGCGTACAGTGTAATGGTTTCTAATGGTAACATTATTCCTATATTGCCAGAGGTGTTTAATCTCTTTCCACACGTTGTCTTTACTTTGCTCTTGTGCTATGTCCTGTAATGACGACGAAATAAAATTTTCAAATGCAACTTGTTGAATGTACATGACGCTGGAATTTGCTTTGCAGAAGTTGGTTGCGATGTCTTGCTGATTGTTGCTGAGAGAACGAGATAGTGCGTCTGCTACAACATTTTGTGTGCCGGGAATGTGAACTATTGTAAAATTAAATTCCTGCAAGTAAAGTTTCCATCTGCTTAATCTGTCGTGAGTGAATTTAGCCGAAAGTTAAAATTGTATTGCTCTATGGTCTGTGTAGACGGTGGTGTGTCTTCCATAAAGAAAAGTCTAAATCTCGTAAAAGCCCAAACAACACATAATGTTTCCAGTTCTGTAACAGAATAATTTCGTTCAGCAGGTGACAGAATGCGACTTGCAAATGCGATGTTTTTAATTACTGTACAACCATCTTCTTCAATTTCCTGAAAAATATGTACGCCTAAAGCGGTGTTAGAACTGTCGGTGGCAATAGAAAATTTCTAGTAAGATCTGGGTGCGATAAAAGTGGTGCATTCAACAAGGCTCCTTTCAGGTTCACAAATTCAGAGTGTGCTTGCCTGTCCCAGGAATTGACAAAATCTGGGGGTATCTAAAGCAGAGTAATGAATAAATTTACGAAAAAAGTTAATTAAACCCAAAAAACTGCGTAGTTGTTTCATCGTCGTAGGAACAGTAATGTCACGTAGAGCTTGAAGTTTTTCCGGATCAGGCGCAATGCCTTCTGCTGAAATTACGTGTCCAAGAAATTTTATAGAAGTTTTACCAAAGTGCGATTTACTGAGATTAACTGTGAGTCCTTGTGCACGAAAAGTTTGCAACAGTCGTTCTAAAATCACAGTGTGTTCAGACCAGTTAGCTTCTGCGATAAGAATGTCGTCCACGTACGTCGTGATTCTGTCTTTAAGTTCTGTCGGAAGTATTGTGTTCAAACCGCGAATAAAAGCTGCTGAGGAAATTGTTAAGCCGAACGGTAATTTACAAAATTGATAACAGTCACCAAAACAGAGAAATGCTGTGTACTTTCTGCAGTTCGGATGGAGCTGAATTTGGAAAAATCCCGATTTCAGATCTAATGTAGAATAAATAGCAGTACCGTGAAATTTCTGTAGAACTTCCTCTAGTGTCTGTGGTCGATCTGTTTCATTAATAATTATGTCATTGATGTGACGTGAATCAAGCACGAGGCGAAGTGAGCCATCCTTTTCTTAACAATATGGAGCGGGTTTATGTACGGACTAACTGCCGGTTCAATAATTCCTTGGTCGAGCATATCTTGCAATTCCTTCTTAACCTGTTCTCTATGAATATATGGAATGGGATAATGCTTGGCTTTAAATGTGTCGTGCTGTTTAACCTGAAAGTCATACATAAAACCGGACATACTACCAGGAATGTTGTCGAAAACTGGAGCTTGCTGTAAAATAATTTTGCGTAGCTCTGAACGTTCGTCGTCTGTATTTGCACTGTTTTGTTTAGTTTTATCAGAAATCATATGTATAACGTCATATTCAGCTTCGTATGGAGTATTATAGTTATGTACGTACGTATCTGTAAACAATGTGGAATTACAGTCTATGCTATGTGATACGGAAATGACCTCTGTGCGATTAATTGTTTGCTCTTCTGCAGATAATGAGTGCTGAAATTCTAAAGCCAATTGCACATTTTCATCCTTTAGCATTAAATAGGAATTTTGAAAATCAATAACTGCGTCGTGTTGTACCAGAAAATTAGTACCTAAAATAACGTCTGTTGTCAATAAAGGAACAATCCAAAAATTTGAGTGAAATGTATGACCTGCAATACAAAATGATAAATATGTCTCTAATTTTACATCTACTCCTTTACTAGATACTGCTCCTTTCACTTTCGTTTTGCCTAATGGTAATATAGGATAGGTATTCTCATTGTTACACTCGTTGAAAGTTTCTTCATTTATTACTGACATAGGTGATCCGGAATCGATTACTGCTGAAAATTTCGATGAACCAATTTTAATTTCGATGACAGGATGTGAAATGGTTTTCTGAACAATTGGTCTTTCCTGCAAAAGAGTGTCTCTAATGTCGTCAAAAGTAATAACATTTTCGTGAACAACATTCTGCGTGTCTAAGGTAGTGCTTGTGTAACTGGAAGATGCGACCTGTACAGTATCTAGTCAGATTCTATCTGACGTGTTATTATTTTCTGGAGGATTCTGTGGCATTTCGACTATTTGAACTGTTCTGTTATTTCTTCCAGATGTATTACGTTCTGGATGATATCTACTATCTGGTTCATTCATGAGAATATGTTCTTGCGGACGATTTTGCTGTTGGTAAGACCGACTGTTGGTAAACGTACACTCCTGGAAATTGAAATAAGAACACCGTGAATTCATTGTCCCAGGAAGGGGAAACTTTATTGACACATTCCTGGGGTCAGATACATCACATGATCACACTGACAGAACCACAGGCACATAGACACAGGCAACAGAGCATGCACAATGTCGGCATTAGTACAGTGTATATCCACCTTTCGCAGCAATGCAGGCTGCTATTCTCCCATGGAGACGATCGTAGAGATGCTGGATGTAGTCCTGTGGAACGGCTTGCCATGCCATTTCCACCTGGCGCCTCAGTTGGACCAGCGTTCGTGCTGGACGTGCAGACCGCGTGAGACGACGCTTCATCCAGTCCCAAACATGCTCAATGGGGGACAGATCCGGAGATCTTGCTGGCCAGGATAGTTGACTTACACCTTCTAGAGCACGTTGGGTGGCACGGGATACATGCGGACGTGCATTGTCCTGTTGGAACAGCAAGTTCCCTTGCCGGTCTAGGAATGGTAGAACGATGGGTTCGATGACGGTTTGGATGTACCGTGCACTATTCAGTGTCCCCTCGACGATCACCAGTGGTGTACGGCCAGTGTAGGAGATCGCTCCCCACACCATGATGCCGGGTGTTGGCCCTGTGTGCCTCGGTCGTATGCAGTCCTGATTGTGGCGCTCACCTGCACGGCGCCAAACACGCATACGACCATCATTGGCACCAAGGCAGAAGCGACTCTCATCGCTGAAGACGACACGTCTCCATTCGTCCCTCCATTCACGCCTGTCGCGACACCACTGGAGGCGGGCTGCACGATGTTGGGGCGTGAGCGGAAGACGGCCTAACGGTGTGCGGGACCGTAGCCCAGCTTCATGGAGACGGTTGCGAATGGTCCTCGCCGATACCCCAGGAGCAACAGTGTCCCTAATTTGCTGGGAAGTGGCGGTGCGGTCCCCTACGGCACTGCGTAGGATCCTACGGTCTTGGCGTGCATCCGTGCGTCGCTGCGGTCCGGTCCCAGGTCGACGGGCACGTGCACCTTCCGCCGACCACTGGCGACAACATCGATGTACTGTGGAGACCTCACGCCCCACGTGTTGAGCAATTCGGCGGTACGTCCACCCGGCCTCCCGCATGCCCACTATATGCCCTCGCTCAAAATCCGTCAACTGCACATACGGTTCACGTCCACGCTGTCGCGGCATGCTACCAGTGTTAAAGACTGCGATGGAGCTCCGTATGCCACGGCAAACTGGCTGACACTGACGGCGGCGGTGCACAAATGCTGCGCAGCTAGCGCCATTCGACGGCCAACACCGCGGTTCCTGGTGTGTCCGCTGTGCCGTGCGTGTGATCATTGCTTGTACAGCCCTCTCGCAGTGTCTGGAGCAAGTATGGTGGGTCTGACACACCGGTGTCAATGTGTTCTTTTTTCCATTTCCAGGAGTGTATATTGATAATTATGCTCATTGTTTTTACGTCTGTCTTGATAGTCGTTTCTATACGGTGCATTGCTATAGGAATTGAAGTATTGTGTTTTCTGCACGTAGTTATTTCCTTGCTGGCGCGCGTTACTATTTGTTGTAGCTGGGACTATACGTGCACGCGGCGAAACATTAAAGCCTTGTGCATTACATTGTTGGTTAGGTATGCTAACTGGCTGACTTTCATGCTGTTGTGGTGAAAAACGTCTATTGTTACCAAAATGTGGTTCCTGTTCCTGATAATTTTGACGATATTGATAATTAAAATTGTGTCTGTTATTAAAGTTCTGGTGGTTGTCGTTCCTAAGGCGTCTATTACCTTTGCTATTGAAATTGCGTGGCTGATCGTAATTACTGTAAGTTTGTTGACCTTGGTTTTTATATGAAAATTTTTGTTTACAAAGGAATAATCCGATTGCTGCACTTCCAAAAGCTGTAACAGATCTCTGAATGCCGAAATGTTTTCCTTCTGCTGACCCGTTAAAAGTGACACTCTTAATGATCGTGGCAATTTAGAAATACATAATTGAATAAGTGCAGATTCACTGTATGGTTCACTTAGGTACTAGTTTTGTTGGACCATGTGTTCAAAAAATTGCGTGACAGTGGAAAAATTTGAGATCTCACAATTTGGTAAACTAATTAGTTGATCCTTAATTCCACGCTGTGTCCTCTTCAACCAATACGCTGACAGAAAAGCATTCAGAAACTCTTCTACCAAATAGCATTGCCTCACGATTGGTCTCATACAAGTTGCCGGTTTGCATTCCAAAAAACTGCAAATAAATTCAAGTTTATGTGTTACGGGCCAAGTCGGTGGAAAAGCAAAGCTAAATTGTTGTATCCAATCCAGTGGGTGAATCTGTGTTCTGTCATTTTTAAATACTTTAAATTTTCTCACTGATAGAAAATGTTTGTAATCAAAATTATCGTCTCTGTATGACGGAACAGGTTCAGGATTGTATGGGAATCTGTTTGACTGTGACTGTTCGGAATCTAACTCACGCACTCTATGTAGATTACCTAAATTATACTGGCTGTGTGAGTGTGAGAAATGTTCGGAATTCGCCGTATGCTGTGACGTGTTGTTAACTGAAATATTTTTCATCTCTGTTACCTCTTGCTGTAAACTTGACAATTTTCTACGTAATGTATTATTAGACGAATCTATCTCATTGATTGTCTGCTGTAAATTTTGGAATTCAGGTGTTTGGTTAAACAAAATCGGTGCGGTATCGTCTGATTTGTTGTCATTATTACTTTCAATAACGTCAATACGACTGGCCAATTCATCATATTTTTCAGTCAGTATTTTTACCTGATCATCGTTTTTAGTGTCAGAACCATTAATCTGTTTTTCTATTTTATGTGTGGTTTCGTTCAATTTTTTAACGTCAGCTTTGATGACGTCGGAATCCTGTGTTAGTTCTAATTGTTCGAGTCTGTCTGTCACTGTTTGAAAATCTACTGTGTGTGTATCTGTTTTTGATTTAAGATCAGAAATTTCATCACACAATTCGATGTTCAACTGTTTGATGGTATTAATTTCGTCGGACACTGTAGGAATATTGTTGTCTACGTATGTTTTTGCCTTCGCAAGTATTTTACGTTTGTCTTCTTGTCTCTGTGCAGTAATTGTTTCCATGACTTGACGTTTTACTTTATTTTGATCCTGTATAAATTTGCGGAAACGCGTATCACTGTTTTGTAGGTGAAGATTAAAACGTTCGTCAATTTGAGTGGTCTGTTGGTCGAATTTCGCGTCTATCTTTGCATCCATTGTGCTTGAAAGTTCTGCTGTCATTAACTGAAACTCGTCGCGTAATTGTGTTGCCTTCTCAGAGCATTGTTTACCGACTGCACTAATTTCGTCTCTAAGTGTTTCTGTTGTAGATGTTTGCATATCCCTTAATTCCTGAGCAACAGATCTAATTTCTTCGCTACTTTTCCTAGCACAAGCCTCAATTTCCTCGCGTAACTGTTCTTTAGTATCATGACACTGCGCGGCAATGGCTCTAATCTGTTCACTAAGCTGTCTGGAATTGTTGTCTAATTTTTCATTTAACTGGCTGGAATTGTTGTCTAATTTTTCATTAAGTTGTTGTTTGAGATTTTCGTTATTTTCATTAAGCTGTTGTTTGAGATCTTCTTTAAGTATTTGTGATTTTCATTATTTTGTTTGTTCTGTTCACTAAGTTGTTTGGAATTGTTGTCTAGTTTTTCATTCAGTTTTTCATCCATTTGTCGTAAAAATGCCATAACTTGATCCCAGCCAAAATTACCGGCTCTATTCTCCGTGCAGTGTGATGGCGTACCTGCAATTATTACGTTGTGTGTGACCATTTGGTCATTCTGTGATTCACCAAAAGGTTTGCCCATCGGATGCGCACTGTTCGTCACTACCTCGGAATTAAATAAATACGACGCATTCTGATTACACTGTTCATTTTCAATAGACAAGTTCGTTTGTTCATTACGTAAATTTTGCAAACCGGGTGTTTCAAGCTGGGCTGCACTCATTGCAACAGAACGCCCCGCGTCATCAATTGTCTTCAAATTATCAGAGGACACAATTGAATTCATTTCTTCATCACTAGGATGATGGTCAGTAAACGGAGGATTGTCATCAATACACTGTGTGTCACAAGTACTATCGGTGAAGTTATTTAAGTCGGTTATTTCACTCATTATACCTCGCGATGCACTATTAACAGTCTTTCGCGGCATTTTTACACTAGTCACAATTATTCACAAATGAGACAAAGACAATGCAAAATCCAACAAACACAAATACAACAGAGAGCAACGAATTGGCGATGACCTGTGGAAGAAAGTGACAAAATTAGTAAAAGCGCTGCGCCAAATGCTAATTATATTTAAGTAAATAAGAGCAGATATCTGATTACTTTTCAGAAGATTCTCAAAGAAATACGATCCTGGTCCGGGTGTCGCCAAGTGTAACCTCTCCGCACAAATGCATAACAATGTTAGTGAAAATGTTGTCTTCCCACAAAACTGAATAATTAAAAATGAACCAAGCGTAACCTGCTTGCAAAATTAAGAATAACAATGGCCCAAATGTAAACTCCCCACAAACATTAACTAATGAAGATTGCTCATTAAACCCACAGTAAAATTAATTAAATAATGAAGCATAAACTATGTGTAACATCTAAACACAAATAATTAAGCCTGACAAATTTTATAAGGGCAGCGGCGCTGACCTTCGGCCCTGTGCAATAATTAAACCTGAACAAAAAACCCAAAATTCTTACATCAGTAAACTCCATCAATATCTGCTCTTATTTTTCGGCACAGCTTCGTGCAATGCTGGCCCATGTTTAATTTTAATTCTTGGAGGGAATGCATAGGAAGTATTACTTGACTTGAAATGAATCTTTTTGTTTAAAACAGTTACTTTATAAGAACATTATTATTGGGGCAATTCTTGAACAAATTAATTACAATTAACATATGACATTAGCTGAGCGCAATGCTGCTTCATTACCTTCTATAACAATATACCTCGTCCCGAACCGTGACCAGAGATGGAAGGAGAGCACGCCGCCGACGCATGCCGACGCCCGCTCAGTACAACCGTCTACTCGCTACAGCTACTGCCGACAGAGTGCAACTCGCAACTCACTACTCGCAACTCAACACTCGCGCGGTCAAGCGCATACTAGCAACGATAAATAACTCTCTGGTCAGAGATTCTGTCATGCCTCGCCATCGCTGGTAATGAATACATATGAAACGTACGCGTTTCACGATGTACAGGCAAAGTTAAAGAAACCCGACGCAAGTCCCAGTCTTCATTCTTGTAGAAGATACTGTCATGTGAAACCTGATAAATCTTTTCCAAGCGTCTGGGCAAGTTGATGAATTCGCTTTGAATCAATGTATGTAAGTTAACTACGTAATAGGTGTGTCAGACGATCTTCTCTTTTTTTCAACGGAGGTTTCTTTGGCTTTTATCAGTATAATGAGTTGGCAGCCATAACCCCATATGCACATTCTACAGCATTTGAAACGATTATAAACTTTCGATCAGTTTGAAAGCTTACGCTCTGGACACGATTTCGTAAATTAGAGCTTTAGCAAGGACGCTTCATCGCACAGTGAAACCAAATGCAGGTCAGTTGCGCTGGAAAGGTTTCGTATTAGTCTCTATATACGTTTCGCTTACTATCCGCGGACGGACCTAATCCGAAGATCAGAACGCAACCCGTATTGGGGTAAGTTGTACCGGACGATGCCTGTTCCAGCACAGCACACCCACGCACGCCTGCTAGAAAAGGCCTTGATGCAAATTAATTAGCTGTCTTGGACACTCCACTATTAACTGTAACCGCGACATAAAAGTCAAGAACAGCTTTGACAACGGCTGGATAACTTCCGTCAACTGCAGGAGCATTAAAAACACTGCAGGTAGAGACTGGACGTAGGAAACGTACAACGGCGCAGTGCAGCTTGCGTTTAACGATAGAGCAGGATTATTAACGCGAATGCTCAATTTCCGTGGGGCGTTCCCTCAGGCGTCTCATAAATAAAAGTGAAAGAAACGTCTTCTGATATTTCCCACTACAAAGTAATACGTTTACTACCGTGTAACGGTAACTGATCGTCAATTTTTGCGGTTGGATAGTGTCCAGAGCTTATTATGCTACTTTATACACATTGCTAGAAGTTTGCATAACTCTGGCTGTTCAGGTTCTTATGGAGTGACTAACACAGTCCCGCGGAAAATTTTAAAGCTAGAAGGAGAAACCTGTTCACAATAACAATGCTAACTTCTACACTAGCGTATGCACCCCGACTTGGTTTTTGTTCCATTTACGTGAGAAATGAGGCAAAAAATGTATGTGCAATATGGTTTGGTGGTACGTAATGTAACTGTCGGAAAAAACACTGTTACGAAGCCGCATCTCTTAAGCAAATGACGTTCCACAATAGAACCTATGAAATTTTTATAGCGTAAGGGTTACCAGGATATAATCAAGTTTTCACCCCTTAAATCAAACCCATTTAAGTCTTGCAGCCTCAGAGATCTATCTCACAACTTGCCTCGCATAGCTTCGTGTGGACAGAGTGTCTGGAACATATTCATACGCTCGCTACGTGTTATCGATGCCGTCCCGGCCCACAAGCGCAACCGATTTATGGGTCTGCTCGAACTGAATGTTACTCGTTCGCCTGTAACATCTTCCTCGCTTCTTCTTTCCTCTCAGCCGTTCCGTACAGCAGTCGTGATTCATTAACAGCTCCGACCACGAAGAGTGTAACTCGTGGCTGGAATGTACGAGGGTTGTCCAGAAAGTAAGTTCCGAACAGTCGCGAAATGGAATCCACTGGGAAAATCCGGTAAAGCCTTGCACAGATGTGTTGGGCAGTGTCTCTAGTATGCCTGTCGATCGTGTCGCGTCGTTTTTCTCAGTTTTGGGTGAACAGTGAGCACTTAAAGATGCGTAGGGAATAGCGTCTCCCGCCAAGTAGGAGGGCCTGGTTAGGGATTTCACCTGTGTCATGCAGCCCACATAACACAACTGTCGAGCAGTTCCTCCTTCATGCCAATTCTGGGCCGCACACTGCAGGGGCAATGAAGAAGCTCCTGCAGCGTTCCCGATGAGAAGTGTCTGATCACCCACAATACAGTCCGTAATTGGCTCCCCCTGAGTCTCATCTTCGATCACAAGAACCGCTGGCTATGAAGACAAATTTTTTCCTCAGACAACGAGCTGCAGACCAGTGCAGATAACTGGTCAAAAGCACAGGCGGCTGCCTTCTATGACGAGGATATTGGAAAATTGATACAACATTACTACAAAACTCGTAGTTGGAGCGGCGACTATGTAGAAAAGTAGATGGAAGCTGTACCTAGCTACTGCAAATAAACCGTTTCTAGTTTTCACTGTAGTTTCCATTTCGCGACCGATCGGAACTTACTTTTTGGACAACCCTCGTACTCTTTACTTCGGGTAACAGCTGAGAGGAGCGGTCTGCCGAGTTCAGAGTCGTTCCACTGCGCAAGCACTGCCACTAATCCGTCGCAGAAACTGTGACACGATTACATGTCCACGTGTTTTGTGTATTCTTGACTACAGATCCGTGCATCGTGTACTACGCAAATGCGATACACTACAGAAAGTAAGGTGCAGAAATTTTACACTGAACTTTGTGTGTAATTGTGAATGGTTTTCAACAACGATAAAGATAGAAATCTAGTAGCTCTGTAATGGAATGGCTGTTGCGCGGGTAGATCTCCAGTATTTCTTCAGTGGGCCGAGTCACACGAGGTAAAGGCGTGGCACGTGCCTGTGTTTTCTCGTCTCACAGGCCGCGTCATTTCGAATACAGTACTTGACCTCTCGATAGCTGTGCCCACCATCCTTATCAAGAGTTAAAACTCTGACTGCCAGTGCTAGGAATATGTCCATCCCAACGTTAAATTTACTGTCGAGTCGGAGAAGGATGGCGAGCTTCCATTCTTGGATGTTTTAGTTGAGCGGAAGGCAGGAGGACGGCTAGGCCGTTCACTGTATAGGAATTCAATGCACCCTGACTGTTACTTCAACGCCAACATTATTCACCATCCCGTACACAAGAAAGCGCTTCCGAACCTGTCAGTGCACACGGCAGAGATTATTTATGACGACGAACATCTAGTGTCTAAATTTCAGCATTTGAAGCGCATGTTAAGAAAAAATGGTTGCAGCAAGAGGGAAATGTAAAAGATTTCAGGTGTTACAGACGAAAAATTCCTAGCGAATCAGCAGAAGAGACCAGGCCAGCTGCTTCCTTCCATAATGCGGAGCAGCTACTAGAAGGACAGGAGGCGCGCTGACGAGACATGAACTGAGGCCAGTGTTCCAGCCCGCCTCCTAGATGAAGGGTATGTGACGCCCCGTTGAAGACAACATCGGTCTTCCAGTTTGCGGCGTGTATGGCGTCCCCTACGAGTTTGACAGCATTTCGTATGTAGACCAAACTGTTTGCACTGTTGGCGAGCGTTGTGCAGAGCACTCATGACATATCAAACAAAGGCCACTTGAGACGTCAGCCGTGGCTGAGCATTGCCTAGAATATAGGGGTAAAATACAATTTGAAAATACGAGAATTTTGGCTGAAACACAATCATATTGAGTTTCTGTCATATGGGAAGCGGCCAAAATTAAAACAAACGGCGACTTTTAACAGAGATCAAGGGTACGCACTTGCCAAGGCATGGGGGTTGTAGTTAGACGTTGAGCGAAAGGAAAGGCGGAGGTATGACGCTTGCGGGGGCGCGGAAGCGGCAGTTTCAAACGTGGCGCCGTCACCTCGCACCATCTGACGTCACTCGGTCCCGCGGCGGATTAATGAGAGCCGCCCAAGTTGACTTCCGCGCAAGCGTCCCCTTGGCCCCCTCTGGAAGGTTCGCGAAGTTGGAGTACAAGCAGAACACCGTGCCAGCCCGGCAATGTGTGATTTTAACTCATGACGACAATGACGGTGAAAATTAAGGAAAGCTCGAGTATTTTATTGAACGTAAAGGGCTTGTTGAAACATGCCACCGCGAAAGACTCCGAGGACACATCTCACACGTCTGATGCTACCTGCCACAACTTCTTTTCTTGTGCCAACGCCTTCATCTAAGAACAGCACCTCCACCTAACGTCCTAAGTTATTTGCTGGATGTATTCCCCTCTGTTTTATCCCCTACAGTTCCCACTAGTATCATGGAAGTTCATTCCTGATGTCTTACTACGTGTTTTATCATTGTCTCCCTTCTTCTTGTTAACGTTTTCCACGTAAATCATCGTCGATTCTGCTGAGTACGTCATTCCTTTTTTTATCGACATCCTTCTGTAGCACCACATCTGAAACGCGTCGATTCTGTTCTTTTCCGTTTTCCACAGTCCATATCTCACTACCATACAACGCTGTGCTCCAGAGGTATATTCTCGAAACATGTTTCCTCAAATTGATGGCAATGTTGAATACTATTATACGCCTCTTGACCAGGAACGCCCACTTAGCCTATAGTAGCCTGCTTCGTATGTCCTCCTTGCTATGTTCCTCACACATTATTTTGCTTCCAAGGTAGCACAATTCGTTCACTTCATCTACTTCTTTGTCCCCAATTTTCATGTTACGTTTATCACTACTCCTTATTACTGGCACTCCTCATTACTTCCGTTTTCTTCGGTTTACTCTCATACCACATTTTGTGCTCACAATTGTTCATTCCATTCAGTATTTCACTGAGAAAAGCAAAGGCATCACCGAATCTTATCGTTGGTAGTTTAACGCCCTGAATTTCAATCCCACCACGGGACCTGCATGTTAGTTCTGTCTTTGCTTCTTCGATGTGCAAATTAAACAGTTGAGGAGAAAGACTACATCCCTGCCTGACTCCGTTTTTGTCCTTACCGCTGCTCTGTTGATCTGTCATTCTTATTATTCCGTCATGTTTGTTAACACATTGTACATTAACCGTCTTCCCCTATAACTTACACCTTCTAAACATTCTGCGTGGTGTCTGTTTGTTCTATAGCGTGTCTCCCTACCACTTTCGCGCAACGACACTCTGAGCGTGTTTTTTTAGGGAATTGACTAGTTTGAACCTGGGACCTGTTGCTGGTAAGGAGATGTCAGATCACACATGACATGTAGAATTCAGAAGAGTTCAGTGAGACTAGCGATGATATAACCAAATACTTAATGATTTCAGCGTCAGCTCCACTGCACTCCCTGTAAAGGAATCTTAATACTAACTAAATTTAGTGGAAGGGGTTCAAGGCTTTCCTATTTTTAGTTAGCTGGTAAAATAACGTCGAAAAAGCAGTTAAGTTTACCATTGGAAATTTTATTCTACTCACGAAACATCGTTTATAAATTGCACTATTGATACAAGGAAATGTTTTAAAACAGGATGGCAAAAACCAACTTCGTTCAACAAAAATGTGAACGAATATTCCCTGAATGGGTTTCCAAGTTCTACAATGGATCGAAGGATGACCTATGCCATATCACATCTATAATCTAGGTTTAAATTAAGTTTCACAAAAGAGAAAACTATCAAAATAGTCTACAGTGACCCTCAATTATCTTTAATTACTGATCTAACTTGTCATAAATTACAGTGGCTGATGTGGCTTCTCAATAACTATATAACAGAAAAATCATCGCGTTTCAGATTTTTAATTCAAGTGATGACGGGGTTTTGTGTGACGTCCTTAGGTTAGTTAGGTTTAAGTAGTTCTAAGTTCTAGGGGACTGATGACCATAGATGTTAAGTCCCATAGTGCTCAGAGCCATTTTTTACTTCAAGTGGCAAATGTGAACACCATGAGCTTTAATTGACGATCGACTCTAGTATTACGTAAAGGGGATGTAACAGATGAGACTTCTGCAGTTCTGAGTGAAGCCTTATGCGCTCATAAATGCGGCATCGTGTGCGTTCATTACCTTGTCGGTGTTCATCAGGGGGCGGCGGCCGGCGCAGCTCCGTCCAGCTCGCCCTCTCGGAAGCAACTCTGAAGCAACTGTCTCCTAACTTATCCTTACTGTAATTTACCGAAGTTGATTTTAAAAAAAAACTGTCTGGCTGTGTTTTCATCTGACCAATCAGGGTCTCAATGTTAACTTTAAGGCCCGCCAACAAAAATTCTGTCTATCCAATGAGAAACGTTATACTCTTCGTGGTGGGGCCATGCTTTTAAAGTTTGTAACGTAACACAGACGCGAAAAAGTCTCACGCTAAAACTTGCAGCTGGTGTGGTCCTTTTAGCGTTATCGTAAGATCTATACTGTTCTTCTGGAGGGCTCTATCTTTTAACATGGGCTGGGCGGAGGTCTTAACATAACAGGAACGCGAAAAAGTGTCATGCTAAAACTTGCGGGTGGTGTGGCCTATTTTGTGTTATCGTAAGATCTATACTGTTCTTCTGGAGGACTCTAGCTTTTAACATGGGTTGGTGGGTGGTCCTGACATAACAGAGACGCGAAAAAGTCTCATGCTGAAAACTTGTGGATGGTGTAATCTTAGTGGTTAGCTGGCTGCGTGGATGTCCGTCCCTTATCGTAGGGCCTTGTCGCTTAACATGGTTCTGCTCTCGGCTTCTGTTCTCGTTTCTCTCCTCAGAAGTGTGTCTGTCTCACGGTGGGAAGGTATGACATTCACTTAAGCATTCTTGTGTTAGTCTGTGGTATTCCATTTGCTCACTCATTACTCGTATTACTTTGGTTAATTGAATGTCACGATTTATTCGCAGCTATGTGACATACTACTGGATTTGATTATCATGTCAGGGTTTTCATGGAAGGTGTTGGATTTGCCTGACACCTTACATATTACCACCCTTTGAACCTAATTTTTGCACTGAAGTTAGGCAATGATTGAATCGGTGTCTAAGTCAGTCAAAAATTATTGCTTTATCTAAATTTTGTTGCCTACTGTGCAGCCACGTTATTCTGGTTCTATGCTAGTTTGTATTACTAATTTATATTTTTATATTCTTCCACATTATTCTTAAAAATGACAAGAGAAGAATATTTTTATGCTATTATTAATTTTTAACTATTTTCATTCTTTATTTAAGTGTGAAGTTTGTTTTTTTAAGAAGTTTGTTATCGAAAGTGAGGAGTCTTTCACATCGATTTTCTTAGAAATATTGTTTTTATAAAAGTAGTAATTAAGTAAAATTTATTACTAACACATTTTCTAAATATCATGTACAAGTAAAATGTTTTTGTTTCTAGACACTCATTTCAACATTGTTACACTATCAAATAAGAATTATTTCCAAGAATTGCTTTGACAAAGAAATATACATACACATGTATTGAGATATTATCCTAACAAATGGTACAAATGTTAAAGAAAAGGGAAAACATCCAACAAGATAATTTTTTATTCTTTGTTTTTATAAGGAGAAAATAAGTAAAATATAGTTATTCTTTTATTTTTATGAGGAGAAAATAAGTGGCATATAGTTTTAGTGTTTATTATGTCTTACTTTTGTTCTTTATATACTGTCCATTTCAGAACTGATGACTTATTTTTATCGATAGTCTATTTTTTACTTAAGTCCATTGTCAATGACTGTTATTTTGTAGTTTATTAGCCGTCTGGTGTGCTTAACTTATTTAGTTGTTCACATGTTTCTTTTTCACAATTCCTACATCACATAATTTGATTTCACACAATCCTATGAATGTTTAAGCATGAGGTTGGCGAATGTTTTTGCACGAAGGTGATGGACTTGAGTGAGATGGATGTGGGCAAGTATTTGATGTTCGTCGTTCCTTGTTGGCTTTGCAAGTGTGTTGCTGTTGTGGAGGTCCCATAATGGAATGGAGCTGTGAGTGCAGAATCTCGTGGTTTACTGGCTTTGTATGCATAAATGTCATCGTTATGTGTCGCTGAGAGCAGTTGTTTTTCGATGTAATACTTCGCAGACGACTAGTTTACAATAGGATAGGGATTTGGGAAGGTATGTCGTCTATTCTTCACCCATCTTCTTTCTTGGTCTCAATCATGTGAATCTTCAACTTCTGTTCGTCCTGCTTTTTCTCTGCTTCTTACTTGATTCTTGGTTCTTCTCTGGGCAGGATATGCAAATATTTATTGATAACTAGTCGCTTTGAAGTTCTCCTCCTAGTAACAGTTTGATAAATGGTTTGGATATGTCATTTCTACTTTGTGGACGTTTTCTTCAGTTTTGTCCATCAGTGTGCTATTTAATAGTGGTTGTGTGACTTTTACACATTTTTTTTGCCAGTGCTGGCTTGCCCAAGCCGTCTTCTCCTCGGGCCGTTTTTTTGCTCGCTCCGCTGAGTGGGAGTGCTCGGACATTTACGAGCGGTGAAAGTCCGGTGTTTGCTAGTCAGTCCCTGCACCGGTCCCTTCCGTGTTCCGACACTCTGTGGTTCCGTGTTCTGTCCCAGCAGGGTTCCGCCACCCTGTGGTTCACCAGATATACAGCCCACTTCAGCTACCCTCTGTTGGTCTTGCTGTCCTTTCCCTTCTCTCGACGCTTCTGCCTTGTAGGAATCGTGTCATGGTAATTATGTCCTTTTCTTTCTTGATACTTCTCTCGTTGCAACTAGTGGGTTGTTGCATCTTGTCCGTGCTGGAGTTTTTACAATTGTTCATACAAAAAATTTCACTTATAATCATTTAACATATGTCTAGTACCTACATTGTTTTTCGCTTCTTTAAAAAGCTTTACAAATTTTGGCACCCTTTCCATGTTACAATTCTAGGGTATTTTGAGCCTTAATTTCTACAAAAATCATCAAATTCGTTTTTCATTTCTGTGTAGTGTCATGGTGTATAGCATTTTAGTATTTCATGCTGTTAGACTATCTATGCTTTATCCCTTCACCTTAATCTATGGTACTTTTGGTGTTATTTTTGTTATTGTTTTTATTGAAACTACTTTCTTTTCCCACCTTCCTCTCTCTTCATTCTTCTTTCTCCTGACGATCTTATCTGCAACATAATCTTGCAATATTGTGCTGATTATTCACCAGTAATAAAATTAATCTTCAAACTTGTACTGAAAGCCTTTAATACTGCCAGTCTTAGGTAAAAGTACCTCTGCTTTATCTCGTAAAATACCCGCTAATTCTCTTTCACTGTGTTCTGAAATACCTTGAACTTCTTGCAATTTTTCGTCGATTTCTTTATGAACTTCTTACATGAGTTGAGGCGATTTCCCCTTTTGCGCATACCATTCTAATCCTTCATCCTCTTTATCTTGCATCAGTCTTAATTGTTTGTTTATAACTGGTATTTCTTCTAATTTTAGCTTTTGCTCAAAGAGAAGTGTGACATTCCCGAATGTTACGCTACCTTTCCCCATATCTATTATCGCTCATCTCTCATTTAAAAAATCTGCACCTACAATCAAATCTACAGTTAGTTTAGGTATAATCGCGAAGTTGACTTCGATCTTTTGACCTTGGCACGAAAATGTTAACCTTGTTTGTCTCCTAACTTCCACAGCATTGTTTCTAATAGGACCTGTTACTTTAATCTTACGTGTTTTCAGAACTGGCAATTCCTCATTGGCATTACACTGCATGAATATATTTTCTGAGATCGCAGTCAGTTCACTTCCGCTATCAGTTACAATACTGACTAGGATATGCTTTACCATGGCCTTCACAATTGGTTGAATTTTAAAGGGTTGGTCCTGTTCTTCTTCTTCTTGCATCAACGAATCCTCCACTGAATCATACATGAGTCTTTTTAGGAATTTCCCTTGTGAATTCGAACTTTCTGTAGGATAAGCTTCGACTGCTACTTCCCTCTCTTTTATTTCCTCTTCTCTATTTCTTCCTTCGTTTACACTTTCTTCAGCATCCTCTGCTTTTTCCTCATCCTCGTCTATCTTCTCCTTCTTCGTCGCTACTTCCACATAATCACATCTAAATGCTCTAATTATCGCTTCATAACTTCCTTCATTATATACGCTGGGTTGTGTGCCCACTAGTAACTTATTTTCAACTTCTGTCAACTGTGCATTATCCTCATTGAATTCGCTTTCCCTGGTTTCCATCTCAAATAGGTCTGCAATGCTCATTACTTCATCCTTTCCTCCTACATTCGTTGTGCATGCCTCTGGTAATTCATCTTCCTCGTCAGTATTCTCCCAATTAATTTCGTCCCAACACGATACTGTTATTTTCCTGTCTTCGTTTTCATCTGGTCCCTGTGAATTTGTTTCTTCCTTCTTCTCTTCTCGTGATAAGATTTTTACTTCTCTGCTCAAGGTGCTGCAATTGTCCTGGGTCAGTGCGTCATTCTCTTTGGCATGGGCGCTTAGCTGTCAAATCGAACGTTTATCGGGGTTTGGTGGTCTTACCTCCCCCTCTTCTATCTTTATTCTATTTTCTTGTTCAGCTTGTTGATAGTGGTTTCTTTGTTGATAATTTGTCGGTCTATTGGTTCTCCAGTACCCGTTCCGGTTGTCGTTATTCCCACTGTAATAGTTGTTGCCATTCCTGGGTGAATTATAGTTATTGCCATATTCTCTTCTAAATCCATAACCGGTTCTTTGTTGAAATCAATTGTCGTTTCTTGGTGCGAAGTTATCACATGGCTCGTAATTATTGTTTCTTCGTACTGTGTCTTGTGGTTTCCACTGCTTCTTGCTTTCGTTTTCACGTGCGCTTCGTCTTTTTCTTGCCGAAAATATAAACTCTAGTTCCCTTAGAATACCTTTAAATGCTTCGACGTCATTGTCTCCGCGACCTACTAATGATTGCTGGTATTTCAATGGAAGCTTCATCGCGCATAATTTAATCAACTCTCCGTCACTGTATAGTACATCTAAGCATTGATTTTTCTTTGCATTAATTCGAAAAATTTCACGGGACACTTCTCTCCTGAATTTTCAAAATATCGGTTCTGTAATAATTCGTACTTCACTCTGTTCTGTGCTTCGCAGGACCAATATCGTGAGAGAAACTTCTCTCTGAAATCTTCTTACGATCGGCATGTCGCTGCAACATTCTGCATGGTTTAGGCGACTGTTCCTGACATGTGTGCACATACAAAGTCTAATTTGTGTGCTAGCGTCCAGTGTTCTGGTAATCGTACTCGGAATTGATCAGTAAAAGTTCGTGGATGTAATGAGTTTCCTTCTCGAAAGCGTTGAAATTTTCTGACTGTGAGGAAATGATCGTTGTCATACTTTGTCATAGTTCCATATGAAAATCGCGATTCTGCGTCACTTTTGTTTCTGATCATTTCTCCCGTCGTTCTTTCTGGTTGTGGTAGATCCATTGGATATCGTCCACTGTAACTTTCGCCTACCCTTGCGTAGTATCGTCGGAGTGGTACGCAATAATTTTCTTCCATCGGTTGTGAACGTGTAGCTGAATGCATTGCACTGTACTCTTCGCGACCTGGCTTTCCATTGTCACGAATGTCACTTTCCGCCTGTGATTGGAATCGCAAATGCGTAATATCTTCGTTAATTGCTTGTTTTTCCGGTGTTGTTACAGATACGGATGTGGTTGCAGACTCTGTGCTTGTTCGATCCTGTTCACTACGCTCTTCAATGGTTTGCAACAACTCTGTTCGCAATTTCTGAAATTGTCGCTTCGATTGCGCTTCTATTTTGACTATGCGCTTATCATATCTTTTCAGCGCTGCTTTTGTGATACGTTTGTGTAACACACTGTTTTCAACAATTTTACGCACTGTACCTGCTGCTTGTCTAGTAATTACGTTTATCTGTTTCTCTAGCTTCTTGACTTCTCCCTGGATGTTGTTACGTAATGTTTTGATCTCGTCCTGAGTGTCATTACGCAATGTTTGTGCGTCCACTTGTACCTTGCCAATGTCTGTTCTCAATTGATTGTGACCTGTTATTAAGTTTCCTATCACATCTCGAGATTCTTTTGCCTCGTCTTCAGTACGACTTAGGTGTAATTGAATTTTTTTGTTTTGTTCTTTAATTTCACGCATTTGTCTCTTGGTTTCTGCATTCTGAATTTTAATTTGGTTCGCAATTTCTTTATTTTGTCTTGTCATGGTTTCCGTCATTAATTGTAATAATTCTGCCAGATTGGTGGGTCCTATTGCGTTTTCTTCCGAAGTCTTGCGCTCTGTGTTTTCGCCCAAGTGTTGGTTTGCAACCGATTGCATTGAACTGTGCTGTGACACGTTTCTGCTCGCATTCCTTGAACTCTGTGGTGAGGGAGCTCTGATTACTTGTACTATGGGTTCTACGTATTCAAGACGCAAGTTAGAATCCTCATCGACTGTCTCTCTACATTCCAGCTCCTCTGTCGTATGCTGACCTAGGTTTTCTGTGCCTTGGCGTACATTATCCTCGTTATGGTGCGTTATCTGTCCTATTTCTCGCGATACTGCATCGTCTGTTGTACTGTATTCTCTGTCCGTCTTCATGCTGGGTCTCTACCTTAATTCAGTCAAGGTCTCGATCTGCCATTGCTAATCTTTCCGAATCCCTCATTTTCTGTTTTAAAAGCAATTCACGCGCCCTACTTCGAGTCAACATGCGCTCATACGATCTCACGCGTTTTGTAAATTTTTTGTTCACACGACTTGGCACTACCAAGACTGACAATCCATTCATTTACTTGTTGGGTCAGAACCAACTTGTCAACGATGTATCCGCCACCTGTGCGCTTGCATTGAGGAGAAAACTTAATTCTAACAGTTTTTAAAATTCATAACTGAATTATGCTATTTTCTCTGGTAGAATGTCTACCTATTGAATACTTTATTACTATCTATCGCTGGAGCTACTGTTTTCGACTATGTATAACTTTAGAAAAAAAAATTTCACTACGAATATTTTTCAACAGAATATTTTTCTGACCTAGTTAGGCATGTGGTCGTCCTTCAATCATGGTATTTTACTATCCTGGCAGGGTTGCCATTTTCTAAACGTTTTGCGTGGTGTCTGTTTGTTCTATATTGTGTCTCCCTACCACTTTCGCGCAACGACGCTCTGAGTCTGTTTTTTAGGGAATTGACTAGTTTGAACCTGGGACCTGTTGCCGGTAAGGAGACGTCAGACCACACATGACATGTAGAATTCAGAAGAGTTCAGTGAGACTAGCGACGATATAATCAAATACTTAATGATTTCAGTGTCAGCTCCACTGCACTCCCTGTAAAGGAATCTTAATACTAACTAAATTTAGTGGAAGGGGTTCAAGGCTTTCCTATTTTTAGTTAGCTGGTAAAATAACGTCGAAAAAGCAGTTAAGTTTACGATTGGAAATTTTATTCTACTCACGAAACATCGTTTATAAATTGCACTATTGATAAAAGGAAATGCTTTAATACAGGATGGTAAAAACCAACTGCGTTCAACAAAAATGTGAACGAATATTCCCTGAATGGGTTTCCAAGTTCTACAATGGATCGAAGGATGACCTATGCCATATCACATCTATAATCTAGGTTTAAATTAAGTTTCATAAAAGAGGAAACTATCAAAATGGTCTACAGTGATCCTAAATTATCTTTAATTACTTATCTAACTTGTCGTAAATTACAGTGGCTGATGTGGCTTCTCAATAACTATATAACAGAAAAATCATCGCGTTTCAGATTTTTACCTCTAGTGGCAAACGTGAACAGCATGAGTTTTAATTGACGATCGACACTAGTATTACGTAAAGGGGATGTAACAGATGAGACTTCTGCAGTTCTGAGTGAAGCCTTATGCACTCAAAAATGCGGCATCG
The DNA here is from genome assembly GCF_021461385.2 of Schistocerca piceifrons. Taxonomy (NCBI): domain Eukaryota; kingdom Metazoa; phylum Arthropoda; class Insecta; order Orthoptera; family Acrididae; genus Schistocerca; species Schistocerca piceifrons. The sequence continues at coordinate 451,502,816 of NC_060142.1, forward strand.
CGTGCGTTCATTACCTTGTCGGTGTTCGTCAGGGGGCGGCGGCCGGCGCAGCTCCGTCCAGCTCGCCATCAGGGAAGCAACTCTGAAGCAACTCTCTCCTAACTTCTCCTTACTATAATTTACCGAAGTTGGTTTTAAAAAATCTGTCTGGCTGTGTTTTCATCTGACCAATCAGGGTCTCAATGTTAACCTTAAGCTCCGCCTACAAAAATTCTGTCTATCCAATGAGAAACGTTATACTCTTCGTGGTGGGGCAATGTTTTTAAAGTTTGCAACGTAACAGAGACGCGAAAAAGTCTCACGCTAAAACTTGCAGCTGGTGTGGTCCTTTTAGCGTTATCGTAAGATCTATACTGTTCTTCTGGAGGGTTCTATCTTTTAACATGGGGTGGGGGGTGGTCCTGACATAACAGAGAAGCGAAAAAATTTCATGCTAAAAACTTGCGGGTGGTGTAGTCTTCGCAGTTAGCTGGCGACGTGAGTTTCCGTCCCTTATCGTAGGGCCTTCTCGCTTAACACCGTTCTGCTCTCGGCTTCTGTTCTCGTTTCTCCCCTCGGAACTGCGTCTGTCTCATGGTAGGAGGGTATGACATGCATTTAGGCATTCTTCTGTTAGTCTGTGGTATTCCATTTGCTCACTCGTTACTCGAATTACTTATGTTAATTTAATGTCACGATTTATTCGGAGCTATGTGACATACTACTGGATTTGCTTAACATGTCGGGGTTGTCATGGAAGGTGTTGGATTTGCCTGACACCTTACAACCCACTTTACTTAGAATTTCAAACGTGTTGTAATATTATACACGGTCGCTTACTTTTCTTGGTCGAAATCGTATGAACATGTCTAGTTTCTTCTTAAGTCTTCCTTCCATTACCAGATGCAATGTCAGAACTGCCTCTCTACTTTCTGTGTGTTATTCTTAAAAGTAACTTTCCTGCATGGGGTATTAAGCTATCTCTGCGATAATTTGGCATTTGTGTGTCTTTGCCATCTTCCGGGTTGTGTGGATGGTATTTTTCCCAAAGTCTGGGGGTATCTCCACAGTCTCGTAGGTTCCACGCCCGCCTTGAACAGTCTGGTGGGCAGTTCTGTTAATATCCTTAGAAACTGCAAAGGAATGTTATCTGTGACTATTGCCTTATTTTATCGTAAATTCTCCAAAGCTCCTTCAAACTCTGACTGTAAAGCTGCACCCTCTTGGTCTTCTACATTGACTTCCATTTCTTCTTGTGTCGCATCAGCAGACAGCTTCTCCCCTCGTAGAGGTCTTTAATATATCCTTTCCATCAATACGCCCCTCTTCATCGTTTAACAGCTGAATTCCTCCTGTGCTCTTAATTTGACGCCTTCGATTTTAATTATACCGAAGTTTGTTTTGCTTTCTACTCTGAATCAGTCCTCCCAATGCACATTTTATTTTTATTTTTTTTCGATTTCTTTACAATTTCCTGCAGCCATTTCTACATAGCTTCCGCACACTTCGAACTCACCTGCGTTACTGACTTACATTACTGTATTGCTTTCTTTTCCTGAGCATTTGTGTTTCTTTGGTCCCTCGATTGAAGCATTTGTTTTGTTACCCAAGGTTTCTTCGCAGTTACTTAGCTTGTACCTATATTTGTCTGTCCAACTTCCGTGGTTGGTCTTTTTAGAGATGACCAGTTCTATTCAGTTGAACAATATACTGTGATATTCATCATTGCAGTATCCACATCCTTAGAAAATTTCAAACGCATCATTCCTCAGTACTTCAGTAACCCTCTTCTTTTCACGTCATCTCTTTCTGACGATTACCTTAAGCTTCAGCCTAATTCTCATCGTTATTTCATAAGGGTCAGACTCTACATCTGTTCGTTAGTGTGCCTTACAATCTGATATTAGAATCAGATATCAGACATTCTGTCTGACCATGATGTCATCCAGTTGGAATCATCTCGTGTCTCTAGACCTCTTCCCCTTGCGATTTTTGTACAATGTATACGCTACTTTCAGATGAAGTTACTGCAGAATTCTATTTCTTTTTCCTCTCTCATTCCTGCTAGTGAGCCGGCCGGTGTGGCAGTGCGGTTATAGGCGCTTCAGTCTGCAACCGCATGACCGCTACGGTCGCAGGTTCGAATCCTGCCTCGGGCATGGATGAGTGTGATGTCCTTAGGTTAGTTAGGTTTAAGTAGTTCTAAGTTCTCGGGGACTGATGACCACAGATGTTAAGTCCCATAGTGCTCAGAGCCATTTGAACCTACTAGTGACCCAATTTTCTCCCCTAACACAGTACTGAATTCCTTACCGTAGGACACCCCATGATTAAGGGATTATCATTCCTTACATACTGACTTCAAAGGACAGTGTGATCACGTACTTTCTCTACCGTTTCATTTTCTTCTTGTGACGTCGGCAAGTATATATGAATTAGTTTTGTTGGTGTTGATTCTGATGAGAATAACTCCATTACTTCATAGTTCAATGTAACTGACTCTCTGACCTACTCAGGACGTTTACATGAATAGCGAAGGACGCTACCCGTATACCACGGTGACTTATGTGGGACACATTTATGTAAAAGACAAAACTAACAAAACTGCAGAGTGCAATATTTGCGGTAGACGTTATGTTTCAAAACGACAGAGTGTAACTTGTTATGCAACATGCTCTTACATTTATATAATTTTAGTTCTTTTTCGACGTCCATATGCCTGTCATTAAGGAGACGCTTTCTACTGCACTAAGAACTCCTCATTCAAAACTTAAACGTGGCTGTAGCAGCAACTGTTGAAAATCTTCACGGTAAAAGATAACAACCAAACAGTTGCAGCGTAAAGATTTATTGAAATCGTTGATCACGGTTTCGGTATATCTAAATATACTTTCAACAGAAGCACAAATACGCGAAAGTAATATCCTGAAGTGGACATGCATAAAAAAAAACGTGGCAAAGGCGTCGTCAGTGGTTAAAATTAAAATATCACCTCCATGCCGTGTCCGCATTGATCATTTATTCATAATTATGCTGTACAGATGGAGGTGATATTTTAATTTAACTACTGACTATGCCTTTAGCACGATTGTTTTATGCATCTCCACTGCAGGATGTGATTTTCGTCTATTTGTGCTTCTGATGTACCTACATCTTGGTCAAGGATTTCAATAAATCTTTATCCTGTAACTCCTCACTCAGCTTTCATACCTTTTGTGTCTCCCAAGTGTTAACATTGTTCACGGCCTATGTGGAACCCATGAAGTGATTAATACATTTCTAGATGCTATATCTAGTTGGAAATGGAACGTTGCAAGCTATTGCTCGTAATTATTAGTTTATCCAATCCCTAATATCCGTATTGGTACGGTGTATGAAACTACAGTTGCACTATTTCCTATCTTTTGTGGTATATATTAAGGAATGATTTTGTTACAAAGAAATTCGACGTCTTTTTTGTCATCTAAACCAGGTATTTAAACAGTGTTTTATGAATGTGAACAAGGCTACTACATGAAAGCTACACACTAACAAAACTGATAATATTTTTGCTGAAATAATACCAAATCTGGAAGAACCAGCCACATATCAAACTATATTCATTTATAATCTACGTAACTAAAAGTTTCAAAGTCCGTCAGAGTTATAGATAGAGCGAATTATTTTATAGTGTACTTTGTGATTGATAGGGAGCCCGGAAGTTCATTTCACCATGCGATACGCCAGTATTTGCTGCTTGTCTCAAAATATCGTTTGATTCATCTTCTGGAAGAAAATGTTGCTGACTCTGATGCTAAAGATTTCGAAAATGTGTACCGTTCTATGTCCTTCTTTTAACGTCGTGGATCCAGAACACTGTTGCCGGCCGCTGTGGCCGTGCGGTTAAAGGCGCTTCAGTCTGGAGCCGCGTGACCGCTACGGTCGCAGGTTCGAATCCTGCCTCGGGCATGGATGTGTGTGATGTCCTTAGGTTAGTTAGGTTTAAGTAGTTCTAAGTTCTAGGGGACTTATGACCACAGATGTTGAGTCCCATTGTGCTCAGAGCCATTTGAACCAGCCCGAACACTGTTGTTGTTAAACATCGAGAATTGTTTTCACCATTTACGGTTTTTCAGTATAATTAAGTTCCGCTGTGATTTCTTTACATGCAGGGATGCCATATTACGTGATTTATTTAACGAAACATTGCAAAGGACGCATGGTTTCCTATTTCGACATTGAGTGCGGTTATTTCGATATCCTACACTGCGTTAGAAAGTGAAAAGCCTAGAGGCAATTTTCTGGACACCCTAGATTCGAGTACTAATCAAGTCGAACTCTGTCGACCTCCAATGCTTCGCCTTTGAAAAGACTCTTAATTAGCAGCTATGGTGGTGGAACACTTCAGATAAATCTTGAGGTATATCTCCTGGAACTGCTCGTTACATGGTCGAGAAGTGCATACATTAAAAGGATGTGTCCGAAAAGAAAAGAGAGTGCGAGCAGAAATCAGTGCTAAGAGCCGGCCGAAGTGGCCGTGCGGTTAAAGGCGCTGCAGTCTGGAACCGCAAGACCGCTACGGTCGCAGGTTCGAATCCTGCCTCGGGCATGGATGTTTGTGATGTCCTTAGGTTAGTTAAGTTTAACTTGTTCTAAGTTCTAGGGGTCTAATGACCTCAGCAGTTGAGTCCCGTAGTGCTCAGAGCCATCAGTGCTAAGATCTGGGACATCATTTGAAATGTAACGTGAAGATGCATGGATGTAAGTAAGTTGTTTGGCATTGAATTTAGATTAAAGGTTATAAACATAAACTAACACTCGATGAATAGCAATAGAAGCACGAATATCTAATTCCCTTGCATCAGTGTGAGGTACACTAGGTATTACGGAGGTGAAATAATTCTCCCATCTAATAAGTAAGTTTACACGAGATGTTGACAGTAAGAGAGACGCCAGAAGCAAAATGGCACAAGCGGAGAAAGCGTTTTTCGGGAACGACATTTTAGCATGAGAGATAAGTAGAAGGTCCTATAAGCACATCCGAAGCACCGAAGTTTTGTAGAACCTCTGAGAAAGTTTACCTATCAAATATAAATATGCATGCCACAATTTCTGAAGTATACAAGTACAAGAATAATGAGGTAGCGAAGTTGTGGACACACTGATTAGTAGCTGATTATTTGCTAGTGATGAAAATATCAAGAAAGAGAGACTGCACATTCTCAGATAAAATTACTCAATACTAAGTTCTAGGAATGAAGCTAAACCTAAGATCAACCTTGTATATATGTATGTACCGCTGACCTAGAAACGACGGAGAGGCTTCGTCCCGCCATAGTCCTGTGGTTCACAACCCTACAACAGGCCACAGCGGTCCACCCACCCCACCGCCGCCCCAAACCCAACCCAGGGTTATTGTGCGGTTCGCCCCCAGTGGACTCCCCCCCCCCCCCCCACCCCCCTCCCGGAACGTCTCATACCAGACGAGTGTAACCTCAAATGCTTGCGTGGTAGAATAATTATTGTGTACAAGCACGTGTAAACGGTGTTTGCGCATCACACGTCGACAGTGTAGCTGACGCCGAATAAGGGAACCAGTACGCATTCGTCGAGGTAGATGGAAATCCGCCTCAAAAACCATCCGCAGACTGGTCGGCACACCGGACCTCGACACTAATCCGCCAGGCGGATTCGTGCCGGGAGCTATGTGTCGTAACACATCTGAAATGTAACGTACACTGTTCAAAGTGCCGTCAATGCGAACAAGAGGTGACCGAGACGTGGAACCAATGGCACCACATACCATCACGCCGGGTGATACGCTAGTATGGCGATGACGAATACGCGCTTCCAATGTGCGTTCACCGCGATGTTGCCAAACACGGATGCAACCATCATGATCCTGTAAACAGAACCTGGATTCATCCGAAAAAATGACGTTTTGCCATTGGATCACCCAGGTTCGTCGTTGAGCACACCATCGCAGGTGCTCCTGTCTGTGGTGCAGCGTCAAGGGTAACCGCAGCCATGGTCTCCGAGCTGATAGTCCATGCTGCTGTAAACGTGGTCCAACTGTTTGTGCAGATGGTTGTTGTCTTGCAAAAGTCCCCATCTGTTGACTCAGGGATTGAGACGTGGCTGCACGACCCGTTACAGCCATGAGGATAAGATGCCTGTCATCTCGACTGCTAGTGATACGAGGCCGTTGGGATCCAGCACGGCGTTCCGTATTATCCTTCGGAACTCACCGATACTCATTTCTCCTCCTTACACGAGGCATCACAACAACGTTTCACCAGGAACGCCGTTCAACTGCTGTTTGTGTATGAGAAATCGGTTGGAAACTTTCCTCATGTCAGCACGTTGTTGGTGTCGCCACCGGCGCCAACCTTGCGTGAATGCTCTGAAAAGCTAATCATTTGCACATCACAGCATCTTCTTCCTGTCGTTTAAATTTCTCGTCTGTAGCACGACATCTTCGTGGTGTAGCAATTTTAATGGCCAGTAGTGTATATCAATGCATTCTCCTCCTTTTTCCCCAAGTTCTGGATTCTAAGTATATATTTGTAAGACTGCTTTCCTAGAGGGTGGTAAATTCAGTAACTTTATACGAGTACTTCAGCAGTTTATTGCCGAAATTTTGACACTAAAAGAATAAAACATTATAAACTAAAAGGCAAAAGATATGTAGTAAGACTAGTGAAGAGATAGCTTGACTAATTTGAATAGATAGGTACAGATCAAAAGACTCAACCTGCGATGCTGATCATGATATAGTATTATCTGCTGTTTTCCTTATTTGTAATTGCTTTAGTGCTGAACACTGCAAAGAAGGAACAACTGTATTATGAGTACCTCTCTCCTTCAGGTTGTAAACAACTACGTAATACAATATTAGTTTACCTACATCTCATTCTGATGCAGTTTACTTTGTTAGCTGTACCCAGACTGTTTTACCGAGCGAGGTGGCGGAGTGGAAACACACTGGCTTCGCAATCGGGAGGACGACGGTTCAAACCCACGTCCGGCCATCCAGAGTTAGGTTTTAAGTGATTTCCCTAAATCGCATCAGGTAAATGCTGGGATGGTTCCTTTCAAAGGGAGCGGTCGATTTCTTTCTCCATCCTTGCCTAATCCGAGCTTGTGCTCCGTCTCTAATGACCTCTTTGTCGACGGGACATTTAACAACAATCCGCTCCTCCTCCAGAGGAGATGTCATCAAGGAATGTTTTAGCGAGATGTCACCAAGGAGAATGTTTCTATTTCTGAAAACACATTACATACAGAAAAATACAGAAATATATGGCAATATATAGCGAAATTAACTTCGTTTTCGATGTTAATTGTGACTGATACTATTTTTACGTTTTTCAATATCTTATGCTTCTCCTTATATGTCACCAAACTATCACTTGCAATTTTTCCTCATACAGAATACTGCCTCCAGCACGAGCGATTATAATCACTGCGGTTTCATAAAGACAATAATGAACTTCCATTTTACGAAAATTCCAAAATTACGACTGTCATGTCACGTGTAGCAGAAACTTGCGCAATTGTAAGATATGTTTCTCATTTAGTAGATCTTTATGTTTAGTATCCGGTAAAAACTTTCGCAATTTCCCGTAAACGTAATTACTAATCCAGTGTTTTTAGTGTGCTTGCGTCACACGTGACCTGAAAATTACCGTTTCACGTATTAAACTGATATAGTGCAATTGAATGCTTCAATATGTCTCATCAGGCTTAAGATGTATCATTTATGACTGATTTACTTACACCTGTCTACCTAGTTTCAGGTCCTTTGGATGCCGCAGTACGGAGTATTTCAAATGGCTGTGAGCGCTATGGGACTTAACTTAGAACTACTTAAACCTAAGTAGCCTAAGGACATCGCAGACATCAATGCCCGAGGCAGGATTCGAACCTTCGACCGTAGCGGTCGCGCGGTTCCGGACTGTAGCACCTAGAGCCGCTCGGTCACCTCGGCCGGCCACGGATTATTTAGTGTCTCAGTTCCGCAAATCCCATATCACTTTTCAAAAGTATGGGCTCATCAGAAGAAGAAGTGCATAAGTGTACCATGATAAATTTTACTGTATCAGTTTCTTCCGATTGTATACCAACACAAAAATTCTGCTAATAGGACATTCTTTCTTATTTTTAATTCTTTGTTTGATCATTTAACTGATTACATCTTCACGCTTCCATCACGGAAAAAAGAATTAATCAGAAATTTAAGTAGAGATATACTTATTTACACAGGGTTTTCGACATTATCGTAACTGATCTGAGTCAGTGAATATTTCTGCCGACAGTACCAAAATGACAACGTTAGCACGGCTACTGCAGATTAATTCCGTTTCGGATTAACAGCTCCATGCATGCACGCCGAAAACGTTAGTGGAGGTTGCTGATTGGAGTGGCGTAGTTGTGTCACAACTTGAGGAGCGCCCTGTGCTGGCAGCTGTTGCGGCCATTTGTCAACGAGACCGCTGATGTCTCGGCAGCTACGTTGCGCTATGCGCAAATGATTCTCTATTTTGAGCGGGCAAACATTCAGAAACTCCCAAATCTCCTTTAATTACTCCGACAGTTCTTTTTCCGTTACGAAACGACGCTCCACCCAGACGGTGGAGTCGACGGCGACATGTATCTGTCTGTCTTTCTGTCTCTCTCTCCCCTCCCCCCCTTTTTTTTTCTTTACATGTTCTCTTTTCTGGAAAGCCTCGCTGAGCGCAGAGGATCAAGGTACCAGACGCTCGATGCTACCATTAGGCGCTCGCTCTAACACGCATCACAGCTCCCCGAACGTTTCGACATGGGTCGTTACTCATCGTGATGAATTAAATAGGGGTTAGGGAGTGGGATCGACACAGGCGGGAAATGCGCTACTTGCTGCAGCCGTCACTGGTGTATGGCGAATAGCCTACTGTAACCTTCCGCTGATGAGAAGAATGCGTGCGACAGGGATACGGCAGCGACACGCACTTGCATTGTGAGGTAATCTGGAACGGAATATTACGCACCGTTCTAAAAGCTTTTTCATATTTTTCAGCTTCTTCAACACCATGTGACTGATGAAGCTGGCCAATAATATCGTCTCTCCTCTTGAATGCACTCTTCCTTCAGAACAGTATCGGACAAATTGTTCACGTATGTGTACATATTTTTACGTAGAAACTTCAGGAAGGACGTTACACATGTCCACGAAATACACTCAGTCGCAAAAGTATTCGGACAGTGGGAAGTTTGACAATGAGTACTCGAGAAACACTGACTATGAAACCCAAACATATTTATTAGCAATATATATGCGTAACAACATTAATTACAAAAGAATTATTTATTATTTCGTTTCCAAAACATAAATAACAGAAAAGTTAACAACAAAAATGAAACATCGTGCACACCCTGCTGCTACAAAAGTATTCGGACACTGTCCAATAAATGTTCATAAGTTGTACGACGAAAATGACAATACCTTGTGGGTCCACCTTTCATTTTCAATACCTCCTCCAATCTACTAGGCATACTTTCCACGAGTTTTTTTCGTGAAATCTGGGCCTATATTTGCCCATTCTTGGCGCAGTTTCTCTTTCAAGGTCTCCTTCGTATAGATGTTGCCCGCGCGGAGGGTCCGTTTCAATTTATCCCACAAATGTTCGATTGGGTTAAGGTCTGGTGATTAGGGAGAGGGGTGCAATACTTTCGGGCAATTGAAGAGCAAACACATTTGTACAATATGCGAGGTATGCTTGGGATCATTATCCTGACAAAAATGAAAGTTGTTCGCAATACCTAGATGTCGTGCACTCTGCTTCAAATGTCCACGCAGTGTATTCAAATACGCTTCCTTGTTCATCGTATCATCAATTAACACTAAATCACCCACACCATTCCCGGACATGCATCCCCCACACCATGATGCTCCCACCTCCATACTTTACTGTTGGTTTGAGGTTCCTGGGATTCAGCTCTTCATTGGTCTTTCGCCACACGTTTGCCTTTCCGTCGCTTAGCCATAATGTAAATTTACATTCGTCGCAAAATATCACCCGATTCCACCAAGCCTGATCGTATTCGGCGTATTCCATCGCAAACTGCATACGTTTCTTCTGGCTCACTGCACTTAAGAATGGCTTTCGCCGTGCCACTCGACCATGGTACTGCGATCGTCGTAGTACTCTCCGGACGGTTTCGGGATGAACTTTTATACGAAGGTCTCCCTCCACCTCACTTGCAATTCGTGTGGCAGATATTTTCGGATTCTGTTGTACCTTTCGCACAATCACACGTTTATCTCTCTGTGAAAATGTCCGCGGCCGTCCTGTACTGCAACGGAATTCCAATCGGTCTTCTTTCTCGAACCATTTAATAATGTCGTGAACTGTTATTTTCTTCATGTTCACTATTGCGGCAATTTCCCTGCAGGTGCAGGTTTTCCCCTTCGCTTGATGATAAACGACAAGTTGCCTTTGCTCGAACGTAGAACACTTCCCTCTGCGTCCCATCGTCGACCTGCACAGGCTCGCGATACGTGTTTACTAATCATCGCTATCGTCTCGCGGAAATGTCGGACACACTGCAGTCGCTTCACCCTCTGTACGTCTCGGAATGAACTATTCTCTCACATTGTCCGTCTTTGTCCGAATACTTTTGTTGCACCTTCCCATGCCGTTTTCAGGAAATATTACGTAACAGACACACGTCCAACAACAATTCTTCGTATTTGACGCGTGTTTCACGTTGCGACATCATACCCAGAGTCCCAAATACATCACAAAGTGCAATTTCTGCATTTGTTCATGCGGCAAACTGCAAAATTATGAGCCGTTACGTGCTGTCCAAATACTTTTGCGACTGAGTATATGTATAAGTTTCGACTGTCTGGCTTTTGGTAGGCTTTTTAGCGATGAAACAGAGAACGCAACATTCAGACACGACCTAAGCTAATATAAGCACTATGAGTAAGTCTACGGGGAAAGGAGATACACCATAAGGAGAGCAACCAATGCTATTGATATGTCTGCGTCGCGTGTTTTTCTTCGTACGTCGAACGAGCCTAGCACACAATGTCCCATTTACGCTTTCCGCAGAGCGAGCAATGCAGTGTGGTAGGTGCCAATGAGACGATGCAATCCGCCTCGCCCCACCACGTTCACACGTCCCTCCGACAAATGCGGTGACGGGGAAGTGGGAACGAGACTAAGTGCGTTTAAGGGCGTCAGGACAGGATAGTAATCTCTATCGTCAATAATGAAAAATTTATTCATACGAATACCAGAAATTATTGGGAATAAAAATTTGTAAAATTTACGGTTTGTAGGTTACCCTTTCCTATCCCATTTAATAGCAGGATTTCTAAAAATATTTATTAGTTTTAAGATGATGATTATCTTTTGTAAAAAGTGGACATGAAAATAAGAAACTGTTTTAATTTTTCTATGTACATAGGGTTCCATCTTCTTTGAGGTGTAGGCCGGCCGGATTGGCCGTGAGGTTCTAGGCGCTGCAGTCTGGAACCGAGCGACCGCTACGGTCGCAGATTCGAATCCTGCCGGCCATGGATGTTTGTGATGTCCTTAGGTTAGTTAGGTTTAATTAGTTCTAAGTTCTAGGCCACTGATGACCTCATAAGTTGCCGGCCGCGGTGGTCTCGCGGTTCTAGGCACGCAGTCCGGAACCGCGCGACTGCTACGGTCGCAGGTTCGAATCCTGCCTCGGGCATGGATGTGTGTGATGTCCTTAGGTTAGTTAGGTTTAAGTAGTTCTAAGTTCTAGGGGACTGATGACCACAGCTGTTAAGTCCCATAGTGCTCAGAGCCATTGGAACCATTTTTGAACCTCATAAGTTAAGTCGCAAAGTGCTCAGAGCCATTTTCTTTGAGGTGTACAAAATAGCAAAACACGTTCGTTAAAAAACGCACAATACTCAGATCAATGTATCCTGTCACTTTAAACAAATTCTGGAAAGTGGAAACTGAGGGAAATTACAGTACCTTCATAAAAAAAATGCAACTTACGGGAAGCTGCCAAGCTGCCATTGAAGTTGTCAATGCCTTCCAGCTTCGTAAGATGGATTGTCTGCAGCCTCTTCCATTTCATCTTGCAACGTCCCTTTTTCCTGCTCGTCTGCGTTGTCTTGCCCTTCTTTCGAGGTCTCTAATAGCTCTCTCTGACACACTAACTCCTTTTTTATCTAAATTTAAATATTTTCCACCGTGAAACGTCAAACAGTCTGCAGCAGTCTTTTCAGGGCTCCACACCTTGCAACATGTCCTTCATGGAACATTGCCACTGCGTCAAAGACACCAAAATGCAGTGTATTAACTGAAACAACACTGCCTTGGTAAACCTGGCCCATATTACGGTGCTGATGGACTCGTTAGGATTCTGGATGCGTTCGTCAAGACATTTCTTCATTAGTCTTACATTTATCTCCATTCACAATTGAGTGCCTGGCAGAGGGTTCATTGAACCATCGTCACACTATTTCCCTACCATTGCACTCTCGAACGGCGTGCGGGAAGAACGAGCATTTAATCTGTCTGTGCGAGCTTTGATTTCCCTTGTTATATCATGATGGTAGTTTCTCCCGATATAAGTGGGCGCCGACAGAATATTTTCGCAGTCGGAGGAGAAAGCTGGTGATCGAAATTTCACGAGAAGGTCGTGCCGCAACGAATAAAGCCTTTGTTTTTAATGATTGCCACTCCCATTTACGCATCTCGTCCTTGGCACTCTCTCACCTATTTCGCGACAGTACAAAATGAGTTGCCCTTCTTTGAACTTTTTCAGTTTCCTCCGTCAGTGCCCCCTGGTGCGGATACCTCCGCAATGTTCCAGAAGGCGGACATGCGTCGTGTAAACAGTCTTCTCATTAGAGCTGTTCAACTTTAACGGTTTTCTGCCAATAAATCTCAGTCTTCAGTCTGCTTTACCCATAGCATTATCTATGTGATCGTTCCAATTTAATTTATTCGTAATTGTAATCCTTAAGTATTTAGATGAATTTCCATTTTTTAGATTTGTGTGATTTATCGTGTAACCGAGATTTTGTGGTATTGTGGTGCACCATTGGGCCACATATGACGGGAATGAATGACGGCTGCGCTGATGTGTGCAGGCAATAGAAGTGTAGCTTTTAAGCAGCTGACCATCCAGAACCAAGGCGCTACCAACAGTGTTTCCTCAAGGACAGTTCAGCGAACGTTGCTACGTATGCGCCTTCGGAGTAGGCGCTTGGTCCACGCACCCATGCTGACTGTTGTTCCTCGGCGACGAAGGCTGGAATCTGCATGCCAGTAAAGCAGATGGACGTCTACTGAGTCGTTACAGGCGGCCTCTTCAGGTGATCACGTTTTGTGGTCCAATGTAAAGATGGGCGTCGGGTAATCAGAAGGGTTTAGGAGGGAAGAGGGTGCATTGTGTCCTGGGGAATGTTTTCGTGGTTTTTCCTGGGTGATCTCGTCATTCTGGAAGGCACAATGGATCAATAAAAGTACGCATCTATCTTTGCGGACCATGTCCACCTCTACATGCGGTTTGATTTCCTCCGCACGGTGGCACCTATCAGCAAGACAATGCAACGTGTCACTCAGCTCGCTGTACGTGCATGCTTCGAAGAGCACCAAGATGAATTTACCGCACTTCGCTGGCCCTTAACCCACTGGATTTATGGGGAATCCAGCTGCTCACGCCTCGTATCCTCCATGACTCCACGTTTCTGTCGGTAGCTTCCACAACTCGTTCATCATCCCCTACAAATCTCGCAGTGGTCTTCGCTGCAAAAGCGGTTATTCCGGCTCTTGGCAGGTGGTCACATTAATGTGACAGGACAGTCTTTACAGGACGTAACAGAAGCATGTTAACAAATTTCGACTAGTTGTACGGGGTGTTTTTAGTAACAAATTGAAGAGAGGACTCGTTATCCGGAAACGTCGTCCACTGACGATGCTGTTTTTTCCGCCAACACCTGGTACTAGGCCTGGTGCTAGGCGACTTTTACGCTGATGACTCTGCCACCACTGCGCTTAGCGTTATTGTTGCGGCAGGTGTTGTAGTATTAGATGCCACCTGGCTTTCTGAATGCCGTCAGGTAGACTGTGAAATGTTCCACGTGCGGTACGTCAGCGTATCAACTCGTGTTGCTGTCAAAGGTCTAGCAAATAACTTGGACTGTGAATGACGGTCCTTGACATGTGTTCCTATCCTTAATTAGATCGCCCAGAAGTCCTCGGCCATCACTCAAAGTTTGTACATAAGTACCATTTTGTTGCAGATTGTGCATTTTCGAGTTATTGATGACTTTATACAATACAAAATCAGTTGCATGTACAAGGTCGATAACTGAATGGTTACAGTAGACCAGATGTCTCTGGCTTACAATTTTCTAAATTTTTGTAGTAATTGGACTTAATTTCCTGAATTTAGATTTGTATGTTACTTCAGTTATGGGGAACAAGAAGGGAGACTCCTCGAAGATTTATGCAGAAATCGAGTGCGCCCTGGCTGTCAGTTATCCGTGTACCGATAACCTGTGAGGAACTGTTGGTACCGTCCCATTACTTTCAATCGTGGTACTCTATGATTTCTATGTAATGACACGTGCTCACGTTGATAAATTGTGCCGGTGCCCAGAGACTGTCGAGAGGGTGTGGAAACATCTGTGTTTACTTTATTTTCCAGTCCATATCTTTTTCGTTTTCCTGCTATGTTGCTGCTCGTTGAGAATGATTTGCTTATGATGATGCAAACAGAGCACGGATAATTCACAGATGCATGTGTGACTTTAGTTTTGCTGCCAACTTAATACCTGGAACGAATCACTAGCAAAGACGTATGGTGGCGAGAGATGCTCCTGCAGTGGTGTGAGTCGGGTATGGTCTGCAGTGTTGGTAGGGATCTTCCCCACCCAGTCAAGGTACTTCAGAGTAATTGTTAGACGGTCCTCCACTATTTTCAGTTCTCAGGTTCCAGCAGGCTTAGAGAATGGACAGACTCTGTGCTCGTCTCAATCACGTTGTGTGGTAAAGTATAATAATCAGGTATATTTTGATTAAAATTACTAATCTGCTCTTTTCCAATATAATCGCTTGAGTTCAGGAAACTGTATGTGCGAACGGTGTGAAATATTTAAGCCCTTCTGCGCGTGAAATTAAACGATTCGATTTGAGATATTTTGGATGGTCTCTGTCCTCATGCACCCACTGGAGCATGACTGCATACGAACCATCTCCATAGTAATTCAGTATTATGTTTTGCGAGTGATCCGAGAACGATCGCGTATGATGTGTAGATGATTCGCTGCATTCTTGCAAAATTTTGTGATGGGTAATGCATGTGGTTGGTTCTGAGCACTATGGGACTTCACATCTGAGGTCATCAGTCCCCTAGAACTTAGAACTACTTAAATCTAACTAACCTAAGAACATCACACACATCCGTGCCCGAGGCAGGATTCGAACCTGCGACCGTAGCGGCCATGCGGTTCCAGACTGAAGCGCCCAGAACCACTCGGCCACACCGGCCGGCGGCAATGCAAGTGATCGTGTGAAGATCGTTTACGATGTGCTTTTCATTTCTATGTTGTTCTGTATGGAGCATTTTTGTCTGCTGGACTCCAACTTGCCAACATGAGTAGCATGAGATGACGCGTCACTTTTCCCGCTACATGTAACCGACCCTAGTATGGTCATTAAAACTTGTGAGCTCGAATATTCCTAATTTCACGGTCATGTTCCTTCCGCGAAATATACTTTGCCGGAAGGAACATATTGCTTGTCTGTCCTAGTCTCGTTACTCTAACAGTGAAACTCACGGAACGCCTCTCCTGTGGCGCCTGCCACTGGTGTTGGTTACTCATCTCCGTGTCGCTTTCGAACTTACTAAATGAACCTATAACGAATCGTACTGCTGTTATCTGGATTTTTGTCTATTTCCTCTATCAATCCTCTCTGTCGTGGATGCCAAACTGACGAGCAGTATTCAAGTACTGGTCGAACGTGCGTTTTGAAAGCTCTCTCCTTTGCATGTGGTCTACAATTCCTAAGGTTTCTTCCAATGAGGCTTAGAGTAGCACCCATCATACCTGCGTTTAGTTTTATTTGATCATTAAATCTTACGCACATTTCTAGGTATGTTATAGATTTGACTGCTATCGTGTAATCATGCAATAATGGGCCTTTCGGTCGATTGTTCCGTAATATGTTCCATTTGTTGATATTGAGGTTCAATTGCTAATCACAAGATCAAGCGTCTATTCTCTGCAGATCTTTTACTACCATGGGAAACATAAAATACTCATTCAGCTGTGAGCAGTTATGGTGCTGCCGAAGACTGACGAAGCAATATGGGGTCTAAAGCATAAGGACAACGTCTTTCATGGTGGCTGTCAGATACGAGAAAGGCAGATCGCTGTATTCGCCCATGAGATCCAGATCGCCGCGCGGGGTAGCCGTGCAATCTAGGGCGTCTTGTCACGGTTCGAGAGGCTTCCCCCTTTCAGAGGTGCGAGTCCTCCTTCGGGCATGGGTATGTGTGACGTCCTTAGAGTAAGTTAGTTTAAGTTAGATTAAGTAGTGCGTAAGTCTAGAGACCGATGACCTCAGCAGTACGGTCTCATCGTCCTTACCACAAATTTCCAATTTTTTTGAGATCCAGCATTTTTACCGTCTACTATATTACTTGTCTATTTGTTGCAGAATAATTCACTTCCTGTCTGTGTTATTCTTATGGAGATTTGATTTTTATTTTTCGGTATTTCTTTAAAAATTAATTCTCCTTTAATGATAGACGTTGGCGGTGTGTTTCTTGCCTTCAGGAAAGCAATCCATACAGCGTAGCAGTATGTTTCAGTGAAAAAAAAATAGGACATCACCGAGTATTTCACCAGGTGTGCCAATAGATTCAGAACATCGTAGAAGATAGACCTCTACATTATATCGGAATGAAACTAACAGCTGTAGAAGCAACTTAGTTAATACCTCAGGGAAGTGCTATAGTGCCGCTACTATTTCATAGTTCTATGTCACTATTCTGGGACTATGCAGGTGTCTATAGAAAGGTCACAGATCAGAGGACTGCATATAAATGTAGGAAGACGTGAGAGGATCGACGAGTAATGTTTACTGGACATTTTTTTCTTGTTTTGGTCCATGCTAACTCCTCCCAAAATGTGGAAAGCAAAGAGCTTGCTCTAGAAGATACGTGTTTCACAGTGACGACGATGTGCAAGTGCTCATAGCACTTAAGTTATGCATTTTAGAGTCCATGTCTACCTCAATTTTTTTTTCTTTTCTTGGTAAGACGAACCTGTCACTAAATTTTTGAAAGGCCATTCTGGAGCACCCTTTATAGTTGCACTAATTGTTATCAACGTATTAATCAAATACACAAATAGAGTTCTCTGTTTTCTGAAGTGCGAAATTATAGTAACATGTATTGGAACCACACGTATTTCATAGTGTGACAGTAGAATATGTACGGACCAGTAAAATGACCCACTACGCATTGCAAGGCACCGTTTCCAGCAGAAAAATCTTTCGGTCGTCTCTGTAATCTGTTCCAGCTGGGCTAACCGGAAACTAAATTGCTCAGACACGTAATCAAATTTTTTATGCAACAGAAGGCATAATAAGAAGGAAAATGGTGCTTGTAAAGGATTTCTGTGAGACTGTTCTTACAAAATCAGTGCAGATTAACGATTGGGAAAGTTAGATATTTAGGGAGTTTATAATATTGGTCCAGATTAACCCCAGTTTCAATTGCTTTTTCTGAGCACAGAAACCGACAGGGCCGGCCGCTGTGGCCGAGCGGTTCCAGGTGCTTCAGTCTGGAACCGCGGGACCGCTGCGGTCGCAGGTTCGAATCCTGCCTCAGGCATGGATGTGTGTGATGTCCTTAGGTTAGTTAGGTTTAAGTAGTTCTAAGTTCTGTGAGACTGATGACCTCAGATGTTAAGTCCCATAGTGGTCAGAGCCATTTGAACCATTTATGAAACCGAGAGCAAGCGAGCATTAACACGATTAACAAATAACAAACAAGAAACAGAAAAACAGCGAACTTCAGAATAGTTTAAGTGCATCTTAAATCTATTAAAAAAGGCGCACAAGGAATGGTTAAGGCAAGAGAGCTGATCAGTAAGTCTTCCCCACAGACGCATAGTTGATGTTGAGTGCGTAATAATTGCCCCTATCGAACCAGGAAACAAGATACTGATTTTAGATGCAAATATCCAAACCTGCTACTCGTAGATGAGCCTTCTACTGCAAAATAAGAAACGAAGCAAAAACCTAATTATTCTCCTCCCATGATAGCCCTCGCTGCAAGCTTTTCTTGCCAGACGAACACTCAGAGTGACAAGACCTGCTTCCAACGCAGCCGGCTGGTGGCAGCTGCTCATCAGTCATCAAGTGACGAGCTCACTCTCAAATGCAGGACTTCACCTCTCGTCCAAGTTTCTCCTTCTGTATCCCCTCTTTAAACCACTCCCCAGAAGCCTCATGTGATTGCTATCTACTCCGAATTTTTCGTAAATGTCTGCACAAACTTTCCTCCGCCAATGCGAAAGATTGGCTAATGATTACACTATGAAATTTTAAGAAACGGAAACCCAACATTCCACATCGCCGAAATTTTTTTGAGTTACCCAGCGAGGTGCCTTCCCACACCAGGACTGAAAGAATTCAGTTTTTCGTATGGTCGAGACTATGAAGTTCCTCTCCCATAAAAAGGAGAAAAACGTTGACAGTAACAGTCACATAGTTATATGAAAACTGACAGCTCGTTATCTTTGACCCAACCCAACTTCCTCCATCTTACTTGGAGGGCCTAAATAGTTAGGTGAAAAAAATTAGAAGGGTGTCAATGGCTCAATCTACGAAATTATTATAATTACCCTAATAGCATTATACAAATATTTATTAATCGGAACAACGAAAGATGAATACAAAAGTTATTAGTCCATATTTGATTGACGTGTCTCAACTTGATGACGGTTATTTAAGTAGGAGGTATTACATCATTTTGATTATATCACTTCTTAGGGTGATTAAGGTACTCCAAATGACGTGAGGTAACAGGCTACCTCCATGCTGGAAACAGAATGCAGCAAATAAAACGCTTCGTTTTAATTGATACTCATTTATACTCATTTAACAATTACTACTTCACGAACTCAATACCGAGCCAGGTGGCGCAGTGGTTAGCACACTTGATTAGCATTCTGGAGGATGACGGTTCAAACCCGCGTCCGTCCATCCTGATTTAGGTTTTCCTTCATTTCCCTCCATCGCTTCAGGCAAATGCTCGGATGGCTGTTTTGGAAGAGCACGGCCGATTTCCTACCTCATCCTTCCCTATTCGGATGGGACCGATGACTTTGCTGTTTGGTCCCCTCCCGGAAATAGATCAATCAACCGTCATCACAGAAAATATTAATGTCAGAAATAGCTTTCACACGCATAAGACACCTTAATGGTACGCACCAGAAAACTGTTTTCAATTTTAAATTGTAGAAAGAAATAAGATAATTTCATTCCAAAATTTGATTCACATGATCGTCGTCTCGCAAAATCAATCAATCAGGTAATTATAAACAGAAAATCTGTGAATTAGGAACTCTGGATTACGCAAATAAGCGCAATTCCAAACTAAAGTGTAGGTGGACATTGTTTCGCTTGTGGGGTTTACCGAATTTTAGTCGTCATGAAGAAAAGTGTCAGAACAAATTTGAAGTAGTCGAATTGCGAGTGTGTTTCAGATTGAGATAGTGAAAGAACCGTGCCGTCTTCAGATTCTTAGTTTCCATTGGTCTATCGTCAACGTAAATCAATCCAATGATTAAGGTGTCCTTCGTTATCAGCAGCCACGAAATACGCTAGTTGGAGCAAGACACTAGTTATCTTTAAAGTTACACGCGTGTAAGACGTCCCAAAAATGCAAGCAAAGATCTAAACATAGATAAATAGCACACTATGATGTTAGACGATTGATGATTGCGGCTGTATGAAATGGCTGACACATGGATTTAACGTAAGAAAGAAAGAACTTTGAGAGAGAGAGCCAAGACTTAATTGTTCCTCCTGGTGTCCAGGAGGTATGAGACGGGTGAATTATCTTCACATTTCATGAGGAATGTAATGATTCCAGTTCAGTAGCACTGACGGGCGTGAATATTACCGAATTATCTGCTTAATAAGTCACGGCTGCAAAAACTGACACGACTTACAGAAGAATGGAAAAACTGATAGAAGTCGACTCGGAGAAGACCAGTGTTTGTTCCGGAGAAATGTACGTTTGCGCGATGCAATACTGACTCTGTGACACTACAGAAGATATGTTGAAGAAACACATATCCTAAGTCTAAAAGATTTGAAGCATTTGTGGATTGAAATAAAGCCTTTGACGGTACTGGTAGCATTACAGTCTTTGAGATTTTCATGTTAGCAAAGACAATGTATAAGGAGTGAACGATAGAAAACTTATACAGAAACCAGGTTGCAATGATAAAGAGTCGAAAGATATGAAAAGAGAGAAGTAGTTGACATGTACCCTATCCCAGGCGTTATTCCGTTTGTGCACTTAGCAAGCTGTGAAGCAAACCAAGGACAGATTGGGGAAACGGGATTAAAGTTCAGGGTGAAGAAATGAAGACCTTATGGTTTTTAGATGGCATGGCAATTCTGTCAGACACGGCAAAGGCCTTGGACAGGACTGACAGCGTCTTGAAAGGAGATTAAAAGACAGACATCAGCAAAAGTAAAACAAGTGTAACGAAATGTAGTCGAATTAAATCAGCGATGACAAGGATATGAGGTTAGGGAATAAAACACAAAAGTAGTAGACGAGTTTTGCTATTGGCAGCCACTTAACTATTCATGGCCGAAGTAAACTGGATATAAAATTCTGACTGCCAATAGTAAGGACAACATTTATAAAAGTAAGGAATCTGTCAATCTCTAATTTCAGTTTAGGGGTGTGGAAGTCTTTTCCGAAGCTATATGTCTGAAGTATAGCCTCGTATGAAAGTGAAATGTAGCGATAGGCACTTCAGACAAGATGAAAATATAAGCGTTTGAAATGTGTTGCTACAGAAGAACGCTGAAGATTAGATCGAATAACAAACAACAAAGGAGGACGTACTAAATCGAATTGGAGGAAAACAAAATGTATGGCACAATTTGCAAAATAGCAAGGATCAGTTGATAGGAAATATTCTGAGGCATTAAGGAATTGCCGATTTTTTAATGAAAGACAATCATTGAAATGACTTGTACCTAATCATGTACACTGCTGTTGGGCTCGCTGAAGCCAGATCCTCTTGCGGCATGATGTGTGAGGATATGGTGCAAACGGGGCAGTAAAGGAAATGACTCATCGTCTGCTGAGAACCACATCCACAGAACACATCTTCGTTATCGCAGAGTTCCCCTCGTAACACCGTAGATTTACTTCCGCCAGTTGCCACACGAAGGTGATTAAATAATCTACGTGTTGGCCATGGCAGGCTGTTTTCTGTGGGTAGCTCCCCTTTCGGTATTATCCCACCATGTTTAGCTCTGTATTGCAGGCGTTGGAGTCTCTCTTCTGACTTTGACATCACTAGGGGGGCGGTACTTGAAATAAAGCATTTTCTGCTGCGAAGAAGTTGAACAACAACATCATATCCGTGATGTAGCTATAATCAGTGCTGACTTTACTCCATGTGTCGGATTTCGTTGTTACTATCCGTCTGACGTCGGGTGGTGCTATTCCGGCCAGCCCTTGGATCTTCTCGACTGGAGCTGGTGTCAAACATCCTGTTACCTGGCGCAAAGTCTGGTGATGAGCAATGTGAAGCTGTTTCGAGTGACAGGACTGGCAGGCACCACGCAGGGGAAGAGAATTCTCCTGCCAAGTAGCACAACACTGACACTCGAAGCCCATGTGAGCTTACTCCACAACTTGTGCCTTGCAGTTTTGCAATCATGAGTCTTTTATCTTGTTGTTGGCTAGTTCATTACGCAGTTGAAAGCGATGACTACTGTTTTCGTAGTGTTTAGCTTGAAGTTGTTGGCTAGGGTCAATTCTGTGCACTTTGTGTCGGTCTTTCGTTTGAAATTATTGTCACTGTGTCGCACAATACATTATTTTCAAGTAGATGGGTATGCAGGAGACCTTGCAGAATCACTCCTCGGAGTGGCACCAATCACGCGAAACCCCCTCTCAGACGAACAGCCTCACAATTGGCGCCACACGGGCCGAGCGCACCCCATCCGGCAACGGCTGTCGGCAGACCGAAGCCGACATTAGCACTGTTGCAAGACCGCTGTCATTTATTGTTCCCAAAAACGAAATTCACCGAGAATAAGCACTATTCGACCTGAAAAGTTGTGTCTCTTAATGTGTCCTTACCTTAAGAGGAGTTTTCCGATTGAAAGTTCTCGCAGATGCCCAGTAAATTGTGAAGTGACCCGAATGTAGTCGTTTATTTAGTGTAGTACGTTATTGTGACCTTACTATTCGAATCAAGGTAACATTCTAAAACGGTTAAGACAAAGCGCACACTTATTTTAAATAGGGAAAAGCGTCTGTTTACTTACTCCACCGGTCTTAAAGCGGGTGCCCAGTAACCACCCACCAGATCTGAAAAAAGTGAATTAAGTCATTGTTTTAGTCGTGCCTATACAGGGTGACCAAAAAAAGCACCGTCAAGCTTTTGAGACAGGTTCGTTACACCTAAACAAGAAAAAAATGTCCGTGAACGGGGGTTCTAAAACGCCATGAGCACTTGTTCATCATCGATACTATGAAAAAGATCTCTTCTACTGAAACGACTTTGCTTTCCATGTTTCAGGAAGTGATACTGTGAACCAAACCAAGAAAAAAGTCCAGTACACATGCGGTCTAATATGAGCACTTGTTCCGTAGAAGAGATGTGTTTCACACTAGCGAAGATGAACAAGTGGTCGCAGCTCTTAAGATATGCATTTTAGACCCCATGTTTCCTGAATTTTTGATTTTTTGTGTGGTTCACACTACCTACTTCCAAAATATGGAAAGCAAAGTCCTTGCTATAGAAGAGATGTCTTTCCTGGTATCGAAGATTAGCAAGAGGTTATAGGAGACGAGGTTCTGGCAGAAGTAAAGCTGTGAGTACCGGGCGTGAGTCGTGCTACGGTAGCTCAGTTGGTAGAGCACTTGCCCGCGAAAGGCAAAGGTCCCGAATTCGAGTATCGGTCGGGCACACAGTTTTATTCTGCTAGTAAGTTTCAAGAGGTTATAGCTCTTAAGGTATGCATTGTAGAGTTCATTTTTACTAAACGTTTTGTCCTCGCTTTGGTGTAAGGAACCTGTCCCTAAAGCTTGTCAGTGGTTTATGGGGCACCCTGTATATCCGTACACATGGTAGATAAAAGTCGTTCAAACACCAGAAAACAATAAATTACATGTATAATTATTCAGGAAGTAACTACTTTGCGTTGTTATTGTTCAGTCGACATCTACAGAGGAACTCTCTCCCCCTTCATGAGTGTGTGTGTGTGTGTGTATGAGTGTGTGTGTGTGTGTGTGTGTGGGCGTTGTTTACTTTACATGGATTTTTCAGGATTTTAATCGAGAAACATATGAAGGACGAGGAACTACCAGCACTCGTTACTCGAGATACTCGGAGTAGGTGATACACATGTATGTCTTCTACGAGGTGGGGACTCGTGTAGTGACGGCGACGCAGCGATGAGGAAAAGAGGGAGAAGAAGAGGAAGGCTGGGGCGGACAGCCCCTCGAGATGAGGGGACCGCTGCCAACACGCCCAAAAAGTTTCTCCCTAAAAACTATTGTGTCGAGTTGACTAAAGATCCGGGCGCAGCACGGTGGGCGGAGGGTGGAATCTGTCTTATTGCCCGCTCGATTTCTTTTCCTCGTGTTCCTCCCTCCCCCAGCGTCCTCTCCCCTCCGTTCCTCTCACACCAACGCTAGCGCTCTCGACTTCCCGGGAAATCCTTGAGAGGGCTGTCGTGTCGGGGAGGGCGTCACGCATCACCGGGATCGATACCTTTTCTGTGATCTCTTTATTCACTTGATACGTCCTTCTTTCCGCTATCCATTGGTCTCGTGTTAATGATCTGTTCATATTGATCTTGTGTCTGCTACAATTCTTCTAGTTGCACCTTTATTTGTGAGGAGTTTCTTATGAAACATGTTCACTGTGATGTAAGGAACAAGTATATTTTCTTATCAGTAAGCACACACAGTGGTTCGATTTACTGGTATGTGGGGTAACTGTCACACTCTCTGTGCACATGATGGGACTGCAGTGTAAAGAAAATTTTCTTTTAATGCTTTTCAGATCGAAATTTCTTACAGCATTGTTTGTCACGTAGTCAAAAATTGGTTCAAATGGCTCTAAGCACTATGGGACTTAACATCTGAGGTCATCAGTTCCCTAGAACTTAGAACTACTTTAACCTAACTAACCTAAGGACATCACACACATCCGTGCCCGAGGCAGGGTTCGAACCTGCGACCGTAGCAGTAGCACGGTTCCGGACTGAGGCGCCTAGAACCGCTCGGCCACAGCTGCCGGCGTCACATAGTCAGTATGAGGTGTGAGCCACGTACAAAATACCTATGTTATATAGTAGTATTTGAAAGATTTTTTCCCTTGTACATTCAAATAACGTGAGCTAACTATTATTTTCGTTTTCACACCCGAATAACCGTCTAGGGAATTAATCTTATGGAGACTGAAGCAAAAGTGAACTTGTTGCATTTATAGTTATAAGTGCAGACAGATTTATATGTAGTGCCTTAGTAATGTATGCACATCAATGTGTTGATTGCTTTTTCTCTGCATTGGACAATATTCCCACAAACACGTCACAAACTGTGCATCCTGATGTTTTGAGCATGGTCGTACGTAATTGCACCATTAAGTATACTGCGCCAGTCAGTACGGACCAACCGTTTACCGTCCATGCAGCCACGCTTCAACAACTGAGCTGCTGTCCAGGGGAAAATAAGCATTCACAAATATATGCCACATGCACTTGGATGATGATGATGATGATGTGTGGGGTTTGTGGGGCGCTCAATTTTGCGGTCATCGGCACCCGTTCACATTCCTAATCTGTACACAGTCCAGTCCAGCCACTTTCATGAATGTTGATGGAATGACGAGGACAACACAAACACCCAAACGCTGAGTAGATCAAATCCCCAACCCAGCCGGGAATCGAACCCGGGGCCACGTAATCCAAAGGCAGCAACGCTAGCCACTAGACCTTAAGCTGCGGACACATGTACTTGTAGGTACTAAACAAACTAAAGACATATGACTTGTAGCTATAATTATTATTCTGAAAATTACGTAAATACTGACTTAAAATTTGTTCAGTACACTGCCCTCAGTCACCAGCAGAAATATCTGCATTTATACTCATTACACGCCGTGTGTATTCACGATAGGAGTTTTCAGCTGTTTGCCAATTTTGAAAAATTATTAACAATGATATTCATGTTCTAAATAATTTATTGGTGCCACTGAAAATGAGGCTGTGAATCTTTTGTAGTTATACAACAAAAGTGACTAAGCGCATTACTTTTATTGCTTGTATTGTGGAGGGAAGTAGTATTATAGATTTCTCGTATTGCTGAGTGCGCAATTTCGCCATTGGAGCTGTCATGAACGACCTTATCACGATGTTTTCATATCTGTGAGAGACAGAGATTACCTTCATATATATGTTCAATGTTGGTCACAGGTAACGTACATCATTTTGATGCATTCGTCTTGGCAGCAAGGAAACTCATTAAGAGCTACATCGTATTTGATTGCGATGTGTCATACTTTTCAAATTATTGGAGAAAATAAACAAAGCTGTTAACCGGATGTAGAGCCTTAATAGTTACCTGTCACATTCAGTGCTCATTCGTTATATGCATCTACACACGTCACTTGCGTCAGTCAACAATGTAAAATGTTCTCCTTTCAAAGTTTCAAAGCTACGAAGTATGCTGATTTCTCTTCGTAAAACGTCGCAAATGCACAATAGCAATGGGATTGCCTTGCTTTCGGTTCCAGATTGAAAAATGCAGCTGCTCACAGAAATGTGTCTTTCGTCTTGTACTAGTATACACCAAATTAAACCTCTTTCAGTAGTTTGTGACACGCAGACACAATATCTGCTTCTGTGAACCCACTCTACCCTTTTCACAAGTCGTCTTTTCTGTTAAACGCACTATTCTCTATAGAATGCCAATGAGCACTCAAGTGTTTGAAGACATGATGGTAAGGCAAAGGAAGGAGTGCGTAATTATTAAAGTTTATCAGAATTTTCTGCTGGCTATCTTTCATCGAATGGTGTTTTGTGTATAAAAGTCAAACAAAATACAGCGAGGTGTAGCTCTGCAAATTAGACTTTAAAACATTTTCCTGGAAAATTTAATGTTGGCAAACGGGAATTAGGGCCTCCAAAGCATGCGATACGTGATGCTTATTCGCCATCTTCGATAGAAAGTGAAATAATCTTTCGGGGGGAACGCCATTCAAACGACTCACAATAATAGAAAATTCGCTGCATTTAGTCTGTTGCTACCAAAAGTCTCTTGTCAGACCTATATAAGAGCTATGTGAATAAATTTTCAGTCTTACCGGTGTGTTAGTCTGGCGTGAAAGATAATACTTCCATTTAAAAAAGGAAAAAAGTAGATGCCAGTTTTTCCGTGAATAATTAAGGTGTATGTACGCGTCGTTATTTCATTCATTAGCCAACGGTCTCTATGTATCTAGTTGAAATGAATCTACTAATATCTTTAAGTCAAAAGTTGCTAGAGACTAAAAAGTTCTGCGTTTCTCTATATTTATTTTGATTATACAGAACAACTGTTTGTCAATTGCTCATGGCTTTGCTGTTTTTATAGAACGTGTTATACGGACACTTTGGAATCAGTGACACATCAAACTGATACCAAATTGTCCATGAAGCAGTTAATGGAAGCTATAATCTGTTTTTCTAAGAAACTAAATATAGAAAATATGCTCTCCTCTGGAAGGAGTGCCACCAAAGGGTCCCGTACGACGCGAGCGAACAGCAGTGCTTAAAAATATCCGCTTCATTTCATGGACCGCTGGCACTGGAAATCCTACGCTACTCGAAACGACCGCTCGTCACCTTTTTTAAACATGCCATCTCTTTATGAGACAAAATAAAACAAAAATTACGTCAGTAACGTAGAGTCGGCATTAATTTAAATTATAAACCTAAGGTGACTCACCGAAATGCTGTCTTATTGGTTACATTCGTAGCTACAGCCTTATGGTTCAAATGGCTCTGAGCACTATGGGACTTAACTGCTGTGGTCATCAGTCCCCTAGAACTTAGAACTAGTTAAACCTAACTAACCTAAGGACATCACACACGTCCATGCCCGAGGCAGGATTCGAACCTGCGACCGTAGCGGTCACGCGGTTCCAGACTGTAGCGCCTTTAACCGCACGACCACTCCGGCTGGCTACAGCCTTATGAAAAGAACATTGTACCTGAATGTTCAGGATACTTCTTACGTTATGTACAGGTGCTGTAGGTCAGTTGGACATTGTTTCGTGATAATAAGCAACACCCTATAACCTTGAACGTGTAAGTTACTTTACTCCAAAGACACTTTTTCCATTGACACGTTACGTCCAGGACATGGACCTGAAAGGTTTTAAATTACGTTTGAGCACATTTAAATCGAGTTAAACTAATTAACGGAATTTCTCTCTCTGTTTCTGTCTTTGTCTGTGTCTCCCTCTCCCTCCTCTCCCAGTCCCTCTCACATTCTCTTTCCCCCTTCCACGCCCTCGCCTTCGCCCTCGCCCTGTCTACACACACACACACACACACACACACATACACAGAGAGAGAGAGAGAGAGAGAGAGAGAGAGAGAGAGAGAGAGACAGAGAGAGAGAGAGAGAGAGAGAGAATTCGTCTGTTGAGTTGTACTAGTTATGAAGCATATATGCCGACTCTTTATTCTTGAACATGTTTTGATGACTGCCATCCCCTTCAGAAAGGCAAAGAAATTATGGAATATTTTGTATGCATAACCGATACATATACTCTAGTCTGAGCAGGAATCAGGTTAAGTCGTGAATTATGGTAAATGTTGTATTTCTGGTATTTACCATTAATTTAAAATTCTTAATTGTTGGTAACGAGAAATCTCAAGCAGGAGTAAATATATATTAAAAATGTTGTTTGTTTGCATTGTTGCTTAAGCAGTTGTATAGAAGTCAATGCTTCACCCATTTGTGCAGTAACTACTTTGTATCCAAGTGCAGACGTTATCCGAAATACTATGACAGGTAATATAAATGACTGGAAGTGTACAAGATAAAGTAACAGTGAGACCCAGATATTCTCAAAATTAAGCGCCGGTTCTTTATTTGAAATTTAGCAGCGGGATAATATTACGAGCAGTGTCTCAGCATACTAAACAAACCTGAATAAGCTGAAGTAGTGATGGTTATTTTAAATCTCATATCGAAGCCACCTTACTGATCACAAGATAAAAAAAAGATATTATTAACGAGAGCTTCAAAAACGCAACATACCAATGATGTGTTTGAACTTCCACCGGCTACATAATTTTTTGATGGTATTAAGAAAAATCATCATTCTTGACGCAAAGCGGTAGGGCCCTTTAGAATTCTTTATGAGAGTTGCTTATTCTGGAAGGGAACTCACTCACGGGGAACGTCTTTTAGCAAATAGGTGTACGTAGACGGCGTGGTAACGAAATTTATAGCAAGACGTTGTGATTGTGATGGGTATGGTGTTGTACGGGCCACAGTACTATGCTTAGTCAAGGACTGGTTTCGAAAATTATTAAGAAAAGAAGAGTCCCGTCCGCCCAAGTATATTAACGCTTCTCTACAACTGGAAGAAAAGCCTTTCCCTAAATAAACGTTGTGGCACAACCACTACGTCCCGCCAGTAGCAGCTCCACCTCAAAGTAAGGCCGTAGAATTCCTGGCGCTTAGAAACGGAGAACACTTGCCACTCTCGTAGAATCATTTTATCGAGCAGTATAGCGTGTGTGTAAGACTTTAATCCTAGCCGGTGTAAATGATTTCTCGGGTCATTATTACTAACAGTAGCATCATTTTCCTATCTCTGTAATAATCGAGTGTTATGTTGTTAAAAGAGAAAGAGGCTAAAATATAAAAATTTTGAAAGTGCCAGAAAATGAAACTTAAATGTTGTTCCTACGATATTAAGCTCAATTTTTCTGGTTGACTGAAAATATTAAGTCAGTTTTATATTTTAATTATTATCTTTTAGAGAAGGAAGTTCATTAAAGTAGACAAAAAGTTGATACTCTAATTGAAAATGTTAGTCATTTATATGTATTTCTTGATTTTCTGTGTCAACCTTGGACAACCTCGGCTTCTATAAATTCGGCGTTGCCCTATGTAATTGGTGCAAACTGTGACGTCTTTTCTGCTTAAGGATTACATTTCCTGGTATTAAGTTTTCACCCAGTTAGTAAAATACGCCGGCCGGGGTGGCCGAGCGGTTCTAGTCACTACAGTCTGGAACCTCGTGACCGCTACGGTCGCAGGTTCGAATCCTGCCTCGGGCATAGATGTGTCTGATATCCTTAGGTTAGTTAGGTTTAAGTAGTTCTAAGTTCTCGGGCACTGATGACCTAAGAAGTTAAGTCCCACAGTGCTCAGAGTCATTTGAACCATTTTTAGTAAAATACAGTCACAATGAACATTGTTGTGAGGTCACGTTTCTCACTCGTTGCCGCTTCACGTGCTGCAATTAATAAATCAATTTGGGTTTTAGATGATTCTAAGGTCAAGATTTTAAACATGGCTGCAACAGCAACTGTTGAAATTCTTCACGATAAAGGATGACAGCCAAAAACAGTTGCAGTATAATAATTTATTAAAATTCTTGACTATAGTCATGTTGTACAAATGGCGAAGATGTCTTAATTATTGACGACGCCTTTGGAACAATTGTTTTATTAATCTCCATTGCATGATGTAATTTTAGATTTTTTACTTCTGATGAAGGTATATTTATATGTACCGAAACCTTGGTCAAGAATTTTAATAAATTTTTATCCTGCAACTGTTTTTGGCTGTCATCCTTTATCGTGAATGATTTTAAGGTGTTAGGTGTAATACTAATTGACTAAAATCATACAAACACTTCAAAGTCAATTAACGTAGCTGGTACCGCTCCGATAATTAAGTACATTCAAATCACGAACGATTGCAAAGTAACCGAGGAGTGTAGGTAGGTTACATCGTCACCTCTCCCTTTCCCGTAGACACTGACACTTCAGACACTGTGTAACCATTTTGTTTCATGCTTTAATGAAAACTAACGACAAGTTAATAATGTGTGCAGAGCAAGGACCCAAACGCAGATCGATACTTCTCCTGTGTATTGAATTATCATTTGTGCCACCAGATCATGCTCCAGGGACCCGCTGCACCCCTCCCCTCCGTTCTCATTTGCCGTCAGTTTTCCTGCATATCATCCGAATATCGCTGCCCGTTAAAGCCATATTTATAGGTCTGAATCTTGGTTTGGTACGTAATTTTTACTTCTTGTCATATACTCATGCTACCTATTGCTTCTGCATTTTTAGATTATGGTGTGGTTGCCATGGAAACCTCGGGTCAGTTCGCTCCAGGAAGTGGCTGTATTGGATGACAACCCGTAATTTAGTGCCAGCAAACTTAGAGTAGCTGTAGTTGTTGATACTGCTGTGGTCATCATCAGTCGGAAGACAGTTTTGTTGCAGCTCCCCATGCTAGCTTCTCCTGTACAAGTCTTTTCATCTCCACATAATCTGCAGTCATCTGAACCTAATGAATTCGAGTCTTGCTCTCCCTCTGCAATTTCACCCCCGACTCTTCGCCAGTTACCAAATTGACAGTCCTTTGATGCTTCAGTATGCGTCTTATCAACCGATCCGATACTGTGGTCAAATTGTGCCACAAATTTCGTTTTCCAAAATTTCGATTCTGTACCTCCTCATTTGCTATTCGATTTAATCATCGCCGCGCGTAGTGACTGCGTGGCTTGAGGCGCCATGTCAAGGTCTGCGCGACCCCTTCCGCCGGAGTTTCGAGTCCTACCTTGGGCATGGGCGTGTTTGTTGTTCTTAGCATAAGTTTGTTTAAATAGTGTCTAAGTTTAGTTGAAGTAGTGTGTAAGTCTAGGGATTGATGACCTCAGCAGTCTGATCCCTTAGCAATTCACAAACGTGTGAACATTTAATCATCCAGTGTTTGACACCACACTTCAAAAGCGTCTACTCTCGTCTCGTGTGAACTGCTTATCGTCCACGTTTCTCTTTCATAAAAGGCACGCTCCAGACAAATGCGTTCAGATAATATTTCCTAATACTTAAACTGATATTAGATATTAACAACTTCCTCATTTTCGAAAATGCTTTCCTTGCTATTGCCAAACCGCACTTTATATCCTCTTCGTTTCGACCTTCATCAGTTATTTCACTGCCCTATAGCAAAACTCAACTGCTACTTTCACTGTTTTATATCCACCCTGATTCCTTCGACATTGTCTGATTCAACTCAACTTTATATAAGGAAGGAGTGAGGAAGAATATATCAAAGAACAAGAAACAGAAAGACGGTCTGACAAGAGCAGTAAATTAAACAAACAAAAACACTACGCTTCTATTATTGCGCATCACTCCATTGTAGACAGCCAGTCATATTAACCAACTGTTTGCAAATACTGATTGCTGACAGTCACAGGTGTCACTCATTGAAGTTTTTAAAGTACTCAACACAGCCAATCACATTAACCAACTGCTTATAAATACTGACCCTGCCGAAAACCACAGCTGGCTACTCACTGAAGTTTGTAACTTGGTGAAATTCTTGTAATGATTACGATAAATTTCTCAGTTTTTTTTGGTTATGTAATTTTTTGCTACTACAAAATGTTGTTGCAGTTATTGCTTGTCACTAAGTCAGATTTCAAGATGGGCTTTTACGGAAACCGTAGAGCAGATTGTACATGAACGACGATTACGACACAAAATCAAACGCAGTTTAATACATTCTTCATATCGGTATCCACTGTAGATTCTTCACATTTTACTTAATTTATTTATTATCTTCCTACGTGTTTCCATACATACGACTGTAATGCATTTCATACAAATTAATAAATACGTTTATTTACATCAACTACTTATTCTAGACTGATTAATTTGGTAGACATCGGCTTCTTACAGTTTACTTTGAGCACTTCTAGTTCTATTTTTAGTGATTTATTTGTCGTGGCAAGATCAAAACTTCTTTACAATTAAGTAGGCAATTCACATATTTTACAGTCTGTTCATTACCACGCATAATTTAGAAGAAAGCTTGCATCTGTATGCAAGTCAACACTTAGAAATAAATATGGTAACATAAACATGGGAAACAGTAGCTGCTATAGAAGCCAAAACATATTCCTTGATTAAAAGAAGGACAAACAAAGAGAAATTACAGACACGTAGATGTAAACTATGAGTGCTGGCACCAATGGACATGAGAGAAGGTGCAGAGTGGAGGGAGACAAAATGGAGGTCGATGAAACAGAGAAAGAGCGGACAAAAGGAAATGGTTTGACACAGTGAAAAACGAAAAGAAAGAATTGCTGGGAGATGATGAGAGTATTTGCATTACTCTTTGACAAAGAGAAATTGGCCATTTTTAAAATAAAAACAAAGAAGGAGTTTGCGAATGTTTTCGTCTACAATTTCATAATATCTCCTACTTTCAGAGTTCCGTATCCTCATCGGTAAAAACGGAACAGTTATAGGGTCAGTTTGTTGTCCTTGTGTCTATTTGTCTGTTACGACCCATTTACCTCAAGAACAGGTAGTGGCATGAAGTCGAAATTTATCTCAAATACCATTGTCAGTTTTAAATTTTTAAGTGAATGCAGTCAAAAGATACGGCGATTTGTCATACATTTTGACACTCGCAAACTCTCTCGTCAAAACTTGTATGATACATCCAGCTGGCCTATAGCCAACAAATTTGGCAAAAAGCAAAATTTCACAGTACAACAAAGGAAAAAATTCGAAAATTATTAATTAATATTTATGTCAAATAGGATAGTTTTTTGTCATTTGTTGTCCGTCTATCTATCGTTAGACCCCTTTTTGAGAGACGGGCAAAAGTATCAAGCTGAAATTTATGTCAAGTAATGAGTTTTGTGATTCGTTGAAATTTATGTCAAGTAATGAGTTTTGTGATTCGTTGGCGGTGTAAGAAATTTGAGCTTGTATGTCAATGCAGTCAGAAGATACGACCATTTGTGTCACATATTTTCAATACTTGCTCATAAAAAACTATAGGTGAACTACCTATGTACATAATTAAGTTTTATAAAAGCCTCAGAGTGCGAGTCCTACTCGCAATAGTCTTTTTTCCATTCCAATGCAAAATTTTTTTACTCATTATGGATAGAGTGTGAAATTAGTTGCTCGTAATTCGGTAACCAAAACATTGTTTTATAGTAAACAGTTGTTAAAAGAAAAGTAAATAAATAATTTCTTTCATGAAAAGCACATCGGATCATCCGTTTAGGGCACTGTTAATTAAATGAACATTACTTTTCATTTAAACAATCGATTAAATAACCAAAAAACCTGAATTACAACAATGTTGTCTTCTGTCTGGTAATGCGCTTAATAAAATTACGAATAACTTCAAATGTGGTATTCCCGCCTTTGCATCTGTTATCTCATTGAAATCAAAATACTGCTTAGTTTTCTAAATCATGCTAGCAAAGGAGACAACTTATTTATAGATGTGATAAAATTTTACATTTTTCGTGTTCATATTTAATGATGCCCAGAAAAAAGATACGAGTGCATTAGTTAGCTTGGTCAACTATTAGGTAGACTGTTTCAACAATTACAAAAACTGCTTATATAAAGCAATTTTCTTTTGATTATTTTCGTACAGAATGCTCTAATGTTCTCAGGTCGCAAAGCTGCGTAAATGTCAAAGGCTTCAAGTACCGATATGTAGAGTTACTCGAAGACTGCTGTTCTCAGTCAAGTGTAAAAGATTTAAGAGACCTGTGGAACGGAATAAAGAGTCCAATGAGCACCGTTTATGGACTGAGAGTAAACCAACGAAAGACTAAAGTAATGACGAGTAGCAGAAATTAGGTGAATGATGAACTTAACATCAGAACAGAGGACTATGTAGCAGACGAAGTGAAACATTTCCGATATCTAAAAAGCAAAATAACACATGACAGACGAATCGGGGAGACTAAAAGAAGCAAACCGGCACCAGAAAAGAGAGCTACCGTCGCAAAGAAAACAGTACTTGTACAAATGTAAACCTTGAGGAATAAATTTTTGAGAAAGCTCGTGTGGAGCACACTATTGTACAGCAGTGAAGGCCAGAAAAGAAGATAATCGAAGCGTTTAGCCTGTCGTGTAACAGAAGTACGCTGAAAGTGAAGTGGGCTGATAAGGTAAGGAATGGGGTCATCCGCATAACCGGCGAGGACAGGAATATTTCCGAAACACTGACTAGAAAAAGAAGCTGGAGGGTAAGATATAAGTCGATACGTCAGGGAATAACTTCCAACATATTAAAAGGAGCCATAGAGGACAAAAATCGCAGGGGAACACCGAGGTTGACGTACATCCAAGATATGTTGGGTGTGGTTAGGTTAGGTTAGGTTAGAAGTGCTACTCTAATGTGAGTCTGGAACATGTGGTGAAGTCGTAGTGGGTGGCATGAGACCATGCAGAAGATAAACAAGAAAAAAAAGTAGTATATGTACAATAACAACAATAGTTCCCTGAATACCTTGGCAATAATTTGTGTAGAAGGCCAACTGCATCAGACCTGAGGTATGATTGAGTACGAAATGCACTGTTTAGTGCTAAATGAGCTTCTAAATATTTGTGGGCAGCTGCTCATTTTTTTTTCAGATGTTGATGTAGTTTGGATTTTATGTTCATTTTTCTGAGTTATCTAAAAGTATTGATTTCTTAGAATAATAGGGAATAGAGGCGGAAATTAGCTCAGTGTGTGAGAATTGTGAATTTTAGCATATCAATTAATACCAAAAAAGAAGAAATATGGCATACGAAATATTGCTACTGTGCTTTGAGAAGTTCTCCTTTTCTTAAATTTACTAGTTGAGGCGTAGCGCCTTCGTATCGCTCCTGTCACTTGTGAGGACGATATCGTTATAGGCATGAGTCATCGACAGATGTCACCAGCTGACATGAGCTGAGTTACAGAGCTGCACTTAGTTGTACTAGTAGGCGGCAGAGGTCAGCAGTTGACGGACAGTGCTAGCAGTCATAGTCGAAACAATGTTGTAAAGTTATGTTTGATTAATATTTAATGTATTTGCATAATTATAATTGTTTTATATGTGTAGTAATTAGCAGTGTGAGTGTTGTATGAGTGAAGAAGAACAGAACTAAATGAAAATTGTTTTGTTTATTCACGAAGTACCAGTTAAACTGTACAGGGGATTTACTATAATTAAATGTGCAGTCAGTTTATGGTACTAATAAATCGTGAGTAGAACACAAATTAATCGGTAATTTCAGAAGGAGTAATTTTATATTTGAGACTTTTCTAAATTTATTTATTTAGCAATTGCCATAGAAAGAAATGTTTTACTCAGATTGGTCATTGAAGTAAAGCATGGGTTAGCACGGGATAATACTGCAACCTGATTTTCTGTTTGTGATATCAGCCAATCAGAAAAATGCAAGCTCGCGCCAATCTATGCTGGGAACAAAGCCTTTGGTGTGATCTAGTAGGGTCGGGGCTGAGGGTTCGAACTTGTAACATCTCATTGAAAGCAGCTCCGACGAAAGTACTGTAAAATCGCGGAAAAATGCTAATTACGAGTTCGTGAAGTAGTACAAAGTGTATTTAAGTGAACGGTATAGTGGAAGTCGTGTAGAATTTCGGACGGAATATCAAAATTATTGCTTTTGACTGTTAGTTAAAACCGCGTGGCGTGTTGTGCGATCTAAGACTGGAACAGGTATTACGTGTCGAGCAGAGTGCACAAAATTTGAGCGAGCATTTTCATAACTAAAGGATCCGGTGAACTCTATTAACTTCGGTAACGGGTGTAAATACCATAAACTCTCTACGTGTGTGATTGTGGTGTGCGTGTGAACTTTACATTGTGTTGCCACCTAGTACGGACTTGGCAGTATTAACTGTGATCTTTATCGTAAAAATACACCTGAAAATTTACATTGCCAAGTTAAAACTAGTATTTCGGTAGCTAGCCACATTGCGTTTACCGGACAATTCTATGTATGTTGCGACCTGCAATAGACAGTAGTGGTCTAGTATTTTCTACTACAGCTTTTAACTAGACAAATGAACATTGCTGGACACTGGCAGCGCGGTAAAATGTAACGTGCCGCGCCGTATAGTGTTTACCGCAAATGTATACTCGGGAGCTAGACTGTGGCTGGTGTGTTTTAAATGGATCAGTGATTCGGTTAACACCCGAAACACACACACCAAATTTCCCGGAGCTACGGCTAATTTACGTTGGAGTTTTTCACCACCGCCTTGAGAAGACCTCCACAACAGAGCGTCAGTGACAGTGGGCTTTTTAGTAGCTGCCCCAGAGAATTTTTTAGCCCTGTATTGAGATCTCCTGAAAGTGGGCCAGAAGGGGAGAAGAGCGGCCGCAAAACAGCGGTGGCAGCGGCCCGTCCAGTCACGCCGTACCTGCGGAGGCAATTAGGACCGCCAGGGGGCCCTGACGCGATCCGCTCCATGGCCCTCCACCTTTCCCACGGCAGATCGTGGTCCTAGGCTCCAGCCAAAGCTCCACACGCATCACTACATTTTACGTCGATAGCTACAACCTCCAACCTCCAATATGGAATACGTTTTGGTATCTGTCACAGTTGTTGCTGGATATCATTACTAAGTAAAGAATATTCCACTAGACTCGAAATACCGTTTCGGTTCTGCCTGAAACACTTTTGACATCAACAGCGTGGGGACAGTCTGGAGTATTATGTACACTGAATAAGTTTTCAACTGCCAAGATCGCTAAAATCATTTATTCATTTAGTTCACCGGTTTTGGCAATTCTCTGTTGCCAACTTCGGATCTACGTTTACATCATTGAACAATCTTCACCTTCAGTAAGTGGCGTCACACGGTGTTTGCCCCTGTTGGTATCGTGAACTATACTACAAGTTCGAATATCAGCTTCAGAATAATAGCTACGGGAATGATTGAAAAGAAAACCTTAAAAATCCTACAATATTTTTAATTGTAGCAAAGATCAAAAAACTTACATGTAATTTTTCGACCTAATCTTTCTGACGTTGAATGTGCCTATTCCACCGCTTCGGAAGTGCCTCGATACCACGATGAAAGAATTCTTCTGGTCGTGTGTGCAACCAGCAGTGCTCTGCGGTTTTAATCTTTTTGTTACTCCTGAAATGCCTGCCTCCCATTGCTTCTTTGAGTGCACTGAACAGATTAAAATCACTGGAAGCGGGGTCTGCTGAATTCATATTTAATTTTCTGAACAGTCTCAACTGTCCTACGAGCTGTAAGTGGTCTTGTGTTGTCATCCTGTAGCAATGCTCCTGAAGATACTGTGGCTAATGTTGAGGCAGGTATCCGTCAGCTGCCACAGCAGTCCGCTGATGTTATAAGAATGGAAACAGCTAAAATCTTGCGCACATGTGAGCCACCTAATAGTAATCTATCTCCGGCACAAAGGAAGGGACTGAGGGACATCAACGCAGATGAAAACATCATCGTGATTTCTGCAGATGAAGGCAACGCTACTGTCGTAATGAAGAGTAAAGATTATCATAAAAAATCATGGACATTTTGTATCCCAACAATTACAAACAACTTCAGAAGGATCCGACAGCGACGATTTTAAAAATGGCCAATCAGTCGGTGAAAGCGTCTTCCCTCTCTTCAGGCGACAAGAAACAACTCTTTAAATCAGAAGCTTACTCGCCCAGACTCTATGGGTTACCCAAGGTACGTAAACCGCTGGTTTCTTTGAGACCTATAGTCAGCGCAGTAGGATCTCCCACCCATGAATTAGCTGGGCACCTTGCCTCGCTGCTGAAATCTCACGTTGGTGGATCTGACAGTCAAGTTAAAAATTCAAATCACTTCATCTGTATTATTAAGGAAGTCTGTGTGGGCCCTACTGATATCCTGGTCAGTGTTGATGTAAGGTCGTTGTTTACCATGATTCCGGTGAATGAAGCGATCACATGTACAGCGAACATTGTTCCTAGTGATATTTTGGCATTATTCAGACACTGCCCAACAACAACAACTTATTTTCAATATAATAATGTTTTTCATGAACAGATTGACGGGGTGGCTATGGGAAGTCCTCTTAGTCCAGCTGTGGCTATCTTGTTTATGGAGAACTTTGAACAACGGGCGCTTCAAACAGCTAGAAAAAGATCAGCCATATGGTGTCGTTATGTAGACGATACACTTGTTATATGGACCCATGGGGAAGAGGAACTGGATGCTTTCCTGTTACATCTGAATATTATTAATCCAAGAATTCAATTCACTATGGAAAAGGAAATCGATGGTCCCCTGAACTTCTTAGATGTGACTGTAATCAAACGAGAGGATGGATCATTGGGTCATAAGGTTTTCAGAAAAGACACACACACTGATCGTTATCTGCAGAAAGATTCTAACCACCACTCAAGACATAAAAGAGGGATGATTAAAACATTAATAGGCAGGGCGCACAAAATATGTGAACCAGCTCACTTAGATGATGAGACTGAACACCTTAGAGCGACTTTCAACAAGAATGGGTACTCCAACAGAGAGTTAGATCGTGCACTACGCCCTAGACTGACAACCAAGACGGACGAGGACGAGGGGAAAATGTTCTTACTATTCATCAGTAAAGTCACTGATCGCTTTGGAAAAATTTTAAGCAAGTACGATGTGAAAACTGTTTTCAGACCCACCACGAAAATAAAAGAATGTTTAAGATCCGGCAAAAGACAAACGACATCCTCTAGCCACACCAGGTGTCTATAAAATTCCTTGCAGTTGTGGAAAGATCTATATAGGCACAAGAAACAGAAGCGTCAATACCCGTCTGGGTGAACATAAAAGGAACTGCCACCTCGGACATATTGAAAAATTGGAGGTAGCGGAACATATGTTTCAGGAAGGTGATCATGAATTAAAGTTTAGTGAGACGACCGTCATAGCAAAGACGTCGCATTATTATGCGCGAATGTACAGAGAGTCCATTGAGATTGCCAAACACTGCAATAATTTTAATAGAAAAGATGAAGGCATTAAGCTGGATCAGATATGGATGTCAACATTGCAGAAACAGCGTGACAATCAATTAATTTCAATTGAGAAAGTTAGCAATACCAGAGATCATAGCACAGTCGAGGTCACGTGATTGAAAGCGGCGCCCTCTGGATGGCTTATACAGGTGGTCCATTGATCGTGACCGGGCCAAATATCTCACGAAAAAAGCGTCAAACGAAAAAACTAAAATGAACGAAACTTGTCAAGCTTGAAGGGGGAAACCAGGTGGCGCTATGGTTGGCCTGCTACATGGCACTGCCATAGGTCAAACGGATATCAACTGCGTTTTTTTTTTTTTTTAATAGGAACCCCCACTCTCTATTAGATATTCGTGCAGTACTTAAAGAAATATGAATGTTTTAGTTGGACCATTTTTTTCGCTTTGTGATAGATGGCTCTGTAATTGTCACAAACATATGGCTCACAATTTTAGACGAACAGTTGGTAACAAGTAGGTTATTTCAATTAAAATACAGAACGTAGGCGCATTTGAACATTTTATTTCGTTTGTTCCAATGTGATACATGTACCTTTGTCAACTTATCATTTCTGAGAACGCATGCTGTTACAGCGTGATTACCTGTAAATACCATATTAATGCAATAAATCCTCAAAAGTATGTCCGTCAACCTCAATGCATTTGGCAGTACGTATAACGACATTCGTCTCAACAGCGAGTAGTTCGCCTTCCGTAATGTTCGCACATGGATTAAAATGGCTCTGAGCACTATGGGACTTAACTTCTGAGGTCATCAGTCCATTAGAATTTAGAACTACTTAAACCTAACTAACCTAAGGACGTCACACACATCCATGCCCGAGGCAGCATTAAAACCTGCGACCGTAGCGGATGGGCGGCTCCAAATTGTAGCGCCTAGAATCGCTCGACCACTCCGGCCAACGCACTTGCATTAACAATGCGCTGACGCATGTTGTCAGGCGTTGTCGGTGGATCATAATACAAAATATCCTTCAACTTTCCCCACAGAAAGAACTCCGGGGACGTCAGATCCGGTGAACTTGCGGGCCATGGTATGATGCTTCGACGACCAATCCACCTGTCATGAAATATCTTATTCAATACCACTTCAACCGCACGCGATCTATGTGCCGGACATCCATCATGTTGGAAGTACATCGCAATTCTGCTATGCAGTGAAACATCTTGTCGTAACATCGGTAGAACAGTACATTGGAAATCAGCATACATTGCACCATTTAGAGTGCCATCGATAAAGTGGGGGCCAATTATCCTTCCTCCCATAATGTCGCACCATACATTAAACCGCCAAGGTCACTGTTGTTCCACTTGCGCACCCATCGTGGATTTTCCGTTGCCCAATAGTGCATATTATGACGGTTTAAGTTACCGCTGTTGGTGAATGACGCTTCGTCGCTAAATACAACGCTTGCAAAAAATCTGTCATTGTCCCGTAATTTCTCTTGTGTACAGTGGCAGAACTGTACACGACGTTCAAAGTCGTCGCCATGCAATTCCTGGTGCATAGAAATATGGTATGGGTGCAATCGATGTTGTTGTAGCATTCTCAACACCGACACTTTTGAGATTCCCCATTCTCGCGCAATTTGTCTGCTACTGATATGCGGATTAGCCGCGACAGCAGCTAAAACACCTACTTGGGCATCATCACTTGTTGCAGGTCGTGGTTGACGTTTCACATGTGGCTGAACACATCCTGTTTCCTTAAATAACGTAACTATCCGGGGAACTGTCCGGATACTTGGATGATGTCGTCCAGGATACCGATCAGCATACATCGCACACGCCCATTGGGCATTTTGATTACAATAGCTATACATCAACACGATATTGACCTTTTCCGCAATTGGTAAACGGTTCATTTTAACACGGGTAATGTATCACGAAGCAAATACCGTCCGCACTGGGGGAATGTTACGAGATACCACGTACTTATACGTTTGTGACTATTACAGCGCCATCTATCACAAAGCGAAAAAAGTGGTCCAACTAAAACATTCATATTTCTTCATGTACTACACGAATACATAATAAAAATGGGGGTTCCTATTTTTAAAAAACACAGTTGATATCCGTTTGACCTATGGCAGCGCCATCTAGTAGGCCAACCATAGTGCCATCTGGTTTCTCCCTTCAAGTTAGACGAGTTTCGTTGTTTTTAGTTTTTTCGTTTGATGCTTATTTAGTGAGATATTTGGCCCGGTCACTATCAATGCACCACCCTGTATATACGGCGCTCACTAGTGCTCTCGTGGCATTTGCCGATTGCCCTCGGAGGACGCCTTCCGCAGTCGAAGGCGAAACGTCAGGGGAGAGTCTTATGTATGGACCATGGCATCTCAGCCCGGAAGTGCTAAGTGATGACAACTCCTGCCGTGAAAGCCTCCATTCTATGATCAATATCTCAGATGATAGCATTCCGCAATAGCTATCATCCCTTTAAGCCACGTATCTGTCTCTATTCCTTTTATTGATTTACGAAGTCTTTAATATCTTGTCCGCTATGCAAATGTTTTGTCAGAACATTGTATTCTGCACATTTACACAGGAAAAGAACACAGCACGAATACCTCATATTTCTCATATTTGTGTACTTATTTGAAGGACTGTTCGCTTTTTTGCTGGTAACGTTATTTAAATGTTTATTTAAAGTGTTATTAAAAAGCCGTGCTAATTTATGGGTGGTCAATGGCATGTCTTAGCCGACACCAATATTAAAAATAATGCCGAAAGGCGCTTCTGTCAATCATTACAAATATCGATTGCAAGTTTTAGCATAGAACCCTTGTTATTGAATTATTCATTTAAGTTGTATTTTGCATTTCTGTATATTTTATTAAACAGCAGTACTAGCCAATGCGTAGACTAATTGACTGCAGGATCACATCTACAGGTTATTTCTTGCAGTGAATTTCCTGTGGGGCACCAAGGGAGACGTGCTCAGCTCGACCCCACGACTACATCAATATATTCTTTTCACGTAGAGCCGTGGGCAGCCCAGGTATGTAAAATGCGAGTAACCACAGGTAAATATGCAA
This sequence comes from Schistocerca piceifrons, assembly GCF_021461385.2. NCBI lineage: Eukaryota > Metazoa > Arthropoda > Insecta > Orthoptera > Acrididae > Schistocerca > Schistocerca piceifrons. Next base: position 451,545,194 of record NC_060142.1, read on the forward strand.
CTGGTTTACTCGTATGGGATGCGGTTCAGAAGAGAAATCACTCAGCAGCGACCATTAAGAACCGTCGCAGATGACGGAGGAAAGCCGTACACACGGTATAACAGGCCATTGGAATGACTGGACTATCATTTGCACTCTTTTGATTCTTGATTCCGAAGCTATTCTGGCCTCACAACGGGAATTAACGGACTCTAAACGGGGACTGGTAGTTGGAGCTAGGCGCGTTAGACGTTTCATTTCGGAAAACGTTAGGGAATTCACTATTCCGAGTTCACAGTGACGAGTTTGCCGAGAGTACCAAATTTCAGACATTACGACCCGCCACGGACAACGCAAAGGCCGACGGCCTTCGCTTAACGAACATCAAAATGGCTCTGAGCACTATGGGACTTAACATCTATGGTCATCAGTCCCCTAGAACTTAGAACTACGTAAACCTAAATAACCTAAGCACATCACACTGTAACGCCACGTAGCGCTTTGTATGAAAAATCACTGGCTGTGCTGTGTGCAGTCTGTGGCTAGTTTGCACTGTTGTCTGCCATTGTAGTGTTGGGCAGATGGATGTGAACAGCGCGTAGCGTTGCGCAGTTGGAGGTGAGCCGCCAGCAGTGGTGGATGTGGGGAGAGAGATGGCGGAATTTTGAAGTTTGTAAGACTGGATGTCATGAACTGCTATATATATTATGACTTTTGAACACTATTGAGGTAAATACATTGTTTGTTCTCTATCAAAATGTTTCATTTGCTAACTATGCCTATCAGTAGTTAGTGCCTTCAGTAGTTTGAATCTTTTATTTAGCTGGCAGTAGTGGCGCTCGCTGTATTGCAGTAAAAAATGGTTCAAATGGCTCTGAGCACTATTGGACTTAACATCTGAGGTCGTTAGTCCCCTAGAACTTAGAACTACTTAAACCTAACTAACCTAAGGACATCACACACATCCATGCCCGAGGCAGGATTCGAACCTGCGACCGTAGCAGTCGCGCGGTTCCGGACTGCGCGCCTAGAACCGCAAGACCACCGGTATTGCAGTAGTTCGTGTAACGAAGATTTTTGTGAGGTAAGTGATTTGTGAAAGGTATAGGTTAATGTTAGTCAGGGCCATTCTTTTGTACGGATTTTTGAAAGTCAGATTGCGTTGCGCTCAAAATATTGTGTGTCAGTTTAAGCAGTTGTTCAAAGGGGACGTTTCATAACACAACCACCAGTCATCACGAGGCAAAGAAATGACGAACGTCAACCGTGGCATTTGTGTAGAGACGTCAGTGCTAACAGACCAACAAAACTGCATGAAATAACCGCAGAAATCAATGTGGGAAGCGCGGCGAAGGTATCCGTTAGGATAGTGCGGTGAAATTTGATGTTAAAGGTCTATGGTTAGAGACAACCGGCGCGAGTGCCTTTGCTAAATGCACTACATCGCCTGCAGCGCTCCGGCCATCCTGATTTAGGTTTTCCGTGATTTGCCTAAATCGCTTCAGGCAAATGCCGGCATGGTTCCTTTGACAGGGCACGGTCGACTTCCTTCCCCACCCTTCCGTAATCCAATGAGACCGATGACCTCGCTTTTTGGTCTCCTTCCCCCCCCCCCCCCCAAAATAAATCCAATCCAAGCCTGCAGCGCATATCCTGGGTTCGTGACCATACCGGCTGCACCCTAGATGACTGGAAAACCATAGCCTCGTCGGACAAATACAGATTTCAGTTGGTAAGAGCTGATAGTAGGGTTCGAGTGAGGGAGTGTGGCGCAGACCCCACGAAGCCATCGAGCCACTGTGCAAGCTCGTGATGGCTCCATAGTGGTGTCTGCTGTGTTTACACGGAATGGGCTCTATCCTCTGGACCAAATGAACCAGTCAATGACCTGAAATTGTTGTGTTCGGCTACTTCGAGACCATTTCCATCCATTGACTGACTTCATGTTCCTTAACAACAACGTAATTTTTATGGATCGCAATGGGCCGTGTCGTAAGGCCACAATTGTTCTCGATTGGTTTAAAGAATATTGTGCACAATTAGAGCGAATAATTTGCCACCCAGATAGCTCGACGTGAATCCCATTGAGTATTTAGGTCAGTTAGTGCACAAAATCCTACACCAGCAATACTTTCGAAGTTATGTACAGCTATAGAGACAGCATGGCTCATTTCTGCGGAGGACTTGTTGAGTCCATGCGGCCTCGAGTAGCTGCGGAACGCCGGGCAAACGGAGGTCCGACACGATATTGAGAGGTATCCCATGCCTTTTTCACCTTAATATATTCTAATTATTCAGTGAATCGCAGCATTATGAGTAGTTAAATGGATATGACCCAGTAATATATTAAAGATTGTGATAGTTATGTGCAAGCGATGAATGTGTGGGTCGCCGCAGTCGCCGGTGCCCACATTCTCGTATTACACCGACTGCATACGGGTAGTGGTCTGCCGTGATCGAGTGCGCCGCCTCGCCTGTGCTGACGAGAATTCCCGCCCGAGAGCGTACGCGTTCACGTACCCACAACGTGAATGATGCGCAGAGCAACCCTCAGCTGGGAGATGGGCGGCGGCGATACGGCCGGACCACTGGCTGCGTAGCGGTGTGTCCGCCGCGTGCCCGGAATACGGCCGGGCTGATACCCGAGCAGAACACGGCACGGAGGCTGCAGGGCGGCAGCTCTGAGAAGGAGCACGGCGGGCCGTTCCCACTCGCCGCCCGACACCTGCCGCCCACACGCCGCCCCGTTGTCCATATGCGCGCCGCGCTCTCGAGGGCCGGCGCTGACCCCAGACGGCCGGAGAATACCGAGGCTGCAGATGTGCTTTATCGCCCTGTTCCGTTACGCTTGCTGCTTTTACTGGGATTGTGTAGCCCAAAGTAAGAGAATCAAAAGCGTCACGTCAGGCGCAAACTGCAGCCGCAAATGACCACTTACCACAACTGTCGTGTGCGAATAAATGAGCTATTGCTATGTCATGCTGCGGCTATGCAGAACTCAGTAGTAATAACTGTCCAAGAGAGGCTTTCTATCGGGTGATTGCAACTAATGTGCCGCTACGCCGGAGAGCCAATGTATCCTGAAATTTGGTATATACGCCAATGTGGAAAAAATACACTACTTGCTATTAAAATTGCTACACCACAAAGATGGCGTACTACAGACGCGAAATTTAACCGACAGGACGAAGATGCGGTGATGAGCAAACGATTAGCTTTTCAGAGTATTCACGCAAGGTTGGCGCCGGTGGCGACACCTACAAAGTGCTGACATGAACAACTTTCCAACCGATTTCTCATACACAAACACCAGTTGACCGGCGTTGCCTGGTGAAACGTTGTTGTGATGCCTCGTTTTAGGGGGGAGAAATGCGTACCATCACGTTTCCGACTTTGAGAAAAGTGGGGTTGTAGCCTATCGCCATTGCGGTTTATCGTATCGCGACATTGCTGCTCGCGTTGGTCAAGATCCAATGACTGTTAGCAGAATACGGAGTCGGTGGGTTCAAGAATGCCGTGTTGGATCCCAACGGCCTCGTATCACTAGCAGTCGAGATGACAGGCATCTTATCCGCATGGCTGTAACGGATCGTGCAGCCACGTCTCGATCCCTGAGTCAACAGTTGAGGACTTTTGCAAGACAGCAACCATCTGCACGATCAGTTCGACGACGTTTGCAGCACCATGGACTATCAGCTCGGAGACAATGGCTGCGGTTACCCTTGACGCTGCATCACAGACAGGAGCGCCTGCGATGATACTAGTGTATCACCCGGCGTGATGGTATGGGGTTCAAATGGCTCTGAGCACTATGGGACTCATCAGTCCCCTAGAACTTAGAACTACTTAAACCTAACTAACTTAAGGACATCACACACATCCATGCCCGAGGCAGGATTCGAACCTGCGACCGTAGCAGTCGGACGGTTCCCGACTGCGCGACTAGAACCGCGAGACCACCGCGGCCGGCTTGGTATGGGGTGCCATTGTTTACACCTCTCCGTCATCTCATGTTCGCATTGACGGCACTTTGAACCGTGGACGTTACATTTCAGATGTGTTACGACCCGTGGCTCTACCCTTAATTAGATTCCTGCGAAACCCTACATTTCAGCAGGATAATGCACGACCGCATGTTGCAGGTCCTGCACGGGCCTTCCTGGATGCAGAAAATGTTTGACTGCTGCCCTGGCCACCACATTCTCCAGATCTCTCACCAATTGAAAACGTCTGTTCAATGATGGCCGAGCAATTGGCTCGTCACAATACGCCAGTCACTACTCTTGATGAACTGTGGTATCGTGTTGAAGCTGCATGGGCAGCTGTACCTATACACGCCACCCAAGCTCTGTTTGACTCAATGCCCAGGCGTATCAAGGCCGTTGTTATGGCCAGAGGTGTTTGTTCTAGGTACTGATTTCTCAGGATGTATGCACCCAAATTGCGTGAAAATGTAATCACATGTCAGTTCTAGTATAATATATTTGTCCAATGAATACCCGTTTATCATCTGCATGCCTTCTCGATGTAGCAATGTTAATGGCCAGTAGTGTAGTTCCAATCTTGTGCACCATGTGTAAACTTGGCGCCGTACGCTGTGCGTGTCGCCAACTGAAAGGTCTGAGAGGAGCCGCGATGTCAACAAGTGGTTTAAAAGATATAATAACGAAATTCTAAAACACGAATGAGCTTGTTGTACCACTTGGAAGAGGAAACGCGTCGTATCCCGGTGGACGTTATTGACGAGATAACTGTTGTTGTAGCTGACAACGCAACAGGTGTCCCAGATAGTATTGGTGTTCCGGCAGTGTCACGAGCATTGTCCAACCCATGGTAAGCAATATGGAAAATTTTACGGTATATTTTACATTGGTAGCCGTACACGATCCAGATGGTGCAGCAACTGGAGCCTCATGATGCGCACCAATATTCTGAATATCCTCTTCGGTTTATGGCACCGATCGAAGTTCATGACATGTGGGGAGACAATATTCTACGGAGTGACGAGGCACATTTTTCACTAGAGGGTACAATGAATACACAGAACTGCCGAATTTCGGGTACTGTTAAACCGCGTGTTGTGCTCGGAAAGCCATTGCACTCGCCGTATGTGATTCTGTGGTTCGGATTCATAAGCACTTTTATTCTCGGTGTGTTCTCTGAAGAGAACGCACTCAGAGGGCCAATCAGGTATACCGTGACGTCTGTACGTTATCGAGACCCCTTGTACAGCATGCGATTCCTGCTCTGGAAGAGTGCAACTGTGAATAAACCACTTCTATCATGCAAGATGTGGCAATTCCTCACGTCGCTCGCCCACTGAAAGATCTACTTGGTGCAATCTTCCAGATGCATGGCCTGCAATGTCACTTGATCTGAATCCGTGTGACTTTTGTCTCTAGGGATATCTAAAAGAATGCTTTTACCAGGGACACGTTCGGTCTCTGCCTAATCTGAAGGCCAGTGTACAAGAACACAATGCTCATATTCCACAGGAGCTGCTGTGAGCAATCGTTGATCATGTCGTTTTACCGCTGCAGCCTCTCGTCGTGCTCATATTGAACAAATTATGCAAGCGGCGGTTAATAATAAAATCAACATTATACTTTTCTCACATGTGTGATCTTTTCTGACTATGTCCCGTTTCTCATGCAATTACTACAGAAACATTTCTATACGTCTTTCTTCCATTCATAGCATCAGATTTGCACATGATGACCAAAATTGTAACTAATGTTTTTCCTGCGTAAATCAGTTACGCGTTAACTCATTAGCATATCTACCAAGTTTTCTTGCCATGGTATATTATAGCCCACACTGGACCTCTGTGAGCGATGTGATTTAATTGTAATTGTCTGGTAATTCACCCACTGTTGACCGCCTGCTATGATCTCATCCTCAACCGTTCCACTGAACGTAAGGTCTGACAGGCATATCCTCATCACCTTACTCTTTAGGTTTTGACCACATCTGAGATGACCAGAGGTTCTTCTAATAAGTGGAACCCCAAGAATGTAATTCATCTACCATACTCACAGGAGTGAATGGAGTACTTAGTTGGTGCATTGAAAACTAGACACTAATATTGGAGTTCCTCATCTACATCATGCTCCGCAAGCCACTTGATGGTGTCTGGCGGAAGGTACTTTCGGTACCACTATTTGGTCCCTCCAACCCTGTTCCACTCGCGAATATTGCGTGGGAAGAATAATTGTCGATAAGGCTTTGTATTGGCTCCAATTCCTCGAATTTTCTCCTAGTGGTCAAACGCGAGATATATGTGGGGGAAATAATGTTATATGACTCCTTCTGAAAAGTGCTGTCGTGAAAATTGAATAGTACATCCCTCCGTGGTGCACAACGTCTCTCTTGTAAACGTCTGCCAGTGGAGTTTGTTTAGCATCTCCGCAACGCTCTCTCGCCACATAAACGATCCTGTGACGAAACACGCTGTTCTTCGTTGGATTTTCTCTATCAGTCCTACCTGATAGGGATCCAAGATACATGAACAATACTCAAGAATCGGGCGAACAAGGGCCTTATAAGCCACTTCTTTCATGAATGAGTTACATTTCTTTAAGATTCTTGCGATGAATCTGAGTCCGGTGTCTGCTTTTCCCACTATCTGTTTAATATGGTCATTCCACTTAAGGTCGAACTGGATAGTTACGACTAGATATTTTACGGCAGACGCTGTCTCCAGCTGTATGTCATCAATTGTGTTGCTGTACAGTAGTGGATTTCTTTTCCTATGCATGCGCAATATGTTACATTTATTTACATTCAGACGTTCAGACGAAGCTAAAATGACGGTACACAGAGCGGTTAAATTTGATTCGAAAACTGAAATATATTACTTACCAAATTTTCCATTTTCTGAAACAAACAATTATGTTGTTGGTGAAGTCTTCTCGATTTATCAGTGAGCCAAGGCGCCGTCGTGCGGCCTCATTTCAACACGCCTGAAGATGACAAGTAGGAAACTTACTGAAACATTGCCGCCGAACGACTTCTTGACTCGGCTGATAACCCGAGACGTTACGTCCAGATTAAAGACAGCCAAAAATGAATCTACACCCACACGTAGTATGATATAATTTCCACCTCTTTCTCACTCTCTCTCTCTCTCTCTCTCTCTCTCACACACACACACTCACACATACACACACACACACACACACACACACACACACTCCCTCTCTCACTCTCTCCCTCTCTCCCTCTCTCCCTCTTCTCTCTAGCTCTTTCTTTTCCTCAAGATATCGACTTGCTAATATCTTTTACATAGTGATTATCACGGCGATAAACCTGTTGAGTGAAAGTTTGACAGTAAAGTTCGACTTAGGAACCGACTGTCGAATCTTTTCCCATAGAAAGGTGCCATACGTATGAAAACAGCAGTGAATTCACATGATGCCTTACAGTTTTTGATAGTTTTGCTAACTATACTGTTCGTGATTGTTTGACAGAGCGCTGGTGCACATAACTTTCATAAACAGCACAATTGGCAAACCACATGGTGTGAATTCACTGCTTTGTTTTGATTTATCTTGTAAAAGATTATTCATTTCACAAATTTGTTACTTTGTAAAGTAAACAAATTTATGATTATATATTGTTAAATAAACAGATCCTGTGAAAAGTTGGGTCCTCCCTTCCATGATTCATTAATAACAGTAAATACCACGTCCCACCTTTACAGAGACACTCCAAATGATGCATAAAGCTACGGTGATGAGTGCTTAAGCCGTATGCAGTGTTACCAATGGTTTACATGACTTTAAAGTGGCCGGACGGAAGTTGAAGGTGACCCTCGTTCAGGACGCCCTTCGACGTCTACCGACGACGCTCTTGTCGGGATCCAACTAAATTGTGCGTGCCAATCGAAGATTGACTGAGAGGCTTGAGAAGAATGTAACATTTCAGCTAGATCATGTCATGAAATCACACGCAACATTTTGGAATGCATCGTTTTGCCGTCAAGTTCGTCTCTCGGCTCGTTAGTCAAGACCAGAAAAACCTTCGCCTTGCAATCTTTAAAGAGCTTCTGGACTGTGCAAATGAGAACGAGATGTAATTACGAGCATCATAACTGGTGATGAGACGTGAGTGTACGGTTTTGATGTAGAGACCAAGGTTCAATCTACTCAGTGGGTCGGGAGAGGTTCTCCAAGACCAAAAAAAGTTCTTAAGGTCAGGGCAAAGGTCAAAGCCATGCTGATAGTTTTCTTTGACTTTGAAGGATTAGTTCATCATGAATTTGTGCCGCAGGGACGAACTCTTAATCGATGGTACTATCGGTACGTGTTACGACGCCCGCGAGAAAGTGTGACAAGGAAACGGCCTGACATGTGGCGAGACAATTGATGGCTCTTGCATCACAATAACGCACCCGCATGTTCATCCCTGTTGGTGTGTGACTATTGGCCAAAAAACCAAATCACTGTGCCACCTCTGCAGACCTGGCCGCTACGGACTTTTCTTTACTTCCAAAACTAAAACTGCGTTGGAAGGACGTAGATCTGCGACGACAGACGAGATAAAAGAAAATTCACAGAAGGCGCTTCAAGCGATACAGCAAGATGCGTACCAAGACTTCTTTAGGGAGCGGAAACGGTGATGGGAGCGGTGTATCAATCGTGGAAGAGAGTATTTCAAAGGATACCGTTTACAACAAGTAAAAGGTAAGCGGAGAAAAATTTTGTGGACGTAGTTACGGAATTTTCTGAACAGATCTCGTATATGTTTCCTTTATTCTGTATTATAGATGGAAGCACAAGTATCACGAAAATCTAGACTATATTTAACATCATAATTTGTTCATACTGAAATTAAGTCCCAGGAAATTATTGCATCACAGCTGCTTGCAGAGAGAATGAAAGACCACATGCTACTGCAATATCTAAACTATTACAATTTAAGATACAAAAACCTTTTTCAGAATAGTTCAGAGTTCATTTTGAATTTCACCACTCCGCTTCGAGTAACTTCTGGCTTTGGCAATTTTGGGCAACTGTTATGAAATGTAAATTTACCTACTTCTTTTACCTGTGAATACACGTAGATATTCCGAGGATATTCTTTTTCTTTTTTTTTATTTCTCAGGAAATTCTTGAATAAAGTATCCTAACTAGCTAATTCGTACACTTCGCATACCAAATATAAGAAGCTCATGCTACATGGTTCCTTAACATATTCACCACAGACGCTGACCAGTAGTCACTCATCAACTTTAGTATCGTCCTTCCTGGAACAGAATAAATTCTTAAATATTCTTCAAACAGCATCCCTTTAGATGACTCTGGTATCAAAGATTCCGATGATTGTCGAGTGGTAGATCGTCTTACGCGATCTGCCGAATCACAATCATCGCTTAAACAAATTTGATCTCGAAAAGCTGTCTTCACACTCTGCCATCTCATTTTCGGAATAGGAAACAGTGACACTTAAGCTCTCTCTTTTGTCTATTGCGATACGATTCCCCCATACCTCGTTTTGAGCAGGAAGTTAATAAATGACCCATCTTACTACGATAATGATCAAAGCAGAAGAAATGAATTATAATTTGTGCTCCGCCCGGGACTCAAACCCGGTTCTTCTTGTTTGCTAGGCAGAAACGCTAACCATCATACCAAAACAACACGATGGTTCACACTGCACGAACTACCTAAGTTGAGCGCCCTCTCCCAACACAAACTTTAATTCATATCTTCTGTTAAATTTCCATTACACTGTCACTGCTGTGATGGTGTGATGGTTAGCATTTCTGCCTAACAAACAAGAAGACTCGGGTTCGAGTCCTGGCGGCAGTACAAATTTTAATACATCTACTTCGATCATTATCGTAGATAATGAAGAGACTTAAATGTCTCAGGGAAACATTCAATTATAAATCTATAGGATCACCTATGGTACAGGACTATCCCATTACGTCCAACGCTGGGGTACTATTCCAATGTCGGAGAGCCTGGAAGTTGTGAAAATGTAAGGTAAAATAAGCAGAAGACATGAACTGAAGTTTGTGTTGGAGAGGGCACTCAACTCATGTAGTTTGTGCAGCGATATTGACCAGCTTGCTGTGGTGGTATAATGGTTAGGAATTCTGTGTAGTAAGCAAGAACACCGGGGTTCAAGTCGCGGCTGCAAAACAAATTTTAATTCATCTCTTCGGCTTCGATCATTATCGTAGATAATGAAGAGACTTAAATGTCTCGGAGAAACATTTAATTATCAGATCGTGTTTCTACGGTTTGAACCGACAGTCTGTCCGTCGGTACTGGGTAACATTTTTAACACCTCTTGGCCGTTGAGCGGTATAATACCGCGTTTGCGGAAGCCAGCGTGTCATACTTACAGCATTGACTTCAGTTTTTAAACAAGCTTTGAGAAATGCATCAGGAATGTATCTTTTGGTAGTGATGTCTCTTTCCTTCCTCGATCTTTTTTCAAAGTGTTTCCCATCCTGCCCCTCAATGACCTGAGTAGCCTAAGAAAAGCTGCATCTAATGGATAATGTGAGATGAGTTTCTGCGTAGAAGCACAAACTGACTTGTGTTCGTGGCAGGATCTCTATTTTTGTCAACATAATGAACATAAACTATATCAGGCGACATTTAATATGATAAAGACCTTTGATTCACACACATTTATGACATTTCTGTTAAAAGTAATACACTGTCACGATTTAAGCATAAATTACTACCAAGGGGTGCTATATCATGGCAGAACAACCAAATCGACACTACACATATTCTGTTATTTCAGATATTTGGTGTTACTTAAGTTCATCAATTGTGAGGTTCATTTGATTACTCATAGTAAGCAGTGTACTGTTGCTTTGTTTCTTCCATTTATCCCACAAGTTAGAGAATCAGCTGTAGTTTCAGCTGCCCAGTATTTCATTAACGGTTATGCATACAGCAGTAGTTCAAATGGTTCAAATGGCTCTAAGCACTATGCGACTCAACTTCTGAGGTCATCAGTCGCCTAGAACGTAGAACAAATTAAACCTAACTAACCTAAGGACATCACACACTTCCATGCCCGAGGCAGGATTCGAACCTGCGACCGTAGCGGTCGCTCGGTTCCAAACTGTAGGGCCTAGAACCGCACGGCCACTCCGGGCGGCCCAGCAATAGTACTATGAGACAGTACAAAAGATAATATAACTTGGAAGTGTCTAACAAAGAATCAATCTCAAGTGTAAATCAATGGCTTCATGAGACTTGGCTGGTGGGTAGAGAGGGCATAATAACCGCAATTCGTATTTTTTTGTTCGTGTCCTATTTCACTTTTACAGGGTAAAACACACCTCGAAAGGTGATTTGGCACATTAGGTGTAGAGGGAATATCTTTGAAACAATGATATATAAATATGTTTTCCATACAAAAGTTGATATGTAATTAATACTCTTGAAAATTGTAGGGCAATTTTTAAAAATGCCCCTATACTGTTAATTAATTTTGGAAAATGAAAACTTTTGTTACAACATAAGTTAAAAAGTAAGCCTTGGTGAAGAGTTATTTACTAGTGACTGCAGCTTTCTTAAATTGTCTGTCAAGTGTAAATTAATAGCCTAATCGTTCAACAGAAATAGATCTGAAAATCTTCTCAGAAGTTCTTGCAACAACCAAAGTCGTATACGATCCATGGCAGCATCTGTGCGATCGACACTAATGGTTAGTGTGGACTGCTCTTTTTTTTTTTTAAGCCTGAATTTGTGGCGGTATCGAAATCTGGTAAAAAATTCTGACCAGGTCGAAACATAACTGAAAAATGTTTTCTTTTCCAGTGACGGAGAAAAATCTGTATTATTTTTAGATTCTTGTGATGGTCATTGTGAAAGAACTGGTTACAGCATCGTACCTGAGGACGAGTAACTCTTTCATCTGGTGATCCCAAAGGGCTCGATGGCACAGGTATAGCATGGGACGTATGACTTGATGTTGGAGGAACTCTGTGAGAGGATTTTCATATCTAGTTCTTTTGAATGATTATGCTGTTAATCTCCACCTCAGAGACAACATAATCGCTAGTAAACACTCATTTCTCTTCACCATGGCTCACCAGTGTAATGAAATATGCCAATACAAATCAGTATACTCGGAGGATCACCTGCGACAACTTGAAATACTAATCAATTTTGTTTTGTATTACGTTCTCTATCGCTTATACTACTTATGTGAAGAAATTTCATTCATTTTATGTGCATGGTGTAAAAACCGTTGTGTTTTTAGCATTTATTTACACATTACACTTAATGTGATAACTTTGTAGCCGCGTGGGATTAGCCGGGGTTTCCAAATTATTTTTGCTTTGTTTTTGCTGTCTCGATCCTTTTCTTATCCCTAAGATAGTGCAATTGTACGAATAAAGATTGTTTGTTTACCCTGCCTTCCTGCTCCCAAAAAAAGACTAAAAAATCCGCTTGGAGTACGAATTTTTATTTTTTATTTTCACTTTCATTTAACTTGTATGTAAATCTTATTTATGTATTTGTATAGATATATGACATTTAAGTAAAAAAAAAGTGGTTAGCGTTCAAGCTCCGTAATCACTGGATCGAGTCCAGTTTGTCTTTAAAAAAAAAAAAAAAAAAAAGTGGTCTAGGGCGCTGCAGTCATGGACTGTGCGGCTGGTCCCGGCGGAGGTTCGAGTCCTCCCTCGGGCATGGGTGTGTGTGTTTGTCCTTAGAATAATTTAGGTTAAGTAGTGCGTAAGCTTAGGGACTGATGACCTTAGCAGTTAAGTCCCATAAGATTTCACACAATTTTTTTAAAACTTTGTATCATAATAATGAAGTACTTATTTTTTCAACTAAGAATAATGCACATATATGCAATGGTAAATTGAGAAACAAAGAAATATTAACGTAAAACGCGGAAAAAATAATTAACAACAAATACAAGTAAAATGAATAATTAGAATAGTAAGGAATATTTAGACATTTTAATTAGATATGTTGAAAATACTCCGACAACACATTGTGTACAGCTTTCTTTCGAAAAATGGTATTTCAGAAACCAGTTTTATTGCACATGATTTATGTGGCTTGAATCCATCAGGTTAGCCAAGAGCGCTAATGCGCTGCTTCCTGGACTTTGGTAGGCACTCCGCCCTGGATGGAATCCGCCCAGCGGATTACCGACGTGGGCCAGTGTGCTGGCCAGCCTTGATGTGGTTTTTAGGCGGTTTTCCGCATCATACTAGGTGAATGCTGTGCTGGTCCCCACATCCCATCTCATTTACATGACTCGCAGACATATGAAACACATTCGCAATATTTCATGGTTTACACTAGACGCACACAGCTTGGGGGCACTGATTTCATACTTGTGGGGGTACGGGGTAGTGGCAGGAAGGGCATCCGGCCACCCCTTTAAATTAACCATACCCAGTCCGATTGTAATAATGCTGACCCTGCAAAAACTGTGGGACGATGCACAAGGAAAAGAAAAGAAGATTTATGCGGCTTGAAAGCTTCTTTAACTTGTTTTTCAAAATTGTTTACAGTGGTTGGGTGTTCTGCAAAACTGCAAATTATTACAAAATTTGATTATAAATTTTTCAAGAACATTAGTTATATATCAACTTTATTTTGAAAACCATGTTTTATGTATGCTCTAAACGTAATATGCTAATTAGCTTAGGGGTACATTTGCTGCCTTGAAAGTGAAATTGGCCACACAAAATACATATTGCATTGTTTTTCCGCCTCTTCACATCCTCCAAGTTTGATAAAGATCATTTATTTAAACTTGGGAATGTTCCCTTGTAAGTCGAGCAAGTGATAGACTTCAAACTCGAAATTGAGTCCATATCAGTGCTGTGATTTTATCTGGAATTTGTCGTTTTTTCTACGTCTGACAATGAGTTATGATTGTGAAAAATTCGACGCTGAATGGTGGTACCTTGTCTATCGTAAAACGTAGGTAAATCAGTCGAAAGGTCGCAGGAAAATAGGGCTCAAGCCCAGCTATTCTAAAGAAACTCCAAGACCGTTTGATTTTACCAGCAGTTGATAACATTCTATCCATGACGTCCTCTCTAATATCCAGAGACTGAGTTCCGTCAAATGCAAGACCTCCCCAAACCTCCCTCCTATTGTCTTTCTGTTTCCTTAAATCTTATACCGCAGACAATTCTGATGCCCATGCTGATGTTAGAAGGTGCTTGAGTCTGCCAGTTCCCGTTTGCATCCACGGAGCACTGATGTAATTCACTAAACCGGGAAAGAAGTACTGTTTCTTTTCTGTGTGATATTATCTTCAGTGAAACCCCGGTAAACGACGCCTCTTGTCCAGCCAATTCCTTGCTTAGGTGCCAAAAGTCCTTGATATGTGAGCTTAGTAACGTTGAAATACGAAACGCGGCCTTTGATATAAACTTCCCATCAACGTTAGTGGGCAGAACCCAGTAATCGTCGGTCTGTAGAGGTGAAGCTGCCTAGGCACCGCTCAGTTTGAGAGTTTCATACAAATCGTGAAGCCGGAAGGTAATCGTGTACAGCATTTCGCCTTTCCGTGACCCGCACCGGTTCCAGGTGTCGGATAATCTCCACGGAAACCTGCTTCGCCCTCACACAAAACACTCTTCCTTGTAAAATACGAGTATGTCCTGAGATTGCGCGGCCAAATTGAAATTGAGAACACTGAATGGAAGCAGCCCTGGGGACCGTAACTGATTAAAGAGCCAAATAATTTCTTAAATGTAATTCAGCTTCGTTAACAGATGACAATTCAGGGGTCAAGCTTTCGGAACAGCACTTTACTAGACAAATTAATTATTGGGACGAAAACGAATGAAACGATACTAAGCAAAATTAAATGAATTCTTCAAAAAAAAAAAAAAAAAAAAAAAACCTCTCATCATTCCCCACACACAAGCCGAGCAATTATACTTCTTTTTTAATAAATGAGTGTTAGCTACATGGGAGATTGTTGTAACATGGAAGCTTTTCAGACATTTGACCCTACCCAGTGCTGTAAAAGAAATGCAGGTATTTTCTTAATCTGTTTTGGAATGACAGCATTCACTGTATGTGTGTAGCACTTCTTTTTTCCGTGCCTCTATCCCGCATCGGCATAGGGTTTGCGTGGTTGTTAACTGCTTTGGCATGGTTAATTTAAGTGGCATCCGGACATCCTATTGTCGTCACCGTATTACTCTCCTGGGACTGAATATTTGCATCCCAATTGTGGGAGTTTTGTGCTATGCTTGTGAAACAATTAATAAAACGTTCCGGGATTTTATGCCGTGGTCGAATGAATTTCACCTTAGAATCCAACGTTTCATCCCCATCTGCGGAGGGCATTTTCAAGGGGGATCGTAGCTACACTGAATGTCCGATTCACACCATGACTAGCTACTTGCTAGAGCAAAATTTCGCTTCCGCGCAGTGGCCTGACATGTTTTGAATGCGCGAGCGCAATTGGCCGTTGTCGACTGCCGTCTTCCGCTATTGCTATCACCCGATGGTGGAAGACTGTTATACATCTTCTTCAGCACCAGAATCCAGATGTCATTCAATACACTCCCTCCTCCTTCCTGCTGAAATTCCTGGGTTGTTTTACAATCTCTATGGCCTCTCTGCGTAACGTTTCATGGTATCCGCTTGTGGCTGCCAGCACTTGAGTCCCATCAAAAAAATGCGGTAATCTCCTGGCTTCAAAGCTTGTTCCACAACAGGTGATCTCTAATCCTCCCTCCTCTGCAATTGTCCTTGTGCTCTTTTAGTGGTTCCTTCACCGTTCTTTTTGTAATACCCACATACACCTTGCCACAGCTATACAGGAACCTATAAATTCCTAATTTTTCCAGCGTTTGATGAATATACTTGGCAAGGTTTATGTGATCTTGTATCTTCCGGGTCGGTTTACATTCTACCGTCATTTTCCGGTTTCTCAAGATTTTTCCCATGCGGTCAGTAACGTCCATAACGAAAAGCAGGAAAAATTTCGATTTCACCGGCGCTAGAGCATCGCTCTGATTTCTACCCGGTGATCGCAACGCTTTTTTCACCTCAGTGAACGAGTAACCTTTCTTGAGCAATTCATTGGTGAGATGTTTTGATGCTGAGTCAAACAGCTCTGGTTCGCAGATTCTCCTTGCTCTATCCGCCAACATTTTTATGATGGCTCGCTCTTTTGTGGGTGGTTGTTCAAATCGCGGTGAAGGTAACGGTCTGTGTGCGAGGGTTTTAAAAACTAGCCCACCAAGAAAATTCAATATTCCGTCTGCCTTATCCTCGGAAGATTCAATTTTTGCACATTAACAGCGCAATGTTGACCATTTATATATATATATATATATATATATATATGAAGATGAACATATAGAGAAAGTGTATGAGGATATTGAAAGGGTAATGCAGTATGTAAAGGGGGACGAAAATCTAATAGTCATGGGCGACTGGAATGCAGTTGTAGGGGAAGGAGTAGAAGAAAGGGTTACAGGAGAATATGGGCTTGGGACAAGGAATGAAAGAGGAGAAAGACTAATTTAGTTCTGTAACAAGTTTCAGCTAGTAATAGCGAATACCCTGTTCAAGGATCACAAGAGGTGGAGGTATACTTGGAAAAGCCCGGGAGATACGGGAAGATTTCAATTAAATTACATCATGGTCAGACAGAGATACTGGATTGTAAGGCGTACCCAGGAGCAGATATAGTCTCAGATCACAATATAGTAGTGATGAAGAGTAGGCTGAAGTTCAAGACATTAGTCAGGAAGAATCAATACGCAAAGAAGTGGGATACGGAAGTACTAAGGAGTGACGAGATACGTTTGAAGTTCTCTAACGCTATAGATACAGCAATAAGGAATAGCGCAGTAGGCAGTACAGTTGAAGAGGAATGGACATCTCTAAAAAGGGCCATCACAGAAGTTGGGAAGGAAAACATAGGTACAAAGAAGGTAGCTGCGAAGAAACCATGGGTGACAGAAGAAATACTTCAGTTGATTGATGAAAGGGGGAACTACAAACATGTTCCGGGAAAATCAGGAATACAGAAATACAAGTCGCTGGGGAATCAAATAAATAGGAAGTGCAGGGAAGCTAAGACGAAATGACTGCAGGAAAAATGTGAAGACATCGAAAAAGATATGATTGTCGGAAGGACAGACTCAGCACACAGGAAAGTCAAAACAACCTTTGGTGACATTAAAAGCAACGTTGGTAACATTAAGAGTGCAACGGGAATTCCACTGTTAAATGCAGAGGAGAGAGCAGATCCATGGAAAGAATGCATTGAAAGCCTTTATGAGGGTGAAGATTTGTCGGATGTGATAGAAGAAGAAACAGGATTTAGAAGAGATAGGGGATCCAGTATTAGAATCGGAATTTAAAAGAGCTTTGGAGGACTTACGGTCAAATAAATCAGAAGGGATAGATAACATTCCATCAGAATTTCTAAAATCATTAGGGGAAGTGGCAACAAAACGACTATTCACGTTGGTGTGTAGAATATATGAGTCTGGCGATATACCATCTGACTTCCGGAAAAGCATCATCCACACAATTCCGAAGACGGCAAGAGCTGACAAGTGCGAGAATTATCGCACAATCAGCTTAACAGCTCATGCATCGAAGCTGCTTACAAGAGTAATATACAGAAGAATTGAAAAGAAAATTGAGAATGCGCTAGGTGATGATCAGTTTGGCTTTAGGAAAAGTAAAGGGACGAGAGAGGCAATTCTGACGTTACGGCTAATAATGGAAGCAAGGCTAAAGAAAAATCAAGACACTTTCAAAGGATTTGTCGACCTGGAAAAAGCGTTCGACAATATAAAATGGTGCAAGCTGTTCGAGATTCTGAAAAATGTAGGGATAAGCTATAGGGAGAGACGGGTCACATACAATATGTACAACAACCAAGAGGGAATAATATGAGTGGACGATCAAGAACGAAGTGCTCGTATTAAGAAGGGTGTAAGACAAGGCTGTAGCCTTTCGGCGCTACTCTTCAATCTGTACATCGAGGAAGCAATGATGGAAATAAAAGAAAGGTTCAGGAGTGGAATTAAAATGCAAGGTGAAAGGATATCAATGATACGATTCGCTGGTGACATTGCTATCCTGAGTGAAAGTGAAGAAGAATTAAATGATCTGCTGAACGGAATGAACAGTCTAATGAGTACACAGTATGGTTTGAGAGTAAATCGGAGAAAGACGAAGGTAATGAGTAGTAGTAGAAATGAGAACAGCGAGAAACTTAACATCAGGATTGATCGTCACGAAGTCAATGAAGTTAAGGAATTCCGCTATCTAGGCAGTAAAATAACCAATGACGGTCGGAGCAAGGAGGACATCAAAAGCAGACTCGCTATGGCAAAAAAGGCTTTTCTGGCCAAGAGAAATCTACTAATATCAAATACCGGCCTTAATTTGAGGAAGAAAATTCTGAGGATGTACGTCTGGAGTATAGCATTGTATGGTAGTGAAACATGGACTGTGGGGAAACCGGAACAGAAGGGAATCGAAGCATTTGAGATGTGGTGCTATAGACGAATGTTGAAAATCAGGTGGATTGATAAGGTAAGGAATGAGGAGGTTCTACGCAGAATCGGAGAGGAAAGGAATATGTGGAAATCACTGATAAGGAGAAGGGACAGGATGATAGGACATCTGGTAAGACATGAGGGAATGACTTCCATGGTACTAGAGGGAGCTGTAGAGGGCAAAAACTGTAGAGGAAGACAGAGATTGGAATACGTCAAGCAAATAATTGAGGACGTAGGTTGCAAGTGCTACTCTGAGATGAAGAGGTTAGCACAGGAAAGGAATTCGTGGCGGGCCGCATCAAACTAGTCAGTAGACTGATGACCCTATATATATATATATATATATATATATATATATATATATATATATATATATATATATATATATATATGGGGGGGGAGGGGTTGGGCTGTGTGACGGCATAAACATTGAGATGCATAAAAAACAGCCGCATCAGGCATGAAGTCTTACCGCATTTATTCTTTACTATCAAGAAACTTTTACTGTCAACTTCAGAAAATCCCTGGCCCCTGGGGCAGCTTTCAAGTGCGAAACGCAAACTGCTTTAGCCGAAAGCAGTAACTGTGCATAGGGACATCTGATACGTCTGCACCCAGCGAACAGATACTGTATACTACAAGCACAGTTCATTTTCTTGTTTTCGTTTCTAATAGAAAGTTGCAAAACGAATATCTGGGCAATCCCATTTTTGTCAGTTAGTTTTAAATAAACGAGTACTTACATTCAGCGGCTGTAACGTATTTCCACTGGAATCAGAGTGGAATAATCATTTATTTTTAGGTAAATCTCAACACATTACCTTTCACTGATTCTAATATAGTGGAATAGTTTCTTAACGTAGTGCATTTAAGATATGCGGTAGTTGGTTTCATAGTCGGCTCGGACAGAGTTTCCGTTTTTATTGACTGTCTACAATCAATTGTTGTTTCACTATAAGTGAATTTCTGAACATAAAAATTGGAAGAATAGAACAAATATTTTGTGTTCCTCGAATACACTGCTATAATTGAAAAACTCACTTTATTGATAACTCGTGTTCTGCCTTTCCAGCCCTCAAAAAAGCGTTTCGTATATTTACTCCACTCCACTCATCTGCTTAGTGTCAATCACTGTCAGATGTCCTCAGCTTATGAAACTTATATAAATATATACAAACAAATTCTCATCTTAAATTTTGATACATGGCCCTGTTCAGCGTTATCGGGACACTTCCGCTGTTCGCCTCGTGTAAGGGGAACTGTTGGTTAGTAACGTGCGTCGTTAAGCCTTGTTCCACGCGCTTACTGTAAAAAAAATTACCGTGTGTTAATTGGGAGATACGTGCTAGAAAGTATAGACAAACAACATATAACAACAAATAGAAATACCACAATACAGATGTTGAGTTTTTTTAAGATATACAGCAAACAATTTATGTGTTACGTACACGCACTTTCTCTAAGGGATCCTTAAATCGTAGCTTTCTATCAGAAATTTCTTTGCAGAATTCGTGTAAGCTGGCCCGCAATGCTTCTCCACTAACGCTTATATCTGACATCTTCTTCCTGCAGGGAGAGAAAATGATCCATAAACCTTTTATGCGATATCTCTGAGGGTGAACATGACATTTGGCTAACTTTTAGAGCCCATTCATAAATTCTTAACTGCCGTCTATTCCACTGGCAGTGTTAGTAAAACTGTCGTAATTGACCTGTAGCGGCGGTTGAAGAAACTTGATGACTGTACTCTGCGGTCTTCATGGAATCAGACAGACTGTTAGGAGACACGTTATCAGCCAGCAGGGATTTAACATTTCACTGACTTCTTTATAGCTTTGCATGGCCCATAAGAAGTGTGTAACACATTCACCAAACACTTTCTAAGCAAAGTATTGCAAAAGCAACACACTCGCTGAGTCTACTTTCTGTCTGGAGTCATTCAGAGCGTCGTAGGTTATTCTACGGAGATACATGTGATCGCGCTATCATGAAATTACTTCGAAATGTATCAATTGTTTTGAAAACCGAAGTTGCTCATTTCCATACATCGAATAAACATTAGTCTAATGTGTAACTGATAAGCCTAATACAACGCAAACAAAAGCCTGAAGCTCTGCTTTTATTAGAATTGTGCTGGCAAATTGATTCATACGGCGATTAGTTTACTGAGCGCTCTTTGGGACCGCAATTCGGTAATGAAAGATTTGTTAAGTTACTTATTTAATTTACATTACATCATTGAAATTAATTACATAAAGACGCGCATATTAGCTGCACTGCCATCGGGAACGTTATTACACTATGTCATATTTGCTTTTATTTGTAAATTTTTTTTCTGCTTTCTACAGGCAATTCACGAACTTACTTACCTGTTTCTGAAGCTTCAGAATTAAACCCATTCATACGTTTGAATAACATTAAAAAGAAAGCCCATTCTATGTGCAATTTTCTCTGAGACACCTTCCTGGGTATAAGTTGTTATTTTAACGCAGGTGGAATAATGACGGAGTTATTCTCATGTACATCAGCACATTTCATCACGAGACGGTACACTGATATGGTACTGACATTTGGACTCGCGTCTTACATGTTAAAAGTACGACGTATAACCATTTCCGACTTGGGGGAATAACTTGGGTGAAGCCTATAAGCAACTTAATGCTCCCGGCATATCATATATTTGACTGCGATGCCTTACATCCATAACCCAAAAACTTGAGTGAATTCGCAGCACATCTTAAAGATGCCCACAGCGCGTATATTAGTTGAGTGCGTTGCAGCAGAATGACAGTCGGGTTTCTCCCTTGGCCACCTGTAAGATACGCCCTTCACATATGATTAGTGTTTGATGGCCTATTTGATTCTTCGCTTCGTCCACCAAATTAGGGGAGAAACAGAACAGCTGCTGCTAAGATCAGTGATATAATATATAGTATTACACGTAGTCTCAGCATTTCCACCGACGATGCAATTGTATACGATAGCAACAGCATAAATAACCAGTTATATTTCAGCAAAATATCGGCCTCGTGCAAAGAGTGGTCACTATCTCCTTATCTAGCGAAATTCAAAGTTGCACCCTTCACGAAACGTGTAAGCATGGTATCCGTTTACGACAGTAGTAATGAGTGTCAACTAGAGCTCATCATATCACACAAATATACTGTCTGCCAAGCAACAGAAGCACCAAGCAGACATGGTCGGATGTCAATATAACGTCACGCATGTATACACTATCGGCGTGTATGTGTCAGACAAAACGGCCAGCAGTATGCATTACGGGTGTTCGCGTTTAGTCCTGGTACAGCATATAAGGGGCGTGACCAGCGTCAGCTGTAAGGGACACGGTGATGCCGTGTTCTCCTATGAGACAGTCTTATTAGCACCTGACTGAGTCTGAAAGGGGCCTCGTTGTCGTTGTCCACTTGGTCGGCTGGTCAAATCGTGCAATGTCCAAATTTTTGAGGCATTCGGATGTGACAGTGGCTCGATGCTGAACTGCAAGGTTTCTGTAGACTACGTCTGACCACCACGAGGGAGGATCGTCGTACTGCGCTCCAAACCCATCAAAACCCACTTCACATCTGCGCCTACCATCCGAGAGAAAGTAACTTTCTGCACCGTCCCACAAATTGGTTGGGGACTAGCTGTTGCCAGGCTAGGAAAATACTACCCCACGTGTAGGCTGCTGCTAGCACAACAACACAAACGTCTGCTATTGATGCCGTGGGGAGCTTGGACGGCTGAGGAACGGCGTTACGTTGTGATCAGCGACGATCGCGGTTCTGCACGACCCCGGATGACCATCGTCGACGATTATGGAGAGGATTTGGGGAGACGATTTCAGTGTTTTGGAGAGGTACACCTGTATTACTCTTGGCGTCTGGTATGGGAAGCCATCGGGTATGACTATAGGCCACGGCTGATCGCGACTGCGGGAAATGTGTGACCCGTATTGTGATACTACGGTGGTGTCATTTTTCAACAAAATACAGTAATGGTCGACTGCACGTGGAACTCGTCTCTATGAATGTTGAGGACCTCCTGTGGCCAGGAAGACCAGCTCGGTCGTCAACTCCACCCCAGTGTCAAAATCCAGAATAAACCTGTCACTATGACTCTGTACCCAACCGAAATGATGCATGAATCATAGCTAGGGGGGAGAGGGTGCAGCGTCATACTGATTAGTGGACTGTTACTCGGTATATTAATCTGTGAAATTCCATTTCGTTTCCTCCGCCCCTTCTTTTGGTCTAACAGTGTATTTAGATTTGAAGTGGAACGATCCTATAGCTGGTTGTAGCAACTGGCTGACTACGAATCACTGGTAGGATAACAGAAAAGTACAGTTAAGGTTCAAGAGATCAAGACCTGTAGATATACACTGTAACACATATGGCGGATGCGTCTCGTAATCTATCATATCAGCATCCAGGGAAGGAAGAACAATTTCCAGTTTGAGAAACATGGGAAAGTACCGGGTACACAGTGTTATCTTCAGAGGGCGTCGCACACCGGGCAAAGGCAGCCTGCCACCTCACATACACATGAACTACTCACAGTAATGTGACCATCGTCTATGTTCGACGTCAACGTGCCGTAACTACTCACAGACGGCAGGTGGCAGCGCCGTCAGTGGACGGTGTATAACGCTTGTCCGGGGTAAGCGGAAAACAGTGCAGGCGTTGTCTTAATGTGGAAACAGAGGGATTTATCTGTCGTTCGAAGGACCATTATCGTTGGTTTGAAGTACAATGGAATATTTTCCGAAACAGCTAAGTTTGTAAACTGTTCGCGTGCCGCGGAGGTTAAAGGGATCACACACTGCCTGTCTAACCCATGTTAATTTAGACTAGTATTTGACCCATTTCTGAAAAAAAAACTATTTGATGCAGGACCTTAATATTTTTACTGTATGTTACATGATGCTAAAAGAGTCAACTGTACTAAAATCTACTTTATCCATTTTATAGTTTTTACGAAATACTTTTTTTAATTTACTAACAAAAAATATTAAGTTTTTTCTGCAGAAAATATTTTTTGTGAACTTCCTAATGGGGGAATATTAATGAATGTAGTACCAGAGGTGGCTTTTTATGTTATACAGAGTCTTTGAAAATTTCAGTCATTTATCTATGACAGTTTCTGGTATAATGGGGCATATGTACTGAAAATTTTAGTTTGCTGGAAATCGACTTTAAAGAAAAACCTTTTGAAATTTGTTACTTACAGTTAATTAAAACTGTCCTGTTGCATATGATGGCCCTTCTTTGGCCTCTAGCAAGTCTTCCAGCTTCTTTTTCACCTTCCTGGATATTTGTCTTGCTTTCTTGGCCATATTAGATGCAGATCTGTCTGCATCGTCTATCCTCATTTATCGCAGTGTTGCAGCCCAGTGATTTTCACCAGGATTAATTCCCAGCTTTTTAATACCAAACACTTTCCAGTATTACCACAGTTGAATGTAATAACAGCATCATTAACTCCTAGTTTCATTGTATGCATGCCTACAAATACAGTTTTAGGAAGGCAGTTCCAAATTATGCTCTTGAAACATTTATTATTTGGGTTCTGTGTCTGCCCATGCAGACATTTCCTTAGAATGTCAGGATGAGCCAAGTCTCTGAAAATAGGTTTAATTGCTGCAATAACAGCAACAGGAAGAGATTGCTAGTGAGAATAAGATTCTCCAGTTGCCTGAGCCCTATTTTATTTGCACCACGAATTTTCTCCTGGTGGACGCAATCCAGGACATGGCTTATCGTCAGTAGAGGACTTATGGAAGAATATGGCTCAAAAACCTCTCTTCATTGCCTCCAGATTTTCTTTACTTCTCCTAATTGCCTGCCCATAGTACACCTGCAAGTTTTCTATAACAACTACTCGCAATAACACTTGAACAAAACTAACCGCGTGTTTGAAAGCGTGTTGTTTACAAACAGCAGAAGAATACCGATCGTTGCATTCCAACGATAGCCAACACACTCGGGAGTAAAAAAAATCCCTAACGTGCAGTTTAGGGGATATAAATATTTAAAATATACGCAGAAAAGTGGGTGACGGAAAAGTGGGTGGCACATAAACACGCGTGGTACGAAAATGCTCTTTAAACGCTCGAAAAAAAATTTTTTTTCAGCGTAATCCTTTTCAGAGTACTTAAATAAAACCTTAATCTGTCGAAATATGATGAAAACCGAAAATCGAATTTTTCGACCTGAACCACTGTTATACTCTTAGTATACTGTGCGTGGCAGAAAGGCGCTATCCAAAAAGTACCGAGGCAGCTGTGATGCAACCCGGACTCTAGATGAGAGGAGTGAATGACGGCTGCGGAGATCAGATTAGATTAGATTACTTTTGAATGCATTATGGGAACATCAGTGATCAATGTCTTGTAAATAATTACTATTAAAAACAGTCTTGATCACGATTTATTTTATAAGGTGACCGGTTTCGACCACTACTGTGGTCATCTTCAGACCATTGAGTGGAAACCCCTTTCTGTTGTGATTCTCCAACAGAAAGGGGTTTCCACTCAATGGTCTGAAGATGACCACAGTAGTGGTCGAAACCGGTCACCTTATAAAATAAATCGTGATCAAGACTGTTTTTAATAGTAATTAGATTAGATTAGATTAATACTAGTTCCATGGATCATGAATACCATATTTCGTAATGATGTGGACGAGTCAAATTTTCCAATACTTGACATAATTAAGTTAATTTAACAGCATAATTAAGTTAATATAACAACATTTTTATTTTTTGTTTTTTTATTTTTTTATATTTTTTTTGTTTTGTTGTTTTTCATTTTTTCTTAATTTATATCTGAAAATTCCGCTATGGAGTAGAAGGAGTTGTCATTCAGAAATTCTTTTAATTTCTTCTTAAATACTTGTAGGTTATCTGTCAGACTTTTGATACTATTTGGTAAGTGACCAAAGACTTTAGTGGCAGTATAATTCACCCCTTTCTGTGCCAAACTTAGATTTAATCTTGAATAGTGAAGATCATCCTTTCTTCTAGTATTGTAGTTATGCACACTGCTATTACTTTTGAATTGGGTTTGGTTGTTAATAACAAATTTCATAAGAGAGTATATATACTGAGAAGCTACTGTGAATATCCCTAGATCCTTAAATAAATGTCTGCAGGATGATCTTGGGTGGACTCCAGCTATTATTCTGATTACACGCTTTTGTGCAATAAATACTTTACTCCTCAGTGATGAATTACCCCAGAATATGATGCCATATGCAAGCAATGAGTGAAAATAGGCGCAGTAAGCTAATTTACTAAGATGGAAGTACAGCTGTTGAGCAGCTCACCGCCCAGACGAACGAACGCGCTACCACCAGTGTGCCGTCAAGGACAGTTCATCGAACGTTGCTGCACATGTGCCTCTGCAGCAGATGCGTACTTCACGCACTCATGCGCACTGCTGTTCATCGGCGACGAAGGCTTCAGTTTGTTCGCTATTGGCGAAAGTGGAGTCCACTGAGTGGTGACAATTGGCCTTTTCAGATAAATCACGTTTGCTACTCCGTCGGTGTGAAACATCTGAAAGCATACACACTGCAACAATCGTCAGTGAGGTTCTAGGCCGAACGACTTAGTGTTAGGGTCTGGGGAATGTTTCAGTGGCATTCCCTTAAGTTGAAGACAGCTGGCATCATTGCGGACTTTATGGTAGGTTTCCCCTCACTCTGTTGTCTGCTACACTGTGAGGATCAAGCAACTCATCTATTGATGGCAGGAAGACTTTATTCACGATGGAAAAAAACCATAGGAATTAAATCAGATACAAATCCCTCAAATTCTGCTGTACAAACGATTCTGTAGTTCCCATAATCTCTGAAGGTACATGCAGGGATGATTTCCTTCACTAGAACATGGCAGACACTCTTCCCCAACATCTCCAGAACATGATCTCTATCTCTAATGACCACGCCGTAGGCTGAGCGTTGCACACTAATTATCCTTCAGAGAATAATTCTTTGTCTGGCACCTAAGCAACCACTGTGCTGTGAGTGATCCAGACTCTCTTAATTTTCTGTCGGTGATGATAAATTGCTCCCAACCAGTATGAAGTATGTTGAGAAATTTGTGTCTGTGCCTCCGTCTGACATTCTGGGCACTACCTCCTGCTGTATAATACACACGGAGCCCTTCTGCAGGTCCCTGTAATGACTAATACTCTGTAAGCGCCAAACTGTCACTAACTTTTAACAGTAATTAATTCCCCCCCGGGCGCCGCAAAGGCGCCTTTGCTTTGTTGTTAAAGATGGCGACGCAAACAACCATGCGGCCGGTGGTTGTTCGTTATAACACGTTAGCTGTGCCTCAGACGCGTTGTCGAATCAAGACCTAGTAGCACTTGAAACACTGATTCCTAACCATTCGTTCCTCATCTCATAATGATCAGTTTAAGATTCTGCTTCTATAACCTCCTTGTTCTCTCTGTCCACAAATGCGAACTTCGTGTATTTTCTTTTCTCCTCAGATACGGAGTTTTCCCCGCGTACAAAAAGTTGGTCCACAAGTGTTGACCTTCCAGTTCTTTGCCTTAACAACAGAACCCACATCTTGCAAACAACGATTCGTATGTTAGTTTACAGTTGGTCCAGTGCTGAAAATGACTGCTTCAACAAACCGGAAAGGCTTATAAATAATCGTTGTGTCTAAATATTACACTGAAAGTTCACTAACCACTCTAGATGGTGAGAATAACTTTATATTTGCATAAACGTAATTCATTAATGTGAAACACCACACTTGCTGAAAATCATCGTACATGGACCTCAAATAATAATGCAGAAAGGAGAAAAAGAAGCTAACTGTTCACAATCAGTGATGGAGAAGCCCTGTAATGAAAACATGGGAGATACTGAACTTCGTGACATATTTGTGTCACAGATGACCGGTATAGATTTTATACCTTTTATAGACTATGTGATTGTCAGTCGTTGAGTGATGTACCAGAGATGGTGTTTAATAAACCAAACAGCTAAGCGAAACAGGCTGTCAGTGATACACTACAAAATAGATGTTGTCGAAGTTATAATTAGTTGCAAATGTGTCACGCTAGTTTCTAGGAAAAGACGGCGTTGTTGTACAGTGACTTTCTCTGAAAGTGAAGTTTTAGATGATATAGAAAGTCTGAATAAGTATCTAAGAAGAGCTCTTTTGCAACAAATTGCAGAAGTTAGATTTGACAATTTTGAGCACCTACCAAACTTTCTAGACGCATAGAATGTTTTAAACTGCAGGAAACATATCTCAAATCTTAAGACAAGCGTCATTTGCGTGAAATGTGTAATTTGTGTCTGTATTGTGGGAAATAATTGTTTAGCTTATACTAAAAAGTCAAGACCTTCTTAGCCGGCCGCGGTGGTCTCGCGGTTCTAGGCCCGCAGTCCGGAACCGCGCGACTGCTACGGTCGCAGGTTCGAATCCTGCCTCGGGCATGGATGTGTGTGATGTCCTTAGGTTAGTTAGGTTTAAGTAGTTCTAAGTTATAGGGGACTGATGACCATAGCTGTTAAGTCCCATAGTGCTCAGAACCATTTTTGAGCAAAGACCTTCTTAGCAGTAGGGAAGTATTACTTGTCAGAAATTATTGAATGATTCTTATTTCCTTTCATTTATGAAGTTATTTTAGAGCATCAACAGACACCTGTATTTGTAATCATGTATTTCGAAAATGGTAACATTAACAAACCTTTTAATGTATTAATTAGCATAAGGAGTTGCCTGTTTCAGAGAAAATAAATATTTTACTATAACAGGAAGCGAAAATAGAAAGCAACGGGTAGTACCAAACAGGTCCATACATACGTATGGACGTTCATGTATACCCTAGTGAATCATAAAAAAACAATTTCTGCCGTGTTTATGTCATGGTTGTGAACTGTTTTGCTGGAAGATTCGAAAAGAAAAATTTCCTGTGGATTGTTTTTAAACTTAGGAGTTAAGAGGTAAAGTGCCTTGTCATGATCTTATGTTTGTCCATGACTTTTCTGAGCAGCGATTCTACCCTCAATGAAAATTAGTCGCTCAGGTTCTTTAAAGAGGATAAGCTTCTACGTCCTGACCCACGTCTGACCTTAATGTGTCCTTATAGTATTAGTTGTAAAAAGTTGTATTTGTTGTGGCGCATTATATGGACGAAGTATTCGTGTATTCTTTTCATAATGGCATTGATAATTTCTAAAGTTTTGGTCGTATGCCGTAATATTAACACATTTATGACTATCTGTCCATGGCCGCCTCAATATCCTTCCATACGCTTACAGCTTAAATTTCTTCGCTCTCTTACTTAAAACTGCAGTAATTATATACAACTCCATACAGTTGGATATACACCACCTCACATCGAAGTAGTCCAATGCAAAGTATAATACATATGTCTGCGCTCGTTAGAATTTCCTTCATTTTTTTTATTCTCTAGAAAGAACTGCTGGGCCGTTCAGTTCTGTAGCGAATTTCTTGAGAGTATTCCCAGTTATCGTTCATTTGACACCAGGAATGTTTACATAATGAGAACCCTCCAGAGTGCAAGAGCTCCCAGACTTTTATCACGATTTCTGCTGACAACCAGCAGTTTTGTCTTCTCGATGCTTAAACGTGACCCCGTGTTATTTCTCTCGTTAGCGTCAATGTTTAGTGGTTCTTGCAGATCTTCCAGCTTATTTACGAGTAAGAAAGTGTAATCAATGCATCTGATGTTATTGCTAATATTTCCATGAGCTTTCACTCAATGGTTCAAATGGCTCTGAGCACTATGGGACTTAACATCTGTGGCCATCAGTCCCCTAGAACTTAGAATTACTTAAACCTAACTAACCTAAGGACATCACACACATCCATGCCCGAGACAGGATTCGAACTTGCGACCGTAACAGAGACTTCACTCAATGGTACTTTCCTTGAAGAGTATCTTTACGGAAAATGCGTTGAGAAGTAACGAATGGGGGAAAGCAGCTCTGGCTGAAGTGGTAGGAACGGGGAGGAAGTAGTAAAGTTCTGGGCCAAAATTACATTACATAGATTGCCTAAAACGATGTGTTACACAAAATTCGAACTTCAATATTAAAACCAAGAAAACTTTTTTTAACCTTCAGAGAATTGTCTCTACTGTATCCGTCGAACACTTCACTTCCCTCTTTTCACTTTTGAGCGCACAGTGAGAACGTAAAGATGCCTAAAGAAAAGTGTCTCCCGCCAAGTGTGACAGTCTGGTGAGAGATTTCGCCTGAAGCTATTCACCCTGATAACATGACTGTCATGCGTTTCCTTCTTCATAACAATTCTCGCCCTCACTCTGCAGAGGCAATGAAGATGCCCCTGCAACCTTTTTCGATGGGAAGTGTTCCATTACCAACTATACAGCCCGTAATTGTCTCCCACTGAGTTTCGTAACCGCTGCCTATGAAGACAACATTTCGGCACAGACATCAAGCTGTAGACCAGCGTACAGATTTGGCGGAAAGCACAGGCGGCTGCCTTCAATGACGTGGGTATTAGAAATTTGGTACAATGCTAC